>NC_039518.1:3754680-4454594 GCF_003672135.1 Ooceraea biroi | reverse complement strand
TTCCTTTTTTTTTTCTCTATTCTTTTTTTCCTTTTTCTTTTCCCTTCTTCTTCTTTCTTCATCTTTTCTGTACCTCTTCTTTTAGTGGCATGAGGCCTGCTATTGCTTGCATAGCGACTGTCGATGTTGTACGTGTCGCTTTTGTAACCATTAATAATAGTGAACGTTGCGCCGCCATCAAGTGTCTTTTAACCATAGAATGTTGGACTCTATCATACCATACAGATGATGCATATGTTGCAATTGGAATGGCTACCATATTATATAAGATCTTTTTTGTATGATATTTTATTCCCCATTTTTCTTTTGATATTCATTTTATAGCCATAATCAAGTTAATTAATTTATTTTTTATAAATTTGGCATGCATAATAAAATTCAGTTTTTCATCTAATATAACTCCTAAATATCTTAAGTGTGTACAGTATTTAATGTTTATCTAATTTATTTTGATTCTAGTGTGACGTCCTGACGTCCACCTCACACCCATTTTTAATTTTTTTATTTGCAATATTAATTATTAATGTATAACCGCTGATAGTTATTTTTGAGCGCCATTGATACTTACCATTTTTGCTTCATTACTTATTATTAACCACGGGCTTACGTACAGTAGTCTGTTATTAATCTAACCAAGAATATTATTTACTTAGCAACCTAACCAACACATATATTATGTTAAAAGCTTTAGCTTGATACTAGTTTTAATATAAAAATATATGAAGTAATTATATTAACATATATAAAGGGAAAAGAAAATATTAAAAGGACAAAAACAATATATATGTATAACTTAGTTATTATGCTTTATGATAGATTTATTTAATTAATTTAGTCACGTATATATATATATATATATATATATATATATTTTCTGAAACATAAAAACACAAAAACATACATAAAATCAGTAAAATATATAAAAACAGTTTTATATACTCTAGCAGTTAAATAAAATAATTTTGAAACATTTATTATTAATAATTTGATAGATTTATAATATAATATTACGAGATTGGTAATATTTGAGATCGTTTGAACTGTAATACCATGAAGGTTTTTATAGGTGTAGCAAAACCATTGAGCTACTTAATATTGTTTATTATATAAAAAGTATTAATGTTAGTTGTAATAATTGAAAGAATTAATTTAAAAATATATCTTATTATATGGTTATATAGCCATTGATAAGTATTACAAATTTGGCTTAATACATTTGGGTTCTTGACAGGATAAAATATTTAATTATTTTTAATAACAAAGAAACAAATTGATTTGAAATGGATTTTATTATACTATAGTAAAGTCCTTTGCAAGTAGGTAATTTTCGTTAAAACCAATAGGGTCGGTTATTATATAAAAACGGGAAATATCAATTAGTTATTTAAGACAAGAGTAAAAATAATGCCGGCGGAATTGAGTTTTATTAAGTGACGGTGTAGCTTTGATAGTTATTATAATTTACGGAGACATTTGGTGTTGATTGTTGTACAAGGTCATAAGTTGTTATTAATAACAATTAAAGGAGTAAATTTTGGAATTAATTTTATTATACAATGAAATAGTTTTGTGAGTGTAGTAAATTGTATTACCACATTTGAAGTGATTTATCGTATAGAAAAATTAATATTATTTTTATAACATAAAAGGAGAAACATTTTATAAGTAAAAGAATGTAGAATATTTGTCTACAATCTTAGTCAAAAAGAAGTACGTATTTAAATTTACGAAATTGCAATAAAATTTTACTAAATTTTTTGGGTCTAAAATTTGAACCGTAAGGAAATAATTTGTTATAATTATATTGAAGCATCTAGGTCATAAGAGGAAACTAATAGGGACCTCAAATTTTGAAAATAATCATTTTTACGGAAGTGACCAACAACTTTTGGGAATCATCATTTTTAGCTAGGCTGATGGTACCTGTGATGAAATTTTTCTTATCGCACCACGGGATCATTGAGAAACCACCAAAATTGCAAAGTCACTATTTGTTAAACAAATCAGCGTTATTTTTCAATATTTATAGTGTAGAAAGTTTTAATGAAATATTAATAGTTTAGAAGTTACAAAGTTAAAAACAATTAAAGTGAAAATCAATTAGTGAACAATTTAATATAAAAGGAAATAAGTTGTTTAACCCAAAAATATTAAGAAAAGAATAAATCGTTAATTAATTATGAATAAAAGTATATTACACATGGTATTACATTCATAGTAAGGATTATTGAATTTATTTAATGGAATATTTTATGTCACTGAGCATTAATTTAAGTATATAATTATTACGCATTTAATCTGTTAATAATTAAGTATATTAACAACACCATATACGAACACACTTATATATGTGCATATAACCCATAAAAGAATTATTGGTTATTTAAGATTTTATGAATTAATTAAGACTAACATTGTATTGGAATAATAATTTTATACGGTTTAATTATAATATTAAACCCGGCCCACCAATAGTTGCTTTATTACTAATTTTATAATAACCAAAGAATATACGTGCAAGTACATACACGTGTATATATATATATATAGGCATCCCTATATATATAAGACAATTATTGGTTGAGGGAGATTTTATAAGTTTATTAGAATGAAATCTTGAAATAATAATTTTAGATGATTTAATTACATTATTAAAGGCTCAAGATACCAATAATTGATTTCACAATAATTAATAATGATTATTATTTCACTAAGTGCGTTATATTATTAAGTAGACGTATGCAAGGTCTTATAATAATTCATGCATAAGACTAGGAGCATATAAAATGCATATGTCAAGCGTTATAATTTTAAGAATTAAATTTGTGAGCATTACAGAATTATTTGAATATTAATTTGAATAAGACAGTGAACACAACGTTAAGTAACAGAGGAATAAAGATTTAAATTTACAACGGAATATTATTTCATGATGACTAATTATAAAAGACGGTGACTTGTCGGCACCTGATTGAAATAATAATCCAAGACCGCTGTCTTAATCAAAGGTTGAATAGATATCTCGAGCAAGACATATCGGCAGGAAGTTGCAGCTGCCATTTGATTCGGAGAAACTCCGGTTGATTAAAAAGCATAACAGATGAGCGATAATTCTGTACTGAGAATTTCATGTTGAACTTACGCGTCAAAATACGTTTATCTTTTGTAAGCGTTGAGCTCACCGTTGAGTTCATCGTCCCCACTAGACGCACCGTGAGACCAATCCCACCACTTAAGTTTTCGATCCCACCATAAGAAGCTTCGAAAACGAAGAACCAATGAGTTAAGTGGGCAGAGTCTCCCTACTATTTTAGTTTTTGCTTTAACCGTAGCGTCCCCACTTATTGTAATCCCTTCTCGAGCTACAGGGACCCTGTCCCCACGCATCATAATGTTTGAGTATATAACGTGATGCAGCAGCCAGAGAATGAATCACACTTTTTACACACACCTTTTACACTGTACCTTTTTCACGACCCTTTTTAGACTACACTTACTTTTAATTAATTATTGGAGTCGCTAGCTAGCGTAAATTCGCTAACTAAGCGTAAAATATAACGTAGAGCCAGTGAAGTTTGAGTTATTACCAAAGTCTGATTGACTTATTCTTGTGCTGCTACATCATCAAGTGCTTCCTGACCTGAGGGTTAGATTTGTGCGAACGCTTGTGAGTAGATTTATTTAATTATTTTATACTCGCTGCTCTTATGGAACGTTATACTTGTACTCCATATACATACTACACATTTTGACAGATTTATAAAGTTTCAATACATTATTATATTTACAGTTACTTAATATTTTCGAATTATAATTAGTTGTGAAACAATTACTGGCCTGAGGGTTCAGATTTATATGACATTTGCGAATAAAATTATTTCAAGTAACACATATATTCATATTGTAACCAACTTCTATATTACACTTGAATTTAGTAATAAACTTTTGATTAATTTAATTGTTCATTAAATATACCCTTCAATTATTATTGTTTAATCATTGAGAATAATGTTAGTGGTACAACAGTTGCAATTAACCATAATTTAACTTTAACTTTTGTTCAGAATCGCTCGCCAGCGTAAATTCGCAGCGAAGCGTCATCCTATATTGAATATATAGTGCATGAATGCATTAATTATATCAATTTATTTGTGCGAGGCATACCCATTTATTTCAATTATATTTAAAGCGTTAAATCGCTTTTTCCCTTTTGAATACCATTAACAGCGACTTCATTCGCTGTGAGTTATCCTTTGAAAACAGTCGAGAGCGAACATTCGCTTCCATACCTGTCATATACCACGGCGTGTATAGCCGCCATTTTCTCATCCTTTAGCTCGGTATACGAACATATATGCCTCATTACACAATTAAGTCGTATTTAATATTTAAGTGAATTAAAATCAAATCATACCATTATTTGAAGGATAATTCGATTATAAACATTAATTTAACATTTGCATTACAAGTTTATTACATTTGTGTACTTAAATCAAGTGAGCATGGTAAAAAGTTCGACTCACACTAGTGACAATTACGCTAGTGACAATTACGCTAGTGACAATATTAAGGAATTGCTGACTTACCATAAGGCAGTGCACGGTGAATTAATAACTTTAATTGTGGTTACAGTATATCACTAACAAGATTTAAGTTTAATAACTCACACTAGTGACAATAGTACGACTTACGCTAGTGACAATTACGCTAGTGACAATTACGCTAGTGACAATATTAAGGAATTGCTGACTTACCATAAGGCAGTGCACGGTGAATTAATAATTTTAATCTTGGTTACAGTATATCACTAACAAGATTTAAGTTTAATAAATTACATAATTTTCGTTTATTGTATTGTTAAGCACGAACATAGATTCATTCGTCTGACCAATTCCTTATGTATACTACGTCTGACCAAATCATTATATATTCTACCTGATACATTCAATTTAGTCACAGGAGGTATATTTTATTTAATTACCAAATAAAGCATTACGAAATTATGAATAACAGTTAATAACGAATTAGAATCTATATTAATTTGTTTTAAATCATTATTTTATTCTTCAACTCCATCACCGTGTATGAGCATAAAAGCGCTCGTCTCCTTACTTTGTGTTACATTCCACTTAAAGAAAGGCATAGTAACCTGCCTACTTTCCTTTTGAGATATTTTATTTTATCAATCCTTTGCATATGAGCATTATTATTGCTCATCCTTTTCATTTTTCCATTAGTAAGAGCGAAGCGACGCCCTTATTTCCATATTATACCACTGTCATACACTACACAGCGACATAACGCTACGATTTTCTTTTCAATATTTTCCTATTCTTATACCATAATTTTGTTGAAGAATTAAAAGAGATAATAATTTAAATTCATTTTTTATTTATTAAATAATAGAGAGATATCAAGTTACGGTCAATATTGATCACAATATTTTCCTTTTGACAATCACGATTTCATCACCGTAAGAGTTAATCGCAAGCTCTCTCCATTCCCGGGTAAAGTCGGTGTATGCAGATTGACCCATAATCAAAAGAGAGCACCTGAAATCAAATCACCTGAGGGATAGATTTGGGACAGGTACCTGATCGTCTACATTCTCACTTCCCCGGACGTGACACTAGACATTCTTTCCCTATCTAACTTTCCTTTTAATAGCTGTAGGATAATTGAGTGGCCAAGGTTTTGGGATATAAAGATACTGTATTTCATACGGTGTGAATCGTAGCGCGGGCGAAGAGAGACTGCCTAATACGCTCGGTTTCTGTATAAAAACGGCGGAATTACAATCCGTCGCCGATTCGGCGGCTCGTCTGATATTCGAGCAAAGCTATGCCGCGCTGGCCGGTATCGTTTGTTATTATATCGGCGGCGTTCGAATTCTTTTTATCGCTTACATCAAACGCCACGGCGTCTTAAACTCTTACATAGCATAGCTGCAGATTTTTCACTATAAATATTTAGTTTGTGCCTCAAACACCATTTCATTAGTAAGTAGTAGATAGGGACAACTAATGTGAGAACGCGGTATCCAAGGATAACGTGCTCGTGCGACATCGCTCTTCTGAGCATACGCTACAATTACATCTACCATCTAGCAAGACCGCCCCGAGACGGGCGATGGAGAAAATCCAGCAGCGCCTGCGGGCTACTCGCAGGATGGACAGTTCGGCCGCGACATTGCAGTCCTCCCGGCTAAAATGCTCTCCTACCTAGCGTTATACCTCCGAAAACTTCGGTCGGTCATTGCGCCGTCCTGCACCTACCGCGCCCACGGGGACCACGGGGAGGCCTGTCCACTACGTCCCGCCCGGACGTACGCCCTGACCCTGTTGTAGGAAATAGGAGTGGAGAAGGGTAGGGAAATGGCCGCGAGGCCAATGGACAAAGGTAAGGACCCTACCTATCATGTATCTAAGGTTGGAGGAGGGGCTCGACCGCACGGCCCTCCGAGACGAGTAACCTAAATTACCCGAAAATGTGGTGTTCTCGCAAAGGTTGTGAGGACACATCCTCATGCCTGGAGTCTCCGACATCCTCCAGGTGGATGATCCCAGAAGCTAACCTACCTAGTATTCAATTGAAGCCCTTTAGTCAAAGAATCTCCCGGCAAAAGTCGGCGAAAACAGAGAAGGCCTCCGGGATCGACACGAGGAAATATGCTGCCTCCGGCCATCTCCAGTCTCCGACTGGCACAAATTCTCGAAGAGCCTCCCTTTGCGGCTCGAATAGCGGACAATCCAGGATGTGATGAGCGACGGTATCTTCTCCGGTACGGCACACACAAAGCCCGTCAGCAGCGAGCCCGAGAGACGCGAGGCGTCCCCTAAAATCGTCGTGTCCCGTGAGCATCTGCGTTCCCCAGTGATTGGGTCGCACCCACCGCGCCTCTAACCTATCCCGGACGTCCTTGAAGAAGGCGAAGGTATTGCGGCCTTTCCCAGAAGAAGACCATCTAGTTTGCCACATGGTTATCGCCTCACCCTTTACGCCCTTAGTTGCGTCTTCCCTATCAGCAGGGATCTCTACGTCCCCAATCCTAGTGTCCTTATCTTTCCTAATGTCATATTCTGCCCTGCGCACCTGAAGAAGGAGGTCTATTGGAATAACACGCGCAACTACACAGAGCGACTCCCACGACGCCGTGCGGTAAGCACCAGTCATCGAGATGAGTGCCTGGCGCTGAAAAGGCCCTAAGAACGCGAAGATCGCTCTCCGTACAGAGGTTGGCCCACCCTGTGGCAGCATAGGCTACTTTTGGGATGAGCGCGCCCCCGTAGATGATGGAGAGCGCCCTAAAACGAAGCCCCCATTGGGCTCTCGCTAGCTCACCTAACCTCTGAAACAGTGACCCGGCCTTGTCGCTGAGGTTTCAGCAATGAGTACTAACTCCCATGCCCCTATCAAAGTGGACCTAAGGTATCTAACGGCTTCCATAAAAGCTATATTGGCGCGTCGTAACTAAATGGCCGGTGGTTTACTCGCAAAGTCTACTACACGTTTCCTAGTTTTCCGTTTCCTATCGGGTCGCATTTCTTCCCGCCTGCCTATTGGGGCCTTCTGTGCTTCGGTGCTCCTGAGGAGGATAGCCTCAGTCTTGCGTTCCGAGAGCTCGAGTTTGGTCGACCTACACCAGCTAACGATCAGGTCAACCGCTTGTTGATCCTTATCTTCTAATTCCCGACGCGAATCAGCTTTAAGCAGGACGAGAAGATCGTCCGCATAAGCGACAAAATCTTCCCCTAACAACTGTTCGAGCAGTCGGAGGAGACCGTCGAACATGAGGTTCCAGCAAGCCGGACCGAGGACAGAGCCCTGTGCCACCCCCTCGTGGCCCACTTAGATACCTTGAGCGAACCGCAGAATATAATTACCCTCCTACCGTCAAAGTAACTCTGAAGTACCTTGAAAACGTTCCTAGGGCAATCTCTCTGCTTGAGACTATGTAAAACGAGGGGCCACCAAACGTTATCAAAAGCCCCGGATATATCGAAGAGTAACGCGGCCGCATACCTCCTCTTAGAGGCAGTCACCATACGTCTTAACTCGACGACGGTGTCTTCCGCCGACCTACCCGGCATGAAGCCGACCTGCCTGTTGTCACGTCCCGGTAAAAATCGAACTTTCTCTTTTCTCTCAACGGTCCGAACGACGCGCACAAGACGCACCTCGGAACCGCCATTTTGTCGGTACTCCTACTTCCACGAGGAACGTCCCACTCTCCAACCCACTCTCACGAGAGAGGGGACCCCCACTACCGAACCGCCGCAACACCGAGCCGCCGAAAACAAAGGACCTCATTGCAGGACCGGAAAAGTTCAGTTCGACTCGCGACTCCGAACCAAGAGGTTCACTCGACACTCAAGGGCCACGGTTGGCCTTTTTCTATTTCAATCTCTAATTCGAACTTAGAACTTTTCCATTCCTTCGTATTTCGACTTAGAATATTTTCCAATCCTCGTATTTCAGAGTTATCTTAGATTTAAACGTTAGCATTAATAACCGTAGTAGTTAACTTAAATTTTGTAACAACAATTGTATTTCCACCAATTCATTTTATTAGAATATATGTATTTTGTGTGCTTGAATTTACGATTTATTTTTATTTTTGACCACCAAGCCAATTTGATCACAATTCAGCGACTATAAATTTTACGCAGCTTACCTCAGTTTCGGTCATTGGGTGTGTGTGTGTGTGTGTGTGCAACCAATTAACGAGCCTACAGTGCGGACAACGCACGTTGGTCTCCATTCCGCTGAGCTGACAGTCTTACAGTGCGGACAACGCACGGGGCGGTCACTCGGTAACGCACCCCTTTCCGCACCACTCTCACCAGGTACACTCACAAGGTACACTCTACCTGAGGCGCGCACGTTTAACAGTAACTTTTGCATAAATGACGAAGTTCCAATGCCGAAAACGAGACGAGGAGGAAAGAAACACCGTGCAAGACGTTTAGCTCGTATATTTTCTAACTTAGTATCAGTGAACACCGTCGTCTCGCAGTATTACGGCATCGAGCCTCACTACATTGACCCAGAATACGAAGCACTTTTCCGACCACGCGACCGTGACACTAACAGAAATAACAATAATTCCATCATAACGCGACTCACGAAACCGAGAGTGACCAGCAACTCTGTCGTATCACACCGAGTGATTCTAATCACGAACGGAAGCAACGAAGCCACGTGGGCAACGAGACTGGTCCCCATTTCATGCAACCTGCGGTACCCTCTGTGCCAGGATATTCCCGAGGGGGACCCTCGCCGAACTCATTACGATAGGCTGGCACAAGAGATCAAGGTACAGCGCTGGATCGAGAGTAACCAAGAACCCCTCGGTAAAGGTCAGAACAGTATTGCAGTCGTCCAGTAATGAGCTAATGAGGTCGATTCATTATCATACAATCCGATGGCACTTTGCGTGATCACGCGCGGATACAAAGACGTCGAAACACAAGCCGCGTTATGCGAACAATGCAAATCCTCACGAATCGGACCCATCTATCATAACGCGTACGCGAAAACGGAGACTCATAAATTAAACATCGGGCCCCGTGTGATTGATGTAATCTGTATCTATTGTTCCGCATCATTAACGACCTACCGACCGGCCCATAGATGCACGCGTTGTTATAACGAAATGATCGGTTTAATTAGGGGGAAGTAAATTCAAATAATTCGCCATCGGCCACCCCTTTATTGAACCGAAATTTTTCACAAAGAGCGACCCTGCTACCCTTCCGCGGGAACCGCACTCCTGGCGAAATCACTCTGATCACGAGTATCCCCGGGTAGAATCCTCGGATTCGGTAACCCGAAACAGTGATCTAGTCCCGTGCTACACGTCCGAGTCCTGCATTCCAAAATTTGCAGCCGCGATTAGCCGGGACGTAACAGCGGACGATCTTGTTTTCGATTTAAAGAACTTGGAAGGCATCGTAATACTTTAGGAGGAGAGAATTCTTTCGAAAGCCAAACGTGATATTTCGTTAAAAATAGTTCATTACGCCGAGAACATTTTTTCCAAAATCTAAAGTAAGGGGAGAAAAAATTTCCTCTTGTGTACTCTACAAGCAACTGTGCTGCTTCTTCATTATCATTTACGCAAAATATTTGTTTTAAAAAATCGTATACACGATTTTTCTTCTCTTCAATGTTAGAATAATTTAACATTATATTGTGTAATCTTAAACGAGTTACTTGTGTTTCCGACATGACTAACTGTAAAACTTATTAAACTTATAAACTGTAAACGAACTGTAAAACTAACTGTAACATATGAAACTTATTTTATGTAATTTTATAATTATAAATTTTATTTAATATATTAATTATAATGGAATAATGTATTATAATGGGAAAGGGGCTACCTTCAACCATAGTTAAGCGAAACGAATAGAATAAAATGAATAGAGCTGAAAAACAGAAATAATAAAATAACTGAATAATAGAGAACTCAAAAATACAATTGAACGTAATAATGATCGCGCTCATAATAGAGAGATTTTGTCACACTTGGCATTGGATCATTGCAAGCGAGTTTTGCACCTCCCCAGTTCGCACTCTTATGAGTTCATGCTAATTTGCATGCGAGAAACTGTAGCCGCGTAGTGGCGCTCGGGAAAAGTTTCGCGTTAACCTTACCTAACCTAGCCGCACGCTCAGCGTGAGATAGATATTACAGGTTGAACATCGCAAACCCGAAAATTCTGATTTTTATAAAACTTTATACACATGTGGCAGGGGAGGAGTAAATAGATGAATTTAGAAAGTTTCAGTTAAGATCCGAAAACAATTCTAAGGAGTGAAACCACTCTTCAGATATAGGGTGGCTTTTTGCTTTTCTCGATATATCACGAAAATTATTCAAAATATCGAAAATGTTTTATACAAAAGTTTCATCGTAAAAACACTCTTATTTTACCATCTTAATTAAATTTGAAAAAAATAAGTTTTAAAAATACTTTTTTCAAACATTTTTGAAAAAATTATTTTTTTCTAAATCTTATTAAGGTGGTTAAATAGAAATATTTTTACCATGAAACTTTTGTATAAAACATTGTTCGATATTGCGAATAATTTTCATGTAACTGCTTTTCCTGCTCTCTTAGCCTAATGTCCGACATTAAAAATTGTTATTACTCAAAAAGTTGCAAGTAGTTGCAGTCAAACTTAGGTTATTTATTTTCCTTATATATCATATTATATATTTATATTAATTTTATTCGTTCCCAATAGTTCCTACATTTCGTAGGAAAAATTTAATTACAAATTCCTCAATTTGTAAATACTCCAATTATGTATATACAATTTAAATATGTTAAACAATAATCGATATTTTTCAGACTTCATTGTATACATTGAGGTATGCTTATAAACATATATAAACTGCGTTATTACATTTCCATAATTAAAAAAGATATCGAAGTTTAAAGTATTAGAATTTCTGCAGTAAAACTGAGCATTCCATTCATTCGTAAAATACTGAATGTTTAATGTCCAGTAAAACTGTTAAAATAGTTCTTACAGAAAAGCATTTAGTTCAATTGATAGCTTATTAGTAGAAGAATATACGATAAGAATTTCGAAGCTTTATAATAAAGTCAAAAATTTCACTTTTTTTCGCGAATTGTGCGTTTCGGACCACTGTGCGTCGTCCTCTTGCTCTGCTTGGTCGTCATCAGGGGCTCCCTGTCTGCTCGTCGAGGGAACGGAGCCGGCTCCCCCGCCGTCAGAGGCCTGACTTCTTGTATTCACAGCAACTAAAATAACGCGAACAGGGGTGCTAGCCCTGTCCGCGACGTTCCCCGTGCGGAATGCTACCGCTCGCTTCTGCCTCAGAGCAGACTCAGAGCCCGGGTTACTCCGAAGATTTTCGCCGCACACCATTTAGCCGCTACTTGCGTAGCGTTTCCAGCAGGACCTGAGTAGGAGGTAGGTGCACGACTTGGTCGGGAGAGGCTATAAGAGGCGCCTCACCGACCCGTAACTATGACTCGTTTGCTTTGACAGTGCGTGGAGTGCAGATTTTTCCTTTATTCCTTTGGCGGCATCTCAAAGGCGATGGCATCCTTTGATGTATGTCGGCTTCCTTTGTGAAGGCGGTTTCCTTTGAAGTCGCCGGCGGCGTGTTGCTTCGATCTTACAGCCGAATTAAACGAAAAGAAAATGCCGAGAACCAACCGCCACCCAACGGGGTCACGGCCGGGTCCCGGCTAGCCGTCCACGCCCGTACTGTGTGACCTGTTCCACAGCAGAGCGCTTCAAGCTCTTAGGTCGATTCCTACGCACCACACTCCTTCGAGGCAGCGTCCTGATATACGGAGCTGTGTACAGGCCGCCCCAGAACGCGAAGTTCTGCTAGGGCACACAACTCACCATCGACAGACAGCATTTTAACTCCTCTTCGAGTGCCTGGCACGTATACCTATGGAATCGGCCCGACAGGGCTCGTGAGACCGTACAAGTCGTGGACCGGCCAGCCCAACGACGAGCGTGTCCCACTTACCCTGGGTCGTGTGATTCGGCATTTGCGATGGTCCGTGGATCGCTTGATTGTCCCGTTGTTGGTGGGATAGGCAATTAGCCACTTTGCCTTGGTTGCGTCAGTTCTGCTTCTATTGCCACTTGTTCTGCTTATGGACGTCACTAACTAGACGAGGCATTTTGGAGACCATGTTTCACTTTCAGACCGCGCCGTGTGTCCATTAGGGAACACCAGCAGTTAGTCTTCGAGTGATATTGTAAGGGCGACGTAAGGGGCCATGCACCATTGCCTCCTCACGGTTTGCTGTTGGCGGTCGCAAATCGTCCTTTGAGCATTCAAACGGTGTCATCCAGTGACACTCAAGCAAACACGATAGAGTCACGGCGTGCGGACCGGCTTCCTAGCAAGGGAACAGCGGCAATTCTCTACTGGCGGTCTGTCCGCCTATCACTATAACGGGACGTAATACCGTTAAATCTGCGCCAGTTCATCCATGAGCCCCACAGCACACGAGTGGTCAGAGACCGCAACTGAGTCGTAAGCCGTCTCATCTCCATCTCGCTGTCAGGACTTCAGACACCTCTCCATGAGATTGTCAAGGCACTGACACGAACATTATTTCGCGGCACTCCTGTGTGATCCGCCACGCGGCTCACTAGATCATCATTCGATCGGTACTTCTCAACCTTACGCTCCTGAGCCACATTCAACGCTGTTTCGCTAGACACCACTTGCGCGTCCACGACGACAGCCTCATCACCACGGCTTATCGTCAGGTCTGGTCTGCGCCTTCCGACAGAGGTCGGATACGCTAATTCCGCATCGACATGCCATCCCTTCTGTCTTAAGAAGCCACCGACCTGACGACACAGGTCGTTGTGCCGCAGGATCCTTCCTCCGTGCGTCCTGAAGCATCTTTGCACGCAATGCGCGGGTGTCTTGGTGTCTGGACAACCCGCACGGCAACGCACATTCCGCTTTGGACGACCTCGGGCAGATTTCGCCTTCGACGGTAAGCAGTTTGCTCGCACATGGTGGTAATGTACATAGTCAGCTCCAGGAATGGATTCAGCGCCACCCGAAACCCAATAGGAACTCAGTTTGGACGAACCGACCTCCCTGAGCCCCCTCCCGTCGCACGACTCATGCAACCATGCGGTACACTGCCGTCTCAGCTCGGCTGTTGTGGTCACTCTGTCGGTCCGAACACGCATCTGGTTTTCACACCAGGCCAACTGCTTCGCCACATATGTGATTTCGACAGCGACCGATGCGGCTGGCAACGAGCTCACACACAACCCCCGTAATCGGTTGAACTTCAAGATAGGGATTAACGTTTTCAATAAAGGCATTCCAAGACCGCCACTCTGTATCGGCGCATGGAAGTATCCAGCAAGCACATCATGGGGCAATCGCAGCCAGCGCCAAACCGCAGTCCGAACCAGCACATCCGCTTCTTTTAGCGTCTTAGCGTTGACCGAACCAACTATTCATCGGTGAAAATACCGAGGTAGAAGGCAGTCATGCAGCAACCGCAACCTCTACTGAGGCTTCAGCGGTGTTTTGGTTAGCAGTTCGAGAGAGCGAGCCAAAGGAGGGACAAAAGCGAGCTCCCTAGCACCTTGGTATGCAGTACCCAAGTATGTCCAGACTTCTACGGGGATCGCTGCGGTATCACCACTCCTCCCACGGTGAAGCTAGGTGTTAAGTCAACCTTCACCTTCTTATCACGGCCTGACGCCACAAGGGACAACACGCCGGTTTTCTTTGCGTTAATGCTTAGCTCATTACGCATCAAGGCCTCATGAAGCCGTATCAAATTCTCCTGTAAGCCAGCTTTGGTAGAAGACAGGAGCACAATGTCGTCAGCGTAACCCAGCACACTGACCACCCGATCGCCAAATCGAAGACCAACATCCTCCGAGAGAATCCCTAGTGCTCTATCTACGACCAGATTGAACAGCAGGGACGATAGAGGATCTCCCTGTCTCACACCGCGTCCCAGCTGTATTCTCGGCAACTTACCACCAGTGCCTTGCAGCACCGTGGTAGCGTCCCGGTATAAGGCCCCGACATACTCTCGGAAGGCCACAGGCAGCCCCACCTCCTCAAGAGTTGCCAAAATAGCATCATGCGAGACCGTGTCAAAGGCTTTCGACAGGTCTACGCAGGCCAGATGTATGGTTTTGCACCGTCGACGGGCCTCTCCCAGCAAGGCAGACAGCACTGTGATGTTCTCACATACACCATCCACCGGCCGGAACCCGCGCTGGCATACATCAAAGATGTCTAGGGCCGGCAACCGCTTCGCTAGTATTTTATGAAATTGCCTTAACACGACGGAACCTATACTAAGAGGTCGATAATCCGACGGCTGAGGCCGTTCTGGCATGTTCCCCTTTTCTAGGAAAACCGTCCTGGTTACAGTGGTCGACGAGGGAGCCTCCTTTGCAAGAAGCAGTAGGTTGAACAGCAACGCACGAATTGGCGTCGGAACAGCGTTCCATGCCCGCGCCTCAATGCCGTCCAACCCAGGCACAGTCCCATTCCTTACAGAACTCCGTGCAACCTCAAGAGGCCCGATCGGGTCCCAGAGCGAGGCCTTATCGACTGATTGGCTGCTTGCCGCAGTCGCGCCCTCACCAACGCCTTCGAGATAAATCCCTCTAGCAGTTGGCGGATTGCTCCGGGTGGAACCGGCCACCTGTCTCGCATCTCGAAATCGATCCCGCAGCGCCGTCATGTCGCCACACGCCTGACTGGACGCCTCCATGACGGGGCGCCAGTACTCGTGAAATTGGACAGCGGACGGACGCGTGCTGACAGTCTCCATCGAGAATTCACGAAAGACAGGATTTTAAGTTCTTATAGAGAGATTGCACTATTGCAAATTCTTTCTTTCCTGCTTCCTATTCTCACACCTCTTAGGAGGACTACGCTTACGAGTCTTCGCACGCTGAGGAGTTCGCACCGTCCGTACTGGGAAGATCTTGCCTAGCCATCTTCCAATGGCATGAACGTCGATCCTCTCTTCCAGAAAATCTTTCGCTATTAACACCAGCGACTCAGCCCCATAGCTACGGAAACGACTGACCCACTCTATGAGCTCCTCCGTCGCACCTCGTAGCCTCTCCATGCCATGTAATAAGGCAGGAGGTGCAGACTGCGATGCAATGACATCGTCCGTCTCAATGGCGTCCGGAGCGGCGACTCCTATCATCATCGCCGAGCTCCCGCTAGTGCCAGCATCGTCACCGTCGTTGTCAGACGGGACCTCTTGGCTGAACTCCCGTACCAGTCTCCGATAAGCCTCTTGTCGACGCTTACCTTTGACCGCTTCCAGGGTTCTATGGGGGAACCTCTCCTGGAGGAACTGGTTCATGAAGAGTACACCTTCTGAGGTTGCCCTAGCCTCATCTCTAGCCCTGAGACGAACCTCCTCCTCAGACCACCTTGCCTTCACGCGCTCGACATCGATCGCGTGGTTAGCCTCTTCGACGTGGGCCCTTACAGTGTGTACACCTAGGCCACGCTTGTTCCAGAATTCCTTACCGCAGATCTATCTCACAGACTGTTAGCTTGTCTAAATCCACCGCATCGTTGGCTTCACTACGCGCGGGAGACCTACTGCTTCCGGCAGCCGAAGGCACCGGTCCACCAGACGGCCCAACGCGACAAGCACGCAGTGCCCGGACCATCCGAGAACCCAGGCGTGAGGATTCATTCTTTTCGACCATTCCATATTGACTGCGTGTTGGGGAGCAAACGGTATGACGACCGAGAGTCCCCAGAAGCCGTTCCTTTCTTGGCCCCACAACTCACCATGGAATCGGAACATGGGCCGATGCCCTTTAGGGCGCACTCGCCGTGACATCGTTCAGCCGACACTTACGTGGCGTTACCAGCGGGACTACAAGTGGGAGGTGTCACGTCCCGGTAAAAATCGAACTTTCTCTTTTCTGTCAACGGTCCGAACGACGCGCACAAGACGCACCTCGGAACCGCCATTTTGTCGGTACTCCTACTTCCACGAGGGACGTCCCACTCTCCAACCCACTCTCACGAGAGAGGGGACCCCCACTACCGAACCGCCGTAGCACCGAGCCGCCGAAAACAAAGGACCTCATTGCAGGACCGGAAAAGTTCAGTTCGACTCGCGACTCAGAACCAAGAGGTTCACTCGACACTCAAGGGCCACGGTTGGCCTTTTTCTATTTCAATCTCTAATTCGAACTTAGAACTTTTCCATTCCTTCGTATTTCGACTTAGAATATTTTTCAATCCTCGTATTTCAGAGTTATCTTAGATTTAAACGTTAGCATTAATAACCGTAGTAGTTAACTTAAATTTTGTAACAACAATTGTATTTCCACCAATTCATTTTATTAGAATATATGTATTTTGTGTGCTTGAATTTACGATTTATTTTTATTTTTGACCACCAAGCCAATTTGATCACAATTCAGCGACTATAAATTTTACGCAGCTTACCTCAGTTTCGGTTATTGGGTGTGTGTGTGTGTGTGTGTGTGTGCAACCAATTAACGAGCCTACAGTGCGGACAACGCACGTTGGTCTCCATTCCGCTGAGCTGACAGTCTTACAGTGCGGACAACGCACGGGGCGGTCACTCGGTAACGCACCCCTTTCCGCACCACTCTCACCAGGTACATTCACAAGGTACACTCTACCTGAGGCGCGCACGTTTAACAGTAACTTTTGCATAAATGACGAAGTTCCAATGCCGAAAACGAGACGAGGAGGAAAGAAACACCGTGCAAGACGTTTAGCTCGTATATTTTCTAACTTAGAATCAGTGAACACCGTCGTCTCGCAGTATTACGGCATCGAGCCTCACTACATTGACCCAGAATACGAGGCACTTTTCCGACCACGCGACCGTGACACTAACAGAAATAACAATAATTCCATCATAACGCGACTCACGAAACCGAGAGTGACCAGCAACTCTGTCGTATCACACCGAGTGATTCTAATCACGAACGGAAGCAACGAAGTCACGTGGGCAACGAGACTGGTCCCCATTTCATGCAACCTGCGGTACCCTCTGTGCCAGGATATTCCCGAGGGGGACCCTCGCCGAACTCATTACGATAGGCTGGCACAAGAGATCAAGGTACAGCGCTGGATCGAGAGTAACCAAGAACCCCTCGGTAAGTGAAATTATCATACTATTACCAATCAACTTACCTCGGCCTGCTTAATGATAAATTAATGAAGTTATTGACTCACTCAAAGTAAAATGCAGAATATTACCACAGCTCTCTAATGATAAATTAATGAAGTTATTGACTCACTCAAATTAAAATTCATAATATTACTACAGCTTTCTAATGATAAGTTAATGAAGGTGATTCACTCATTCAAAGTAAAGGTCAGAACAGTATTGCAGTCGTCCATTAATGAGCTAATGAGGTTGATTCATTATCATACAACCCGATGGCACTTTGCGTGATCACGCGCGGATACAAAGACGTCGAAACACAAGCCGCGTTATGCGAACAGTGCAAATCCTCACGAATCGGACCTATCTATCATAACGCGTACGCGAAAACGGAGACTCATAAATTGAACATCGGGCCCCGTGTGATTGATGTAATCTGTATCTATTGTTCCGCATCATTAACGACCTACCGACCGGCCCATAGATGCACGCGTTGTTATAACGAAATGATCGGTTTAATTAGGGGGAAGTAAATTCAAATAAATTCGCCATCGGCCACCCTTTTATTGAACCGAAATTTTTCACAAAGGGCGACCCTGCCACCCTTCCGCGGGAACTGCACTCCTGGCGAAATCACTCTGATCACGAGTATCCCCGGGTAGAATCCTCGGATTCGGTAACCCGAAACAGTGATCTAGTCCCGTGCTACACGTCCGAGTCCTGCATTCCAAAATTTGCAGCCGAAATTAGCCGGGACGTAACACACTCTAATTTGTTCAAAGTAAACGTACCGGCCCGACTCGACACTCAGTAAAGAGCACCGCGACGGGATATCAGTTGGGCCGCCCCTCGCGAGGCTAAGCCCACCGGTAGGACGTCCCTCATCACGCCAGTTAGACACCGCGAGCGGTGAACCGACGGTGTGCGACACAGATTCAATTACGAGCTTTTTAACCGCAACAACTTTAATATACGCTATTGGAGCTAGAATTACCGCGGCTGCTGGCACCAGACTTGCCCTCCAATGGATCCTCGTTAAAGTATTTAAAGTGTACTCATTCCGATTACGGGGCCTCGGATGAGTCCCGTATCGTTATTTTTCGTCACTACCTCCCCGTGCCGGGAGTGGGTAATTTGCGCGCCTGCTGCCTTCCTTGGATGTGGTAGCCGTTTCTCAGGCTCCCTCTCCGGAATCGAACCCTGATTCCCCGTTACCCGTTACAACCATGGTAGGCGCAGAACCTACCATCGAAAGTTGATAAGGTAGACATTTGAAAGATGCGTCGCCGGTACGAGGACCGTGCGATCAGCTCAAAGTTATTCAGAGTCACCAGGATAAACGGCGGGCGCACGGGGACCGCGTGCCACCGATTGGTTTTGATCTAATAAAAGCGTCCCTCCCATCACTGGTCGGGACTCTGTTTTGCATGTATTAGCTCTAGAATTACCACAGTTATCCAAGTAAATGTGGGTACAATCTAATGAACCATAACTGATTTAATGAGCCATTCGCGGTTTCACCTTAATTCGGCATGTACTGAGACATGCATGGCTTAATCTTTGAGACAAGCATATGACTACTGGCAGGATCAACCAGAGAGCTTCGTGCAGAGAGCTCGGACTCGCGCTCGGTGCGCGCGCAAGCGAGAAGCTAGCGCGACGCGCCGAGGCGCGATCGTGCGTGCCTTCACTTCCTCCGCAGGCCTCGGGGCAACATCGTCTCTTTTATAATAAAACCCGCGAGGCTAGAGGGCAAGAAGACGGTAGCGTGTCGTACGGAACACCGCCGGTCGTGATTGCCGGTCGGCGACAAGTTGTTCTGCGTTTTGCATCGAGCGTGCTCGACCCGCCGAGAGCCGGCCGCTACAGCCACTTCACTCTCTCTCGCGTTGTCGCACGCGCGTTTTCGTTTTAATAAATATAAGATCGGTTCCAAATGACCAGGGTTTGTGTGTGGTTTAAAGTTTCGGGAGCGTCGTGAGTCGGTACGTATACGATCGCGACTCGGTGCAGCACGGCCTACCCTGATTAAGGCTGTCCCACCGTAAACTCCGCACAGAAATTGGTCCGTGTTTCAATTTCAAAGATCATTCTCACTCTCCTTTTTGTAAGTTTTCTCGTGCGCTGAGCGCATCTGTGCCCTGACGATAGATCGAACGTGGCTACACGCCGATAACGTCGAGGAGCTGTTCTCTTACGCCTACATATTTGGTATATATGAAAAAAGTTTCACGAAATGTGTCCTGCTTATTGTATGATTCTTTATTTCTCAACGATACAACACTTGACCAAACAATTGTTATTTCTCTTTCAGAATAAACGGATTAGTACCTATACGAATACTTTCTATGAACAATCTTTTACCCGTAATGGCGACAATTTTCACAACCTAAATAATTTCCACATTATTCCGGAATGTAAATAAAATATATGTGAAATATTAAAAATTAAACAGAAATATTAATTTTTGTCCGAACAATCTCTGGCTTGTTTCCTCAGATAAAATAACGAAAATGTTTATCCTTTGCTGTGCGCGCACTTCTAATTGTCAGTATTGCAGGTATCGACATTTTTATTGACTCCGTTTGTATGAGGATGCTATCCCGTTTGAGTTCGGGTCTCCCATGTAGTTTATATTTTTCTCATTTTTTTTATAACAATACAATACTATTATAATACTTTTTAGGAACTAATAGAATCGCAAAGAAATTGTATCGTAAACATAACAAGAAAACATAAACATAACATAAATACATATAAGTTGTAGCAGCAGTAGTTAGATGCAAGTAAAAAAATATGTTTACCACTTCCTATCGTTGTCATCTTCCATTTCCTTTATATCAATTACATATCAGGCTCTATATTTTCTTTCTGCTGCAATTCCACATTCCTAAATCTTGCTTTCCTTTTCTGTAGGTCTTTTTCGTGTAGTTCTTTTGCATGCTTGAATTGAAGCCGATTCATTTCTATTAAATGTTCTTTCAAAACAGCAATTTTTTTCATGCGTTAATTGAACAGCAGCTAACTGTTCCTTTTGTGTCATTATCTTTTTTTGTCATCACGTTGCTCTCTGTTGTCTCGAGTAGTAGATGTATCTGTAAGAGAAAGTTTTATTGCAATTTCATGTTTGCAAAAGATATATTAATATATACTGATTACGTTGAAACATGTATAGAATTATGATAAATACCTTTGCAATTAACAGTTGCTATATTATTCTCTGCTGGCTCATCCTCATCATTCAATAATTGGAGATTATCTGCAGTTAAGTCAAACACAGCATCGTACTTGTTTGAAATGCAGGAAAGACTAACAATAATGGAGCAGTAATTAGTACAAAAGATTTGAGAAATAAATGAAAAGGAGGAATTAATAAAGTGAAACTACTTAAACTTAAACCGCGATAATCATTATGCCATGTTAATGTCAAAAGCTGATACTTGCAATTATACTCCCCCCTATAAGTCTTAATGTATTTAGAAGTTACTATTGTATAAATACCATTAATTTCTTCTTCTGTCATATTCGACGTAAATAAGACTGGAGCAGTTCTTATAAGGTTAGGTGCGATGAGAGCAACGTCGGGATCGATATTCGCTTCCGATTCTTCAGATCCTCCACCAGTCGCCATTCGTGACTGTCTTTCCTTCGTTATTGCATCCCTTTGTTGCTGTTTTTTATGTTTGTCCATAGCTTCTTTAACTGTTGCGCAGTTCTCTATTTATAAAATTATAAACAATCGAATTATAAAATCATATTACATATCAAGAGACACGGTAGTGTCTCGCACCAAGTATACGCGCAACGAAACCGACCGGGTATCGTTACGCGAAGCGACGTTTGCAGACACGCTTAGATTATCAGATCTTAATAACCTCTGAAAAGATCATTTTCAAAGTAACCTCAATGAATAGCTTGGGGTCGAATTATATAAGAAAATTTTTTTATTTTTTTCTATGTGCATTACGAGTGCAAATATTACGATGCAAAAGTCGAATATGATGATTTCACGCTTAAGATACTCCGTTTTCTCCTCCTGCGTAAAGTGAGGGCAAGAGGGGCTCGCGGAAAGGAGGAAAAATGTACAGTTCGGTAGTTTCGACGCTAGATGGCTCGAGATGACTCGTAAGTGTAGAGTCGATAATGTTAACTTCATTATCGATCACACTTCATCAAGAGACACGGTAGTGTCCCTCTATCGTGTGTATGTACGTGTATGTACGTGTGTATGTACGTGAGTATGTACGTGAGTATGTACGTGTGTATGTAGGTGAGGATGTACGTAGATATGTACGTCTGTATGTACGTGTGTATGTACGTAGGTATGTACGTGTGAATGTACATGTGCATATACGCGTGTATGTACGTGAGTATGCACGTGTGTATGCACGTGTGTATGTACGTGTATATGTACGTAGATATGTACGTGTATTCAAGTGTGTATGTATGTGTGTATGGACGTGAGTATGTACGTAGATATGTACGTTATATATTACGAATATTACAGTCTCTTAGATGCATACACCAGCGTATGACTTTTCAACTTCATATCGTTTTTCAATATAACCTTTGCTGCAATCTGTAATATTGAGCTTGTCTAAAATATTTTTTACGAATACTTCCGAAGAATCGCGAATTTTTATAAAATTCCTCGCTCGAATTTTGACATACTTTTTACAAATATTTTCGGTAATATGATTTTTATTTTTAAGTATCGAATTAGACTTTCTTTTCTGATAATATCGCTTATTATAAAGCCACTTACGATCAGAAGATAATTCTTGTTGTCTTTCTCGTTCATGCTCAGAATTTATGAAATAACGTTTTCGTTGTTGCGCACGTTCTTTTACTAAATTGTTGTCAAGAGACACGGTAGTGTCTCGCGCCAAGTATGCGCGCAGCGAGACCGACCGGGTATCTTTACGCAAAGCGACGTTTTCAGACACGCTTAGATTATCAGATCTTAATAACCTCTGAAAAGATCATTTTCAGAGTAACCTCAATGGATAGCTTGGGGTCGAATTATATAAGAAAAGTTTTTTTATTTTTTTTTCTATGTGCATTACGAGTGCAGATATTACGATGTAAAGTCTGAAATTAGAAAATTTTCGATTAAGAAACGTCGTTATCATTACCGTCGTCGTCGTTTGTGCAGTACATTTTTCTATTCCTAGATTGCAGCAGCAGCAGTCGGTCTTTTAATATATAGGGTACTCATTGCGGCTCGAACACCCCGTCGAATGGGCTCTGAACGAACCCTCTAGGACGCTCCGTTCGCGAGATATCGCGAAAAAACTGTTTGTCAAAGAAAATTGCGAATATCTCGGAAACTATGAGAGATAGAGGATTATTTCTGGCAGCATTCGACGCGGCTCGAAAATCCCCGTCGAATGGGTCCTGAACGAACCCTCTAGAACGATCCATTCGCGAGATATCGCGTAAAAACTAGGGATGTGCCGGATAGTGAATTCGCCGGATAACCGGATACCAGATAATTCGGTACTTATTGCTACCGGATAACCGGATATTATCCGGCAATTACGCGAAAAATTAAAAAAATTAATTTAATTATGTTTTACATTAAGAAAAGATTACAATTAAAGTTATATATACATTTTACTTATTTCGCACACAATTGACTATATTATATTGATATTATTGATGATATGAACCATTTGAACTATTTTTTAAGCAAATGCAGCAAGCGCTTGCTTGTGCTTCTAGTTGTTTTATTCCTACAGAGCACAATGTGGTAATACAAAATTCGCTTGGTAATAGCAGCTGCCCTGACGTATCGACATGATTTACCTGTTGGGTCGATATCAATCATCATTATCGATCCAATATAATCGGTAAGTCATATCGATACGTCAGTACTCCTATTACTAACCAAACATTTGCACTGCATTGTTTTATGGCTCGGACTTTTATCAATGTATCTTTTACACGATTATATACGTTTCGAATTCGATTTTATGTATTATTAATTTATTATTTATTTAAACTTAAAATTTTTAATATAATTAATTAATTACCATTCAATTGGATGAAAAATGGTCGAATACGCCGGATAGCCGGATAGCTAATCATTATTCGGCTATCCGACCGGATAGTAAAAAAGTAGCCGGATAGACCGGATACCGGATACTTGCCGGATATCCGGCACATCCCTAGTAAAAACCATTTATAAAGAAAATTGCGAATATCTCAGAAACTATGAGAGATAGAGGGTTGTTTCTGGCATCATTCGACGCGGCTCGAAAATCCTCGTCGAATGGGCCCTGAACGAACCCTCTAGGACGCTCCGTTCGCGATATCGCGAAAAAACTATTTTTCAAAGATAATTGCGAAAGAACACTGTTTACAATGATGTACCAACTACACAAGAGAACATGAGAGAGCGCATTTTGAATGCATGTGCTAATATAAATTCAGAAATGATAGAAAGGGTAAGAGTATCATTTGTGCATCGTATTAGGAAATGTATTGAAGTCGAGGGACATCATTTCTAACACCTCCTTAAATAAATTTTTGTGTTGAAGAGCATAAAGTTTGATTTTTCTGTTTCCCGCGTTCAAGATCATTTAAAGGTCATGTTATCATAGGTTGCTGAACTCCTCTCGATGTTGGCTATAAAATTGCGCAAACAAAAATATGTAGTTCCATTAAAAAAGATTATCTTGACCTTTGAATCTCCGAAAAAATAGCCTTAAAACAATTTTTGTTCTGTCATCATGATAGCCCCTTCGAACGGTGCAACTTTTCCCTTAGACATTTTTTTGTATCATCAACAACAAGTGAAATATCTAAGATGATCGATTTAAGTGGACCACCCTGTATATAAAATCAGTAAACAAAAAACATCGATTTTTTGAAAATTCTGGAGGTATGTAACCCCTTAAAATATCTTTGTGCTTTCAATAAATTTCAGTAGTAGTATCTTTAATATTTTAAAATATTGTCTTCAGACCTTTTGAGAAAATTCTCTTTAAATATTATTAGAGTATTTTTTCACCAAAATCTATGAAATCTTCACATTGCGCAAATTGCAGAGAGAATGTATTATCTCGAAAAGTAATTATTGTACAACTATTTAAAAAACTCAAGAGATAGTATCTTATCAATTACAAACAGAATATATGTATATATTGTCTTGAAAAATTATTGTTGTACAACTACTTTTAACAAATAAAAACTAAGTGATACATATCTTTTTATTGTCATTCAAGGATCTTCCTCTTCCAACGCTAGTGGTAGTAGCTTTCATTTATCACTTGGATTTTAATTTTTTTGAATTCTAACAATGGAAGGTATAGAAAACGTAATAGAAAAACATAACAGAGGTTACACTACAAAATGTAAACATTTTATTGAAATTAAATAATATTTAGTTAGTACAAAATACTTGGCGCTGCTAGACCAAGTATTATAAGAAATCTCTCTTTCTCTCTACAACAAATGGCAAAGCGTTTTGCACATTGTTAAATTGTTTATAATTTTCGAACGTTTCAACTACAAACGAAACGAAAAGCACTACAAATTACAAAAGATCCTAAAGAAGACGCCGCAAGCGGTCGCGATATCTCAACAAATTTAGCCATTTTCAACAAAGTTAGCTATTTTGCATTTAAACAAATGTTAATAACTTTTGACAGTTCAACTACAAACGAAACAACTAGAAACGATCTGAATAAGATAGCGTAAGTGAATTCGCGATATCTTAACAAATGGCAAAGTTAGCTATTTTTTATTTAAACAAATGTTAATATCTTTTGAACGGTTCAACTACAAACGAAACGAAACAACTACGAACGATTCTGAAAAAGATAGCGAAAGCGGATTCGCGATATCTTAACAAATGGCAAAGTTAGCTATTTTTTATTTACACAAATGTTAATAACTTTTGAAAGTTCAACTAGAAACGAAACAACTAGAAACGATTTTGAAAAAGACAGCGCAAGCGGATTCGCGATATCTCAACAAATGGCAAAGGTAGTTATTTTACAATGTAAACAAATGTTAATACCTTTTGAAAGTTCAACTAGAAACGAAACAACTAGAAACGATTTTGAAAAAGACAGCGCAAGCGGATTCGCGATATCTCAACAAATGGCAAAGGTAGTTATTTTACAATGTAAACAAATGTTAATACCTTTTGAAAGTTCAACTAGAAACGAAACAACTAGAAACGATTCTGAAAAAGACATCGCAGGCGGATTCGCGATATCTTTATTAGGTTATATTAATTTAAGAGAAAACTAATTACTTAACAATACCATAAACTATTTACTTAATTAAAATTCTTGTTATTAAAATTGATTATGTCGATAAACCGCGCGCGATGATCTAATTTTTACCAGGTTTGTAATATGTGAAAATTGATAAACAAATTGCTTATGTAATGAAAAATAATTGCATGATAAAATAAAATAATTAATTGTATGATGTAATGCCTGTTGAACTGAATGCGTGAATTTCTTATGGGGCATTTGTTATAATTTTAATAAGATGAATGTTTTTAACGATGAAACAGGTAAAGTTAAACAAATAAAATTTATATATTAAGTATTAGTAGCTCTACTTGTAAAATTATACGTGTTTGGCATTTTGATATTATTAATACTTTTGTAATAAAATTGAAAAGTTCAACCGTTAGACAAATTGAAATAAGATCTCTGTGTGTGTATGTAACAATTTTGATATGGTTAATTAATAATTTCTATGTTATTAAATTAGGTAAAAGTCTTTCGATTTGAAAATTAAATTAAATGCACTGAGTTTCTTAATCATATACGACACTAAACATCATTAATTAGTTACACGTAAGTCCATAATGTTGTGTACATGTTTCATTTTTTTCTTCCAAGAATAATCTTCCCTCTCATATTAATTAACGTTTTTTATGTATATCAAAGGGTTTGGTTTAATGTATAGAGGTTGTTAATTATATATAAGAGTAAACCTAATGACTAATTATATA
Source organism: Ooceraea biroi (assembly GCF_003672135.1). Lineage (NCBI taxonomy): Eukaryota > Metazoa > Arthropoda > Insecta > Hymenoptera > Formicidae > Ooceraea > Ooceraea biroi. The sequence continues at coordinate 4,427,927 of NC_039518.1, read as the reverse complement.
CACCAAGTACATAATGTTTTAATGATGATTGTTTCCTCGAAAGATATTTCTTCTTTTTATATTTAGTATAGTGTTTTGTTTTATACATACATTTCGTTGATTATATGCGAGATTAAATATCCGGAATAGATGTTTAAGTTAATGTTATCGAGTTCTACAATTGTTTCCCGTACGAAATATCTTTAATAATAGCTCTCCTCAGCTCTGATATCAGAAAGTAAATATGTGGATTACATTTTAGTTTTAGTCAGTGTATATTATGTATAAGCTTTATATAGCAGTAGTCTGCTATATAAATCTCATTTTTTATTATGTAATCTATAGAGATAGAATCCATCGAGATACTTGCGGCTGCACATTTGCGCATATCGAACTTGTAGTTACTTTGTAAAGTTTATGGATACGCTAGCAGGAGCGTAGTACTCGACGTCGCCACCAGATGGCTACGCGGCGTACAGCGTACTCGTACGTAACATCTGCTACTGCACATATATAGGCAGCGTGCGGAGAGCGCTCGCCGTCTCTTCGAGGACATGCATATATGTATTTATATTTATAGTGGAATAGCATGATCTTTGGTTGATGCTTCTCATTTGTATACCCGAGATATTGATTCTCAACTTTATATTTACACATTGTTTCTTTAGGTTCGTACATTCCTTGATGGTACACTTCTCGCATTGTCTCGTTAGATTCGTACATTTTCCTTTGACTATAGAAATATGGACTGCCAGCCCCCACTTTTTCCATTCATTAGCAATGCTACGAGTGTATCCAACATCTTCGCGATATAAGCTCCGCCCAATCGACCAAAGACCGGGAAATTTGAATCAAAGTATTTGTTATTCCGTGTATAGACCAAATGAGGAAAAATAAAAATTGTAAATAATATAAGTAATATAATTGTATATAATATAAATGTAAGGAACAATTGTGAGTAATAAAATAATGCAACACACACACATATATAAAACGTAATGTATTTAAAACAAAATAAAATGCAACATAAAGTATCAGCAAAACATAACTTATTGCACATAAAGTATTGTTATAAAAATTAAATATGCTTATTAAATATGCATAAATAACATTTAAATATTATTTATAACTATAAATAATATATATGAATACATATAAGAGCATAATATAAAGAACATATAATGTCCTACATAAGAAATATAAGGAAACATAAAAGGAACTATGTAAGTAATATTAATTATTTGCATAAAAATAATTATTGACCTTTAAAAAGAATATTTTTAGTTAAATCGTGTCTAATAAACACGTTGTGTTCTTTTAAAGTTATCTGTTTACCATAATAATATAATTTAATTTTAAAAAATAACTTGAGAATTGATTTTATTATCATATATTTATGGTTTTCCATAATATTAACTGTTTCCATAAATTCTATATGAAAATCGAAATTTTGAAATATTACAGATGTATTTATATTTCTGAAAGTATTTGCAATCAGTCTTTGATATGTATTTAAGTTATTTAATGTATTATTTATTCTAAACATATTAAAAACTTTTTCTGCAACATTTATTACAATATATGTGTCTTTTCGAGGGTATCTTAAAAATCCAAAAGTTTTTCGAGCAATAAATGTCGATGTCATCTCTTCGCAATCATTAAGTAAATTATAACAAACTTTACATTTTAAGGAATCTAAAATGTCTTTCAACATATCCTGCTATATATATGATTGCATCGTTATTAGCAGCATTATTTTGTGAAAGTGGTAAATCATCAATAGTCAAAATATCTTCGATATCTCCTTGAGTTCCTTCATCTTCTTTTTCCGCATTTATATTGGATTTTTGTCGTGATGAAACATTTAGAATAGAAGTATTATCTAACGAAATACAATTTCCTTGTGATGATGATTGCACTTCAGTGTGATGTAAAAGGCGTTTATACGAAGCCATAAATTGTTTTACATTAGGATTATTGTTGTATCCCCCCATCGCTCGAATACATGAAAAAAACATTTCCAGGTGGTCTTGTGATAACTTATAAGTTAATATATATTTAATGTATCCTTTTGTTATGTAATCAGAATATATCACTTTTAAATTCTTCATGTCTATAATAAAACCGAGAAAACCGGTTTTTGATTTTGTTTGTATCACCGGTTTGTCATTAATGTTGAATTTAATTGACAACAAATATTCAATAGATTCATCAAAAAATGTAAATACTTCTTTCATATTACTTTCTGACAATGGCTTCTTAAATTTATTGGAATATAAACTTCTGGAATTTAGACAGTCAAAAGTATTATTAATTATGCGACAAAATTTTGCTGTGGCAATACTGCATCCAGAAAACTCTGAATGACCATTATCATGCAATTGTTTTAAAGCCACAACAACACTTTCGCTTAAGGTTTGTGCAGCTAATTTTACGTTCATTTTATTTTTTTCCCATTGCAAATGTTTAGCAGCTAATTTGTTGGCCAAATGAAAACAACCGTTTTGTTGCATTTCCACAAGTTTTACGAGAAAATTCCAATTAATTTCGTTGCCTTCGCCGTCATATAATTTCTTTTTTGATGCAAAAGTATTTCGAATCAATTTTAACATATGTGCAGCGTCCAAAATTATCGCAATTCTATATTTGTCGATTGGATGTAAAAAACCGTAATCATTATTAGCAATACTTGAATTTTAATAATCACACATAGAAATATTAGCTGAAAGTCCGTCAAAAGTTAAAGCTACGATTTGAACTCCAGAGGTACTTAGAAAAGTAAGAACTTTCTTCGTAATTTCGGCTCGTTCGTTCGAAGAAAGCCCGTTAACTAAAAAATATGCTACTGGAATCTTCCATCTTTGGTTCATACCTGTTAATAAATAAACCAACGCTTCCTTAGCTATAGGCAAATGTTCAGGATTCTGGATTTCCAATCCATAATCAACATAGCCAAGAAATCTCTTTTGTGTATCATCCCATTCTATGTGTTTCCTAATTGCCATTTCATCCATAGTCAGACATGCATACAATTTCTCGCCTGAATTTTCGCTTTTTCTTCGCAATATATCTACTGCTTCTTGAGTTAATCCCGGATATCCATTTGTACTGCTATACTAAGCACGAGGCGTTGACTGCGCTGGTAATTTATTTTTAAACACTTTTCTAACATAATCATATGCCTTTGAGCTGTAAAAGCTTAATGTTAATTCAAAGGCACGTAATTCTTGCGAATATTTGCCTTTCTTTTTGCCAGTCTTAATTTCTCGAATAATATCACTATCTTTCGAAAGTGTCTACAAACGTAACAAAAAACGAAAAGTTATGATTTAACATAAAATAGTATATAATTAATATTTGTAATGCGTAATATGAAATCAATATTTATTATTAATTTATTTAATTTCCCATTTTTTCATTTCACAAACAAATGTTATGACTTCTTAATAAAAAAACTATACCATGTTCTCAAGGCATTTTAACAAAATATAGAAAATTAACTTATAATAATAAGAGAAAGAGTTTAAAAGCAATTATTACAAATATCTTTATTACATAACTTCATCATATGGCATACACCATTTATTTATTTCTACAATATATAAACGATTTTGTGAATACATGATCTGTATATATAACTAGTTCTGAATATATAACATATAATATATAACATCTTCTGTGTAATACATGATCAAAGTGTTAACCATTACCTTTAACTGTAGAAGTCATTTCTATAGGCATAGGTCAGCACACATAACTGCCAATTAATTAGGTTTTATGAAACAGATAAGGGAAAGGGGAGCACACTTAAATTCAATTCCCCGTAGTTTTTTACACATTTACGCTATAATTCTTGGAGTGATTTTCAACAGATTTACTTCATGTTTGCAATTTTAATGGTTTTATTGGTCTAGCATGTTCTACTTTCCCATTAGTTTCACAAACGTTTTGCAACATGTATCAACTTGTCCATCTTCCCTTTTTTTATTAATGTTATAAAATGACTTTACCTTACCTTTAATACTTCGGAGGCATTTAAGGATAGATTACATTCTTTTGTTAATTCATCTATTAACTGTTTCATACTTTGAATTCTGTTTCTCTTGCGATAGTGTTGAGTTCGTAAACGTTTAATAATTTTATCTTTTTTCGCTGAATTCCTTTTTAACATTTTTATAATGTTTATCAATTCCTCTGTGGACATGTTAGTCAATTCGGTATTACTCAAATCTCCAGGATATCTAATAGTTTCTTTACAGTTTCTGATTATTTGTTCAGTATGGCTTTCTCGTTTTTTTTTCTACACTGGAAAAGGATGTTGAGTTGATTCCTTCATTGATATCTGTAAGCATTGTTTCCACGGTACAAGTACAATCGCTATTTTCTTCAGAGGGACAAGTACTTGATTCCATTTCATTGGAATTAAGCTTCTCCCTTTGCGCTTCTCCTTTTTCTTCAGTTATGTGATTGGAATCTTCAATGTGTTCTGAAATGGATTCTTCAATTCCAATGTCATCAGAATGCAGAACAGGTTTTTCCACATTTACGTTTTGACATATTTCCTTTCTACACAAGCAATTAATGTTATTGCTGCTTGGTTATAAAAATAAATATATATACATATATAAATAATATATTATCTTCATTAATATAGATATTCTGATAAAGTTTCGAGCACATTATATATTTATCCGTTTGTATAGGCCAGTATTGATGTATATGAATTTCGCGTATTATCTAATATATCAAGTATTATAACATTACATTGTACCTGTGTTGTTCTTTAACATTGGAAAATAGTGTTGGAACAGCATTCTTCTTTAATCGGACACCCATGAAGCCACATTGTTCAAGTTGATCATCTGCAAAATGTTTTATGCAGATTCTACTATATTTCGGTGGATTTTCTGCATTGGTTTGATTACTTAATACTGCATTTATCCACTTTTCCCGTAGCATCACATTACTGGGAAACCTATATATAAAAATAACAATATTCATGTTACATATGTTTATATGATTTCATATGTGACTTCCATCAAACTCTGCAAAACAAAATAAAAATAATATAATATATACAGGGTGTTTCAAAAGTGATGGTCAAAAATGTAGGAATGAGTAGTAAAAACGAAGAGAAGCAAAAAAGTTCCAGTAAACATGGGTCCGCAAATTAACCATTTACGAGATAATGCAATTGGTTTGCTGGTTGGGGCCCGCTGAATACTAAGTACTAATTCCAACAAAAGCAGTGAAAATTTTATTTAATTTATCAATCACGAGACAGTAACATTCATAATTTTGGCTTCAACACCACAGAAATGTGATTGAACATACACAAATGTAATTGTTTTGTTTGAACAACAGTGAAGTTTGTGGAGAAACAAGGTACAGTACAGTATGAACATGTTAACTGAAGAATTTTACAGCAGGTGTTCAAAATGCTGACCATGCACTTGAATGCATCTGTGTACTCTTCTCCGCAAAGACTCGCGAATACGCTCAAACAATCCTGGGTCATTCTTCATTTGCTGGAAGGCATCTACAATCTGATGCTGCAATTTTTCAGGTGTGGTGATGTCTGTCGTATAAACTAGGCTTTTTGCATAACCCCATACACAAAAATCCAAAGGATTTAAATCTGGTGATCTAGGAGGCCACGGTACAGGACCTCCTCTACCTATCCACCGTTCACCATATCGTCTGTTTAGATATCGTCTCACACTTAGAAGGAAATGTGCTGGTGCACCATCGTGCATAAACCACATCCGCTGGCGTTGCTGCAATGACACATCGTCGAGCAAATTTGGAAGATCATTCCGCAAAAAGCGCAGGTACAGCTCTCCGCTTAGCCTGTTTGGGAGAAAATGTGGTCCAATTAGACGGTCACCGAGTATTCCTACCCAGACATTGAACGAAAAACATTGTTAATGTCGTGCTTCTTTCACTGCATAAGGATTGACTGCGGCCCACACGTGACTATTGTGGAAATTAAAAATGCCGTCACGGGTAAACCCAGCTTTGTCCGTAAACAAAATGTTGTTTAAAAACTGGGGTCTAGGGCGCTCTGTTGTTGTATCTGCTGACACAAAGTCAATCTGAGAAGGAAGTCTGTGTTCTTGAGACCTTGCACACGCTGGATATGGTATGGGTACAGTAACGCGCGATGTAAGATTCGCCGCACACTGCTCGCACTTATTCGCTCTTGCATAGCAATCCTCCTTGTCGAAGTTCCTGGGTTTATATCTACACGTTCTAATACCCTTTCTTCTAGATCAGGTGCTATGGATCTGGGTCTACCTGGTCGTCTTTGGTGTGCGAAGGACCCATTTTCTCTCAGGCGTTGATGGATCCTGATGAAAGTTCGCCTGTCGGGCTGCCTTCTGTTGGGAAAAGCTTCTGCATACAAACGCGCAGCCTCGAGTGCATTGCCGTTGGCTTTGCCATACATGAAGTGCATGTCTGTGTACTCTACGTTGCTGTAATCTTGTTCCATGTATACAAACCTTTTCACAATTAAATCACGATTCTGTAAGTACTGGTGCACAGAACTTCCATTCACAATGTACATAGCAACCACGTTCCAGATACACTGATTGTTTTTTGTTTACTACTAAGGCTCAAGCAATGAGAAAGAAGGAGATGAGATGGGAGAGCGTGCAGCATACGTACGAAACATGAAGTATTCAGCGGGCCCCAACCAGTAAAACAATTACATTATCTCGTAAACGGTTAATTTGCGGACCCATGTTTACTGGAACTTTTTTGCTTCTCTTCGTTTTTACTACTCATCCCTACATTTTTGACCATCACTTTTGAAACACCCTGTATTTGAGGTTAACTCTAACTCACTTGTACATAGGTAGAGCTTTGTTGTTTTCTATTTTATTTTTATATTTAGTTGTCTTACACCCTTCAACATAACAATACGCCACCATTGTTTATTGTACTCACTTCTATTATATTTTCTTTTACGTTTAACACTGTTGATCTACACTTAACACTTTCCGCAGAAATCGCTATATGTCATACATTTTAGTTCCTAAACGCCTCACTTGGTCGATGGCGGCGCAACACATCTTGGATACCAACCTGAAGTTGGCTACTGGCAGTCCATATTTCTATAGTCAAAGACATTTTCTCAATATTAAATTTCTGGTACTGTTTCGTTAGGTTCGTACATTTTCTCAATTTTGTATCTATCACATTGTTTCGTTGGATTCATACTTTACTCAATTTTATATTTAGCACATTGTCTCGTTAGCTTCGTACATTTTCTCAATTTTATATGTATCACACTGTGTTTCGTGACATGCATAGATTTTCTCAATTATGTGTGACTATACCTCGTGAATACTTATTAATAACAGTGACATAATACTTTCTTAATGTTTTATCTCTTCCTCCCCGATATTAATTCTCTATTTTATACTTCTCACATTGTTTCGTCAGATACACAGATTTTCTTAAATATTTATCAAGAGACATTTATCATGGTAGTGTCTCGCGCCAAGTATACGCGCAGCGAGACCGACCGTGTATCTTTATGCAAAGTGACGATTTCAGAAACCCTTATATTATCGGATCTTAATAACTAAACGGATAAATTTCAAAGTAGGTTCAATGGATAGCTTGGAGTTACATTATATAATAGAAGTGTTCTCATTTTTCGTATACGTGCCCTACGAGCAGAGATATTACGATGCAAAGTCCAAATCTTGAAATTTACATATAATAGTGAATTCGGTCAGTTTGCGCTCGTGTTGCACTAAACTATACGAGTGCAGCACTAGGCCGAGTCCACATTGCACTGAATTGTACGAGTGCAATACTAGATCCAGTCCACATTGCATTAAATTGTACGAGTGCAACAGAATTCTAGCCGACACTACTAACCTTTCTGTGCAACATCAAATTCATAACACTATTCAACATTTAGTCATTACAAACGAACAAAGGAATAAAGCAATTAACATATTGATTCGGTTTAGCAGCACCAAGTATTTTGAAAAGACACTTATTTGTATTAATAAATATATTTATATGTATTAAAATATTTATTTGTATAAAAATATCTGCTTAATATTATTATGTCCTTTAGGTTTTAATATCAAAGGCCAGTATTCATAGTCCGTTCTTATTTCCAGACGATCTGAAGTAATGTCTTAAGATGCTAATACGACTGTGTGATTGGTGTCAAATATCTTATGATTGTACTTAAGATGGTCTTAAATACGAATCAACAATGAATATCAGCCAAAAAGTAATAATAAAAAGTAATAGAGCTTCTGGTTTGCATAAATACCCATAGTGTTTGGCGCAATTTGTTGATACACATATACATAAACATAAAAACATAAATATAAAACGAAATTTCTTACCACTTCTAATATGTCTCTCAGCGTTAAATTGTGTGGAATATGAGTTAGCACACTGTTTACATGTATATTCAGTTTTTATCTTGGAATGTTGGAGTTTATTATGCTGTTTCACAGAATGTTCACATCCGAGTAGAATTTGACCTGCAAAGATAATTTTCTCTTGTATATTTCATTTAAATTTTGACAGTTTGGATTTTTTAATAAAAATTTACAGATATGCTTACTTACACTTTTCACAGAAATATTGTGGAGTGTGGATATTTTCCCACGTCAGTATTCTGTTCCCCTCTACTAGCAGTCTAAAACATAAATAAACATCTTAATTACAATTGCACTAAAATTGTAAATTATAAAATTAATATTAATAATTAATGATACACTTACTAATGTTGCATGTTTCGTTATGAGTGTGATATTTCTTTTGTCTGAACATCTCCCGTCATTTTCTACAATGGTAGAATACTTCGCATGCCTTATCGGTACTTAGATCATTATTTTGCAATACGTATTCTAGCAGTCTTTCTAAATCCGATTCTTCTGAAATGTGAAAAAGTGTAGTTTAGACTTAGTTACATACGCAACAAAAAGTGTAAAACACCTAAACAAGTACCATATATTGAAATTAGTAATATAATACGACCAAAACTGGCAAAGAAACATTGGTTATTATCAAGAGACACGGTAGTGTTTCGCGCCAAGTATACGCGCAGCGAGACCGCACCGTGACTCTTTTACACGAAGCGACGCTTTCGCAGACACTCAGATTATTAGATCTCAATAACCGCTGAACGGATCAACTTCTAAGTAGGCTCAATGGATAGCTTGGGGTCGAATTACATAATAAAAGTGTTTTTATTTTTCTTTGTACGTGCCCTACGAGCGGAGATATGGCGATGCAAAGTCTGAAATTGGCAAATTTCATTTAAGAAACGTCGTCGTCATCGTCGTTTGTACAGTTCGTTCTTTTTCGTCGAGATGGCAGCAGCTCCGTTTATACCGACCGGCGGAGATGCTGTTGGTATATCCATGTGACTCACACATAACAATCATATGCAGAGGTTCTATATTAGAAAACTCTAACTTATCGACCCGACCGTCATGTGTAAGTCACACGGATATACGGACAGCATCTCCGCCGGTCGCTGTACGACAAGTGTACGACGCGATGTAGTGCAAGAAGTTGGAGTGAGAAAAGATATATTTGCGAGAGAACGAGTGAGTGAGTGAGTGAGAGAGCGAGAGGGCGAGTGAATGAGAGGGCGAGAGAGAGAGAGAGTGAATGAGAGAGCGAAAGAGCTAGTAAATGAGAGAGCGAGTGAGTGAGAGAGCGAGAGGGCGAGAGAGCGACTGAATGAGAGAGCGAGAGGACGAGAGAGCGAGTGAATGAGAGAGCGAGAGGGCGAGAGAGCGAGTGATATATTATACGTCTATGCGTGCAGCGCATAGCGATCCGAGAGCGAGACATCAATGGGTCTCGAACCCTCGTCTCGTGAGAGTTATGTATACTGTAATTCGGTAAGTATATTCAGTTTAGTGGCCTCATTAAGCTCTTTCGAGACGATTTACACGAAACGAAAGAATCTGGAAAAAAAGCGTCGCTCTGCCCCGCAAAGCGGGATATTAATCGTTAAAGTTGATCACTTTTCAGGTTAGGAAATCTGTCAAATACATTACTAAATATAATGACAGGTTTCCTAACTTAAAAAGTGGTCTACTTTAATGAGTGATATCTTGCTTCGCGGGACAAATTGACGCTTTTTTCTGCCTAATTCTTTCGTTTCGCGCAAAACGTCTCGAAAGAGCTTAATGAGGCCGCTAAACTGAATACTTACCGGATTACAATATGTAACTCAAATTTCTTTTCAGATCGGGAATATCTCTTATGTCCATATCAAGCGACGCGGTAGCGTCGCGACGCCAAGTACATAAAGAACAAGGTTCCGAGCAATGAGAGCCACTGCATAGACGTCGCGCGCTACCAAGTAGCTTATCCGGAATTTCACGTCAAATTCATGTCAAATAAACTTTTGATTACAATATCTCAGGAACTAAAGACGTAATGAAAAATCTAACGATACTTTTATAACATAATGTGGATGCAAGCTTTCGATTGCGACCACTTCGAAAAAAATTGGTGCACTTCATCCTCAGATATCGTAATCGTATGCTAAAATTGTGACTTTCATTCTTCTCCAGATTCAGGTTCAGACTAATCAGACTCAGGTACGTACGCTCGCACGCACACAAGCAAAGCGAGTTTGCCCCTAAAGGCGCGTTCACATATGTACGATAGGTTCACGTCGCCGGACGGCAACGGCGAAGACGTTGCACCACGTCGCCGGACGGCAACGGCGAAGACGTTGCACCACGTCGCCGGACGGCAACGGCGAAGACGTTGCACCACGTTGCCGGACAACGACGGCGAAGACGTTGCACCACGTCGACGACGACGACGTTGCACGACAATATCCAATCCAATAAGTTCGTTCAAGCGACGCGGTAGCGAACTAAACAAAATTATCGGTATACAACACTTGTATCCGCAATATCCATAGAAAATAAAAAACTCTTACAGAGATAACTAACAGACTAATATCTTTCTTCCTTTCTCATTCTCCACTTATGCCCGGTTTTTTCATACCTCTCAATAGCTATCTTCCAGATAACTAAAAATTTATTTCTTCATTGAAACCTCTGATTACGTATTTAACGGATAGCTATTCTTCATACTACTCACTTTTGACACAAAGTGTCTAGAATGTTATTATAAATTACCATATTCTGTTAGGTTACAAAGGTGAAGAAAACTGATTCTACGAGATATCTTTTGGATAAAGTTATCGAGAGGTGAAGAAATTGGGCGTTAGTACATTATGTATCGGATACAGTATTGCAGCATTAATGCAAACCGGTAAGATAGTATAAGATAAAAATACATCAATAATACTACTACATTTTTGTTAAAAGATAATTACAAAAAGTAATGAGATCATTAAAAAAACCTTATAAAGGTGAAAAAAGTACGCCAAGTACATAAAAAATTTCACCTTGTACGCAACAAAAAGTTTAAACTGCTATTTATAAAATCAAAACTAAATATGAAATCAATAGTTAACTATCCAAGTACCTCGAAGCAATTCAGTTTGAGTATTTTATCCAAATGTTTTCCATGCATACTCTCTTATCACATGACGATTGACGACATTGAAGTACTTGGCGTGCCCGCGTCGCATTAAAACATGTTGTCCTACCTATAATCTGTACTTTACATGTAAATTATGTGTATCGACTAAGTAATGAAAAGAGATATTTATAATCACTTTCTTAGTCTGCAAAACTGTAAATGTGTTCATTTTATTTCTAACAAGATTTGTGAGTCATTATTGAAAATCAAGATACAAAATACAGTACAAATCAAGATGCTGTACAAATTTATAAGACTTTTAAAAGATATTTAGAAGAAGACATGACCACGGCGACACGGACACGCCAAGTACTTCAATGTCGTCATGTGATAAGAGAGTATGCATGGAAAACATTTGGATAAAATACTCAAACTGAATTGCTTCGAGGTACTTGGCTAGTTAACTATTGATTTCATATTTAGTTTTGATTTTTATAAATAGCAGTTTAAACTTTTTGTTGCGTACAAGGTGAGATTTTTTATGTACTTGGAGTACTTTTTTCACCTTTATAAGGTTTTTTTAATGATAATAATTGTATACACTAATTTGTGAAAAAGCGCGATTAGACAGTTTTATACGTCTTTGAAGCTGGTACGACGTTCTACGAATATCGAAAAAATATTAAAAGTTCAAATAGCACTTTTCATAGTTCTACAGTTCCTGATAAAAATTAAAAAGAGTTCTGCATTCCTTCTATTGAAAAATCGAAATTGAAAAATCGAAATTGAAAAAATGTGCTAACTTCGTGAATCTAGCACGACACTCTCCCCTTTAAAGTACTAAAACGCGAAAATTATTATTTTTGACTATAGTTTCCGATAGTTCTAATCGAGATTCACATATATATACAATTTCAGATCGATATTCCACCTATTACCAATTTTTGAATAATTTTTTTATATCTGCGTTCAGCACGACACTTAGTGAAAATGCGTCGTGCTGATGATTTTCAGCAGTTCTAACAATAGTTAACTCTTCTTGAAACTAATTCTATTGCATAGAACTATTGCAGAACTGTCGAGAACTATCGTTAGAACTGCTGAAAATCATCAGCACGACTCATTTTCATTAAATGTCGTGCTGAACGCAGATATAACAAATTATTCAAAAATTGTTAATTGGTGGAATATCGATTTGAAATTGTATATATGTGTGAATCTCGATTAGAACTATCGGGAACTATAGTCAAAAATAATTTTCCACACGTTTTAGTACTTTAGAGGGGAGAGTGTCGTGTTAGATTCACGAAGTTAGCACGACATTTCTTCAATTTTGATTTTTTAATAGAAGGAATGCGGAACTCTTTTTAATTTTTATCAAGAACTGTAGAACTATGAAAAGTGCTATTAGAACTTTTAATATTTTTTCGATATTGGTATAACGTCGTGCCAGCTTCACAGACATTTTTATTGTGTCATTTTATTATATATAACTACAAAAATGCATGATATCTCGATAAAATTACCTTTTTAAAAAAAAAAAGTAAAAAAAGGCGCCAAGTATGCGCGTGGTATGTGCTCGAAAAAACCAATGTGGTAGTTTCTTTAATTAAAAAAATATTAAACCAAGTAATATATACCTTTATATTCTCATTTAATGATCCTATTCCAATCCAAGCGTTAGTAGTTCTAATTGTCTTTAAATATTATTTTATAGTATTTTTTAAAAAATTTATGAAATCCTCAAATTGCGCCTATTGCAAAGAGGATGTATTACCTCAAAAATTAATTATTGTACAACAATTTAAAAAAACCAAGTGGTAGTATCTTACCAATTACAAAGAGAATATATGTATATATTGTCTTGAAAATTTGTTATACAACTACTTTTAAAAAATATAAAACTTTGATTGATTAAATAATATTTAATGCAAAATTGGCGTTGCTAGACCTCGCCAGTGCCTAGCATCTCGTCTGCGCTCCTTACACGCCTACTAAAGCTCAAGCCGTTTTTCACATATCAAATTCATATAAAAAGAAGTTTAACAAATTTCACACGTTTAATACTAAAGGATAAACTTAATACTAAATACTAAATTGCTTAATACTAAAAATACTAAACGCTGAAAGAGAGAAAGAGAAATTTCTTGTAATACTCAGTCTAGCAGCGCCAAGTATTTTGCATTAAATATTATTTAATCAATCAAAGTTTTATATTTTTTGAAAGTAGTTGTATATAAACTACACGACGTTTCGGCCACCTTTCTGGCCCTTATCAAGTATCAATACATAAGTAACTTTCTGTAAACCGCAAACAAAAACAAATAAAAAACACAATATAATGTATGTTGCTATGATTGCCATTCTGTGGTTAGTAGACATCGAATTGATAAGAGCCACGATTTTTATTGGAACAATGTAAACATTTTGCATCATGAAACGCATTTGAAGAGAAGGGAGATCGCTAAGATGTTCTTCATTAAGAGAGATAAAAATGTTATCAACATGCAGAAGGACACAGAAAGGTGGCCATGTATTTGCGATCCTATTTTCTTTTGGTCGTATTATATTATTAATTTTAATATTAAATATGCTGGCGGCACTTAATAGTATGTATATGTGGCTGAAGTACCATATAAATACGTAAAAAAATATAAAATAAACACCTTATACAGAGTCCGGCCGAATAACATGTACAAACGGGCACAGGGTGATTCCTTATGACAAAATAAGAAAAAAATAATAATACATTAATAAAATAATACAATTTTTTATATAGAAAAAGAAGTATTATAAAATGTAGTACAACAATCACTCCTGCAAGATATCTAATTAAGCAGTTTTTTCCAGTTTATATGATTAATTGAAGGATAAATTAAAAACTTTTATTAGAGACTGCCCTTTGGTCGATTAAAAATGATTCTGGCGGGGGAGTCGTGCTTCTGCTTCTGTGTTTTATATAAGCCACTTGAAAAGGGGAAAACGGAATAGAATCTTTGTTCGACACTATTGTAGAAATGTAAGTAATAGTCGGTGAAGATGCAAAAAAGGGGGGGGGAGAGAGAGAAATAAGTAAAAGCAGTGTGCAGGTTTCGCTTACTTTCTTCGAGGCTGAGGAATCTTCAGATGTTGGTCTTGGAGTCGTTGTCTCTGTTCAGGGAGTCAACCCGTGCGGAGGTTCTTCGGATCGGTGTCTAGCACTGATTCTACGTTTTTAATCTACTGTGGCGTTCTGTGGACGGAAACGAGATTTTTGTACGTAATGCTGAATGCCGGATCCAAAAGAGAGAGCTCTGGGGGGCGGATCGTTCCCTTTATACATATAAGGCTAGAAAGGCTTAGGGAGGGGTTATTCTGATTCTGGGAATTGTTTTTTCATGAACCAGTGTCGTCGCTTTAGTAATTATCACAGTATCAGCGGACAGCTTTATGGTAATTGTTTTCGGGAATTGATGTGCGGCACTTGTGATGAACCACCCTTTGATCCCTAAATATGACAATCCAGGCGTTCGTTTCGTTAGTCTGGATTCATTTATATTGAGTATCTGATTCGCGGATGGCCATGTGTGCCCGAATTTCTTGGTATTAAAGATCGGTGAGTTATTTTATTGCCGTCAACGGGTGACATCTTTCAAGTGCCGCCCCAATTTTCCGAGATCTGGAGCAATCTCCGTTAGTTGATTTCATCTGCATACCCCAGATATGTTTTGTCTATTGAGTGCTTCGACTGGGCACAGGCGCCAAGGCTCTTAATTTTTTGTGGAAGAGTTTTCACCCATCACTTTGAGACATTTTTTTACTGAGACTACATGGCCCCTGCACCCGCGCTGTTGCACTTATTACAGCATGGGAAATGGTTCGTTAAATTATAAATTTTTCCCTCTAGATCTATGTATTATTTCCTTTGAGAGCAAGGAACCGTGGAGTCCTGGACGTAACATACTGATACTTGTGAGTTAGCTACAGTTGTGGGAGATAAAACAGATGTTTGTTGTTTACTTTTCTCGGTTTTTTTTAATTAGAGCAGGCGACTCTTTCAAAAAATAACTTAATTGGACGACAATATCTTGTCGACGATGCCCTTAAATTTTTATCAGTATAATTTAGTTGAAGCGGTACAAAGCAAATCACAAATAAATATTCGTCTGTACAAGCATTATTGTTTTGTTCCGTGAATTTTTGTTGCAACGGGCATCATGGATGCCCGTTTGTTCTTCATAGGGATAGCTTCTGGCCATTTAGTGAAACAATTCACCACAACCAAAAGATATTTGTTCCCTATGTGAGTCGTTGGAAGCGGGCCCAAGATATCCACCTGAATCCTCTCGAACGGAGAACCCACGTTATATACTTGCAACAGTGACTTTCCTTTCCCAGAAGGCCCTTTTTTGTTGACACAAATCTTACACGAAGCGCACCAATCTGCAACATCACCTTTACAGATGGCCCAGTAGTATCGCTTCCGGATCTTGGTTAGAGTTTTATTTACTCCAAAGTGCCCTTCCGTTGATGAATCATGAGCTTGTTCCATAATTTCCATTATCCTCTCACGTGGTACGACTATCTGTAATACACTCTCCTTCGGACGCGGGGATTCCCACTTCTTATGAAGAACTCCGTTTCTAATTACCAGGGCGTCCCATTGGGACCAATAAACTTTTACGGAGACCTCGCGAGGGACGATCTCCTACCAGAACGGGTTCACCAACCTCTTTGACCGACAGAAAAATCGAAATCACCGGGTCTCGTAGCTGGGCTGCACGCCATTCCGGAAAACTTTCCTCAAAAAGAATGACGCGGCCTACGTCCTTGCCCGCAGCCGCCATATCTTTAGCTTCTCCCTTTCTACAATATCGACAAGCGATTTCTTCACACGTGCGCCTCGAGAGCCCATCTGCATTCCCGTGAGCCTTCCTGTAACAAATTTCAAAATCGTATTGTTGGAGGCGCTCCAGCTACTTCGCGAATTGCCCCTCCAAATTCCTAAAAGAAAGGAGCCAGCGTAAAGAAATATGATCGGTTCTTAGAATAAACTTTCGTCCGTACAAGTAATGGTGAAAGGATTTTACGGCATCTACAACAACCAATAGTTCCCGCTGCGTGATATAATAATTCCTCTCGGCTTTGTTAAACACGCGACTAAAATACGTAATTACCCTCTCAGTCCCGTCCTGCACTTGAGAGAGAACAGCACCGATCCCATGATTCGATGCGTTCGTATCTAAAATAAATTCCTCCGCCCCTATCGAGAAGGACAAAATTGGAGAAGAAACTAGAGCTTCTTTCAATCGATCAAATGCTATTTGGCATTCCAAGGACCATTCAAACTTCCGGTTCTCCTCGGTCAAATTATATAACGGTCTCGCAATCAAAGAAAATCCTCTGACTTTGCGATAATAAGAACAAAACCGTAGAAAACTTCGCACCTGCTTCTTTGTTTTTGGAGACGACCAGGTGGCAACCGCCAAAATCTTTTCCGGATCTGTGGCAACCCCCTGTGTCGATACTATGTGACCGAGATATTTCACCTCTCTTTTAAGAAAAACACATTTCTTTGGGTTGACTTTTAAATTCGCGGTGCGAATCCTCTGAAAAACTTTCTTCAAATTCCCTAACATCTCCTCAAAAGTCTTCCCGTAAATGATTACGTCATCCAGATAAACGAAACAAATTTTTAAAAGTAATCCATGAAGTACTTTTTCCATTAACCGTTCGAAGGTCGCTGGAGCATTGCACAAGTCAAACGGCATCACGGTAAATTGCCACAAACCTCTACCAATAAAAACGGCGGTCTTTTCCTTATCAACGAAAGTCTTACCTGCCAGTACCCGCTTTTAAGGTCAATACGTGGTAAACCATGTATTTCCTGCTAATTGGTCCAAAATGTCATCGATCCTCGGAAGCGGATATGAATCTTTTATCGTGACATTATTTAATTTTCTATAGTCCACGCAAAACCGAATCGTGCCATCCTTCTTTTTACCATTACCGCTGGCGGCACCCATAGGCTCTGGGATTCCTCAATCACTCCTTGTTGTTCTCTCATATTCTCAACTATCTTTTCCACTTCCGCTCTCAAATGTAAAGGTATTCGTCGAGCAACCTGTTTTATGGGTCGAGGATCTGTTAACTAGAATTTTATGCTGGACGACATCGCAATTCCCTGCAACAATCTTTTCAGAAAACACATCGCCAAATTCTGACAAAAATGCGGAAAAGACCCCTTTCTGTTGCGAATTTAAACCTTCAGTATCTTGTTCAAAAACAGTAGTGAGGAAATCAGGAAATTGATCTTTATAGGACATAGAAGAATGTGTCAAACGGGCGCAAATTTGTTCGCTCTCCCCAGAGCGCGCCTGCTGTCCGAAAGTCTTCTCGAGAAAACCATTGAGAGACCACTTTTTCAAAGAAATCTCCGCCCAAAATGCAACTTTCCTTCATCTCGCAGACAAACGGACAGTTTTCCGCGAAATCTGCCGAGAGAAACCATTATGCTCGTTTTAAATAATACCGGGACTCTCTCCTCTGTCGGATACCGTAAATTACAATTGTTTATTGAAACCATTTCCTATAAAAAAGAAGGATTAACAAATCTTCTGTTCAACAAGGTTACATCCGAGCCCGTGTCCACTCGAAATAAACAAGGCTTACCGTCTAATGTCCCGTGAAAACAAAAACGTTCGTTATTTCTCTTGCAACTATCCACCTGCCTTACGAATATCGGGGCCTGAGTCGCGCCCGTCGAACCGGTCCGGCGAAGCTCGGCAAAACTCAGTTTTCCTTACTGAGAGCCGGGCACTCCGAGTGGAAGTGCCTCTTCGCCCCACACTGCCAGCATTCCTTTTCCTTCTACTTGCGTTTCCGTTCGAATTGTTTCCGCTTCCCTTAAATTTTTTACTTTCTGTTCTCTCTCACTCTTTCTTTGCACCTTTATCCTCTGCGCTCACATTATTAGCACGCTTCCCCGGGAAGCTGTTTTCGTTTATAATTTTTATCGCCTTCGCGCGTTCGATAGCGACTCTTAATGTGACGATCCCTTCCAGCTGAAGGATCCGCTTCACATAACCATCCGTCAACGCGGCCACGAATTACGAGCATGCTATCTTGTCCCTTATTTCTGTGGAGCACTCCGGATATGTTAAGCGCGAAATATACTTGCAGATTAGAATTGAGTTCATTGCTGTAATAAAATAATGAAAAAGTATATATAAAATTTGGAAAAATGAGAATAAAATTTCTTGGTGAAAACAAAAAGAATAAATTGATTGTGTTACATCCAGGAGACTCCACGGTTCCTCGCTTCCATAGGGAAAACATAAAATAAAGGAAATAAACAAATAAGAATTATCCCCACTAGCGGGAAAACGACCGGACGAGCGTAGGGGGGGGGGGACAGGTGGACTTATTGTAATGGATATCATGAAACGATATGTAAACCATAAGGCTCACAAAATTATTTCACACCCCCCCCCCCACCTGCGCTCGACTGAAACGTTCGATAAGAGAAAAAGAGGAAAAAAACCACCCGGAATCAATAGTTAATCACTAAACAAAGACCGCTTCTGATTCGGAATGGCGAAGCGGGACTTGGAATTGTTACTCGCTGACGGCAATAAAAGTAATCCACCGATAAGGAACCCTGCCATACAGGGGCAGCTGTGAAATAGATTAAGGAAAACGTAAACATGGATTGTAATATGCATGGTCAAGCGAAGGGTCTTCACAAGTCAAGTGCCGGACTCTAATCCTTGGAAACGATAACGTAAATCCATCAGATATCATAGTAATACAGTAGCAATGGACGCTTCATTAGAAACAATTTTTATTACCTTTTTCCGTTGTTCTTCTTTTCTGGGAAAAGAGTGACCCCCACCTACACTTTTTAGCCCTATATAAAGGGAACAATTTGGCCAGAGAGTCCTCTTCTATCTTCGGACACCCTGCAAATTGCATAACGTAACGTTCTGCTCCCGTGATCGGGACATCGAGTATTAAGATAGAGTCAGTGTCAGACTCCACCCGAAGACTCTCTGGTTCGACTGGCCCCTTTCATCCTACTGAAGAAACACTCCATCTGAAGATCGGAACGGAATAAAAGTAAGCCTTTTTAATGATTTCATTTAATTACCCTCTAATCGTTTAGCGATTCCAGTCGAGCAATTGTCTATTTCGATTTATTTCCGTTTAAGTGGCCGATAATATTCGTGGACCAACTGATTCCTCAGCAGATTCGGGTTGTTCTTCATCGGCAGATTTGGTATCGTGCGACCAAGCTGCACCCCTCCCCGCGCCGGAAACAACCGAGCAACTTGGTACATTTAGCGATAGAACCGAGCGATTATCACCACTTACAATTATCATACCATCTCCTACCTCAACGACTGCTAATCCACCTTCCTCCCCTAGTGTCTCCCCTTTTTCCCTACCTGAGTTATCCTCGCGGTGGTACTCACCCATCCCTTCTGAACAGCTTGGACAATTCCTGAATTCGGTCCTCCCTACTCCCGCTCCTGAAATCAACCAAGGAACATTCCTTCACTTTCCACCCCCAGTTCATGAAAACCCTGAGTTTGGAGAAATGTCAATCCCCTCAATTTCAGCACTCAGAGAATTTTCCCAGAGAGCCTTCAACTTGGTTCTTGATTATTTCCTGGATCTTTTCCCCACCTTCACTCATTCCCTTCCTCCACACACCGTTATTTGCGGCCCTAGATTAATCGATATACCGGCTCTTAAGGAAGCGCTCAGTTACGTACGCTGGCCCTGATACCTTTATCCCCTTTATCACACACAACCGCGTCCACCCTGTCCTGATCCCCGCGTCTTATATTCAAGAATTTTTATCAGAGGTTAATTTTGAAATGTACAGCATATAGTCAATAGTATTATTATTATTTGCGTGCAAATATGCGTATAATTAGTTAAGTCGAAATTCACCGTTTCCTTTTTCACGTAATTATTATTTTATAATATAGAATTATTAAATTAATTACATTAATATCGAATTATGTTTAATTTTTAATAATATTCAAAATTATAATTAATTTAAAAATGATAACGATGTTTTGAATATGTTTCTTTTCGATCATTTCAATTTAAATTGTAATTCTTTATTGATAATTGTAAGAGTCGTAGGTATGTTCAAATCCGAAATTCATTTTTCAAACTTATAATTATGTTCAAACCCGCAACTCATTTTTTTAGATTATAATCATTTGTAATTGTAAAACATATGTATTTTTGATGCTATTTCGATAAATATATTGTTGTTTTTAATTAGTAAAAGCTAACAAAAATTTCATTCAGTTAATTACCCTCGTTTCACCCTCATCCTTGACAGATCGTACGGGTCCTATCCTTGTGTAATAGGGATTCATTTCCCTTACCAAAAAAGGATCATCGAGTTGACCGTTTCGAACTATTAGGGTAGATCGACTTAGGTCGTTGACCCAAAATTTCGAAGCATATCGGTCGGCTCGAGACACGAGATACTGCGGCTGTGTGCCTACGTACCTCGAGAGGCGTCTGGTTGCGCCCTTCCCCGAGCTCACGGAGCTCTGGACGTAACAATTGATTGATATAAGATTAAAAGAAAAATGAAAATTTAGAAAAGATATGTTTAATTGAAATTGAAATTAGTTTAACCTTTTTGGCTCCCATCTTAATAGCCAATCATTCGATCCGTGGGCCTTAGGTGGATTCTGTTGGAAAAAAGGTATTAGATCGCAATGTATAGCAAATCTCTTTGCTATACACTGAAATACCATCGTCAGTGGTAAAACGTAATAACTTTTGTTTTCTAAAACCTGTCACAATTTAAGAAACAAAAATAATAACATTTATAAGAAATAATAACTATAAAGCTATAGATATAACATAAGCTGATCCTAATGTAGTATAAACTATAACTTACGCAATTCATAAAGAGGTATTTTTGAATGAAATCGGATTTCAACCTATGTAGGAACGGTGTAGAAATTCTGTCTGTTGATTGAAACAAAATGACGTTCGAAATAATTTCCAGAAGTTCCTCACCGTTTTTATAAGTCCATTGATTTTCACGATTTTTTTATCCAAGAGGACAGCTGTTTCTCAGATGAGAACACTGGATGCGTTGGATTTTTTTTAAATCTTCACTTCTTGAGCTATCGCATCAAACTCTTCTTCAATCTGAGAAACATCTGTTTCTGGATGAAACCATTTAATTACAGGTATTAATAACTCATCCAATAGAACTTCTTGAGGGTTTTGCTCTTTAAGTTTGGGCCATTCATTTGCTACATAGTACTGCCTCAGCTGTTGTAGAAGCAGGGTAACATAATACATCCTTATCAGGTCCTTGTATTCTCTAAACATTAACACTTTGTGTTACTTACAATTATAATATTAAATATACGATAAATGTTTTATCTTTTTAACATATATAGTATAACCGCCTTAGAGATTTCTAATAAATATTCATTATTTATTAAATTTCACCTCTGTTCATATAAACTTATTAATGTATCCATAATTAAAAAATATTTTAAGTGGTCTATTATTTTATTTCCGGTAAAGAATAACTTGAAATCTGCTTCATTGATAATTATATCTGCAGAACAGCTTATAGGATGAAAATTGTAGAACTCGCATTCTTCCGATCAGTTATCAGTGTAGGATGAGAAATAAAACGTTATTTTTGTTAAGTACGGCGCACAGGGATCCGCGGCGGCAGTGTCACGGCCCTGTATTGTATTCGTCCTTGAGCGAGCCGCGAGCGTTTGTTTCAGAAAAGCGTTGCGAAGCGGGCAAGCGTTTCCGCAGTCAGTCTTGGACGATCTACCGTACACGAACGTCCTTGTATCCGAGCTATGTAACCTTTTATTGGAATATATATATCAATTTAATATCCTCGCATTATTTCCTATATTAGTATCATTGAAGTAGTATTTTTCATTAATTTTTGATAAAAAGTGTCGCAAGGTGTTGCTACTCTCTTGATGTATTTTTATTAAGTTATTGAAAACTTCTTCGTGCTCTCCTTCCAAAAGTTTTTTCAACGAAGGACATCTGGAATAAAAATTAAGAAAAAAGTACATTTAATTTTACAAATCATTGAATTATATTAATTATATAAATAAATAAAACCATTGTCATAGTAAAACAAAAAGTACACATACTTTTTTTGCAAAAATTATGATTTCTTACAGAATGTAAAAAAAAACAAGAGCATGATAACATAATCTTGCAATATTGTGTTCCTTATGATTATAGTTATTTACGTATTGAAGATTATATTTATGACACACACATTGCGCCACAACAGAAAATCCTCATAAGGAAAATTGCAAGTATTGCACCTGTGACTCAAATTTATATGTTACGTTCTATCTGTTGTACGTTCAAGAAAAATATTAAGAGTTTTTCCATTGCCTTGGAATTGCGACAGAAAAGTGTGAGTCAAACTACAAATCGCAAAAAATACTGTTTTCCATCCAGTTCCATTTGAACATAAGAGCAGTTCCAATCCTTTCCTACAAACCCTGTTGCTCATTTATCTTGTCTCTGAAGAATTTAAGCTATATAAAACTTCAATTACGCGGATTTTGTTTTTGAAGTGTTCGTCTCTATTAGATACTAGATAATGAATATAATAATGGCCTCACTAGACCTTTTCTGAACTGCAACATTTGAAACATATTATATAATCGACTACACAGTCAAAAAGTACACGCGCACGTGTACTTTATATATTTATCCTTAATATTCAGTTGCAATAACAGGACTGCCATTTTAAATGAAAAACATACGCGTATAGAGAATCATAGCAGATTGCATCATTTAGCACAGATTACTTATTTAGAGGAGAATGAAAATTTTCTAATATACTAAATGCAAGTAATAGTATAATTTCTTGTCTTCGCCAGTATTTGTTCAAATTGACTTTTATTTAATTGACCAGCCTGGCAATATAATGATGAGTTATTAGCATAACGTTTCGACCAGCGAGTTTCTAGTCCTTTTCAAGTGAACAACATTCTTACAAACACTCAAAGATCATAACATAAGTGGCAGCAAAGTGTATATGTTCTATGGACTAAAAATGATAAACATAAATTATAAATTAAAAAGAAGAAGACGACAAAGGAAACATAAAGATAAAAGCGCACTTACATGTTTTGTAAAATGAATAAAACTTAAAAAAGTGTTTAAATTTTTGACTGGTTAAATCTTAAAATTTTATATGTAGAAAAAACAACAGAAAAAGAGAGATAGCAGAAATGGTTTTGTTGAGTCTGTTTAGAATGTAAGCGACGAATCATCTTGTTTTGATATATGTTTGTCTGCTCCTAACGAATCCACTACGAAACAGTGTCGTTCGAACCTCGTTAGCGACAGCAACTCAAGAAACCACCAGTATAATTCTTATTTTATTATCTTCGATTGCGAGTGACCAGAATTTGTAATTCAGCTCTAATATATCCACTCGTTGTGCGAATTGACTTGACGATGCACTCAACTGTAAACTGTGTTTAAATTAAATAATTGTGTAACCAGTGAATTTAAGCTCCAAGCGATTTACGATCCCTTCATTTGAACAAACCTCACGGCGGAGCATTTCAAGCAATTTTCATCCAACAAAAAATGGTCCTTCGAGCCGGATCGGTGCACGTTTAAGGTGATTCGAGATCGTGCGCGAGTCGAGAATTTGGAATATTCGAGAACCTTCGAGACGAGTCGAGGCTGTTGTTTTGATCATAAGTACGCTTCCCCTCAGCTTTTGAGGGAGGGACGCTTCCCCTCAGCTTGGAAGAGGGCCAAGTTGGTCCTTATCCCGAAAGGCGGGGGAGGCGCGACGGCGGTGCACAAGTACCGGCCGATATGCTTGCTAGACGAGATCGGCAAGCTGTTCGAGCGGGTGATGGCGGGCCGTCTCGTCCGGTACTTCCCTGCGGGTGCTCCGGGTGAGGAGGAGAGACAGTTCGGCTTCCGTGAGGGCCGCTCCACGGTGGACGCCGTGTTGAGTGTCAGGGCCCTCACGGAGGCCGCTGTCTCGAGGGGGGGAGTTGTGGTGGCGGTGTCACTGGACATAGTGAATGCCTTCAACTCCCTCCCTTAGGGAGTGATTGTGGAGGAGATGTGAACGCAGCTCCTCCCTCCCTACCTCGCGAGGGTGATCCTGGAGTACTTCCGGGACAGGTCACTGAAGTGGGTCGTCCGGGACGGGCGCACCATGACCCGCGAGGTGGAGTGCGGGGTTCCGCAGGGGTCGGTCGTGGGACCGACCCTGTGGAGATTCGCGTACGAGAGGGTTACGCGCGCCGTTCTCCCACCCGGCTGTCACGTGAGGTGTTATACCGACGACACCTGCGTGATGGCCGAGGGTCCGAGCTGGGGGGAGGCGATAGGATTGGCGGAGCGGGCGGTGGCAGTGGTGGTCCGCGCTATCAGGGAGGCCGGCCTGAAGGTGGCACCGCAGAAGACCCAGGCGATGTTCTTTTTCAACCATCGCCGGGGTCTGCCGCCTCCGGCCGAGATCAGGATCGGTGGGGTCAGCGTCCCAGTGGGGACCAAGATGAAGTATCTTGGCCTCACCCTGGATGGCGCCTGGTCCTTCGGGGAACACTTCCGGGGATTGGCCCGGAGGTTGAAGGGGACGACCAACGTGCTGAGTCGCCTCCTCCCGAACCTCGGTGGGCCGGAGACGCGGGTGCGCCGCTTGTTGGTGGGAGCGGTGCGATCGATTGCCCTATACGGGGCGCCGGTCTGGGCGAGGGACCTCGCGGCCTCTCGGCGGGCCCTCCAGGTGGTGAGGGCCGCCGAGAGGCGGCTAGCGGGAAGGGTCGCGAGGGCGTATCGCACCGTCTCCCATAGAGCGGCGCTGGCCTTGGCGGGCACCCCCCCCCCTCCGTGGAGCTGCTGGCGGAGGGGCACGCTAACGCGTACCTCCGCCGGCGGGAGCTGCGAGAGTGGGGTGTCGTGCTGACGGCCCGGGCAAAGGGGGCCCTGAGGGACCAAGGGAGAAGGGCGGTGCTACAGAAGTGGCAGCGGCGACTCTCTGACCCGGGAGAATCGGGTCGGAGGGTCGCCGGGGCCGTCCAGCCCATCCTCTGCGAGTGGGTGGACAGGGGATGGGGGTCGCTGACGTATAGGACGACACAGGTTCTCTCCGGACACGGGTGTTTCGGGGAGTTCCTGTATCGTATCGGGAAGGAGCGCGAACCACACTGCCACCACTGCGAGACGGAAAGGGACACGGCGGACCACACCCTTGCTGAGTGTCCAGCGTGGGGTGTGGAACGCCGTGTCCTTACGGAGGTAATTAGGGGGGACCTGTCGCTCCCGACCGTCATGAGGAAGATGGTCGGGAGCGAGAGGAACTGGAGGGCGGTCTCCTCTTTCTGCGAGCAGGTGATGCTGCAGGAGGGGGCCGAACAAATCCGCCGGCAAAATTGACCACCACAAAAAACTTTATTAACAAGGTTACCAAGGAATTGGGAATCACTACTTTGGAGTGTGACATTCAGTGATGTCTGGCAACCTTAAAAATTTTATTTTTTGTTTATTTAACCCATTTACGAAATAAATGAATTTTCGCTAGAATTACGAAATAAATTACCAACATATTGCTAATATTATAACTTACCATTGACATTTACCATCAACCAAAGTATGTCATTAAGTTCGCTACCGACAACTGTATATTCATATAAGAAAGGTTACCGGCAATCACATATTCACTACACCTAACCAATTACCGACTTTTGTTTAAGTATTAACCATTTACACTATTATATCAAACATCTTACCATTTGTATTTTATTAATCATTACCGATTTTATTAATCAATAGTTAAGAGGATAAATGAAAAATCCAAAAACACATAAAAGAGTAAAAACATTAAAACTATATTAACGCATTAGAATCATAAAGCTATACACATATTGCGAATAAGGTAAATAGATACATATATTATATATATGAAAAAATGGGAAAAACATAAAAACATGCATAAAATTTGGAAACCCACTAAAAAGCCATTATAGCACGTTATAATACATTGATTACAATACTTTTCGGGTATTTCATAACGTTAGCTATTAGACATACTATATATACATAAATAATTAAAGGTGTCATTATAACAATATATTTTATGTACACCGTTGCATTAAGGAGATCAATTAGATATAGGAACATTTAAAATTTTTCAAATACAATAAAAATTCGTTATAAACAAATGAATTTTATAATAACAATTACATTTATAATAATTGACAAATTCTTAAATTGCGCAAGACCGGCAGAGTGTCAGATGGTCGGACAATAGTTTTGTGCATCAGATGCAATGATTATGGTGGTTGAAAAATAGATTCCTAAATAATCATTGCATCTAATGCACAAAAATATTGTCCGACCATCTGACACTCTGCCGGTCTTGCGCAATTTAAGAATTTGTCAATTAAATGAAGTTGCTGGCGATTCAAAGAAATATGTATTATACATTTATAATAAATTTAATCATACGATTATATAGTCATTTGCGTATATAACAAAAATGCATAGAAATATTTAAGGACATTTGTTATGAAAAACCATAAGTCATTGTTTATAACAATTGAAGGAATGAAGTTAGATGAATAGGAAGTATATAATAATTGTTCATGAACCATATCAAGGGATCGTACGACTTTGAAATTTCAAAATTGTCGATATTTTTATTTGTTAATTAAGCGATGAAAATCTTAACCGTAGAGAAATAATTTTTTATAACTATATAGGGTTAGTTTGGGTAATAAGAGGAACTCAACGGTACCATCAAATTTAAGAAAAACTCATTAGTTTAGAACTGACCAACAACTTTCGTTGAGCACCATTTTTCGCCAGTCTGTTAGTACCTGTACAAAAATTTTTATTCTAGCATCATTAATTTACGAGATATTGCAAAAATTGAAAAGTCACTATTCATTAAACAAATATACATCATTTTTCAATACGCTTCGTGTAAAAGATTTTAATAAATTATCAATTTTGTTTTACTTATATCAGGTTTGTTTTACTTATAGTAAAAGAAACTATTCTAAATATTAACGATTCGCTGCTTTAAATGACTTTCCTTCCTTCGTTCATATACATATTCGTCGTTTATGTCTTTAAATATTCAAAATAACTACTACATTTTCGAAACTTCTTTTGTTAATAACTTTTTAACAAACAACGAGCGACGGGTGAAACCTAGTGCGGGTTATTCGAGAAGGTGGCCTTTGTAATATATGTCAAACTCAAGTCCTTGCTTCGCGTAGACAGTGAAAAATTCGTGCAACATCCGTAGTTTAAAACTTATATGGGTTTAAACAAATTAAGTCAAAATTAATTAATTAATTAATAATTAATCAAGAAAACGAAAAACCAATTGCGCGAAACGTATAAATCGTTTAATTTAAGAATTTAGTTATTACATTACTAGTAATTAGTTCGCTATTGAATTATTAGTTCATTATTCATTTAGTAAGAGTTATTATTTGAATATACAGGGTGTCCCGTAAAGCTCGCATCAACGCTACAGGGTAGATTCCTGAGATCATTTGGAGACGAAAATCCTAATACTAAAATGTCGAGGCTATAATACTTTTTGAATTATAAGCATTTATAGTTAACGAATCAAGTTGTCTAAAGTTCGCGCGCTCAGATATGGTACAACGCAAAGTGCTAAAGACGACAGCTGACTGTTGCTTCTCTTGTTAATATCAATATAAAGATTGCATGTACGAAAATACAATTGCCTTTTTGATATTTCTGCATACGCATTGCAATAATAACATTTTCTTTTTATTAATATTATTGGAAGTAGATTTTTTATTTTTACGTGATACATGAAGCGCAAGCTGTCAGGTAACATTTCTTACCTATGTAAACCTAGCACCCGACTTTTAAAAAATTAATTTTTTAATACAGGAAATGGTAGCATTTCGTTTGTAGTTGTTTGTAGTAACAATAATTTCGTTTGTAGTTTTAACCATTAAAAAATACAAAAATTTTTAAAAATGTCTCGCACCCGACATTGAGATATCGCGAATCCGCTTGCGCAGTCTTCTTTAGAATCGTTTGTAGTTGTTTGTAGTGCTTTTCGTTTCGTTTGTAGTTGAACCGTTCAAAAGTTATTCACATTTGTTTAAATGAAAAATAGCAAACTTTGCCATTTGTTGAGATATCGCGAATTCACTTGCGCAGACATCTTTAGAATCGTTTGTAGTTGTTTGTAGTGCTTTTCCTTTCGTTTGTAGTTGAACCGTTCAAAAGTTATTCACATTTGGTTAAATGAAAAATAGCAAACTTTGCCATTTGTTGAGATATCGCGAATCCGCTTGCGCAGACATCCTTAGAATCGTTTGTAGTTGTTTGTAGTGCTTTTCGTTTCGTTTGTAGTTGAACCGTTCAAAAGTTATTCACATTTGGTTAAATGAAAAATAGCAAACTTTGCCATTTGTTGAGATATCGCGAATCCACTTGCGCAGACATCTTTAGAATCGTTTGTAGTTGTTTGTATGTTTTTTTGTTTAAAAACTTTTTTTGTAGTTTTGGTTTTTTGTACTTTTTTATTGTTTTGTTTTTTTATAATTTTTTGTTTTTAGTTTTTATTAGTTTTTTTTTCAGTTTTTGCTGTATAAAAACGTAAGAGAAATTCTTGTGGAAATAATTTTTAAGTTTCTACATAAAATAATAAATGGATACGTTTTTTTTCTAATAATTCGCGGTGTGTTATGAGACATGGTCTTTTATCGGTAGCGAGACCATCATATTTCTGCCATCTACCAGTTATTTTTCGAATATATGCTATATAGTGTTCTATTGTCTCACCTGGGATATATTAGTGTTTCGAACGATACCGAGACTAGTCTCGGTCTCGACGCCGAGACCGAGACGAGATCGAGACGAGACCGAGACGAGACTTAAGACTTGAATTCGAGACCGAGACGAGACTTTTAATGCCGAGAGTCTCGACGATATCGAGAGTCTCGTCGAGATTCTCGAATTTTTTGATGTATAAGACATAACTTTATTAGGTTAATAATATGAATCCTAATCTCTTAATGCGAATAATAATTATTCATTAATAATGTTATTAATAATAATTCAGTTCAGTTAATAATAATTCAATCGCAAGCACGAAGAATGTATGCCGGGGCCATTATTATGTCTCCGACAGAACGGCGACCTACTTCCATTTAAACAAAATTCCTCAAATTCCTCGGTATGCTTACCTGGGATGCTGAGTTTGAGGTATTGGGTGTTGAAGGATTAAGAATAATAATAATATATGCGATAAATAAATGTTATAATATAATATTTTTAAAAATAGTATGGGTGTGTGTACATATGTTTCTGTGTAATATATTTATACGTTTTCACATTTTCATATATAGTCAGAGAAATTTAAACTTAAAGAATATTCAAATAATTAATAAGATAAGGATAATGTAAAACTATTCAACATATTTAATCTGGATAAAATTATTATTTATTTTTAAATTAATTTTTCATATATTTATTATTTTATAATAGAATTTAGTGCCATACTATTAGAACATAATCTTTCGTGCCAACATTAAACTCTTCAAAAAACAACATAAAAATCTTTAATTAAAAACTTTGATTACTTATAAGATTGGCTATCACTACAATACTTTAATATTCTGAATTTTATCTTTAAGACTACAAGTCAGCCAAGAATTTATGCATAAAATCATGCGTGCCGATGTTTCGTTTAACCTATTCCTATGTTTTCTAATAACTAATGACGCCTTAGAAAATAATCTTTCTGCTGGAACAGAAGTGGCGGTAATTCCAAAAATATCCTTAGCCATTATTGATAAAGTAGGATATATTGCTTCATTTTGTTTCCACCAGTTTAGTACTAAAGATTCCTTTGATGCTCTTGGCGCATTTATGTACGTTTCGAATTCTTGAATTGGCGGCGTTTTTATTATTTGTTTCGTGTACAGAGAGTCAATACATATATCATCGTCATCTGTATCAATTGTTTCTGTGCAATTATTGCCATCGTTTTGTTTTTCATCGTAATAATTTTTGTATAATTCTAAAAACTGTTTTATTTACTCTGCTTTCATTTCTTTGCCCCATGAAGTCATATCAAAAGTTTCAATTTTATGTCGTGGATCTAAAATCAATGCAGCACAGTAGATCCAATTAGTCTTCGAATAATGCTTGAGCATTTTGTCGCGCCCTGCTTGAAATGCAGTTAGTAAACATTCGTCGATTTCATTTCTATCGATTTTTTTGTCTAATTCAAAAATTTGCTTTTCGATAGAATCTAAAGCATATTAAATCCTACGATTACCATCGGTAATGTTGCATATTTATCACCTCCTAGCAAAGTCGACACGGTTTTAAATACCTTAAAATATTTATAAAATTTTTCAAGAAGTAACCATTCATCTTGATTAAGTTTTAAATGCAAAAAATTGCGTTATTCTCGCAAAGCGTATTTAGGGAATTTTTTAAATGCAATCCGGTTTTTACCATGTCATATGTACTGTTCCAACGTCTCGAAACGTCAATATTGGGCATTATATATTTAACATTTGTAGAGTTGCAGCAACTACGTAATTTAATTTGCCATTGTTCCGACGAACGTATTTTTTTAAACATTTCTCGCAATTTCGTTATGCATGATTGTTCGTTATTTATACCGTCTTCTATTTCTTCATCTTCGGCATCTTTGTTATCATACGTTATATCTTGCAACTTCATCAATTTCAAAGTATCTTGAACACCTAAATTTAATATATGAGCAAAGCAACGAAAATGTTGCTGTTTTGCATCAAAGGAAATATTTTTTTCCATAAGAATTTGCAATTCTTCCATAAACGTGGTATTCGCAGCTGCGTTATCTACTGTTATTCCCCCACATTAATTTTCAATGTGAAAGGATTGTAACGAGTTATAAAAAACTGTAGCAATATCTTCTCCTGTGTGTTTTCCGTTAGAAGGAACAAAATCTAAAACTACGGACTGTAGTTCCCAATTACTATCTACGAAATGAGCTGTAATTCCGTAGAATGATTTATTTGCCACAGAAGTCCATCCGTCAATGGTAAAAGAAATTTTTGATTTATTTTCCATTAAACTTTCTTTTAAGCATTCTTGTAGTTTTTCGAACTTTTGCATTACTTTCGTTCTCATTGAATCCCGTCTTGGTATTATAATTTTATCGTTAAGTTTTTGAAAAAAGAATCGTATAGCGTCATCTTCGAAAAAGTTAAAAGGCAAATATTTGATGCACATCCAGTTGACAACCAAATCATCAAACTCGCTTTGAGATAACGGGGTTTGTACATTTCTTGTCTGAAAAAAGAACTTTTACTTTAAAGTAAGTATTTAAATATAAATTCAATTTATTCTAAAATGGAATGGAATTCTTTCTATCTAATTCTGTTACATAAATATAGGAAGAACAAATTTCATAAAATTTGTTCTTCCTATAAAGATGCATGTAACATAATATGTGTAAAATCTAAACCCTTCTATTAAATGTGATGAAAATATATATTATACTTCAATTATTTTTACGCTACCTGTTGAAATGCTTGATTAATCGTTAGTTGTCCACTTGCCAGTTGCGGCGTTTCTTTTTTGTAAGCATCATTATACACTTTTGGGTGACAAGATAACAAATGCTTTTTTAAGCCACTTGTATTAGAGTTTTTCATTTTTATAAACTTTTTTACTTTCTTTTCACTTTCGCATATTAAACATTTTCCGAATTTCATTTTGTTTTCATCTATTGAATAGGAGAAATAGTTTTTTAATATACTCGACGTCGATGAACTAGGCATCGATTGTTCGGTACTCTCATTTTCTGAACTGGACATTTTTTTATATTTACTCTTTACTTTCAAAACCTCAGTTACGGAGACTATTCTGTGGCGAAAGCGCTGTGCAAACTGATTTCCTTTTGTGAAATCTAAAAAATATGTGAACGATTCTTAAAACAAAAAGCGTGAGCAAGAAGCGGCTCGCTTCTTAGCTACGCGCGTTTGTTGACGCGTTGCTACCGCACGAGCGATAAGAACAGGAAAAAGAATAGAAAAACACTTATCATGATTATCGAGACCGAGACTCTCGACTCGAGATCGAGATCGAGACGAGATTGTCATTGTCGAGACCAAGCCGATACCGAGACGAGACCGAAAATTTCGAGACCAAATCGAGATCGAGACGAGACTTGAGCTAGTCTCGTCTCGTCTCGGCGAGACCGAATCACTAGGTTATATTGTTTCTCGCAGAAATATATTTCTTCGCATAATTCGGCTAATGTATATTGCCTTGATGAACCCGGATATCCAAGCCTTGATGCTAGTTGTTCGTTTTCGAGGCATTCTATGTCTATAAATATATGATTTCCGCCATTGCAACTGAATGTTATTTCCGTATTATTGCAACGATTGCATATCAAATTTTTTATCTTCGTGCATTGATCTACTGCTTCTTGTAATCCTTTTATACCGTATTGGTAAAACGGAACGGTATTTATACTTAATACTGGACTTATATCTTTTTTAATAAATCCGCAATCGTTACATTTACGTAACAATTCGAGGGATGGCACGTCATTCATTAATTTTGTTGCAAGAAAGGAAATATTCGTGGCGCAATCTAGAATACCACCTTTCGGAGCAATTATATTTTGCATTATTGCAGCTCTTGAATTGTAGGCTTTTTGTATAAGACCTCCTGTGTAGATGTTTCTAATAAATGCAAATGTTGCGTTACATGATTCCTCAATGTATTTATTATATTCGGGCCAATCACTATACCCGCCAATAATGCACTGTACAATTGCGTCAAAAGGACAGGTATTTTTTACCATGACGCGTTTGTTATCTACTTTAACTGGTGGTAAAGCGTTACCGTTAATTAATAATAGAGTCGTATTTTTGCCATATTTAGGTCTTTTATGTATATTTTCGATATCTGGACACGCGACTAAATATTTTCCTCGCTTTTTTATTGTGTTCTTCCCTTTCCAAGTCTCCATTTCATTTAAAATAGCTACGTGATTTATCGAAATATCATGTGACGCATTATTTAAATCGCTTTTTTCATTACTGCTATTCTCTAAAACATTTAAATTGTTGCTTTCTACACTACAGTCACCATTATTGTATGTATCAATATCAGTGCACTTATCACTGGATCTTTCTTTTTCATTAGATACTTCATTACTTACATTGCTTACATTCTTATCGGGCTTACTTTTATGTTACGATGGTACATTTAATAGTTTCATCGTCCCGGCTAATGATCTTAAATGTAAAATAATAAATTTATCGATTCTATTTGATTTATTATTGTTAAATTTAAATTTTTAACCTCTCTAAAATATTCCTCACTACGAGCGGAAGTGGCCACTAAATTTTTATCTGTTGTAGATAAAACGGCAGTCCATAATGAGAAATATCTACATAATTTGAGAAGACGTTTTCCAAAATCAGGACAATAATACGGATTAGGTCGATTTCCACTATCTTCTTTTTTGGATTTTTTTTCAATATTTTGTAAAAATTTATCGATTTCACTATAATATGTCATGTTTGCGTCATCTTCAAAATCTGTAAATGTAATAAATAAATCAGATTCTGGTGTAGCGTTACATATTTCTCTGTCCTTAAAATGATCTTCAAGATGAGTTTTGAGGACATTTTAAGGACATAAGATGACATTTTTCGGAAAAATGTTTCAGACAAAAGTTACTTACTTTTCGATGGAGAATAAGAATCTGCAATAAAAAGTTGGGGTTTCAGTTTAAGAAATTGAAGGTGATCTTCGCGTGACCTTCAAACGACTATTCAAGGTCAAACCAATGGTATCATCTTATGTCCCCCTCGAAATCGTGACATGTCTGTCTGAAACATTTTTTCGTATCTCTTTCAGTTTTTAAAAAAATCGACTGTATAAATTAAAATGGGCCACCCTGTATACAGGGTGTTTCCTAAGTAAGTAGACAAACTTAAGGAGGATATTCCTTGGCTTATTTTAAGAAGAAAAGGTCATATAAACATATGTCCTAAACTGCTTTGTTTTCCAAAAAAAAGTACATCACTGTTTTCGTTCACTTTTCGTTTATTATAGAACAGTTTGTGTTATTGCAAATGAAACAAATGAAAAACAATAGTAACCGAAAAGAAAAATTATAACGAAAAAGAAAATAGTAACTAAAAAGAAAAATAATAACATCACAGTAACTGCTGAAAATGTCCACCTGCAGGCATGATACACGCCTCAACTCTCCTTTCCATTGATTGACGTACACGCTCAAAAATACCTGGAGTGTTACGTATTTTCTCACATCCATCTATTATGCGATTTCTGAGATCTTCTTCAGTTTGAATAGATGTAACGTAAACTAAAGATTTAAGCTATCCCCATAAAAAAAAATCTACTGGATTTAAGTCTGGGGATCTTGCAGACCATAACTGGTTTGGTCTTTGAGTACCTCGACCGATCCATCGATTGGCAAACTTCCTGTTCAAAAATTGATGAACTGCTAAGCTAAAGTGGGGTGGAGCGCCATCATGCATAAACCACATTCTATTTCTGAGCATGAGTGGAATATCTTCCAAAGGTAGCTCATCCTCAAGAAAATGTAGATACGAAGCACCGTTAAGTCTCAAGGGAAGAAAGATAGGACCAATCAAAAAATCACCAATAATTCCCACCCATACATTAAATGCAAATTGAACCTGAAAGTGAGATTCTAATATTACATGTGGGTTTTCATCACACCAAAGATGGTTATTATGGAAATTTACGATAGCGTTTCTCGAGAAATTAGCCTCATCAGTAAAGAGTACCTCTGCAACGAATTGAGGATTTTGTACGATTTTTTGCTGCATCCACCGACAAAAAATTAAACGTTGTGGGAAATCTCATGGCAACAGTGCCTGTACGCGTTGAATATGGTAAGGATATAATTGTTGTTCTCTTAATATTGTCCATACTAACTTATGACTCACATGGAGGTCAGCAGCAATTTTTCTGGTGCTCGTTTCTGGATGATGTTCAATTGCATTCAGAACGGCTTCCTCCAGTGCAGGAGTCCTAGTTGTTCTAGGCCTTCCTGGAATATCAGTTGTCCTCCTTGCGAAGGATCCTGTTTCCATAAGACGTTGATGGATTCTGATGAAAGTCGAAATATAAGGTACCTGACGATTCGGGTATCTGTTATTGTAAATACGCCTTGCTTGACGAGCGTTTCCATTAGCAAGACCGTATACGAAATGCATATCTGCCATTTCGGCGTTTGTGTAATTTACCATAATTAATAAAATTACTAAACTTAATAGGAATTAATAAAGTTTGCGTCAAAGATAACGTGATAGCAGTGATGCCGGATAGCGTGCTTTTGCAGTACGAGTCAACAGCGGTGGGGATGGAGTGGGGATGGTCTCGCGGCGGCCGCGCGGCGCAGTCTGAAACGAGTGTTCACTTGCGGCGCCGCGAGACCATCCCCACTCCATCCCCACCGCTGTTGACTCGTACTGCAAAAGCACGCTATCCGAAAAGTGAACGAAAACAGTGATGTACTTTTTTTGGAAAACAAAGCAGTTTAGGACATATGTTTATATGACCTTTTCTTCTTAAAATAAGCCAAGGAATATCCTCCTTAAGTTTGTCTACTTACTTAGGAAACACCCTGTATATATATATATAGCAATGTTTGATACGAAAGTGTTTGAAACTCAAACGCTTTTCCACTTGCGTTTGATAAATCAAACATTATTTCTGCTTAAATGTGTATAATTCAAACATTTACGATGAAGCGATTTTTAGAGTGTAGACTCATTAGAATTTTGCGAAAAATATATCTTCGATTATTAAAGCGAGAGAGCGCGACGAAGTCGAGACGCTATCGCTTTCCCGCCATTATCTACTGCATTTTTTGCTGTCATCTCGGCAACCAGGAGAGATATCGACTTCATTTAAAAAGCACAATATTCTGCATATTCTGCAGTAATATGATAGCCTCATTAGAATTTTGCGAAAAATATATCTTCGGTTATTAAAGCGAGAGAGCGCGTCGGAGTCGTGACGCTATCGCTTTTCCGCCTTGTTTATACTCCAATTTTCGATTTCATCTCGACAACCAGCAGAGATATCGACTTCTAACAAAAAACAGAATATTAAGCGTACTCTGTGTTAATGAGAAAGCAGCAATAGAATTTTCCAAAACTCTATATTCTTTTATTAAAGCGAGAGAGCGCGTCGAAGTCGCTATCGCTTTCCCGCCTTTTTATACTCGAATGCATTTTTTGCCGAATTGGTAAAAATTGTCGTTAAAATAGCAGATGAACATATATATATATATATATATATATATATATGAACGTACATATTATAATATAAAGTTATACATCATTGACTCGTTATATAAAATATTTAATAAAAAAAAGAATGGGCCCCTCCACCGCCCATTCTCGTGAGAACGCAACCAATCTATTATTTCGCCTCTCCGATTGTTCATACGCGGCGTGTAAACAGCCGCATTTATTTGCTACAAGAAGTGTTCGCGCAAATGACGTACACATCGAGCAATAACTGTCTACCTTATGACATGAAATCAATGTCACGAATGTGATGCAAATTGATACATAGAGCATCATTGTCATGTAGCCCACTTCTCGCTTTAATTCATGTAGATGCCAGCCCACGAATAAACGTCTCTAGCTTTATTTTAGAAAACATTTATCGTGTTGGGAATGGCGTCAAAGTGTTACTTTGTAAAATAGTAACGAAATGACTTCTCATGCGGTCTACGTCATTGCAATATATTTCTCCGCATGGATTTCTTCCCAACGCTATAGAAGTAGCGAAAGCGGCGGCATAAATACCACAACACGTGCTGTCCGGTTGTGTTTGCACCTTTTCAAAAATTACATCACCTACGCTTACTTGTGGGAAACGGTGAATATAATATTTTTCCTGTTCCGCTAACTTCTTGTATGTACAGCCAAGTATGCTGTCATACACATGCAGTTTCGAACCGTCGAAAAAGATGCACCGCCAATGATCGGTGCAATTCCCTCCAATTATTTGGATGCTTTTCTTGCTATTACTAGCATGAATAAACCAAGGGAACTCGAGGTACTGCACACTTTGTGTCTCGAAAGGAGACATCTCTCGGACGACGCGTAAAAATGCATCTAACGATTCGTCGTTCAGTTTGCTGTGCACAGGTAATATATTCTGCTCCAGCAAAGAGAGATCACTAGTTGTGTCGTCCAGAATGTTTTTAAATGTTTTCGCATCATCATCAGTAAAATCGTGTTTCGAAACACTGATGATGATGCGATCATCATCTTGGTCCTCATGAGCAGAAATAGCGACAGATGATGCTGCTACTGGACTGACTTGTTCAGCAGATTCATCTTTAGTACAGATTTCACGCTGAACATGTGAAGCACTTTTTTTATACGTGCGTCTTTAGCCTGCATAGCTTCAATGATGTATTCCGGATTTCGTATTGGCATTTGCCTATTGTGGCGACTGTCCAATATTTCCGGAAGCATGCATTTATAGTAGAAACGTGTTAGTAAAGGAAGCATTTGGTTTTTCCAAAAACCTTCATCTCTGCTAACACGCACTATTTTGAAGCTTTTAGGCGTCCACACAGCAAACATGCAATATTCTCGCCGTGTGATATTTAATTGACCTTGAACCTGATAAAAGAATCGATGTTTCTGATTCATTTTATCAGGATTCTTTCGGTCAAACACTGTTTTCAGTTGAAGCAATTTCTGCAAAGCCTCATCAGCCGTCATATTCTCAGCTGACAAAGGACATTTAATCTCTAGGAGATCGTCTTTATCAATAAGACCGTCAGGAGAAGCGCCCAAGCATGGATTTTCTTCACCAATGAATAATCCACATGATGCGATGTCCTTTTCCAATTTTGTAGCAATCTGTTTCCTTGCGATTCCCTCCATGTCACGCCCATATTGCATGGCAGCGGTCTCGATGGAGGGAGGAAACAAAATGCTTTTGACTGTCGCTGCGCAAGACGTTGCTGGTCTCATGCGACATACTACTCCAAAATTGGATACCGTCAACATTTCACGTCTCAGTGATTGCCACAATTCGCAATAACTTTGACCTCTTGTCTGGCATTCAATTTCGTCACGATTCTTAGCATTTTCGAGCAACTTTTCAGCATGATGTTGCTGCAATTGCTCAAAAACATGAGGTGGAAGATCTGGTTTTTGCGAGTGTGGCCCGTAATGAGAATCCGGTTCTGCATCTCGCTTAAACCTTTTTTTCCATGCACCTCTCTGCATTCTTTATTTTTGGCAATTTTGAGTTGTCGTATTTCTAAATCGGCGGCAACAGCAGGAACATCCTTACACATGTTGTCATGGATCTGTGTAAGAACCTCTTGTGTATTATATTGCACATTTCCCGCAATTCGAGCGTTATACGAACCTCGTTTGCCAAAATGAATGCGTTTGCCTCCAATTTCCTTGCAGATTATCGAATTAAATGACTCTGCAGGATTGTTTGTTATATTCAGTAACAAACTGTCGGAGAAAGTACTCAGCCATCTGACAACACTGTAAATCTGTTGAAAGAGACCGCAGTGTTTCAGAGACGGCACATAATTTTTCGTATTACTGCAGAGATCTTGGTATACACCAAGTTCTCTGCATCGCCTATGCTCACCAAAGATATGGCTAGGAATATTTAAAATGTCTTCTAATAATTCCTTAGCCTTCATATGATGAGCTTGCGTTCCTTTCCTTCGTACAGCGGCTAGTCGCAACACTTCTTTGCAAATTGCCAAAATGTTATGGTCAACAACATTTTGTAACTACAAAGTCACGCTTCCTATGCATCATTGCCTTCGGCACAGTCATTTGCGCTATAGCTTTGAGCTTTTTGCATAGGTTGCGCAATAAATGATTGGTGCATTCTACCTTTCGCACCACTATATTCATCTCGTGGTACGGTGCATTTGCCTGATGGAATTATATACGCTGCTGTCGTCATCGGCAATCAGTGTTTTGTATATTATTCCATGCATTTCAAGGCTACTTTTAAACCCTTCCACAATAGCATCACTCTCCATCCTTGTTGAGCGTACATTGTGGTCACAGTTTTTGTAGCACTTGTGTTTCCGTACCTGGAGACCTCGTTGCTCCGCCATGTCGCAGAGCACGCAATATTTGTTGCGGATACTGACGAAGAGTACTTTTCCCGTGCGGTAACCAATTATGGCACCAACACCGGAAGGTGAATCATAGGCAGAGCCGTACGATCTCTTCATCCAACTACCATCCGCAACAACAGTTATATATGGAATGCCATTTATCATTTCATTCCTTTCCACGGCGAGTTGTTTTTCAACCTCGCCTGCCATTTTCATGCTTCGCATGGCAGTATTCTGGAAATCGTCGACTAAACCATCTCGACGATTTATGTATGTTTTTTCGGACATACAAGGAATGTTTACAGCCGCACACAATTCTTCTAGTTGGGCGTAACCAAATCCCACTGTAATTGTGCCTGCCACAGCAGCTGTATTAATATCTAATACAGGCGGCTCCGTGGGTTCTGACCAGATGTTGGCTTCATAATTGCACATTTGGCATTTGAAGAACAACTGCGTCTTCAATCCACGGCGACGAGAATTTATGAGTTTCCAACCTTTAAATGGGCACTCAATTCCTCGTGCATGATTGTCGAACGTTCTGTGGATTTCATTCCACATATGAGAAATGTCGACAAAGCGACGGCCTTCAGGCAGGTTTTCCTGGATACGATTAGTATCCAGCCGCCACTTTCGACAACATAATCGTTGTCATCTTCGCGAGGCTTCACAATGCGGCCTGCACGCGGGTTTTCCTGGATACGATAGGTATCCAGGCCGCAACTTTCGACAACATAATCGTTGTCATCTTTGCGAGGCTTCACAATGCGGCCTGCACGCGGGCTTTCCTGGATACGATAGGTATCCATGCCTTTTTCGATAACCAAATCATCGTCTTCACACAGGTCTACATTATTTTCAGTAGACGCTGCCGTCTTTGAGCATGACTCCAGGCACTCCTGCATTACTGGGGTACTAACGTCCGATTTCATCGTATCTAATACGACATCTTTACAATCGGCGCTAGTACCGCTAGTATGCTCCGCGTTCCTGAAGTCACTTGCTGCAGCCTTCATCGCCCTCTTCAATTGTCACCTAAAAAGGAAGAAAACACATGGATAAAGTTCCGAAAAGCACTCACCCCCGATTTTTTCGAAACTTACTATTCCTACGTATTTCGACGCGCTAATTACGAATATCATAGTGAAAATTGGCGACTATTTGATTTTCATGGTGAAAACCATGAAAAACCTATAAAAATTATAGTTTTTTATGCTTATTTCAGTAAATACGGAAAATCATAATAAATGGTTTAGACAAAAGTTTTAGATCTCACACAGATAAACATTTTAGGTTCTATGCAGTTTCAACGCAAAGAACGGATTTGCGCGTGTTTGACAGATTCTTTTTCTGAAAATGAAAATTGTTACCAACTTCCTGATTTTCTTGTCAATGTTTTTGAGCGTGATGCTGAGGA
Source organism: Ooceraea biroi (assembly GCF_003672135.1). Taxonomy (NCBI): domain Eukaryota; kingdom Metazoa; phylum Arthropoda; class Insecta; order Hymenoptera; family Formicidae; genus Ooceraea; species Ooceraea biroi. The sequence continues at coordinate 4,386,825 of NC_039518.1, read as the reverse complement.
TTTGAATGTGCAAAATAAAGGGGTCTTTCCCACATTTTTGTCTGAATTTCGCGATGTGTTTTCCGAAAAAATTGTTGCAGGTAATTGCGACGTTGTCCAGCATAGAATTGAATTGACAGATCCTCGTCCTATAAAGCAAACTCCTCGACGAATTCCATTGCATCTGAGAACGGAAGTGGTAAAAATTATTGAGGATATGAAGGAGCAAGGGGTAATCGAGGAATCCCAGAGTCCGTGGATATCACCAGCTGTTATGGTAAAAAAGAAGGATGGCACGATTCGCTTTTGCGTGGATTACAGGAAGTTAAACTTCCAAATCTTCTTTATTCGACCAAGCTGGCAATATTTAGTAAAAACCACACAACGTTTCGACCGTAGTTTTCGGTCCTTATCAAGTGTGAAAATCTTAACAAAGGATCACCTTCTAAACACAAAAAATTACAAATTCGCACTATAAAAACATCCAATACATTAGTCGTAAAAAATCCTTCTCTTCCATGGAACACCATAGTTAGGTCAAGGTGTATAAATATCAATACAAAATAATTCGCCAAAAATGTAATATTTCAAATCTTCTTTATTCGACCAAGCTGGCAATATTTAGTAAAAAAGGAAGTTAAACGATGTCACAGTGAAAGACTCCTATCCGCTTCCGAGGATTGACGATATTTTAGATCAGCTAGCAGAGAATACATGGTTCACCACGCTTGACCTTAAAAGCGGGTATTGGCAGGTAAGACTTTCTTCTGGTGACAAGGAAAAGATCGCCTTCTCTATTGGTAGGGGTTTGTGGCAGTTCACCGTGATGCCGTTCGGTTTGTGCAATGCTCTTGCAACGTTTGAGCGTCTTATGGAAAAAGTTTTGCACGGTTTGCTTTTCAAAATTTGTTTCGTATACCTTGATGATGTAATTATTTATGGGAAGACGTTTGAGGAAATGTTAGATAATTTGAAGAAGGTGTTTGAGAGAATTCGCACCGCGAAGCTGAAAGTCAATCCAAAAAAGTGTGCTTTTCTGAGGAGGGAAGTAAAGTATCTCGGTCATGTGGTATCGGCGCAGGGAATTGCCACGGATCCGGAAAAGATTTCGGCGGTTGCCATCTGGCCGCCTCCAAAAACAAGAAAGCAGGTGCGACGTTTTTTGGGTTTTTGCTCATACTATCGCAAATTTGTTAAAGGATTTTCTCTGATTGCGAAACCTTTGTACAATTTGACCGAGGAAAACCAGAGGTTCGAATGGTCTTCTGAATGCCAGATGGCTTTTGATCGTTTGAAGGGAATTTTGGTTTCTTCCCCAGTTTTGTCCTTCTCGGTGGAGGCGGAGGGGTTCATTTTGGATACGGATGCGTCGGATCATGGAGTCGGTGCTGTTCTCTCTCTCTCGATGTTACCATCTCCCACTTATGCTACACCTCTCATGTCTCCTTACAGTGCCAGACTAGAGTCAAGCTCAACAGGGTCTTCTTTCCCCGCTAATTTTTCCAAGCCCGTTCCCTTGACAGTGGTTTCGCTAGATAGTAGATAGGGACAACTATTGTAAGAACGCTTTGTCCGAGGACAACGCGCTCATGCGACATCGCTCTTCCGAGCATACGCTACAATTTTTATATCCACTATCTATCGAAACCGCCCCGAGACGGGCGGTGGAGAAAATCCAGCAGCGCCTGCGGGCAACTCGCAGGATGGACAGTTCGGCCGCGACATTGCAGTCCACCCGGCTTAAAAGCTCTCCCACCTAGCGATATACCTCCGAAAACTTCGGTCGGTCAGAGCGCCTTCCTGCACCTGCCGCGCCCACGGGGACCACGGGGAGGCCTGTCCACTACGTCCCGCCCGGACGTACGCCCTGACCCTGTTGCAGGAAAGTAGGATTGGAGAAAGGTAGGGAGATGACCGTAAAGTCAGTGGATTTAGGTGAGGACCCTACCTACTATGTATCTAAATTTTTAAGGAGGAGGGGCGCTACCGCTCGGCCCTCCGAAACCAGTAGCCTAAATCACCCGAAAGTGTGGTGTACTCGCGAAGGTTGCGAGGCCACATCCTCATGCCTGATGGCTCCGACATCCTCCAGGTGGATGATCCCAGAATCTAACCTACCTAATGTTCAATGGAAGCCCTTTAGCCAAAGAGTCTCCCGGCAAAATTCGGCGAAAACAGAAAAGGCCTCTGGGGTCGACACGAGGAAATGTGCCGCCTCCGGCCATCTCCAGTCGCCGTCTGGCACGAATTCTCGGAGAGCCTCCCTTTGTGGCTCGAATAACAAACAGTCCAAGATGTGGTGAGCGACGGTGTCTTCTCTTTCACCGCACATGCAGTGCCCATCGGCAGCGAGCCCAAGAGACGCGAGGCGTCCCCCAAATTCGCCGTGTCCCGTGAGCATCTGCGTTCCCCAGTGGTCGGGTCTCACCCACCGCGCCTCTAACCTATCCTGGATGCTCTTGAAGAAGGCGAAGGTATTGCGGCCTTTCCCAGAAGAAGACCATCTGGCTTGCCACATGGTTATCGCCTCACCCTTTACGCACTTGATTGCGTCTTCCCTATCCGCAGGGATCTCTACGTCCCCAATCCTGGTGTCCTTACCTTTTCTAATGTCGTATCCTGCCTTACGTACCTGAAGAAGGAGGTCTATTGGAGTAACCCCCGCAACCACGCAGAGCGACTCCCACGACGCCGTGCGGTAAGCACCAGTCATCGAGATGAGTGCCCGGCGCTGCAGGGCCCTAAGAACGCGAAGATCGCTCTCCGTACAGAGGTCGGCCCACCCCGCAGCAGCATATGCTACTTTTGGGACGAACGCGCCCCCGTAGATGATGGAGAGCGCCCTAAAGCGAAGTCCCCATTGGGCTCTTGCTACCTTTCCTAACTTTTGGAACAACGACCCGGCCTTGTCGCTGAGGTTTCGGCAGTGAGTACTGACTCTCATGCCTCTATCAAAGTGGACACCAAGATATCTAACGGCTTCCCTAAAAGCTATATTTGCGCTTCCTAGTTTGATGGCCGGCGGTTTACTCGCGAAGTCTACAACGCGTTTTCTAGTTTTACGTTTCCTGTCGGGTCGCGCTCCTCCCCGTCTGCCTATCGGGGCCCTCTGTGCTTCGGCGCTCCTGAGGAGGATAGCCTCAGTCTTGCGTTCCGAAAGCTCGAGCTTGGCCGACTTACACCAACTAACAATCAGGTCAACCGCTTGTTGGCCCTGAACTTCTAAGTCTCGACGCGAGTCAGCTTGTATTAGGACGAGAAGATCGTCCGCGTAAGCGACAAAATTATTCCCTAACAACTGTTCGAGTAGTCGGAGGAGACCGTCGAACATAAGGTTCCAGCAGGCCGGACCGAGAACAGAGCCCTGTGGGCACCCCCTCGTGGCCCACTTGGATACCTTTAGCGAACCGCATGATATGGTTACCCTCCTACCTTCAAAGTAACTCTGAAGTACTTTGAAAACGTTCCTAGGGCAATCTCTCTGCTTAAGACTATGTAGAACTAGGGGCCACCAGACGTTATCAAAAGCCCCGGATATGTCGAAGAGCAGCGCGGCCGCGTACCTCCTCTCGGAGGCAGCCACCATACGCCGTAGCTCCACAACAGCGTCCTCCGCCGACCTGCCCGGCATGAAGCCGAACTGCCTATCGGAGACCTTACCCGGCGCCAGTGACGTATCCATGAGGCGCATATTGAGAAGCTTTTCGAAGAGTTTACCTACTACGGAGAGGAGACAAATGGGTCGATACGATTTAGGGTCCTTCTCATCCTTATCCTCCCCTTTCAGAAGAATTCTGAGAGAACCCTCCTTCCAGATGGAGGGAAAGACGCCCCACTGAAGGCACCCGTTGAACAAACGTACTACCTGACCGGGAATGATCCTACACGCAGCCTTCAGCACAGCAACCTCTACGAGATCGAGTCCTGGTGCCTTATTATTGTGAAAAGTCCTAACCGCTCGGGCCACCTCCGCCGGAGTAAAAGGCGAGGCATCGGCCGTATTTGGTGCTATTCGTGCACCTTCCCTAATTTCACGCTGCTCCAGCGTATCCCTATCTTCCCGGTCGTCCGGAACGTGGACATCCAAGAGGCATTTAGCAGTCTCCTCCAAAGTCATGGTGGAGTTTTTGCCTTGCCTAAGAGTGCTCAAAACCTTCCCTACTTTTAGCTTACCGGCCTGTTGCTGGTATATGAAGCCCCAAGGCTCCTTGTTACCAGTCTGAGTGACGAATTTGCGCCAGCTCGCGACTTTTGCCTTCTGTACCTCTCGGGAATAGTTTCGCAAAGACGTGCGATATTCTCGTTTAATGTCGAGGTAAGTCGGATCGTCAGGTTCCCAGTGAAGATACAGGTTCCTCTTCAGCCGGTATAGCCGTTTCTTAAGAACAGTTAAGTTCGGTGTCCACCACGGGTTGGACTTCCTAAAGATTTTCTTCCTCGGCATAGCGGCCTCGCAAGACTCCGTAAGGATTCTCGCTAGAGTTACCGCCATGTCTTCAACTTCACTCGCGGATGCAGGGTCAAGGGCTTCGAGCCGCGATCCCGAGAGATCGGACAGGCTCTGGGTGAACACTTCCCAATCGGCCCGACGCACGTTGAACCGTGTGGGTCCTGCCCACCCATCACTGCCTGTTGTTGCTCTTGGCACCCTCAACCGAATATCCACAGCGCTGTGATCGCTGGTCGTCCAGTCGCGCCGCACGTTCCAATCCCCGATGAACTGGGTCATGGCGGGCGACGCCAGAGTTACGTCGATGTATGACGAACCCCTTGTCGCCCAGTATGTGGGCGGCTGGCCAGCGCGATTGACAACGCTCATGCCATACGCCCGGATGAGGTCCTCGAACTTGGCCCCTCTCTCGTCTGTCCTCTGGGGACCCCAGAGGGACGACCGCGCGTTGGCATCTACCGCCACTAAAATTCTCTTCCCCCTCAGCGAATGAAACACCATCTCGAGGTGCCTGAGGTGCGTCTCAATCTCGTCGCTGTACTGGAAGTAACAGGATACAACATAGAGAGAGAAGCCGGGAGCCAGCACTTCCGCACAGGCGCAATGGGTCGTGCTAAGCTGGGAGACGAAAGTCATATCTAGATGGGGATTACAGGTCGCGACCGCTGCCCACGGATAGTGTGAGCGTACAGCGGCAATCCGCATTCCCGTCCCTAAACCATAGAAGGTGTGGCTGTGGCTCTGCTTCCTGACGTATGGTTCCTGCAAGAGCAGGACGTCAAGTCGCTTTTCTGCCACAAGCTGACGCACCTCACCCGTGACTACAGCCGAGCGACGCATGTTCAGCTGCAGTACCCTAACTCCCGTGGTATTAAGCGGAAATTTCGACGCTCGAGAGGATACAACTTCCAACCTTTCTTCAGGCACAGAGGCCGTGGGTGTGGATAAGAGAGAAGAATCGGTCGGAACCGAAGACCTACCTGTTGTGACAACTAATGATGGAGTGTGGGGTGTATGAGGGTTCGCGGCGCGGTCGCGGGATCTTGACTGATGATTGGCCGAGTTGAAGACTGCTCGGCCGGAAGTCCTACCTATATTCCTATTTAACGCTACTAGCCTATCGCATCTTTCTAAGACAACGCGGACAGCATGAAGGCTGCAACCTTGGGCCTGTGTTCCTCCGCGCTCGGCGCCCAGGACGCGCGGGTGCACAGCACGGCGAGGCGCTCTCGAGGAGTTGGAGGCCACCGTCGAGTGCGCAACCACGCAGGCGCGCGAGCCAACGGCAGGAACTGCCCCCGCTTCTCCTCCCGCGGCCCTACCTGTCCAGAAGCGTTGGAGCAGGCGGGCACTTTTCCTCACCGTATTTTGATAGAGAGACATGAGCAAAGCAGAAAAGAAAGACGGTTCGCCCATCATGGGAGCCCCAACGCGGTGGGGCCACTTCCCCGTCGATAATTTATCCTAGCGACGGATACCGAAGCCGAGAAGCGGCTTGTCAGGCGGTCACTCCCTATCGGCATCATTGGCTCTACTGAAAAGAGTTACGGGATAGGCCCGCTCCATTTTGACGCAAGAGGATTAACGTCACCCCTATCGAGAGGGCGGCACCTGATCCGAACAGGCGCCTGGCCCAAACCTCAGGCTAGACGACGCCAGGTTTACTCTGCCCAGCTGCAGGTACGAGGAAAATAGCGACCAACTAATCCTCCACTCCCCCGCCCTAACACATCAGCCTCAACCCCAGAATTGGCTCCAGACGAACAAAGGCTCTTCCGAGCGGTTCTCCCACATACCTCTACGGCTGCCCGCAGGTGCCAGGTACTAACGTCTCCTCGATTCCTGGTCGGGGGGGCTACTACTCCCCCCCTTGACTAGTCTTCCGGGAATATTAGCTAACGATTTGACCGGGGCCCATTCGCACCCATTCTCACACCGAATCACTCCGAGCACCTTGCTCTTCACTCACACCCTCGCTCACGCATCGATCCACTCATTCTTCCTGAAAATAAATGAATTGGCCACTTTGGAATCCTTTATTGATCCGTGGCGAAGCAGTATAAGAGGGGTGATTGCCAGCAGCCGCGGCGTGTTGCTTTGCTAGCCGCAGCGTGTTGCTTTCCCTTGACTGCGGCCTAAAGTTTCAATTTCTCTTGGAGCACACAGGTCCGAGATCGACACAGCCACGGTGTTCCGTGTCGGACTTAGTGACGCCATGTCATATGGCGGTGTTGGAAGCCCTCTGCCACGACATTCCCGCATAGACCCAACGGGGCCGGGGACGGTCGAGTCCCAAAGGAGTTCGAGTTTGAAAATGGCATGGCCGGGTCCCGTTTCCATCACTTTCGTGAGGATTCAAAACTCCGCAATGATCCAAGGCACCACAATCCCACGGATTCAAACCACTCATCCGCGGCGTGTTTCTTTCGAGTTTGTGACCGGGTTACGCGAAAATGACACCACTACCACTTATGTATTCGAGGATTCAAGGTTTAGTGTGGTCGCGGTGTAGCGCTTTCGAAGTCGTCGTGGCCGAAGCACACGACGATGCAGTAGACCCGTCATGATTTTCAAAAAAGTAGATAGGGACAGTGGGAATCTCGTTAATCCATTCATGCGCGTCACTAATTAGATGACGAGGCATTTGGCTATTTTCTGCACGGTTTGTTCTCCGCGGACTTTCCATGTTTCGGCCCGGCATGGTCACCAGCAACAACGGAGTCCGGCTCGTAGAGTACCTGGCAAGTTAGCTGGTGGTACTCTCTATTTGCACGGATCTCCCAACATACAAACTAGAATTAACACTTTGTTCCCCTCGTTTTTCCTTGCTCGTATTCGTACTATCTAGACTTCCGACCCGGCCGTGCCAGCACGGCGTGAAACCCGTCTGACTGACCCACCAGGGAACTCTTGCCGTGGGCAGGAAAAATTAGCCGATAACAGAGTCCTCTAACTTTAAGGAAACGGGTGTTAGCCGAACGGTGCCTCCCGACACCGCCCGTTACCGGGAAATACCGCGTGGAGGTACCCGCCCAGGGATGCGTCCGGTCCGTGATAGACGCTCCCCGGCTCTGCCGCCGTGGCCCGCTCGTTCGTGGTTTCGGGCCGCACGACTCGCACTGCTAGCCTATCCCACATATTAATACTTAAGCCTACGCACCAAATAGATGTAGTATTGATGCGGCTTGCGCCATTGTCGAAGATATAAAAGTTGGTCACTTTCCCGCTTGGGTGTAAAAGGCCCTCGCGTTCCGGCTTCCCGATGTCTTCATGTAAAATTCAGATGGCCTGCGACATGAGTTGTAGAGAGACTCGATGCCCGGTACCACCTGATGAATAAATAAATAAATAAATAAATAAATAAATAAATAAATAAATAAGTACTAAATAGTGATCATGGCCCGCTCTCTCGGTACCATTTCGTCAAGGTTCGACGTCACTTTAGGCTAGCAGGCTGATTGGGTCGGAAGTTTTATCCGACAGGCTGGGGGCCCTCGTCGGCTTGCGGGGAGCATCGTAATCCATGAACATGTGGTATTGCTCGATGGAGTTACGTAACGCTATCATCGATATCGTGACCAGCGTTTTACGGTCTGTTATATTTAACTTTGCGAGGTTCCGGACCGTCTCCTTGGGCATAGCTCCCCGCGTTCCTACCACAATCGGTAGGACTTCTGCTGACACGGCTCCTAATTCGTGCCGCAGGTGAGGTAGCAGTCGGCTATATTTTTACATTTTGTCTCTGTGTCCCTGAGCAAGGTAATCGTTGTCCTCGTGGCGGACGGTGACGTCGACCACGCGGATCCCTTTCTGGCTCTGTATCACCAGATCGGGTTTGAGATTCCCGCCCGAGGCCATCTTAAACGTGGGTTCCCTCGTTACCGCTACCTCTTTGTCCCTTTTCGTAATCGTCTCTATGATGAGATCCTTGATCTCATCGTGGCGGCGGATCGTATGCTGCTTCATGTATGTGCACTGCCCCAGAATGTGCGCCAGTGTCTCCGGTTGTGTCTTGCATTTCCTACACTTAACGTCCGCCACCAGGCCGGCTCTATGCAAAGTTGTTCGATTTGCGGTAGTGTTGGTGCGCATTTTCAGAGCCGTTATGAATCTGCATGGCTTTAGGAGCTGTGGATTGTACAGCCATGCATTTCCAAATTTATCGTCAGTGTGGGACTTCACTGACTTTCCTTGCGACACCAGAGCCGACCATGATGCGAGCTCTTTCTCCTTGGCCCTCGCTTTATGTTGTCGGATGTTCTGCTCGGTCACTGGCCAGTTGATTCGGGCAGACTTCGCCAGACTCTTGAGACGGTTCACCATGCCTGCGTCGTCTGCCAGAGCCCGCATCGTTGGATCTGTCGATCCGATAAATTTCAAGCCTGTCCTCAAGCTGGAGCACACTACCAAAGCTTCCAGCTTGGGGAACCCTAGTCCCCCGTCTCTCTTACCGCAGTATATGAATCCGTCGGCCGTCGACTGCGATAAGTGGTAAATGTCTCTAACCACTACCCGTAGCTCCTGGTCAAGCTGCCTAAGTAACGTGACTGGCAGTAACGCCAGCACTAACTGATACAGGTAGTGCGGGACTAGGTAAGTGGAGATCAGATTTACCTTTTGGTGTGGTTTCAGCGCCAGCTTCTTAACTCGCTGTAGCGCTGTGCAGAGATCAGGCTTGAGGCTCCTTATGTCTATTCCTGCCCAAGGAGATATTTTCACACCTAGGTACTTGATCGCAGTATCCGCATCCGCGTACGGAATACTCTCTCCACTCTTCAGAGTCAGCCCGGGATCTGCTAGGTACCAGGAGTCTTTGGTGCCCACTATGCGGAAAGTAGCGCATTTGGCCGCTGAAATGCTCATACCTAGCCCCTTTAGGTATGTTTCCGCAACTCCTAGCAGATGTTTAGCATGTGGTGCTGTGCGTGCCGTCAAGATAATGTCGTCGGCAAACGCTAGGACTGAGGTGTTGTGCTCACGTCCTATGCTATATCCCGGCTGACTCTCCAGCGCTATCAACATTGGTTCCATCACCAAGTTGAATATTAATGGTGATAAGGGGTCTCCCTGCTTAACCCCGCGCTGGATCTTTATTGCTACCTCCTCCTCGCCGTTCTTTATAACCGTGTGCACATCTCGGTAAGAGTCTACCACGAGCCGCACCACGAACTCGGGTAGCCCTTTTCTACGCAGTGCCTCTCCAATAATGTCATGCGGTATCGTGTCAAACGCTTTGGAGACGTCCAATTGCACTGCGACCAGGCCTCCTGTTACTTTCGAGTGCCGCAGCAACTCGCTCAAGATGTGCACGTTGTTAAAGCACCCGGCTTCGGAGGTGAATCCTTTTTGGCGTGGATTCATTGTGACGCTTCGCCGTAGCTTCTGGTCTACGATCCCCCAGTATAATCGTGCCAGAAGGGAACCTATCGTGATCGGCCTGTAATTTTTCACCAGCGTGTGATCCTGGCCGTCTTTCGGCAGAAGCGTCGTTCTATTAATCCTCCAGACTGATGGTTGATAGCCACGGACCTCTATGATGTTGTACCATAGTCGGAGGATTTCCCTTGCGGTTCGGCTGCTTATGTCCCGTTTGACTAAGCCATCCGGGCCCGCCGCTACGTTTGCTTTTGTGCGAGATATTCTCTTGTCTATCTCTCCACTAACGATCGGAGTTAGGACGTCCTGCAAGCCCCTCTCCGGATCTCTTTCATCGAATTTTGGGAGGTTAATGCGGGCTTTTGTTTCCCACAGTGAGCTGTATAGGTCTTTGATATCGACTGTTTCCAACTTTGTCCTCTTCTGCTCAGTACAGTCGATACCCTCCCTTATATGTTTAGCCAGGAGGCCTGGATTTTCCCTATACAGCTCTTGAGTCCTGGCGTATCTGTATTGCTGTATTCGGCCTTTCCGTCTTCTCTTCCTCTTGCCAGCTATCGTTTTCCTTTTGGCCGCTACGCTGTTCTCTGCGAAGTATTCCACCACTTGGTCGTCCACTTTCCGCATCTCCTCTTCACTCGGCAGCTGCCCCTGCTGTTCAATTATGTTCGCCAGGACTCCTCTGAGCAGCTGGACGCAAGCTGCTGCTTCGGCCGAGGTAGCGGCAGGGGCCATGTCTCGCAACACTGATCTCGCTACCTCTTCTCTCCATGCGGCCTCTTGGAGAGTTGCCGAAGCTTCTTCGCGCGTCTGTGCTTCGCGCTCGGCACCAGTTTCGTCGGCCGTTTGATGCGGCGGATCCCCGGGAGTGACAGGCAGCTCGTCAATCTCCTCGGGCGCATCTATTCCTTTCTCTTCCTCATCCGCTTCCGCTTCGTCCTCTTCACTATGCTCGTCTTCGCTCTGATCCGGGGTCCTGAATGGCGCTAGAGCTACCTCCATCTTCCTCTTGTAGGCCGCCGTGCCTCTCTTGTCTCGGATCTGTTTGGCTGTTTTGCCAGGCAGGTGTATCACCATCTTTGTCGCTATGAATTTCTCCTTCCTTAACTCGACTTCCAGCTCTAGCATTTTCCTTTCTTCTTGTTCAGAGAATACTTTGCCCTGCCTGGCCTTTGGTTCCGCTCCCGCCAGACCGCCTGCCCTCTCTTTGTTTCGGGTGGCGGGATGCGCGTGCCGTTCGTGTTGCGACAGCCCCGACTTCGTTTTATACGCTTTGCCACATTCCCGGCATTTATGGTTATCGTCGTTGCCTGCACGTTTGGGGCCTGGGCATTTTGGAATGTGGCAAAGCGCCGGGTGCTCTCTGCTGAATCGCTTATCACATGTGGCGCACTTGAATGTAACTTCAGCGTTTGCATGGCGCTCAGCCACGTGCCGTATCTCATCCTTTAGGCTGAGCGCCATGTAGTTACCTTTCTTACTCCGGAGACACTTTTGACAACTCCTTCTCACAAACGGCACTAAAATTTCAAAATCATCGTCCTCTTGTCCAGCTTGGTCTTCTTTAGAGGCTCCCTGTCTGCTCGTCGAGGGAACGGAGCCGGCTCCCTCGCCGTCCGAGGCTTGGCTCCTAGTCTTCACAGCAATCATATTAACGCGGACAGGGGTGCTAACCCTGCCCGCGATGTTCCCCGTGCGGAATGCCACCGCTCGCTTCTGCCCCAGAGCAGACTCAGAGCCCGGGTTGCTCCGATGATTTTCGCCGTACACCGTTTAGCCGCTCCTTACGTAGCGTTTCCAGCGGGACCTTAGTAGGAGGTAGGTGCACGACTTGGTCGGGAGAGGCTCTCCGAGACGCCTCACCGACCCGTAACTATGACTCGTTTGCTCTTACAGTGCGAGGATTTGCGGATTTCCTTTCTGTCCATGCGGCATCTCAAAGGCGACGGCAACCTTTGATGTTCTGGCGGTTTCCTTTGTGAGAGTGGCGGCCTCTCTTGATGTAGCGGCGGTTTATTTGGAGTCGCCGCCGGCGTGTTATTTTCCACTTTGTGGCCGAATCACACAAAAAGAAAAATGCCGAGACCCAATCGCCACCCAACGGGGTAACGGCCGGGTCCCGGCTAGCCATCCACGCCCGTACTGTGTGGCCTGTTCCACAGCAGAGCGCTTCAAGCTTTCGGGCCGATTCCTACGCACCACACTCCTTCGAGGCAGCGTCCTGATATACGGAGCTGTGTACAGGCCGCCCCAGAACGCGAAGTTCTGCTAGGGCACACAGCTCACCATCGACAGACAGCATTTTAACTCCTCTTTGAGTGCCTGGCGCGTATGCCAGTGGAATCGACCCAATAGGGCGCGTGAGACCGTACATGTCGTGGACTGGCAAGCCCAACGACGAGCGTGTGTCCCATTTACCCTGAATCATGTGATTCGGCCTTTGCGATGGTCCGTGGATCGCTTCGTGCCCCGTTGCTGGTGGGGCGGGCAGTTAGCCACTCTGCCTTCGTTGCGTCAGTTCTGCTCTTGTTGCCGCGTATTCAGCTCTTGTTGCCGCCTTAAGAGAGTCATAGTTACTCCCGCCGTTTACCCGCGCTTGCTTGAATTTCTTCACGTTGACATTCAGAGCACTGGGCAGAAATCACATTGCGTCAACACCCGCGAGGGCCATCGCAATGCTTTGTTTTAATTAGACAGTCGGATTCCCCTAGTCCGTGCCAGTTCTGAGCTGAGCGTTGAATGGTGGCCGAAGAGGACGACCACGACGGCTCGCGCCGCCACGGAACTGAGTACAAGACGGAACTGAGAGAGTGATTGCGTATTTTAGCCGCGTTTTCAGTAAAACCGAGAGGAATTATTGCGTGACTAGGCGGGAACTGTTAGCGGTTAAATCCTTCCATCACTATTTATACGGACGGAGGTTTATTATTCGAACAGATCATGTTTCCTTGCAGTGGCTAATGTCCTTCCGAGATCTTGAGGGACAGCTGGCGAGGTGGCTGGAACGCCTTCAGCAATACGATTTCGAAGTTTGTTACAGGAATGGCAAGGCTCATAAGAATGCGGATGGACTTTCCAGAAGGCCAGTGCGGAGACGACTTGTCGATATTGCGAAAGGGTAGAAGACCGGGAGAGGAACAGCAACGGAGAAAACGTTGGTCGCATCGTTTTTACAAAGGATAGTCAGTCTGAGTGGCGGGCGAGCCAATTGCGTGACCCGGTCATCTCCATCTTTTTACAAGCTAAGGAGATCAACCAGCGTCCTAGCTGGCAGGAGGTTGCTCCGTACGAGGTTGCAGAGAAAATCTATCGTTCGCATTGGGACGCCTTAGTTGTGGAGGATGGAGTTCTTTATAAGAGATGGGTGTCTCCGAAGCCGACCGAGAGTAGTAGGTTGCAAATCATCGTTCCACGTGAAAGGGTAACTGAGATTTTGGAGGAGGCTCATGATTCCCCGACTGGAGGACATTTCGGTGTCAACAAAACCTTGACGAAAATTCGACAGCGGTATTATTGGGCCACCTGTAAATCGGATGTAGAAAATTGATGTGCCTCATGTAAGATTTGTGTCGCGAAGAAGGGCCCAGCTTCCAAGAGAAGGTCTCCGTTGCAGATTTACAACGTCGGATGCCCTTTTGAGAGGATGCAGGTAGACATCCTAGGTCCGCTCCCGGTGACGTCGGCAAGGAATAAATATCTGTTGGTTGCCGTAGATTGCTTCACCAGGTGGCCGAAGGCGGTTCTGTTGAAAAGCAAACGGGCTATAACAGTCGCCGAGGTGCTAGTGGGGCAGGTGTTTTCTCGGCATAGTATTCCCCTGGAGCTACATACGGATCAGGGGAGGAACTTCGAATCCCGATTGTTTAAAGAAATGTCGGCGCTGCTAGAAATGAAGAAGACGAGGACAACACCGTTACACCCGCAGTCGGATGGGCAAGTGGAGCGTCAACATCAGACCAGCCTGAATTATCTTACCAAGTTTGTAGCCGAGAATCAACGGAATTGGGATCGCTGGGTTCCAATGTTCTTCCTGGCATTTCGATCATCGAAACAGGAGACCACAGGGATGATGCCTGCCGAAATGTGTCGTGGGTACGATCTTCGGCTACCGCTGGATTTGTTGCGGGATCATCCTTCGGGAGAGGATGGAAACAGTGTGAATTTTGTGCAAGATCTTCAAAGGAGATTAAGTGTTATTCATCAGAGTGCTAGGGTGTGACGTGACGCCCGTGCGTCCGTCACAAGGGTTAGCCCGATCGAGGTAGCACCCTTGGGTGGAATCGTTCCCTCAAGCGGGGGAGCGTACGATTGCGATTAGTGGAGCGATTACCACGATTATTCGTGCTGCGCGGCAAGCGCGCGCGTATTAGTGTTCGCAAAGTGAGAGATCATCATCTAGACTATGTAATCCCCGGGACATCGAGGGAAACTCAGGAGGCTAAGGAGTCTGGAGAAGCTGAGCTCGGATGCCGGGGTCGCCGAGGAGGATCCGCGCCGTCAGAACTGACTCCGAAACGCAAACTCTCGCACCAGAAAGGGCCCAAGGATTGGCACAACAGCAGCTTTACGGGGACTACCCAGCCGTCGGCAAGGCAGAAATGAAACCCGCATCCAGGACCAGAACTCCTGAGCATAACGTCGCCTCTTTCCGCGGCACGGACAAGGGCATGGCCAGCCGGCGTCCGGAGACCGCGGAACCAGGGCGTAACACACGGCAATGGGATCCCGGAGAGTCAAACTTGGCGCCTGCCGCACGGCAACCCGCCGAGCCGGCGATAGCGGCGACGGCGGCGATAACGCGGCGATCGCGAGGGGCGGATCGATGCGTGGATCGATGCGCGAAGGGCAAGGACCTCCAGGTGAGCCCCGGTAACGAGGACTTAGAGCTTAGCGGCCGAGCTATGACGACGCCTTTAAGAGAGCGATTCTGCCGTGGGCCCTAGAGACGGACAGCGAGGGACGAGTCGAAGTGTAAAATCTCCACTCTGCGACCTTAGCTCGCGTAACTGGCTAAGCGGACCCTCGCGGCATCTCGACGTTTCGTACTGACGCGGACTTATGCACGATCTGTGAGCCACGAGTGGCGAATTTATGCTGTTCTGCCGTTGTCGAGATGTGCCGAGGCGAGATCCGTCGGCCCCGGTTAAATTTGCGTTAACGAGAGACGCTCCTCTCCATAGTCACAGCCAGCTCTCGTCCGTTTTGTAATCGCGTTTTGTAAAGACTCTTTGTAGATTGTCGAACTATGAGTGTCGCGTTTGTTAATGACGATTTGTCCGATATGGAAGTGTAATTGTCGCCATCCGGGTCTTGCGGGGATCGACCGTTCTGCCGAGGATTGCGTCATGCCGTGCTGGATCGTTGTCGTGTAGAGTATCGTTGTTCGTCAGGATTTGTCTGCGTCGCGTTTGTAATTGCTAGTCGTACGGTGTCGAAATGAGTGTCGCGATCCGAATTGCGGGCGGGGACCGGTGCCGTTCGGCCGAAGGCGGCGTCCTGCCGTGCCGGATCGTTTTCGCGTGATATCGTCGGTGTCGTTCTCGCGTAAAGAATCGATTTCGCCGCGTCGCTCGAAGTATTGGTTTCCGGCGTAGTTGCTGCGTCGCGTTTCGCGTAGTTGCGTAGTTGAAGATTCGTGAATCGGGCGGCGGCGGAGGCCGTTAAGAGTAGACCCGTCCGAACGAGACCAGCGTGAGCAGTAGCTCGATGTGGGGTCCGTCGTGAGCCGTTGCCGTGCTGCCGTAACCGACTCCCGGGGAGATCGACACGTCGAGTTCCGTGTGGTTGATCGTATCGTATCGTAGCATATCGTGTCGCGGTGGCGGGTTGAGCGAATCGCGGGGCCTGAGCCATATCGCACGGCGATTTAGCGGGTCTCAGAGCTGCGTGCGCGGATCGGCCTGCCGTAGCGCGTATCGGGGCCGGAATCGTATCGGAATCGCGGGGCCCGGGAAGATTTCGCCGAGTGTGGCGTTTCTTCGGAGGTCTCTGGATTTATCTGGATTTCCGACCCGTTGCCGAGCGAACGTCGAGAGTCGATCCCGGGTAGTTTCGGGTAGCGGTGCGGCCGCCTAGACATATTCGCCTCGCCGACCGTTCCGAGTTACGCGTAATCCGCGCGATCACCTTGAGAATCCCAGCGGACGAGAAGTCGTCCGGCTGATGTACTAGCGAACCAAATATACGAAATATTTGTTATTTACGTGTGTGGAGCCTTATTGTTTCACGGTTGCCCTTCCAGCGGTTCTCGCTTATCATCCTACGCCTGATTTTGAGAGCTAGTCGCATTTCGGGCCGATTTAGAGTGATGCGCGGAGACGCACCTGGCGCCCAATCTTCCGATCGTATCGAGAGGTTCAAGTTTATCGTAACTCCGGGTTTGTAACGTCGATAGCGCGTGCAAGGCGGGCAGCGCTAACAACGGTTAATTAAACGACGTCGCAAATTTTTGGCGCCCAACGTGGGGCCACCGCCGAAATAAAGACCGTATATTATCGTACCCTGGAAGGCAATCGTTAGCGAGTGTTGGTGTTTGTTGTTGATAATTAATTTGTGTGTTTATTTCTCATATCTTTTGTTGTTATTTTTTGTCTCATTTATTGTGTTGCGCCCCTTGGCCGTTGATTGCCGTAAAAATAGCGTGAAATTCGACCACGGTCGAATAATTGAGAACCTGGAATTTCGCTAATACGCCTAATTGTCGCTTAGAGTGTTGTGGATCTTTTTTTTCTTCTCTTTCGGTGTATAGCGCGAGAGCGAGTCCGGACCGCGAGTGTATGTTGTGTTTACATCGCTCGAGTGATTCGGAAGGAATTTCGAGGACGTAGCTCTCACAGGGTATTATTGTCGTATCTAGCGTGTTTTTCGACCCTTGTAGTATTACGTTTCGTCAGTTACGTTTATCGCGGACGGCGTATAAGACATCATTCGTGCCGTGTTGATATTCGTGCGTATTGGTGAGGACAGAAACCGAACGCGAAGTTTCGGGGCTAATATTTCATCATTCCCCGGGTACCTTACGGCCACGGTAATTGGTGGGCAACCTTGGTTAGGGTTCGCGCCGTGACCTCTAGTTCCTAGAGGTTTGCCGTGTGCCGTGCCGTTGAGCTCGCGAAGAGGTATTTTGTATCGTAATAGACTGGTCGGAACTTCGAGTGCATAATGAACGGGGACGACGCGCTGGCGTGGATAGACAAGCTCACTCAGGAGCAAACTACCGCCTACCTCGAACAGCGAGGGCTAGACACACGGGGTATTTTGCCGACACTGCGGGAGCGGTTGCGTCAGGACGAGAGGACCCGACGTACCGGGCCGAGCCTCGCGACGACCGCGGATTCCCTGACTAGGACGACCCCGACCCAGGCCTTGGGAGCTACCGCGTTATTCCCGGACGAGGTGGAGGCGGCCGTCGACCGATCAGACCCAGCGCGTATTCCGACGCATCGCGCACCCCGCGGGGAGCGAAAACGACCCGATTATTTCACGCTCTTGGAAGAGGACCCGTATCGACACCCTCCAACTTTTGAGGTGCCCCGGGGAGGGGGTACGCATTTTGCTCGTGCATCAGCAGTGGACGCGTGTAACCTATTGCGTCGGTGGAATTTGTCCTTTTCGGGCAGACGGGGTAGTGACGCGGAGGCCTTCCTTGCCCGACTACAGGAGGCTCGCGCCATCATCACCGTGTCGGATATAGACTTGTTCAAATGCCTGCCGTTGTTCTTATCGGAGGTAGCTCTGTATTGGTATCAGTTAGAAAATGAAAACTGGCGTAGTTGGGCCGAGTTTGAGATCGCGTGGCGTCGCCGGTTTGGAGATCCAGACTACGAGTACGCCTTACGAGATGAAATCGCGCGGAGAACCCAAGGCGAGCAGGAACCGGTGAGCGATTATTTGACCTGTATACGAGCTTTGCTCCGACGGGTGCGACCACCGTGGCCTATGGCAGAGCAGCTCAATCAAGCCCATCGGAATATGTTGCCGCGATTGCAGAGGGGTATTCTTCGATACGAATTCCGCGATTTTAACGAGTTAGAAGACCTTGCATCGCATCTTGAACGGGCCACGAGGAGGAAAGGAACTATCGACCTCCCCTGCCGCCGGAACAGTCATTTTTTCCAGAACTGGCCTATCGGGGGCCGCAGAGTAAGAACAAAACTGCCGCGACCATAGCCACCACCAGTGCCGTGCAGAATCCCGGGGGAGGAAGGAAAAAGAAACGTGCCGAACCCTCGACTGCCGTGAACGATGACGTTGCCACTGCCGCGTCCGCAGTGCCGGCTACCCAGACTCGTGGGACTCCTGCCGCAACCAGCACAACCAAGTGCTGGAACTGTGACAAGCTCGGACACCGAGCCCGGGACTGTGGTGAGGCGAAGCAAACCTACTGTTATCGTTGCGGAAAGAGAGGTCACACCACGCGTACGTGTCCCACGTGTACGGGAAACGAGAATCGGAGTGCGTAAATCGGGTCGTTGCGACTCCGAATCCGGTAGGCGAGACCCGACCGAATTTGACAAACGTGCCGTCGTATTTGACGGTGGAGCCCCCGGAGTTACAGACCTTGCAGTATTTGCGAATCGAAATTCAGGGCCATCCTGTCCTTGCGTTGGCGGATTCCGGGTCGAGTAGATCGCTCCTCGGGAAGGAGGGGTAGACCTCGTCCGAAACCTCGAGATACCCACCCGGAAGGGGGACCGAAGAATTTGCATCGCGAACGGACAGCTGGTGACCATCCGTCAGGAAGTCGAATTGCCGTTAACGTTAGAGAGCCGACAGGGGGAACTATCCGTGGGGTTATTTCCTGATTTCGCCGTGCCGTGTATTTTGGGGATCGACTTTCTCACCAAGTTTAAGATCGGGATCGACTTCGCTCGATCGGAGTGGTATTTCACTGACTCACCTAGCTCGCGATATCAATTTCTATCCGAAGCAGCTTTGCGTGTTTGTTGCGGGTTACCGAAATTAACTGCGCCTCAGCGAAAGGCCTTAGAAAATTTTTTACGCAGTTTACCAGAACCCTCGGAAAGCCCAGGGATGACGACTCTCACGAAACATCGTATTGACGTCGGTTCGCACCTTCCTATTAAACAACACTGCTACCTAGTATCGCCTAAGGTACAGGAAGCTATCCGGGAAGAGATAGATAAAATGTTAGGCTCCGAGATAATCGAACCCTCATACAGCGTGTGGTCGAATCCGATCGTGATGGTGCGAAAACCGAATGGAAAATATCGATTCTGCCTGGACTTTCGAAAGGTCAATAGCATATCGAGAAAAGATGCGTATCCGATGCCGAACATGGGGAGAATCCTCGACAAGTTACGTGCCGCGAGATATATATCGACGAACGACTTGAGTCAGGCGTACTTCCAGATTCCGTTAGAGAAGGAGAGCTGCGAGAAGACCGCCTTTAGCGTTCCCGGGAAGGGGTTATACCATTTCGTCAGGATGCCGTACGGGCTCACGGGAGCACCCACTACGTTCCAGCGCTTATTAGATCACCTCATTGGTCCCGAAATGGCGCCGTACGTGTTTGTATATCTTGACGATATAGTGATCGTGACCCCTACCTTCGAAGAGCACATCGTATGGTTGAAGAAAGTACTAGACAAGATCACGGCAGCCGGTCTAACGATAAATGCGGAAAAATGCGAATTCTGCAAATCGCGAGTCAAATACTTAGGATTCGTAGTGCAGCACGATGGACTCACGGTTGACCCGGATAAGACTAGCCCGATTCTCGAGTACCCGGCACCAACCAACCTAAAGCAGCTACGTAGATTACTGGAGATGGCATCCTGGTATAGGCGGTTTATACCTGGCTTCGCGTCGGTCACGGAACCGTGGACGCGCCTCCTGAAAAAGGGCGCGCGCTGGGATTGGGGGGGGGGGTGAGCAAGATCACGCGCTACAAAACATCCGCGAACGCCTCACCACAGCACCCACGCTGGCCTGTCCGGATTTCGAAGAGTCGTTTGTGCTCCAAACGGACGCGAGTTCAGTAGGTCTGGGCGCCGTGCTCACCCAGACTCTTGAGGGGAAGGAGAGAGTGATAGCCTACGCGAGTCGAGCGTTGACAGACCCCGAAAAGAAATACTCGGTGACCGAGCAAGAGTGCTTAGCCGTAGTTTGGGCCGTCCAGAAGTTTCGATCATACCTCGAGGGATATAAATTCACGGTGATCACGGATCATAGTAGCCTCCGGTGGCTACATAACTTAAAAAATTCCACGGGACGGTTAGCGCGGTGGGCTCTCGAACTCCTAGAATATGACTACGTCGTAGAATATCGGAAGGGAGCACTCCATCATGTGCCCGACGCCTTATCGAGGATGTTCGAAAGCGATCAACCCATTGCCGTGAACGCCCTAGCGGATGCCGCGAGCGAGGATGAAGTACACGATCCGTGGTATCGGAGGCGCATGCGAGACGTAGCGGAAAACCCGAAAAGATTCGCGCACTAGAGAATAGTAAACGGACAACTTTACTATCTTCGCCCTAAATTAGTCGTCTCCCAGATAGTGGAGGATTTAGACCGATGGAAACTGGTGTTGCCGCGAGAATCTCGGAGGAATGCTGTGAGCGAAGCGCACGATGCGCCGCAGGCCGGACATTTCGGGGTCGAGAAGACGTTTCAAAGGTTGGCCGTGTCGTATTTCTGGCCCCATATGTTTCGGGACGTGGCTCGGTATGTCAGGGAATGAGATACCTGTCAGCGTACCAAGGTTGAACAGACTAGCCCCGCCGGTTTGTTTAATGGGTCGTAGGATCGTGGAGGCGCCGTGGACCGCGATAGCGGCGGACATAATGGGGCCCCTGCCGCGAAGTAAAGGAGGATTCCAGTACCTCCTAGTTATTCAGGATCTGTTCACCAAATGGGTGGAGTACAGGGCCCTTCGGGCGGCCACCGGTCCGAAGATAGTCGAGGCACTGCACGATCTAGTCCTGTCGCGATGGGGTACCCCGGCAGTAATCCTCACCGATAACGGCACAGAATTCGTAAACCGAGTCATGCGGCAGTTCGCGGAAGATAACGGCATCACTCACACCACGGTACCGCCATACCACCCGCAAGACAATCCCGTCGAGCGCGTGAACCGGGTATTTAAAACCATGATCACCGCATTTATAGATCTCGACCATAGAGAGTGGGATATGCATCTGGCGGACTTTCGGTTCGTTTATAACACCGCGTTCCACACGTCCTTGGGAACGTCACCGGCGTTTCTGAGTCTAGGCCGCGAACCAAAACCACCGAATGCGATGCGCGAGCGCGGTAGGGACGCGGATCCTATCGAGCCTGGGGACCCTGCGGCGTGGACACAGAGAATACGGGACCTCCACGCCGTCCGCGTGTGGGTCGAGGAGAATCTCGATCAAGCGAACCAAACCCAAGCTCACCGATACAATTTACGACGACGCCCGCGCACGTACAGGGTCGGCGACCTGGTACTCAAACGACATCATGCGCTCTCGTCCGCCGCACAAAACTTTGCGGCCAAGTTGGCGCCGAAATTCCAGGGTCCATTCCGGATAGCTCGAGTTCTTTCACTCCTTGTATACGAGCTGGAGTCGGCGGACGGCTTCCTCGCAGGGAAGGTGCACGTTCAGGATATTAAACCCTACCATTCCGCTACTGTCCTTGTCCAGGATTGCCGCGATGTCTTTTTATGAGAGGCGTAGGCTGGTGCGCCGATTTTGGGCGCGATTCCTGCTCCTACGGGACTATATCTCCGAAAATTACAACAGTTTCTGGGCGGAACTCTACGAGTTGGGCGATGAGCTACGCCGTCTGCAGTGCGTGGAGGGGACCCACGAGGTGCACAAGGTCGCTGAGCTGGGGGACCGGACCACCCAGACCGACGAGGTGATCCGCGGAACCGTGGACGCGGCAACGCAGATCGGGGCGGACGGGCCCGTGGGCCTCCGGACCAGGGGCACGCAGACCGAGCCCGGTCCTCATGTGGCTGCCCCGAGGAGCTTCGTATTAGTTCCAGGAATATGAAGACGTGGTACGACCGTCGGGCGAGAGACGTACTCTTCGAACCAGGACAGAAGGTCTGGTTCTACAACCCTCGCCGTATTAGGGAGAGAGCTCCTAAATTGCAGAGTTCATGGGAGGGACCTTATGAGGTGACGAAGAGAATTAGTGAGGTGGTATATGAAATTCGAGAATCAGCTAGGTATCGTAGGAAAATTGTTCATGCAAATCGACTGGCTTCTTTTCAGGAAAGATGTGTATCGTAAGATAGAGTTGATAGGAACACTCCGAGCCCGAGAGTGCGTGTATGATTGTGAATCGTTTGTTATTATTAGAATTATATGTTATGCGTCGAGATTCGCTGCCGTCGTGAATGATTTGTTGTAGATTTGGAGTCGAAGGGTACGACGAATGAAGATGTGCTTAACGGGAACCGGTACGCTGTCTACGTAGAGGAACATCGCGACGACTGCCTCACTCGCGGTTTTTGGAAGA
Source organism: Ooceraea biroi (assembly GCF_003672135.1). Classification (NCBI taxonomy): domain Eukaryota; kingdom Metazoa; phylum Arthropoda; class Insecta; order Hymenoptera; family Formicidae; genus Ooceraea; species Ooceraea biroi. The sequence goes on along the minus strand of NC_039518.1, from coordinate 4,364,546 downwards.
GGTTTTCCCGCGAGGCGTAGGGCGAATGCCGAGGCAGGGACTTGGGGTCCGCAAGTCGGACAAAAGGGACCCCGGAGTATTTCCCCTCCTTGTCCGAAGATGGAGCGTCCGAAGTGTCAGAGGAGTCTGCTAGCGGCGACGGGGAATCAGGAGGCGGTGGAGGGATCCTGCACTTGGTAACCTACGGCAGCAGCCCAGGGTAGAGTGGCAGAAAGGGATCCGAGGCACCTTCCTATCGGGACTGTCGGGACGACAGTCTCATGAAGAGGGAGGCATATGTTGTGTCCGGGTTGGTCACCCGGTACGATACTGCCGGTCGTCTCAGCTGAGAGTCAGCTGCTGAGCAGAAGACGCGAGTTTCCACGCGACGCGGTCTCCAGGGAAGAAAATAAACAAGACGGAACGACGAGTCGAAGATCAGCTGTCGTGACAACTAGACGTGACGAAAACCGCTCTCGAATATATTGCGAATTTCTTGTAAAACGCTATTAGAATAAAGTCTTTTGTTCTTAAATACGCGAGTGTTATTTCGGCGTGTGCGCGAGTGTTAGCGAGTAAGTGAGCGGAAGCGTGTGATGAGCGAAGGCTGCCCGGACACGTAACAATATTACAAAAAGAATTGGAATAAAAGAAAGAGTGAAAAAAATATCACGGAGAAGCAATTTTCAAGAACGAGTGTCTTTCATTAATCGTACTTGTATCCATAATTATATGATTACATTCTTGCATTACATATTACAAAAAAATTACAATACACTAAAAAAAGAGAAACAATAAATATTACATATTACTGTCTCATATAAAAAATTGGAATATAAGAAAGAAATTAAAAAATAATTATGGATATACTTCCGAAAGGCTCCCATGAGCTAACGAGCTGAAATTTTAGTGATACACTCCTTTACACATATAACTACTAAATATAAAATATTAGCTGCGGTAATTGAATAGAACTTGAATTTTAACACTTTTACTTTCGTATGCTTCCTATCGGTTAAACATATTTTGTACAATAGAATAGTACAAATTTGGCGTAGCCCCTCTCCCTGCACTTCACCTCGAAGAAATAACCTAACCTAACCTAACTTAACCTAATCTTTTTAAGAGGAGAAAATCGCAACCTGGTTGACAAGCGATTGCGGCGGGTACCCTCTATTAGCACACGGAACGATTGCACACCGCACGATTGTACACCGCACGATCGGATCACCGCACAATTGCACACGCACATTGCACGCACGCACGCACGCACACATCGAAGGGGGGGTGCAAGACGAAGCAATGTTTAGTCTACATCTAATTTTGACTCTTACTTATTAGAATGAACTTTGCTTCGTCTTGCAAAGTACATGCGTGGATACAGTGTGTTTCGCCCCCCCTACGGGGGGGGGGCTCCACTACTGTTAAATCTAACCTAACACAACCCATTTCCGTTTTTTATTAAAAATCGTCTGTAGTATGCATAATTACCAAATTATCCTTTTATTTGATAATTCAAAAGTGGCCGTATACATTAAACAAAATTATATATTAACGTACAAATGTATATAACTTCAAACCAACCTAACCTAACCTAAACCAAAACCTACACCTAATATTGTAAAATTTCAGCAAAATCGTAGAGGACGACATTCTTCTTCAGTTTTATCGTCTCACAACTTTTCCATTTATACCCTTCTAATAAACAATAAGAACCGAGTAAAACCTTTTGGAAGTTACTCAGCACGATGTCCTTAATAACATCTGAAACAATGATCGCAGCTAGCTTTCTTATACGAAATAACTACCGTTTTCTTTTGTCGATTATTATTATTCTCAGGTATACTATTGCTTATATCTTTGCAACTATTCAAAAGCCGAAGATAGCGTTCGAGCATTGACCTTAACATGATCTCTCGTGGCTATTTACAAAAGTATATCACAATCGGAGCGTTGTCCCTTTCCGAAGAACAGCCTTATTTTTTTAGTGTCAACGCTGTTACTGTCTTTATACTCGATTTCTTCGAAAACTACTATTCGTACAGTGAAAATATATAGAACCTAAAATGTTTATCGCTGTGAGATCTAACACTTTTGTCTAAAATATTTATCATAATTTTCGGTATTTACTGAGATAAGCATAAAAAACTATAATTTTTATGGGTTTTTCATGGTTTTCACCATGAAAATCAAATAGTCGCCCAATTTTCACTATGATATTCGTAATTAGCGTGTCAAAATACATAGGAATACTGAGTTTCAAAAAAATCAGGGGTGAGTACTTTTCGGAACTACACCCGACGGCGATTTGGATATCTTTTTTCGAACAAGCGTGCAGCTTCTCTTCCATTACATCTCGCTTCGCCATAAATAAGATGCATGTCAGCTAGCTCTTTAAAAGAAAAATTATTGTTCATTTTGAAGACGAATTTCGTATTATCGTAACAGACACTAACGATACTGAGGTAGTCAATCAAATGGGAGATTGTTGTCAATGTCTTGTAAGCGTACCTCGTAAGTGGATACTCACCGTGTTTACTAACAAAAATCGTTCGCCCGAGCGATTTCGGGAATAGTTGCGTTTACTATCAATGATAAACATTCTCATATCTTTCTTCGAAAGAGAGAAATCCAAATCGACAACATCATCATAGCACATTTGCTTCTATTCATCGTCATCTGTGTATAGAAGAAAATGACCAACATTTTGAGCATTTGTTTTTGTTTGAGAACACGCGAGTTAGGCTGGTAGGTTTGCGGTGAGATGGACGATCACAACGGGCACAAAGAAATGACTCGCGGTGCGTGTAATTTATGAGTTGTCTTTTATTATGTAAAACAGAAAATATACACTATTTACATAGACGATGCACAGTGACTGCGCCAACACGGTACACACGGCACGTCATGTCGGATGATAACGTCTTTATCTCTGGTAGAGAAGGCTTTCGAAGGTTCGAAAAGCCTCGCGATCGCGGCACACGTGCACCGCACGTGGTCGCCTGAGAAGCACACGGGCTTTTCCGATATGATTGATACGTAGAGCGCCGCGGCTGAGTGGTCACTGCGTTCTATTAACGCCCGAGAATTGCACTAATCACTTTCGTGAACCGTACAACTAAACTATGCACTAAAACTAGCCTAATGAGACGAGCGCGCACTTTGGTGTTAGCCCATGGCCGGTGTCACGTAGAGTCCGCGTACAGAGCGAAACGACGCGCGTGAAGACCAAGTAGCCCGACCGGGGGCGCGGAAAGACGCCCCGCCGCGATCGCTCCCGATAGGTGACGTCATCTCGCGGATCGATGATCGATTCCGCAACAGTTTTAAATCCAAATAATTTACTCTCCTGCAAAAACGGCTCATTTTCGGGTATCGGTATATTAATAAAAGTTGCTTGCTTGGTGTCCTCTATAACCCCCTGAAGTTTGTTGGTATGTTTTTGGAACACCCTGTATAAAAATTTAATATACAGGGTGGGCCATTTTAATCCGTCCACGGGAATATCTCCTCAGATAAGGGCGATAACGGACAATACCTCAGACAAAAACTGTACGATATGTATGGGGACACCTAGCGGTGACCTTGACTTTGATCTTGAGGTGAAGGGTCAAGGTCATTTTGAGGCCAAACTGATGTTTTCAAACGAGAATCCCTATTTCTGACTACGGAAATGGAAAGTACGGAAAATTTCACGTCCAGATAGGTAACTCATGACTGTGATCAAAATGAACTTTAGGGGTCATTTCAAGGACAAACGCGTAATATTAATTTACTCAAGTAACTCATAAGCTAAGCGAGATAGTGAAAACTGTTTCAGAAAAATGTTGTAATATTTGAAGGTGGACGTCAGGTCATGACCTTGAACTTGACTTTGAGGTAATTTCAAGGCCAAACTAAATTTTTAATTGAAATTAGTTAACAAGATTATCAATGACTTGACTCCTACTGTTAGCGTTACCCAGGAACAACGACGTGGACGTAGTAGGGGATATGTTCCCTTTGGGGTGCTTGATTCACGTGAGTCGCCTAAGACATGGTTTTAACAAGTTTATGAAGTGACAGCTTATTTGACTTTGAAATTTCCCTTCAGGGGTCATCATTATCCTCAACTAGTACGCACATGGACCAATTCATGTATTTAATACTTTTTTGACTACTTCTAAACAAATGTTATGCATATAATCTGTTGGAAAGCATTTAATTAAGTCAATAGGCAAATCTAAAAACGGAGATAGAGCATTATGATGATTATCATCTGTTTGGTTTCTAAAAGATTGGTTTGTGCGTTTTTTAGCTGTTTCTCCTATAAAGACCACTTTGTTTTTGTAACGTTCTCCATGTTCAACACATTTATCACATGACGAATAACCAGAATGAAATTTTGTGCATTTTAAATAAGCACGAGCAGGTGCGTCGCACACGAAACTGTGGATTTCAATCTTAAAGTGAGTTCCATTAACATTAATTCCATGATTTAGTAATTCATTTAATTCACATATGAACTTTTCCAAGAAAATATTTAAAGGTTTTGGTTTTGATATTCCACAAAAGTGAGATAACAAAAGGATCACTTCGAAAATTTTTTATAAGTCCTAGAATAGGTCATAATTGTGTTCTATTGCTTTTAAATAATGGGATACCATCTATATTAAAAGAAAGTTTTAATATTTCACAAAATTGTAAATATTTTTGGTTATATTTCTGTGACAATATGTTTTTTTAAAGTAGCGTTTATACCTAAGTAATAGAACTCTCCAGTTTCTAATTTGTAAACTATAGAAGTGTGTGAAGAACATGGAGTGTCTAATAATGTGCGAGAATTAAAAGGTAATTCTGGATAATAGGGCGAGAGTATATGCAAAAGATCTGTTAGAGCTAAGTGTGATACATGTCTTTTAACAGCCCACTTAATTAAATTTTGTCTTAAGCTATTTTGATTTTCTAAACAAGTATTTAGACCTGTATCGGAAGAATTATTTAATTGTTCACTAGAAATGTGAGACACAGTGTCAAGATCAAAATTATCGTATTGTAAATCTGAGCAGTTACTATTTTCCGAATTATTTTCGTTATTACTCGTTTCATTATTAACATTTAAATTTACGTTACTATTTAAACTATTAGATGGTGTTATATCTATTTTGTCTGATGTATCTACAGCCACAATATTATAAGATATTCTGTTAGAAACATTGACAGAAAATGTTTTCTTTACAGCTTCTAAAACTCTTCGCTGTTGTTGGTGTCGTGCAACAAACTCTTTACGTTTTCGTCTACTGTTTAACATATTGATAAACTTTTGAAAATAAAAACAATACATCAAAATATAATTTGAAACGCGTATTATTAAACTGAGTATAAACTTATACGTCAACTTTTATAAGTACTTTAAAGAGAATATTTCAATCATTTAATATAAAAGAGATAGTAAAAAATATTAAACACTATATTTCAGTTTTTGCTACTTTTTTAAACTTTCTTTTACTCTTTCCGGAGCATGTTTTAACCAAATTTTTATCGCCTTTTCAATGTCACTTTCTGTTGTTGAAGATGATTTTATTTGTACACTACCTATTATGTTTATAAAAAAAATTTTATAGCTCGAATAAATTTCGCTATACAGATTATTATTATGTATTTTAGAATTACTTACGTATTACGACAGTTTTTAAATGAAGCTTTTCAAAAGCCTTCTTCAAATTATTTTGTCCCACGTAGTTAAACTCCTTTGCGAGTTCGTTAGTGAGAACGTGTTTTAAAATCCGATTAGATCTCGTAGCAATAGTGTCACCCCCTAATGTTGATAAAAATAATGACTGTGAAACAAAAAGAACATACATGAAGCACATATATATTAAATATAGTAAGTATATGTTATAAAACATATGCTATGAATGTAGGAATATAACATACCAAAGTGTGGTAAAAGTTTACCTTTACACACCACCCTTCAACTGATCTTCGATTGACCTTGACCTTGACCTTGACCCTTAAGAATGTCAGGGCCATTGACCTTTTCCGTCGGTCATTGTTCATTAAAAAGTTATTAACAAAAGAACGTCGATAAAGTGAGCAGTAAGAGAATGAAGTATGAGAATTTGTAAATTAGTAACAAAACAAGTTTGAATAATTATGCACATAAGGAGACATAAGTTTCGAAAATATAGTAGTTATTTTGAATATGAACGAACAAAATTTATTTAAAGCAGTGAATCATTAATATATAGAATAGTTTGTTTATAAATACAAAGTATTCTTTATTTTAACCAAAAGCACAAAACAGGTAAATACAAATTATTTTCTGCTTTAATCAAAATTAAAGACTTTTTCGAAACTACTTTAATCGAAAGTAAAAAATAAGTTTAATTTAAAAATTTTTTAATTGGATTAAAATTTAGATCTAGCATCTCTTTAAAATAAACATTGTAACTATATATACGGCTGCGTCTAAGTCGTCCAAATTCTTACAAAGTATTGGGTCATTAAGTATGAAACTTTACAAATAGAACATAAACTTTTGCATTTTTTGGCACATGGACACGATTTATTTTCAATCGAAGTATGCGCTCATGTTATCTACACACTTCTGCCATTTTAGTGGTAGTTGGTCTATGCCTCTACTATAGAAGCCAGGAGTACGGGAATCGATGAAGTCGCAGAAGGCTGTTTTGATTGCCTGTTGAGAATTGAAGAATTTTCCCACTAAGAAGTTGTCCAAATTCCGGAAGAAGTGATAGTCGGTAGGTGATAGATCTGGTGAATATGGTGGATGACGGAGAGTTTCCAATTCCAACTCTTGTAGCTTTGCCACGGTCAGTCGTGGAGTGTGCGGTCGAGCATTATCATGCAACAGGATTGGCATTGACCGATTGACCAATTTCGGTTGTTTAATAGCAAGTTGTTGCATCATTTCGTCCAGTTGCTTGCAATATACTTCAGCCGTTATCGATGTACCAGGTTTCATAAAGTTGTAGTAGATAACACCTGACCTGGACCACCAAACAGTCACCATAAGCTTCTTCTGTGTAATGTTGGGTTTCCCCTGATGTCTCAGTGGTTCATTAGCGTTCAATCACTGATGTGAGCGTTTACGATTGTCGTAGAGTATCCACTTTTCATCGCAGGTCACAATTCGATTAAAAAAAGATTCATTTTTGTGACGGGAAAGCAAAGAAAGGGAAGCCTCTAGACGTTGCGCCTGCTGCGCATCGGTCAATTCGTGCGGGACCCATTTGTCCAACTTCTTTATCTTACCAATTGCAGCTAAATGAACAATATGGTGGGTATAGAAACATTGAGTATCGATGCCAATTCACGTGTACTTTGAGATGGATCGGACTCTACTACGGCTCTTAAATGATCATTATCTACCTTCGTCTTTGGTCTTCCACGTGGCTCATTAGCGAGGCTGAAATCTCCATCTCTGAAGTTTTTGAACCAATTGCCCACCGTTGCTTTAGTAGTTGAACCTTCACCAAATACAGCGTTGATATTACGAGCTGTCTCCAACACTGTGGTTCCACGGCGGAACTCATATTCATAAATCACACGAATTTTGGACTTTTCCATAGTTCTATAAAAAAGAATCCACCACTAAAACTAATGAAGATATTTGAACAAACAAATATGACATTTGAAGAGCGAACATACATCTATCATACTAACCTAACCTGTACTGACGTCTGGCGCCAAATTTGAGATAACAAATGTTAAAGATGGCGCTTTTACATTTGTAAAGTTTCATACTTAATGACCCAATATAAAGAACAATAATATTTATTTGACATAGTTATCAATTAACATTAAAAGAATTACCTCATGATTTAAATAACTAAATCTGTCTATAACATTGCGCTTCCTCTCATCTGTATATGCATTTTTTAAGGTAAAAGCCAAAATGTCATGCAAAAATTCCTCGGAAATTGCATTTATATATGCAAAATTTACAATAATCATTCGATTATGATCTTTAAAATTTTTATTCCAAAACATTTGTCGTGTGAATTTAGGCCATGTATTCGCATTACCAACATCTTGGACCGCAAGCCAAGGATTATTATTTATTTGTTCAACTGAATATACCATTATTTATATAATTATTGGAAAATTAATCGAACACTTAATGCACTGACTATACGACACACTGGTTACGTTTGATTTCTGACAATATAAGAATATGACCGTGAAAATTTGTATATAAACATTGCCATAAATACAGGCGAGGCCCGTCCTCCTGCAAATCTATCTCAAAGGTACAAGTCTAATCCAACCCGTGTCCAAGAAGTAATAGAATCAGTATTAAATTTATATTGTCGTCTGAAATTGTGTCTATTAAATTTATATTGTTAATAACATTTTACTGAACAATGAGCGACGGGAATGATCAATGGCCTTGACATCCTTAGGGGTCAAGGTCAACGTCAAGGTCAATCGAAGGTCAGTTGGAGGGTGGTGTGTAAAGGTAAATTTTTACCAATATTTTATCTATCTAACAGAGTATAAAAATAATATTTCTTTTACCTGGTTTATAAAGTATTGATGGCGATGACTGTAAAGAATCAAAGTTTTCTTCATCTTCGTCTTCAGTACTTATGTAATTATTGATATATTTTAAATTTGGTTTGCGTTTTCTTTTCTTATTTTGTATCTCATAATCTTCTAATTCAGTAGATTGTAAATCGGAAAATTTTTCACATTCTTTCAGTTTCTTCTTGGCTTTGTTTTTTTTAAATCATCTGGAAATGAACAATAATTTGGATTTTATGTTAATTGTGTATACAATTATACAAACAACAAATATAATACTAAATATATGTAATACATACCACAAGTAAAAAATATACGTTTAACGTTATACAGTGTCCAAATATCTTCCTTTACTGCTTCTTCCATAAAAAGTGCTTTTTTCAATTGAGCACTCGTTTTATATGGAGGCCACCAGACTTCTTTCTTCAAAGGCGAAAGCCATGAATGATGAACCAAACCAATTATGCCTGTTTCCTCATTATTATCACCAACAAATTCAACACTCACAAAAGCCATATTGATACTATTGAGATGACTGTTACGTTTCGACAAGATTTCGATAATTAAAGATCTCATTTTCTTTCCCACGTAACGAGAGATAAAAAAACATTTGCTATCTTTAAGACCGGATCTACAACAGATGTAGTATGTAAGCCGTATAAGAAATTGACCAATCTCGGTGAATATGAGAATAAAGATCGACTATGATCGATCAATTGCTTACGGTTTGAGGTTTATTACATCTATTGTAGATCTATTGTAGACCGGGCTAACCTTTACAACGACACAGAACTATCAACACCGCATGACAACTAGTTGCTACGTTGTCCGCTGTCCCCCTCCCTCTTCGCTCTGTTAGGTACGCAGTGACACCAGTGTTCCCAGAACCGAGCCGAGGCCAGCACGAAATGACAACTGGAAGGGGTAGTCACGTGACGCGCTCGAGACTCGGGCAACTTCGAGCAGTAGAAAGAGACAGACAGCTTTCTGTCTCTTTCTATCGCTCGGGCTCGCTCGGGCTCGCTCGCGGCTCGCGGGCCGCGGCACGCGAATGCGTCGCGTAAATGCAAAAATTTTCGAGATTTCGACTTTGCGTCGCAATATCTCTGCTCGTAGGGCACGTAGGCAAAAACTAAAAACACTTTTCTTATGTAAATCATACCCAAGCTATCGATTGAGCCTACTCAGAACTGGATCAATTCAGTCGTTATTGAGATCTGAGAATCTCGGGTACTCGCAGCTCGCCAACTCGCGTAAAAGAGTCACGATGCGGTCTCGCGCACTACCGTGTCTCTTGATATATTTCAAATGAATAAGTTATATAATTATATATTAATTGCAATTAATAGTATGCATATATAGTGGACTTCCGCACCACCTTTGAGGTTCCACTAATGGCGCGTTAGGTTTTTTTTAAGTGGTCCTTCGCCAGGAGCCCTATTTTACCACATTATGCCGTATAGAAGACATCTGGCGATTTGTAGTGTGATGTCTGTCTTTCGCAGACGAGATATCTTTCGCACACTTTTACATTTGTAGTGTGAGGTCGGTCTTTCGCAGACGAGATATCTTTCGCACATCATGATTATGAGCAACAAAAACTAAAAGTAAAAAAATCAAGTCAGGAATTCTCTACATTTTAAAAAACATACTTTAAAGAAAGACGAAATTTCTTCTTATTAAACACTTATTTATTTTAGCTTTGATTAAAAATATCAAAATGCTAGTGCTGAGCGACGAGGAGATATTATTAAATCGGAGTCAGAAAAAGATAACCGGGCTTTGTTTTTTTAAAAATTATTCAAATGATTTCTTTTCATTTTATTGCGTATGTTTTTGTAAAATGTATAGGTATCAAAATACTTCTTTCTAAATTAATAATCTTTTTTAAATAAAAAATAAATGTCATCTTTGCATGATAGATAACTTGTGGTGTACACGCTCTCCCTCCTCCTCCAAAACTAGGATATTAGTATTCTATATATAAGATTTTTTTCTCTTCACTCATGGTAACCCAACACTAAAACTAGCGCGTACTCTCAAGAATTTTCTTCAGTCTGTCCCTGGCAACCAGCACTTTCATCCGCAGCATGTAAATTAAAACTACTTTTCTTTCTTGTTGGATAAGTTGCATATAATTTTTCAGATACCATACGAGATAAATGCTGTTCGTTTATTTTCATATTTGCAGCTATTTCGCCTCTGCTTTTCAAGGCTGATTTTATAACACAAATCGCATTAACGCACGTTGAAGAAAGTTTATTGCGTTTTTTGGATTTTATATCTATTTGAATTGAAAATGTTCTCTCTGAATCTGCATTTGAATTTGGAAGACAGCGGACAGCACTCAAAAGATTTCTTAAATTGGGATATTTATAAACGCCATTGGACAATTGGCGCTCCAAAATTTTCTTCCACATATCGTCAAAATCTAAAAGAGATAAATTTTGTTTCTCTTCTGCAGTGAAATCAGCTGGTAATGTAAACCACTCGTATTTTAACGATTCTTCATCGAAGCCACCAATATTTCTTGCAATGAGACAAACATGCTGGAACGATGTGTCTCTGTCACTATCGAATAAGGATATTAATGGGAGGAAAGCTTGCATTTTTTTCAAAAAATCATCGTTAATTGGCAATCTTTTACGTACTTCCTCTGCAGCAGTTATGTAAAATTGCAAGCAGTTTTGTCGTACTTGTGTAACCGCATCCATGTGACCTTCTAATAATAAATCTTTAAGGTACTGTTCACACTCTGATCCAAGAAGAATATCATTTATATCTTTCTGATTTTCTTTCTGTGCAAAATTAATATTTGTGGCTACGTCTTTCAAATAATCTTTCTAAAGAAAATGTCCACAGATTTGCAAGAGAAAGTTAGCTGATTTCAATTGCAATAAATGGATTCTTGTTTCCATGGATTGGAAGAATGCATTGAACGAATTAAAGAAATATAAAATATATTTCAGAAAAAGAAAATATGCTTTTAATTCCACATTATCCATTACAGACAAAAGTGGTTGTGCAGATTTACTTTTGTCGCTTACAACCATTTCTTGCAAAAAATGTCTAATAGTATCCCATGACTGAAGAAGTCTCTCAACACATGTGTAGTGAGACAGCCAGCGTGTATCACTTAATTTTAAAATTTTACGATACTTTTCTTGAAAGCAGTCGCAAAACTCATGAAAAATTGCCGAACGTTTCGGACTACCGTTAATATAAGAAGCTATTTTTCTTAAAAAGTCGTCACAATATGACAGTATCCTCGCACATGCTGCATGTGCAGCTAATGCAGAAGAATGGCATGGGCATGGCAATGTTAGCAAATGTTTACACATCTCTTTTAATTTACTATGAAAAGATAAATGTTTCCCTGTCATTACAGAGGCATTGTCACATGACAGGGCAACAATATTGTGGAATGGAATTTGTAATTTCCACATTTCACTCTTAAATGCGTTAAATAACTTATCAGCACTACAATCTGTTGCATTAATATTAATGAGTTGCACTAATTGTGAGCGAACATCTTGTGTCTCAGAATCAACATATCGAACGAAAAATGTCATCCATTTTTCGGTGCAGATATCTGATGTTTCATCTATGAAAACAGAGAATTTTGTTGTCTGAAGCTTCTTACTGACATGTTCAGTTTCAACGAGACACAAGATGTTAGAAATTATATTACTATATTTCGTTGGACCCATGCTCATACTATTCAACACATTAGGATCGTCTAGTTGTAGTTGTTGAAAAAAGTTCAGAATTTTGTGTGCATTGTGAAGAGGTACATTGATTTCTGCCATCAAAGCAGCATATTTTATTTCTACTGTCTTTTTACGCTTATCAAACGACAAAAGAGATTCATTGATTTGCGTATCATTTATCTCACTCACTTCAATCCCTTTTTCTTTACAAAGATGTAAATGAGTTTCACTTTCTGCATGCCGGCGAATATGCGAAAAATAGGCAGCAAAAGATTTATCGCAAATCGTACATAAACATAAACTATTGTTATTCGGAACTTCACGTAACCATAATTGAAAATTCTTTATATCTAGCCATTTCTTTTTAAATACTGCTTTACTTGTATTTTTTACATTATTACCATCATCACATTAATGATGTATTTTCTTTATAATTCTTTAAATGACACATAGAATTGGCATGTCTAGAAACGTGTGTTGAGTTGCAAGAGAAATTGTTATTACAAATAGTACAATGGAAAAGGCTATCATCACAGGATACTTTATGTATCCAACATTTGTATCGATCATCATGAAGCCAAGCTTCCAAAAAACTTCGCTTAGCTTTTTTTCTTAATTTATCACACATTTCAATATTTAAAAACTATAGAGAATATGAAGATAAAGGAAAAGAAAATGATAAGAATTATATTAACAGTAATATAGAAAATTGAAAGACTTACGAACGCGAAGTCTCCTTCCCTTTCGAATGCAATATAGCTAACTTAACGCAAAGATTTAGAAAAGCATGTATTTTTATACATACGGCACCACTTATCAAGGCGAGAAGATTACAAGGAAATGTTTCGTGCTTGAGCAAAACGGCGAAAGAAAATAAAAAATTGCCTCGTGAAAAAAATGCATCGCGCGGCGATACATCGAGTGACACCGAGCACAGAGCCACGCAACATGTCGCGTAAATACAGAATAAAAATATTAATACTATTTCTTACGAACTTATTTTTTTTCTGTTATTGAATAAGTCGTCGATGAACCTCTACACACGATCCGATATGCAGGATTCGATTTGTTGGAGATCCTGCAGCTCGGACCGTGTGTAGAGGTTAAAACATTAATCGAAAATTCAATAAATATATAAATTCAATAACATATATATACAAGATATTTTATATTTTGGTTATAGAGGTCATAGATGATGAAGAAATGCTCCTCGAAGAGGAGAAAGAGAAGAACGCTGCAACTACGCAGCAACTATTACAAGGTCTGCATGTTCTGCTGCAGCAGCAACAGCAGCAGTCGCAGGAGCAGCAGGAGCAGGAGCAGCAGTCGCAGGAGCAGCAGAAGCAGCAGCAGCACGAGCAGGAGCAGCAACAACAACAAGGTAATGAAAAGAAGTATTATATAATTTCTTTTTTCCCCTTTTTCTTCCTTATATTATTCGTTAACGTGATTAATAATTTATGTCTTTATTTATTATAGCTAGAAAAAAAAGAAGATGGGGCCGGCCGATCTCGCGCCCGCTAGTATTACCAGCGGGGTGGTTGCCGTAAAATGAAACGGCAAAGCGACGGAAGCGACGGAAGCGACGGACGAGGCGGACGAGGCGGACGAGGCGGACGCGGCGGACGCCAAAATATAATAATAAAAAAATATTTTACAATTATAAATAATAAACAATAATAATAATAAATAATAATAATAATAATAATAGAAGAAAATTCTTGAGAGTACGCGCTAGTTTTAGTGTTGGGCTACCATGAAGTGAAGAGAAAAAAGTCTTTTATATAGAATACTAATATCCTAGTTTTGGAGGAGGAGGGAGAGCGTGTACACCACAAGTTATCTATCATGCAAAGATGACATTTATTTTTTATTTAAAAAAGATTATTAATTTAGAAAGAAGTATTTTGATACCTATACATTTTACAAAAACATACGCAATAAAATGAAAAGAAATCATTTGAATAATTTTTAAAAAAACAAAGCCCGGTTATCTTTTTCTGACTCCGATTTAATAATATCTCCTCGTCGCTCAGCACTAGCATTTTGATATTTTTAATCAAAGCTAAAATAAATAAGTGTTTAATAAGAAGAAATTTCGTCTTTCTTTAAAGTATGTTTTTTAAAATGTAGAGAATTCCTGACTTGATTTTTTTACTTTTAGTTTTTGTTGCTCATAATCATGATGTGCGAAAGATATCTCGTCTGCGAAAGACCGACCTCACACTACAAATGTAAAAGTGTGCGAAAGATATCTCGTCTGCGAAAGACAGACATCACACTACAAATCGCCAGATGTCTTCTATACGGCATAATGTGGTAAAATAGGGCTCCTGGCGAAGGACCACTTAAAAAAAACCTAACGCGCCATTAGTGGAACCTCAAAGGTGGTGCGGAAGTCCACTATATATGCATACTATTAATTGCAATTAATATATAATTATATAACTTATTCATTTGAAATATATCAAGAGACACGGTAGTGCGCGAGACCGCATCGTGACTCTTTTACGCGAGTTGGCGAGCTGCGAGTACCCGAGATTCTCAGATCTCAATAACGACTGAATTGATCCAGTTCTGAGTAGGCTCAATCGATAGCTTGGGTATGATTTACATAAGAAAAGTGTTTTTAGTTTTTGCCTACGTGCCCTACGAGCAGAGATATTGCGACGCAAAGTCGAAATCTCGAAAATTTTTGCATTTACGCGACGCATTCGCGTGCCGCGGCCCGCGAGCCGCGAGCGAGCCCGAGCGAGCCCGAGCGATAGAAAGAGACAGAAAGCTGTCTGTCTCTTTCTACTGCTCGAAGTTGCCCGAGTCTCGAGCGCGTCACGTGACTACCCCTTCCAGTTGTCATTTCGTGCTGGCCTCGGCTCGGTTCTGGGAACACTGAGCGACACAAGTCGTGCGCAGCTAAGCGCACGCGCGGAAAAAATGTTTGGTCTTGCAACACTGAGCGCGAAAGCGTAATATATATGAAATTTTAAGGGATTGTTTTAATGAGAACGATGTAATAAATAATCACATCAGTAATAAAATAATCGCTAGTTCATGACTGAAATATGACGTCACATCATGACGTCAATACATGGTTAGGTTAAAAATCGGTCAGTTTGACGACATATGACCAAAACTGACCAATTTGAAACGTCACAATGACGTGTGCTTGCTACCTGGGTTGTAACAGCTCATTACTTGTAAATATCAATGCTTTCTTTCCATCGTTGCAGGTCACATCCTTTATAAAATCCTTTTTAATAATCTAACAATGTAATTGTATTGACTAACAAATAACTCTTTCTTTTCTCGCTCATGTTTGAACTCGAGTCCTACAAAACAATTTGAACTCATTACAGATATTTCGAATTGCTGATTGCATTTAAACAATATCTTATTTATTATTTCTAACTTTCTGCATATAATAAGACCATTGTCAATATACAATCCTAAAAAACAAATTCTTTATCAATTTTTGTTTGAAAAACACACTTATCTGATTCTAATTGTTCGAAATTAAACGACTTTAGAAATGTTGTAAACTTCGCATTCCAACATCTAGATGACTGTTTAAGTCCATATAATTCCTTGTTCAATTTACACACTAAATGTGGATCGATTACAAAACCTTTAGGCTGTTTCATATAAATATCTTCCTTCAAATCTCCATGCAAAAATGCCGTTTTAACATCAAAATGCCGAATATGCATGTCTAATGTTGTCGCTAACGCGAATAGAACTCTAACAGAATCATACCTAACGACAGGAGAAAAAGTTTCGTTATAATCTATACCATTCCTTTGTGAACAACCTTTGGCACATAATCTCGCTTTATATTTATCTATGGACCCATCAGACTTGTATTTTATTTTATATACCCATTTGCAGTCTATTACCTGACTCCTCGGATTAGGAACTAATGACCAAGTGTTATTACTTTCCACATCTCTTTTTTCATTGCTTCATACCATGCGTCTGCATCATTTCCTGATGTAGCTTCTTCAAACGTCTGCGGTTCTTGAGCCACTGTTGCTACACATGCTAAATACTCAGCTTCGTATCGCAATGGTTGCATAATGCTGCTTCTGTCGCATAAGTTTCTTCCTTCTTCTGTCTCCTCTGTTGAACTATTATCTCTAGTCTGATTTAAACTTTCTTCTTCATCACTTGACAGCTCTATTACTTCTTCATTTTGATAGCCTTTCTCCTCTTGTTCTGCATTTGTGTGGTTACTGTCTTTGAGCGAAAAAATCGTGTGCTCAGTCTTTTTCGATCGATCCTGACTTGTGTTGCTTTCGTTAATTACTGCGTTTCTTGTGATAGTTATCTTCGACGTTTTCGGATCCATCACTCGATAATTTGTACTTTCTTGATCGTAGCCTACAAAGATCATTTTCTTTGCTTTACTTTCAAACTTACAAGGGGACACTACGGTCTGGGAAATTAAGTTTGGGATGAGACTTCGTGTGGTGGTAGTGTACCCTTAAGGTGTTAATATACTAAAATACTAGGGCGCACTATTCAGCCAATTTCGAGAAAAAAAAACGGTCCAAAGTTTTCAAGTACCTTACATACGAAAAAGTTATTCCTTTTTTCAACTGCTCGAGCAGCTCAGGCGTTAGCGTGCTTGCTTCACGAACCCGAGGTTACGGTTTCGATTCTCGGCTGGTGCAACTTTTTTTATCCAAATAATTATTTCATGCAATTTAAATATTTATTTTCGAAAACAGATTTTTTCACGAAACTTTTTTAATTTAATTTTAATGTCTTACATTACTTTTCGTTTATATTTTTAATACGCTAGTTACTTTTGACGACAGTTTTTTCACAATCTCACAGAGATAACAATGAAGTCGGGAGATTACTTTTAATAAACAAAATAAGTTAGGTTCTTACTCTCTGCCGGACCCAGAAATGGTCAACGTGAAACTGGCAAGAAATTTTCACTTTTTTAAAAACTGTCAATATTAAAAAAATTTTTTTTAATTTAAAAATTAATAATAATTTATAATAAATTTATAATAAATTTATAATAATTTATAATAATATGTTTATAATAAAAATTAAAAAAAATTTTTTTTAATATTGAAAAAGTTTTTAAAAAAGTGAAAATTTCTTGCCAGTTTCACGTTGACCATTTCTGGGTCCGGCAGAGAGTGAGAACTTAACTTATTTTGTATATTAAAAGTAATCTCCCGACTTCATTGTTATCTCTGTGAGATTGCGAAAAAACTGTCGTCAAAAGTAACTAGCGTATTAAAAACGCAAATACAGGTGGGGCGCGTATATAGCAATATAGAGGTACTTTTAGCTTTTTTTTGAAAAATGCGTTTTCAGAATATGACTTTATCATATATGGTTGAATTTGACATTAAATATGCTTTAAGTTTTATTGAAAGATAAATTAAAAAATTTTTGAAAAATTGGGGAGAGGGATTTCGAAAAATATGACATTTTCGAAAAATCTAATTGCACTGTTATGAAGTACATTAGAAGCCATAAAACTTTTACTTGAAACTTTTTTTTATATTTTTTATTGTTTCCACGGTATTCGCTAAGAAATATAAAAACCGATTTTTTCAAGAGGGTGTTTCACCCCCTTAATAGCGATACGGGCCCGTATAAAAAAATACGTGTCTCATATTTTGACCTAGACAACAACATATTCAAAGCTTATCAAAATCGGCGTGTGGCACTTGGGTAGTGTTGCTTGTTAGTATCATTCTGTGGGTTAGCTGCTTCTTTAGCCTGTCTTTTTCTACACTCCGACTTGTAGTGTCCTTTCTTCTTACAATAGAAGCACTCTATATTCCTTTTGTCGAACGTTTTCTTATTCGAGCGCTCTCTATGTTCTCGCGCTTGAGGTTTAGTCTTCTGCGTGTTCATCGATGCAAATGCTGTGGCCAAATCCTCCACCTGAGTCAACCGCTGCTCCTCTTTAAGTAACCTGGCAGTCAAATTATTGTAAGTTTACTTATCTTCATCAAAGGAATCCCATGCTGTAACGAAATGACTGTATTTGAGCGGCAGACTTCCAAGCGCCTTCGCTACCTTATCAACTTCAGACACTGGTTCTCCGATATCACTCAATGCCTGTGCCAAGGTATCTATTTTACTCAAGTGTTGCGCAACGCTATCCGTCTCTGACATTTTATAATTAAAAAACTGCTGTTTTAACTGAAGTTTATTTATAGCTGACCTTTGCTCATGAACCGCTTTCAATCGTGACCACATCTCAGGTGCAGTTTTACAGCTTACCACTGTTTGCAGTTACTCGTATTCCATTCCGGAAGATATTAACAGCATAGCCTTCGCATTATTGTTATCCCACGTTCCACGTGCTAGTGTGTCTGTTCCTGGCCGCACAGTCGTGCCATTTACCAGATCAAGCAATCCTAGCTCAGCCCGAAATATGATTTCCATTTGATATTTCCATAATTAGAAATTTTTACCATTAAACTTCTGAATCTGGAAATGCCTTAGACTTTCCATCGTAGCAAACTCTTTTGCCGAACCGTGTGATATTAACCTTATGACCACTTAACGTTCTTTCCTCTTATTTTCGTCGCCCTGGGCCCATAACCTGTTGTGAAACTAACTTTGCCCAGTGAATTACGTCCAGTTATGGTCGTTGCTTGTAGAAAGAACAGTGTACTTTGAATTGACACAACGAAAAACTTTATTCTTCTTGTACACGTGTGATGAACAATAAGTAACGGAAGTAGAAGAAGCGGACACGCGCAGGCGCCAGATTAGTCCAATCACACGCGACGATACAATCGATATTCTAATCAATAGGTACAATTTCACATTTCTTGTACATAGAAAATAATCGTAAACTAACCATATATCTAACACTATCATAGTCTAACTTCCAAATTTCAAAGGTATCTTCCCGTTTGCCTATTGGAGGACGGCGATGGCACACATATTCCCACGCTTCGCACAGCACGCTCTTATTAAACATAGGGTTCCTAAACCGAGTCATCATTTCTCTACACTTTAATTGATCAAAACTCTCCCGGAGCACATCTTCACCGTATTTATATACCTTCATACAAAAGTTTTTTGCTAACATCAACGCCCTATCCCTCAAGAGCGCCAGTTTAGATTCCGCTATAATAACATTATTAGGTATACTATTGGGTACTAAACTTAATTTTAAAAGATTTACAAGAGATGGCGTAATGAGCGCCTGATGGCATCGGCCCATACTGAAGCCAATCATACGAAAGCCCTGTCATTAGGCTTTAAGAATCAGTATATTTCATTTGGTCGAAGTGTAAACCACGTATTGTTTTAGTGCATTCAATATGTCGAGTTTTGTGCGAACAAAACACAATTTGCGGGAAGCGTTACTTTTTTGTTTCTATTTGAAGAAATCGGCAGCTGAAAGTCTTCGTTTGCTGTCCGAAGCTTATGCGGATTATGCTCCATCGATTTCAACTTGTGAGTACTGGTTTAGACGATTTAAAAGTGGAGATTTTGATTTGGAAGACAAAGAACGCCCTAGCCAACCGAAAAAGTTTGAAGACGAAGAATTGAAGGCATTGCTGGACGAAGATCAATGTCAAACGCTTAAAGAATTGACAGAAGCATTAAATGTAACCGAAATGGCCGTCTCTAAACGTTTGAAGTCGATGGGAATGGTTTAAAAGCAAGGAAATTGGATACTATACGAATTGAAGCCAAGAGACATCGAAAGGCGTTTTTTCACGTGTGAATTGCTGCTTCAACGCCAAAAAAGGAAGTTTTTTGCATCGTATCGTCACTGGCGATGAAAAATGGATACATTACGACAATCCCAAGCGCAGAAAATCATGGTGTAAGCCTGGTGCAACCATCAACATCAACAGCAAAGCCGAATATCCATCGTTCGAAGGTAATGCTCTGTATTTGGTGGGATCAGAAGGGTGTGGTCTATTATGAGATGCTAAAACCTGGTGAAACCATTACTGGGGACCGTTACCGACAACAACTAGTGCAGCTGAACCGAGAATTGAAAGAAAAACGACCAGAATTCGCCAAAAGACACGACAAAGTGATTTTCCAGCATGACAACGCTCGGCCACATATCGCTAAATCGGTTAAGGAAACGCTAGAGCTGCTTGGATGGGATGTTCTACCCCACCCGTATTCACCAGACATTGCTCCTTCTGATTTCCACTTGTTTCGATCCATGCAGCACCACCTTTCTGACCAGCACTTCAGTTATTTTGAAGATATAAAACAATGGCTCGATTCATGGATAACGAAAAGACGAGTCGTTCTTCCACCGAGGAATCCGCCTTTTACCAGAAAGATGGGAAAAAGTTGTGGCTAACGATGGACAATATTTTGAATAACATGTATGTACTTATCACCTTGTTTCGAAATAAGCGTTCATTTTCACAAAAAAATCCTTTAAAATTAAGGGGTTACATCGCTGTAAAGTTATCGAAACTTCGAAAAGGCTGCATTTGAAGCAGAAGCATTCAATGTATAAAGCAGGCATGGCAGATTAGCGATATGAGGAAATAATGCTCGATAACACAGAAAAAATGCGTTTCTAAACTTTACACGCGTTTTTTTTAAAACAACACTTTTCAAAACGGTGTATATGATTTCTCAATCTGTATTGATACGATTGCAATAAAATTTTGCAGATATCTTTGGTATTATATTCTCTAAGCATTAACGGACGATTTTGTAAAAAAAAAGTTTTTATGGGATTTATGAACAAATTAGTTAATTAATTTTTCGCGAAAATCGACATCTTTTTTTTCAAAACTTTGTTATTCAGTGAATTTTCAAATAATTAAAAAAATGCTCCGTTAATGCTTAGGCATTGAAGTATAATTAATGAAAAAATTTTGTTTTTTAGTCTCAGATGATCCAAAATCGAGTTATGAGGTACACCATTTGACCTTCTATAAAAAACACCATTAGCTCAGCGGCCTCTGATGACATTTATGATTATCCTTTTTTAATCTTTATTATTGTTTTTATTAGTTTACAACATGATAAAATTAGGTGCAAAACCGCAACTTAATCGGATGTTTAGTTTTTTTACAATCCGCATCCGAAAATTATCTGATTTTTCGGGCCGTCACAGTGATGAGATGATGTAACCCCTTAAGTTTAATACCCAATATTTCGATAGCCAAGGGCCGTACGAATTCCCAAGAATTGGCCTCTTTCCAACCTAAGTTGGTACTTCTTCGACACAGGACTATAAATAAATAAACCATAGTCCATCACTGACCGAACAATACTCTTGTACATCATTAAAGCGATATTCATCTCAATGCCCTGAGACACACTACAGAGATACTTCATTATATTATTAACTTTATTCACTCTCCCTTGCATATCCAAGACATGCTTATGAAATGTAAGTTTAGAATCCAGCCAAATCCCTAGAAATCGAGCTCCCTGGCTATTAAAAATTCTTGCATTCTTGATTCGAATGAACAATCATTTATCACAATATCCAGAGTTAGAAAACTCCACCAATGTAGTCTTATGTGGAGCCAAACTAAGCCTAATGTTTTGTAAACTTTTCGCCACTCTGGCAACTGCGACTTCCAGATTTATTCTATTATCAAAACGACTAGCATTTCGGACGTAAAGCGCAATATCACCCGCAAACTGTACAACACAAACCGAATTTCCCACTCTATCAGCTATTATATTCGTATACCACGCATACAAAATAGGACTTAACACAGAGCCCTGAGGGAGCCCTTTATACACATATCGTATTACTACTTCTTTATTATTTACCACAAACGACGTAATGCGAAAATCCAGCCATAGAGTTATAAAATTATAAATACCCGACGGGCAGTTCTCTGATCGCATTTTCTCAGCCATTATATCAAAATCCACATTATCATACGCCGAAGAGACGTCTAAAAAAGCTGCAAGGGTGTAATCGCCAACCAAACTAGCACTTCGTACATCTGAGACCAATTTAGCCAAATTTTCCATACAAGATCTCCCCCTCCGAAAACCATTCTGCATGGGATACAACTTGCTATTCGTTTCTAACCACCAAATCAAACGTTCATTTACCATTCTCTCTATCAATTTACCTACACAGGATGAAAGCGCGATTGGTCGGATTTTCTCTTTACCAGGTTTATCAATAAAAACTATCTGATATTCTTGCCAGTCACCCGGGAAAAAATCACCTCGCCATATACTATTAAACACCCGTAGCAAAATGTGTTTGCCCAACAACGGTAAATTCTTCAACATAAGGTAATGAACACCATCCAGACCCGGCGTCGAATTCCGTTTTATCATATAAAGAGCCCTATACAACTCATCCATCGTAAACACGCTGTTCATACCCTCATGAGCCGTATCCTCACGCAAACAACATTTCGGCTTATCCTCTGTCACTCAGGGCGGGGCCAAATCCTCTATCGTCCTCCGAATTTCCAATTCCCTATCTTTATGTTGCCACTTGTTCCAATTGATTTTGTGCTGAACATTCTTACAAACCCTAACAGAATTCTAAACATATGTTAAACTCGTATACCTATTAATACCCTTACAAAAATTCACAAAATCTTCTTTCTTCTTTTTCTTAATAACTTTCCTAGCTATCGCTCGGACTCTTTTATACTCAATCCAATCTACTCTGCTCTGTGTCCGTTTCCATGTTTTCAGCCTACTTTTCCGATTAGCCACCGCATCCGCACAGTCCTTATCCCACCATTAAACCGGTTGCCTCTTATAACGACGTGTCCCTATACTCTGACCCACCGTTGCTCCTCGTGCCCTCCGCCTTGTACCAGAAGCCACCGCAGCTGCGCTTGTTAGGCATGAAACAAACCGATCGTACTGGTATAACCGTAATTGTTGGCTATCGTGGATATCAAAGTCAAACAGTCCATCCGGCATACTCGCCAATCCCTCTTCCACCATTGTGGAATACAAAGCCCAATCCGTATCCTTGTTAGTTATCCTATTCATGATCTTTTCATAGGGAGTAACCTCAATATCCAATAAAAGTTCGATAGGAAAATGGTCAGAGCCCGAAGTATCCGAAAGCTGCCTATATTCCAAGATCCCCGCCATATCGCTATTAGGAAATATCAAATCAATATTAGAGGCTCTTTGATTATAACCATTCAACCTGGAAGAAGTATCATGATTAATGACCATATAACCCTTATTATCCATTGCACAATGCAACCTGTCGCCGTTCAAATTCGTATCCACACAATTCCACATGATGATGAGCGTTAAAATCCCCCACAATTAACGAATTATCCTCCACTCCCGAAAACTTGAGTAACTCATTCCACGTTTCCATAAGTTCAGTTCCATAGGGCTTTCTATATGTATACTGCAACAAGATTATACATCCTAGTAACACCTTTGACTCTAATACCCACCGCCTCAATATCAGGGGAATTGAACTTCCATTCTTCCATAACCGCAAAATCAATCCCATCCTTAACTAAAATCGCAACCCCACCAGTATTATCATCGTTACTATACACATGAGTCTTGTATCCAGAAAAATATATTAGCGTACCTCGACGTGCCTTAGTTTCCGTAATCACCACTATATCATACAAAGCAAAATGTTTACTCACTTCCGCTTTCTTACACCTCAACCCTCCAGCATTCCATAACAAAATACTCGCTATTGAATCGTACTAAAAGCTTCGTGCTCCACTCTCTCCCTCCTCCGCTCTCCAACCTCTCTGTACCTCCCTAGCCATTTTTGTCAATTCAATCTCAGTTGGCCGAGAAGAACCACCACTCTTGGCAGATCGCACCTCCGGCCAAGTACTAGGATTAATATAGCGGTCATATTGAGGCCGAAATTCATCCTCTACCTTCCCAGAAACTAGTCGCTCCGCTTCTGCAAACGAAATATTATTATACGCCATAATAACCTTCAATTCTCTAATGCGCTGAAAAACCGGGCACGTTCGATCCGTGGACTTATGCTCTCTACCACAGTTACAACATTCTAGTCGCCGAAGGCACTCTCCATGCGCCTTATCACCACAAACAATACATTTTACATCTCGCTTACAATGCGCTTTCACATGACCATACATAAAACAATTATAACACTGCAACACAGGCTCTATATAAGGGCGAACTCTGATCTTAATCTGTAAGTTATCGAAAACTGTCAATTTATACTTTAACCTAGTACTTCTCATATATACTATGACGTTATCCGTATACTGTACGATGTATTTGCTTTCATTCTTATCCCAACTCCTTCTCTTCATCCTTTCCAACCAAAGAATACCTTCTCTATCAACCAGGTTAGTCCAAAATTCAGGGATATCGTACTAGTCGCTCCACCGGTCGCTACACCGGTGTGAACCTGGCACCCGACTTTAACGAAATGGAAATTCTCATGTATATTCCGTTTGTACTTCGTTTGTACCTGTTTGTACCATCGTTCGTTTCGTTTGTACCTCAACACTTTACAAAATATAAGGGGTCAAAAAATAGCCAGCACCCGACTAAAAGATATTCGAATTTCAATAATGCCATTCGAAAGAGCATCGTCTGTACCTTCAAGTATCACCTTTCAAATCGTTGGTACCTCAACGGAACCGGAAGTACAGGCGTTTCATAATTACGTCCAAGAGATAACTTCGTCAATTTTTGAGATATCGCAAAACGGACAACGGCATTCGAAAAAGCTCGACTAGCATCCGTTTGTACCTCTCTTCAAATCGTTTGTACCTCAAAGGAACCGGAAGTACAGGCTTTTCAAAAAATAGGTCCAAGTGGTATCTTCGTCAATTTTTGAGATATCGCAAAACGGCCAACGGCATTCGAAAGAGCTCGAGTACCACCCGTTTGTATCTCCTTTCAAATTGTTTGTATCTCAAAAGGTTTGGATATACATTGCTTTGTATGCACAAGAAAGTGCATTCGCGTATGAAACATAAATATATTAATAGTAATGGTGATGTTTTAATGGCATGTATAACATATATGTATATATATTTATATAGTATAACATAATATTATGTAATGTAAGTCTATAATATTTCTTACGACGACGATAGTATTACCAGTGGATCCAAAAAAGTTCCTATTTCTTTACAACTTTTTCCATGTTTCGTTAAAATCGTTTAAGTGGCTGCATGATAAGAGCCTTCCGAATGTTATAGGTGATTTTTACACCCTGTATATATATATATATATATATATAAGAATGTTATAATATTTTAGTAATAATATTATACCATTCTTATATTTATACTGGGTGTAAAAATCAATATATATGTTATAATATTATAGTAGTAATAGTATAATATAAAATTATTATTAATGTCTATGTAGTGGACTTCCACAGCACCCATGAGAGTTCACTAATGGCGCGGTAGGTTTTAAGTGAACCTTCGCCTGGAGCCTTTTTATACCACATTAAATTATACCGTATACGAACAAGGAATATTGTAAATAACTTAATGTCCGTCGTTGCCAAACAAGATATCTTTTGCACACATTTTGATGATGTCTGACTTCGTCAGACAAGATATTTTTTAAGCCCGTTTTAAGCCCCTGTATGAAATATGTTGCGCTAGATTTGATGCAATTGCTTGAACTGTGTTTTGCTGAAAAATTTCTTGCCATTAAATTGTATTGTGTTTTATACTATACAGTTTATTTGTTGCAAAATGTGCGATTATTAAAATATAAAATTATATTATAAAATATAAAATTATATTATAATAATTTTATATTATAATAATCATATTTGTTGTTTTATATGTTTCTTTTTAACAAATTTATACACAAGTCAATATAAAAATGTCATTTCTAAATGACAATTGCACACGATATTCCTCTTCTGGTAGTTGTTTGATTTTATGATAGATGGTACTGCATTCTTTGTTAAAATTAATTTATCTCTCACACTGTGTAAATGAATTCCTCTTTGAAATGGTTATTGCAAAGTAGTATAAGTAATGTGTTTTTCATTAATTTGACAAACCTGAATCCATTTGTGTCTCTGAAATATATCTACAGGAAACCTAAACATTACGAACAGAATATATAATAAATAATTGTAAATTATTTTATTGCAGTTATACGCATACATATACACATCCCAGTAAACACCGTTTGTTGCAATTAAATAACATAAATGTAATTACATATAAAGTACGTAACTGCTATATTGTTTTTATTTATACTTACATATGAAGAGATATTGTTGATGATTTGTTTTTAAATGTTCTGCCACATAATACAAACAAAACAAAACAGAATGGCGCAAAGTAGATTAGAAAAAATCAGGCCAATAAATATTAGGTGAGCATAAATATTATAATTTTATATAATCCTTTTAAATGTAAGTATAAAATTAGTAAACATCTACGGGCAAACTTGCTATGAAATGTTTTAGTCATTGGAAATTTAAGCCAAATTGAAAAGTTAAGCCAAATTATGTGAGGAATTACAATTTTTTGATTTATAAACTTTTTTTATATTGGTGTTGATATTTGTTTATTTGTCTGTAAGTTTATAACAAAGAGCCTATAACAATCTATAAATAGATTTTATATTAGAAAATCTTTTATCTTGAAATATATTGATTGATAATTTAAATTTATTAAATATCTATCATTTATTTGTTTTAGTTATACTATTTGTACTTAATATAAAATGAGTTTATGCTTAGCCTTTAAAGCTAAAAAGAAGAAATAAAATAATTAAAAGGAAATGAAAAGGATAGTTAAAATAAACGAAGAGATATCAGGAGAAGAAAAGTAGGAACATAATATATAAAAACTAAAAAGAAGGAAAAGGTAAACATTTCATATTATTTTTTGTTTTTATTTGTCTAACTTTATGCACAGTATTACCCTAAATAGTTAAATAGATATACAGGGTGTCCCATTTTAAAAGTTGCACTGAAATATGTCTTCAGGGAAGCATTTTGAGAAACAACTTGTCACACAAAAGTTGTAGGGGTCATAGGGGGACATCTGATGGTGACCTTGGTTTTGACCCAGCGGTCACAGTTAGGGGTCATTTAAATGTCAACTTCACATTTTCAAATGGAAACCCATACTTTTGACACCGAAACTGAAAAGAACGGAAAATTTTACGTTCAGAGATGTGGTTATGACCCTTGGCTAAGATGACCCATAGGGGTCATTTGAGGTTCAAAAATGTTACCACTGCAGAATACTTGTTGGAGAGTGCTTATCGTGAGAAATGATTGCGATGAAAATTGTAAGGGTCAAAAAGGATTACCCAATGGTGACCTTGGATTTGACTCGGGGGTAAAATTTAGGGGTCATTTGAAGATCAACTTCATTTTTGCAACTGGAAACCCTTACTTTTGACACCGGAAATAGTGAAGGCAAGACCACTGTCGAAAGCAAGGCCTTGATGAATTAATATTTTATCTCATCAACTGTTCAAAAATGCCTCCATTATTTTCAATACATAGTTGTACTCGTCGTTCGAAGTTTTGAACAGTTGACAAAATGTGTCTAGGGATGTTTCTACGGTTTATCAATTATCCGTTGCCTCATGTTTTCCCTAGTAGTCGGTTGGACATGTTGAGTGGTGCCCCAGATCTCCAGATCTGACTAGTCTAGATTTTTTTCTATGGGGCTACTTGAAAAACGTGGTGTACGCAGAACAACCGACTACTAGGGAAAACATAAGGCAACGGATAACACAGGTCTGCGAGGGTCAGTTACAAAAAGCAGAGTAGGAGAATCTGATAGATTTTTTGACGCTGAAAGCGAATCTGGCCGCAGAATTTCCCCAGCACGTCAGGTTTTTGAGTAATTTGTGGTTAAATGATCCAAAAATGGCTATTTCGGTCAATTTCATGAATTTTTTATGAGAGAACAAAATTTTTTGAAACATTTCTGCCAATGGCATTGTATAGTACTAGTCTTTACCTTTCAAATCCATTTTCGATTGCCGTCGGATGATTTGTTTTCGCTGAGATATATAAGTATGAAGTTATAAGGCTGGTCATTTATAAGGGTCCATTCCAAGTCAATCATGCCACTCTGTCTCTGTCTCATCACGAATCCAAATTTGGGTAAAAACATACATTTTTGAACACCGCCTGTCAATTTTTGATATAAAAAATGGTGGATCAAATATGGCAAACAGAATCACAATAAAAGGTACAAAACTTAAAAAAATTGTTTTCAAAACTAAAAAAGCATCAAATGTGAAAATTTGAAAAATATATCCTTAGCTGCAAGCTTTATAGCCACTTATATTTGAGGATGCAGGGTCACAACTTCTCTCTTCAGAGCGGCGTTGACCATGACCAGCCTTATAACTTCATACTTATATATCTCAGCGAAAAAAATCGTCCGACGACAATGGAAAATAGACTTGAAAGGTAAAGACTAGTACTATACAATGCCATTGGCAGAAATGTTTCAAAAAATTTGGTTCTCTCATAAAAAATTCATGAAATTGGCCGAAATAGCCATTTTCGGATCATTTAACCACAAATTACTCAAAAACCTGACGTGTTGGGGAAATTCTGCGGCCAGATTCGTTTTCAGCGTCAAAAAATCTATCAGATTTTCCTACTCTGCTTTTTGTAACTAACAAAACCTAAACTTTCGCAGGCCTGTGTAATTGATAACCGTAGAAACATCCCTAGACACATACTTTTGTCAACTGTTCAAAACTTTGAACGACGAGTACAACTATGTATTGAAAATAATGGAGGCATTTTTGAACAGTTGATGAGATAAAATATTAATTCATCAAGGCCTTGCTTTCGACAGTGGTCTTGCCTTCACTGGCTGGATCCATGACGGTCTTGCCTTCACTATTTCCGGTGTCAAAAGTAAGGGTTTCCAGTTGCAAAAATGAAGTTGATCTTCAAATGACCCCTAAATTTTACCCCCGAGTCAAATCCAAGGTCACTATTGGGTAATCCTTTTTGACCCTTACAATTTTCATCGCAATCATTTCTCACGATAAGCACTCCCCAACAAGTATTCTGCAGTGGTAACATTTTTGAACCTCAAATGACCCCTATGGGTCATCTTAACCAAGGGTCATAACCACATCTCTGAACGTAAAATTTTCCGTTCTTTTCATTTCCAGTGGCTAAAGTAGGGGTTTCCATTTGAAAATATGAAGTTTACCTTCAAGTGACCCCTAAATGTGACCGCTGGGTCAAAACCAAGATCACCATCAGATGTCCCCCTATGACCCCTACAACTTTTGTGTGACAAGTTGTTTCTCAAGATGCTTCCCTGTAGACATATTTCAGTGCAACTTTTAAAATGGGACACCCTGTATAATAGATATATGTTTTGCAAATTGTTTTTGTAAATATTTTATATATAAACATACACGCGTACAAGGTTTTTATATCGTTCGTTGTGAGAAGATATCATCACATGCCCCAAGTGGTCGAGTTGGTTAAGACGCCCGCACGGAATGAAGGAGGTCCCAGGTTCGAACCCTGGCGTGGGGTGGTATTTTTTCACAACAAAATACAATTAATTACAAATTCTTCATTAACCATGGAGTATTTTCATCTAATTATTTCCGTAAAAAGAGATCACTACGTTATAAAGTCTAACGATATGTTGGCGCGTAGTCGGGAGGTAGGGGATAGGGGAATAAAAGTAGCTGCAGTATATCCAACGATTGATGGCTTGCAGCTATCATAATAATAATTCTGTCCGTCCATCAGACGTTGCCAGTGTCCGCGATGATATTACGTTGTATTTTATATATGTTCTAAGGGTAAAACTGATTGAAAGCTGCCGATTTTGCTGAAATTATTTTGTATATATTGCGTATACAAGTATACAAGTGTACAAGTGTACATTGCGCAAATCTTGCGTCAAATAAAATGTACGGTATAAAACATACACTTTAATGGCAAGCAGCTCTTGCAGTCAAAACGTGGTCAAGAAATTGCGTCAAATCTAGCGCAACATATTTCATATTCTAAACCAGCCTTTATACACGCGAAACGAATGCCTCGCCAAACGAATGCCTCGCGAAACAAATGCATCGCGATAAATGTGCGTCTCGAAGCCGCAGCTAGCTCTGAGCTTATTTAGGATCAGCGTCCACGCAATATGTCCCGTAAGTATAGAATCATAGTATTATTCATAGTTGTTAGAAAACTATTTTTTGTTAGTTTCATTTAATCATTTAGATACATGAAAAGTCCATTGAAGACATTGATTGTATAATAAATGTATTAATATTGTTATGTTCAGAGACTGCACGGTTCCTTGCTTCCAAGAAATATAGCGATATCTTTTTTTTCGTTGTCGGACAATGTGGCGCGACGCGTCGATCCGGTCGCGTGTGGTCAGTAGGGTTAGAGCCCCAGTGAGGGATTAGAAAAAAACAAATGATACAGCTACGTCGGATCATCTCCGAGGAAATACCCTCACAGGAGCCGCGGGTTCTGACACGTGTCCGGGTAAGCGCGATATTAGATCCCGATACTAAACCCTTTAATCTCTAATGATTATTTTTGAATTGAAAGACAATATATAAGCCGCATCGCAACAAATTCGGTCACGCGTGACTGTAGGCTCGCGGTGTCAGTTTGGGATATCGGTCTTCCGGGAAGAGAAATGATACAGCTGCGTCGGATCATCTCCGGGTAAATACCCTCACAGGAGCCGCGAGTCCGGACACACGTGTACCGGTGTGAGACTTAAAAGAACCATCTGTGAACGGCTTATCGCCTCATAGACCAACTTTCGATAGCTGCAGTTAATTAACGAACAGTCCCCGAAAAGTAGTTCCCGGAAAAGCTACCCCTCTTCCATACCATTCCTATCATATAAAAAGCGACGACCACTCCGGAAGATAGCTCTTTCATTTTTTGTCAGCCTTCGCGAACATAACCATTTGTCTCACGTTATCAAACGTTTATCTCGGTGTTGTGCGGAAGTTTCGTTCAGTGCCTAGTACCAAGATTTCCAAAGGTGCAATAACACCAGGTCGGTTTGACACTCTGGTTCTCTGTCCTGGGTACCAACACGCACTGCTTAGACAGAAACTTCCGACCGGCCAGCAGTTCAGCCATTGATTCGAAATCGGAATCACAAGTCGTTACACTCCTGTAAATTAGTAAGCGAATCTTCTGTTTGTTACTTTTTCTTTTTTTCCTTCTTTCCTTTTTACTTTGTTAATTCATCGCCGACAACTCTCATTCTCATTTTCCTCTTCTAGTCTCTTCTACCCTTTTCTCTTTAACTAATTTCGTTTGCCCCTTTTTAAGTGTCTCCCAACAAAAGATCCCGCAGTGCGTCTCCGTTTCGTGGAGATCAAGGGGAATGGTCTGGGGGCCACCCATCGGCAGAACTACCACGTAAAAGAAACGCGATTGAAACCAATTCGCGGCCCCCCTCTGTGTCATCTACTTGCTCATCGATTGTAATATTAGATCCCCCTCGACCTCCCTCCTCCGCCTCCTCCGTCCAGATCATTTCTTCCCCTTCTCATCGGGCATCGCCATCCTCTTCTGTACAGATTTTGGAACCTTTACCCCGATCTCCTACTCCGTTTTCTGTCTCTTCGACCTCTTCCGTTTCTTCTACCTCTTCATTCCACTCCTTTTTCCGACCATCAACCCCTTCAAGCGTTTCTCTTTCTCTATCCCCTCCTCCTTCTCTTACACCGCCACCTTCTTGTTATTTCTCTCTTTCCGAGTCCTCATCACGGACATCTCGGGTGTTCCCGTGTACAACACCCTCCTCCATCCAAGCATCACCGCCTAGTTCTCCCCGATACTCTCCCTCTATTTCCCCAGCTCCCTCGTCCCGACATTTCTCACCTATCCAACCTGGTGATTTTGAGGATTTCCTAACTTCCCCTCCTCTTTCTCCGTCATCCTCGGTGGATGAGGCTACAATATTAGAGTTTGTCCGCCGTTCACTAGTGGCTCTCGGTGAACGGTTCCTCTACATCTTCCCTCAAATCACTATCCCTCTTCCACCTGATGCCCTCATCCTAGACCTCGATTTTGATCCCATTCCCACTCTCAGGGCCGCCCTTCAGCACACAGACCCAGCCGTCGGGATACCCCTCATAGTCAGCGGACGGTTTTATCCGATCCTGATCCCTGCCACCCTTCTCCGCCGTTACTTTTTAACCAACGATTAATGTTAGTTTAGAATTAAAGTAAAACATTTGTTACTGAATATGTTAGTTTCGATTAATAGTTAATTACAATCTGGCAGTAAACACACAAATTATATTTCCATTTTTCAAATTACACATTTTATATAAGAAGCCAACCAACACGAACACTATATTATGTTATTCGCAGATGTAACTTTTTTTCTATTCTAAATATAATGTTTTTAAATTGTACGCAGACGTAACTTTTCAAATATGTTTTTTTTAATTAACAAAAATAAAGGTGTACTAAATTATTTGAGTTCCCTCTTCTCATCTCCATTTCCAGCAGGTCGTACCGGTCCTATCCCAGGTAAAAGGGATTCAGTTCCTTGACCTAAAAAGGGACCTACGGGCAGACCGTTCCGGATTTGGGGTAAGATCGACCCCCGTGGTCGTTCACTTTTAAACCGGAACACAGTGGTCAGTCCGACTCGTGCTTTGGGGCCTAAGTGCAACAAGGTACGAGAGGTGCTCTGTTGCGCCCTTCCTTCGAGCTCACGGAGCTCTGTACGTAACAATATTAACGAAGAGGTTAGCGAAACGAAGAGGTTATTAATAGAGGATAAAATGTATTAATATTAAATATATATTTATTTATAGAAATATCTGATGATATGGAGCGCATGCTGCTTGAGGATGAAGAGGAAGCTCCTGCAAATCTGCATCAAATGCAGAAGCTGCTGCAAACTTTATTGCAGGAGCGCTGCGAAATGCAGCACGAGCAGCGCAAGTTGCATGCTGCTATGCAGAAAATTTTAGAGAAAGAGAAGATAAAGCAGGAAGAGGAGAGAGAGCAGGAGGAGGAGAAGAGAGAGGAGCAGAGAGAGCAGGAGGAGGAGATAGAACAGGAGCAGCAGCAGCGGCCGAAACGAAGTAATGAGAACAATATTATTGTACTGTTTCCATTTTTCTTTAACAGAAAAATGAAAAAAATACATAAATTATTCGTTTACGTATTTTTAGTTGATATACAGGGTGTCCGGTAACTCACGACTCAACGCTCGTGAGTGGATAAAGAGGACTGAACTGAGTAGGAAGTCCTATACCATTTTGCAATTTTTACAATAATTAACGAGTTATTAATTATTAAAAATCGCTATATTAGTCCGGCCTACCGCCGAATGCAAGTGCGCGGCAAGATGCGACCGCCTAGCGATCAAAGTTGCTAGGCGTGAGAAGTTGTTTATTACAAATGGCATGCCTAGCCATTGCCACTGCGATCGCTAGGCATTCGATCGCTAGGCGGTCGCATCTCGCCGCGCGCTTGCATTCGGCGGTAGGCCGGACTAATAGCACAATTTTTAATAATTAATAACTTGTTAACTATTGTGAAAATTGCAAAATGGTATAGGACTTTTCCACTCAGTTCAGTCCGCTTTATCCACTCACGAGCGTTGAGTCGTGAGTTACCGGACACCCTGTATATTTATTTATTACACAATCAAGAAGAAGAGCCGGCCGTTCCCGCTCCCGCTGGTATTCCCAACGGGGCGGCAACAGGGGAAATTCGAAATTTTACCGCCGAATTGACGGACACGGAACACAAGACAGCGTAATACGTGGCCGCGGAACACGTGGCCGTGGAACACATAGCCGCGGAGCACGTGGCCGCAGCGGCGATTGGCGCGGTAGCCGCTGGCATATTATTAATAATTATTTTACTAATTATTATTAATCAACACATTTTAATTTACACGTTACCTACATATAATCAACACTTTTTATAACAATGTACTTTAACTTTATAAATATATTATTTTAAAACTATATACTATTTTATTTCATAAGTTAAACAATATTCTTCGAGTATTAAAATTCCTTCTCTTCTCTCCCTGATCCAAGTGTCCTCATTAGATAATCCAGATAGCACAGAGAATTAAATAAAATTCATTAGTATGTCACGTATTTTGAGTTCATTTTTAGGTGCAAACAGAAAATGTTATGGAATATAAAAAATTTCTTTTTGCATGGAAAAATAAATTTGGAATTTCTGACATACAAATGAATTAAAACTTTATATGTCACTACAGAAATTCTTTTGAAACTCTGTGCTATCTGGCATTCATTTATATATCATAATATATTCCATACGATATAATATAATGTGATATGATAGGGCTCCAGGCGAAGGTCCACTTAAAGAAACCTAACGCGTCAGTAGTGGAACCTCAAAGGTGGTGTGGAAGTCCACTATTTATACATTAATAACATTTTTATATACAGGGTGTTTCCTAAGTTAGTAGACAAACGTAAGGAGCATATTCCTTGGCTTATTTTAAGAAGAAAAGGTCATATAAACATATGTCCTAAACTGCTTTGTTTTCCAAAAAAAGTACATCACTGTTTTCATTCACTTTTCGGATAGCGTGCTTTTGCAGTACGAGTCAACAGCGGTGGGGATGGAGTGGGGATGGTCTCGCGGCGCCGCAAGTGAACACTCGTTTCAGACACTCCAGGTATTTTTGAGCGTGTACGTCAATCAATGGAAAGGAGAGTTGAGGCGTGTATCATGGCTGCAGGTGGACATTTTCAGCAGTTACTGTGATGTTATTATTTTTCTTTTTAGTTACTACTTTCTTTTTCGTTATAATTTTTCTTTTTGGTTACTATTGTTTTTCATTTGTTTCATTTGCAATAACACAAACTGTTCTATAATAAACGAAAAGTGAACGAAAACAGTGATGTACTTTTTTTTGGAAAACAAAGCAGTTTAGGACATATGTTTATATGACCTTTTCTTCTTAAAATAAGC
This sequence comes from Ooceraea biroi, assembly GCF_003672135.1. NCBI lineage: Eukaryota > Metazoa > Arthropoda > Insecta > Hymenoptera > Formicidae > Ooceraea > Ooceraea biroi. The sequence continues at coordinate 4,329,437 of NC_039518.1, read as the reverse complement.
CAAGGAATATCCTCTTTAAGTTTGTCTACTTACTTAGGAAATGCCCTGTATATATATTTTATTGTATTATATCATATAATATATTATACAATATTATATTGTATAATATATATTAATGTTATTAACGTGTAAATAGTGGACTTCCACAACACCTTTGAAGTTCTACTAGTGGCACCTGAGGTTTTTTAAATGGACCTTTGCCTGGAGCTCCATCATATCACATTATATCATATCGTATATAGTATATTATATTGGGTCGTCCGGAAAGTTCGTGCCGATTTTTAATAGATGGCGTTGGAACATGTCTGAATATATCAATGTTACTGAAAACATGCGATTTATATACATATGCTTAAAGGTGACATTTCAACGCATCTTTAGGAAAAAAGTTGTTTCAGATAAATTGATTCGTGTCAGTTTTGTACTCTTTTGAAGATGGAAGAAAACAAAGAACATTTTAGACACTTGATGCTTTTCTATTACCGGAAAGGCAAAAATGCCTCACAAGCAACAAATTCGATATGTTCTGTTTACGGAGAAGGCGCTTTAGCTGAAAGAACCGTACGTAAGTGGTTCGCTAAGTTTAGAGCTGGTGATTTTAACCTTAAAGACCAAGAACGCTCGGGCAGACCCTCTACTACTGATGATGACCAAATCAAGACACTGATCGAGAATAACCCGCGCTACACGACACGTGAATTAGCAGAGATACTGAAAATATCGAAAACCACTGTCCACGATCATGTAGTGAAGCTTGGTTACGTAAGTCGCTATGATGTATGGGTTCCGCATAATTTGGCCGAAAAAATTTAATGGATCGCATTTCCATCTGCGACTTGCTGTACAAGCGCAACGAAAACGTACCATTTTTGAAGCAATTAGTGACGGGTGACGAAAAATGGATCATTTACAACAATGTAGAACGAAAAAGATCCTGGGGTAAGCGAAATGAACCAGCATTAACCACTCCGAAAGCCGGCCTTCATCCAAAAAAAGTCATGCTCTGTGTCTGGTGGGATTGGAAAGGAATCCTATATTATGAGCTCCTACCACACAACCATACGATAAATGCAGATAAGTACTGCTCGCAACTGGACGAATTAAAGACAGCGATTCAGGAAAAACGTCCAGAATTAGCTAATAGGAAGGGCGTCGTGTTCCGTCAGGACAATGCCAGACCTCATGTTTCTTTGACTACCCGACAAAAATTGTTGGAGTTTGGCTGGGATGTGCTACCTCACCCACCGTATTCACCAGACATTGCATCTTCAGACTTTCACTTATTTAGGTCTGTGCAAAATTCTCTTAGCGGCAAGAACTTCAACTCTTTGATCGACATAAAAAACCACCTTGAGAAGTTTTTCGCCGAGAAACCTAAGAAGTTCTGGAAGAATGAGATCTTCCAGTTGCGTGAAAGATGGACAAAGGTTGTGAAACAAAACGGTGCATACATAAGTCAATAAATATTTATCGACATAAAAAAATGTTGCCTTTGAATTTTCCTTCAAAATCGGCACGAACTTTCCGGACGACCCAATAATATATAAATGAATGCCAGATAGCACAGAGAGTTTCAAAAGAATTTCTGTAGTGACATACAAATAAAGTTTTAATTCATTTGTATGTCACAAATTCCGAATTTATTTTTCCATGCAAAAAGAAATTTTTTATATTCCATAACATTTTCTGTTTGCACCTAAAAATGAACTCAGAGTACTTGACATACTGAATGAATTTTTTTAACTCTGTGTTATTTGGATTATCTAATGAGGACACTTGGATCAGGGAGAGAAGAAAAGGAATTTGAATACTCGAAGAATATTGTTTAACTTATGAAATACAATAGTATATAGTTTTAAAATAATATATTTATAAAGTTAAAGTAGTAAATTGTTATAAAAAGTGTAAATTATAAAATATATAATGTTTGTGTAGATTAATAATAATTAAAAAAATTATTAATAATGCGCGAACGGCTACCACCCACGGCCACGGCCACGTATTACTCGTCCATGTGTTCCGCACCCGTCAATTCGGCGAATCAGTTGAAACTGTATCGTGCGCTTAATGTACACTAAGGTGCATTAATTCGCGTGGTAGCGAATATATATATTTATTAATATTAATATATATATTATATATATGCGTATATTATAATATTATATACATGTAATATATATGTATATATATATATATAATAATATATATATTATTATATATAGTAATATTAATAAATATTAATATAAATATTTGCTACCATGCGAATCAATGCACCTTAGTGTACATGTGTGTGTATTAGTGTGTCATGTTGAAATAAAATTTTAGGAAATTAAAGTTAATAAAGGCACAAAAAGTTTTTGTTTATTGTTTTACATAAATTAATAGCCTCATATATCATTTTTGTAGGTGTATATTCTAGCTCTCTGTCGGAAATTGTGGTTTACTTACGTAGATCTGCTATTTTCTTGTTGTGACAATAGATGTAATGTCCTCTCGCATTTGTGTTTACTTCGACAACATATTCAACAGCTGCACCTAATGTATAAGTAATTTCGTTGATTTCTATGTCCATTGGTAGCTTGGAGAGAGTCATCGGACCAGGATAATCGAGTCTTATTGCACATTCGGTCCACGCTAAGCATTCTGTATCAATAACTAAGTGCTCTTCTGTTATCAAAATGGAATCTCTACCTTTATTGTTACAGCAACTATATTTTTTATTTGTTATTGTTGCTGTTCACTGGCGGATCCTGGGGGGGGGGGTTTGTGGTTAAAACCCCTCCTTCCAAATAAAGAAATCAGTTTTGCTGAATTTGTTTAAAAAATCTAGGAAGAAAATGCATTAATCGTTAAAGCAGATTAACGCTTGGGCGCTTACTCGCCGAAACTAACCGAGCGCGCGCGCGTGTGTGTGTGTGTGTGTGTGTGTGTGTACAGGGTGTATCAGACCACCTGTAACACCCGATTTTTTCGTAAACGCGACATTTCAGGGAAAAATGTTTCAGACAAAAGTTGCAAGGTTGGAAGGGGGCCATTCACTGGTGGTAACAGAGTGGTCATTCGCGATCATTTTCAAGGTAATTTGAAGGTCAACTCCAATTTTTTAAACAGAAACCGATATTTTTTATTGCAGATTCTGATTACATGCAAAACAATAAGAAACTTTTGTCTGAAACATTTTTTCAGAAAATGTCTCTTGACCTTGAAATCATCTGGAAAGAATATGATGCAATAATGAACTTTAACTGCTCTTAGCGTAACCCAGGACCAACGACGAGGACATGGCAGTTATTTGGTCCCGTGTGTGTACGTGCTCGCACGCGCGCGCCTGCACGTGTGTATGGAGGCGCGGACCCCACGGCTCGTCAGTTCCGCGGTATTTAGGGACTCCAAATCGCCCTCCGAATGTGTAATGTGTGGTGTAATATGTGTAGTGTGCATGTTTGTGTATTGGGAGTGTATCATATCACCCATGCCAGCCCTTTATCTCGAGAAAGTGCAATATCGCAGAAAAAATAATAGTGTTTACAAATTCTCAAAATGCCTGCCATCTTGATTCACACATCGCCGCAATCGTCTTCTGACGCTGTCAGTAGCTCGCAGAACTTCCTCGTGACTCAGCAACTGGCAGGCGTTCCGGATTCACTCCTTCATGTTGTCTCTTGTTGTTGGACGATGTTGATAAACGATGTCTTTTATTCGGCCCCAAAAAAGAAATCCATGGGAGTCAGGTCTGGGAATCGACGTGGCCACGCCACAGGACCTCCTCTGCCGATCCATCGCCCAGGGTACAGGTCATTGATTACGTGCCGTGCGACCAGCGAGAAATGGCTCGGGCAACCGTCATGCTGCATCCACATCACTGCTCGTGTCTTCAGTGGGACATCTTCCAGAAGCTGGTAGAGGATGTTGTCGAGGAAGTCAGCGTACACATGACCGTTCAGAGTGTTATCGAAGTAGTAGGGCCCGATGATTTGATGTCCGATGAGGCCACACCATGTATTGAAGCTCCACACATGCTGGTTTACTTGTTGCAGCCAATGAGGGTTTTCTTTTGACCAGTAATGGGCATTGTGGATGTTGACCTCTCCATTGCTCTTGAATGTAGCTTAATCGGACCAGAGGATAGATCGATGGAAGCTCTGGCTTTTTAGGCCATTGGTTAATAACCATTGGCAGAAGTCTACGTGTTTCTGACAATCTTCTTCTCCAAGTTCCTGGTGCAGGTTGATGTGGTACGGATGGTAACCACTGGTGTTCAAAATCTTCCATATCGTCATATGACTCACACCGCAATCACCCGAGATCCTTCTGGTCGAATCATGAGGATTCACAACAACGGCAGCCAAAATATCAGGCGCTATTTCGTCTTTCACCGGTGGCCTAATTTGCTGATTTCGATTATGTTGAGGCTGCAGCTGACCAGTCGTTTGCACCCGACGTGCCAAACGCCTGAAAACTTCTCGAGACTGAGGGACACGTTGAGGGTACCTCTTTGCATACAGACGCTCGGCTACCCTGTTATTTCGACGACATTCGCTCAACACCATAAGCATGTCGAAACCTTCCTCATTTGAAAACATGTTTTGCTTGCCGAAGGTTAGCGTTGAATGACGTTTTAACAATCTCTCATAACAATGACAACGTTGCTAATAATCACATTAGTCGATTGGCTTATTTGAGCAATGCTTCCGACTAACAAGGAGATGCCACAACCGGATTTACAAAGAAAATCCCACAAATTTCGTTAGTGTTTATTATACCTTTGTGGCCGGTCATTAGTCCTGGGTTACGCTAAGAGCAGTTAAAGTTCATTATTGCATCATATTCTTTCCAGATGATTTCAAGGTCAAAAGAGACATTTTCAGAACGAATGTTTCAGACAAAAGTTTCTTATTGTTTTGCATGTAATCAGAATCTGCAATAAAAAATATCGGTTTCTGTTTAAAAAATTGGAGTTGACCTTCAAATTACCTTGAAAATAACCGCGAATGACCAATCTGTTACCATCAGTGAATGGCCCCTTTCCAACCCTGCAACGTTGGCTAAAACATTTTTCTCTGAAATGTCGCGTTTACGAAAAAATCGGGTGTCACGGGTGGTCTGATACACCCTGTATATACAGGGTGTCCCATTTTAAATGCCGCAGGCAAAAATCTCGAAAAATATGGGACATACGGAAAAATGTTTCGAACAAAAGTTGCATGGTTTGAAGGGGGCCACATGATGAAAATATGTACTTGACCTTGAGTGACCTTTTCAAGGCCAGGTCAATATGATGGATGTTTTCTTAAATGGAACCCCCTTTTTTATTATATATTCTTGTAGCTTAGTTCGAGAGTTTTCCAAAACACTACCTACTTTTGTTTTTTGCCCAAGCAGTTCCCAAGATATAAAGCGTCAAAGTTGACGTACCGCCGGCATTCGCATTACCCGATGTACACCGCGGGGAGGTTGCTCGGTCGGATTTGTACATCATAGTGGCCCTAAAAAGGGCCGATTTTGTGTATGGGGGTGTGGTAAACAGTACTAGTATTAGTAACTCCAAATGGAATGCACAGTATTTACTAATAAGTAGAGCTCGGACTTCAGTGCCGCTATCCCCACTTCAGGCTCTCGAGCGCCGCGAGAGACGGTGCCTCAAACAATCAAAAAATGTTTCAATTTACGCAACGGTACCTCTCATCTGCTTAGGCCGCTCCACCAGCATAGTCGTCACTGTCTCTCGCGGCGCTCGAGCACCTGGAGTGGGGATAGCGGCACCGAAGTCCGAGTTCTGCTTATTAGTAAATACTGTGCATTCCATTTGGAGTTACTAGTACTAGTACTGCTTACCACACCCCCATACACAAAATCGGCCCTTTTTAGGGCCACTATGATGTACAAATCCGACCGAGCAACCTCCCCGCGGAGTACATCGGGTAATGCGAATGCCGGCAGTATGTCAACTTTGACGCTTCATATCTTGGGAACTGCTTGGGCAAAAAACAAAAGTAGGTAGTGTTTTGGAAAGCTCTCGAACTAAGCTACAAGAATATATAATAAAAAAGGGGGCTCCCATTTAAGAAAACATCCATCACATTGACCTGGCCTTGAAAAGGTCACTCAAGGTCAAGTATATATTTTCATCATGTGGCCCCCTTCAAACCATGCAACTTTTGTTCGAAACATTTTTCCGTATGTCCCATATTTTGCGAGATTTTTGCCTGCGGCATTTAAAATGGGACACCCTGTATACACACACACGCACCGGTCTTCGGCTTCGCTCGCATCCTGTTTACTTGTTCCACCGATTCTCGATTGTCTCGGCTCATCTCGGACCTCAATATCATATGCAGCTCTCTTAGCGCTTGTCTCATCTGATTCTGTATGTGCATGCTTCCTATTCCTATCATTAGTATTTGCATCAGCGAAAAGAGAATCGCGACATTGGGAGATTGTAGCAGTGAGAAAGGAAGCACATCAGTAGAAAGAAAAGCGGTGTTGTATATTCGGTGTTGTATACAAGTTAGGTTAAACGCCTCATAGAAAATCCATTATTCACATTCAGTCAGACAGAAAAAATTTTTTCTTTACGCTCCGAAATTAATTTTCTAGCATTTTCTTTTACGACATTGAAACCTTATAAGAAGTATATAATATTCGTTCATCCTTATTCGCATTTCAGATAGCCTAGTAAATTCGTGTAAAAAAATGAAACGAAGAACTACGATCACCGATTTCTTTAAAAAAAATCGAAATAAAACGAAGATTTTTCACGTCCTCGTCGTTGATCCTAGAGTAAAAACTAAGCGTGATACTAAAAAAAATATTAAACCAAATAAATTTTATCAAAACCCCCCCATTATCGACATCAGGATCCGCTAGTGTTGCTGTTTGATTATTGGTGTTCGCGCCTAGAGCACGGCGTACCGCTCCATGGCGGCGAAATCACCCGACCCGGGAATTTCGGCCACGTCCTCACTGTTTACGTGAGGACCTCGCGCGGCGGCCCCCCCCTCCCGGCCCCCGGGCGGGTAGATCGAGTAGCTCGACTCGCGGGCTGCGGGCCGCGGGGGGGGGGGGTCGCTCCGACTAGAAATTCCTGAGTTAAGTCGCGTGAACACGCCCGAAACGGGAAGACTTATTACGTGATAACGAAGCGATACGCGAGCATTGTAAGATCGGCCACGTGCGCCGAAGAACCTGGTCGTACACGAGAGAACGGCTCCGTACGGCCGGACTGATATTTATTGTGAGAAATAAATGGTCTTAAAGTGAAGTGCCTTAATCTGACCGGCTGATCACCAATCTCTCCACCCGATCGCTCCGGAACTTCTGTTCGGCCCGGATTCCAACCGGCGGATTTCTCCGTCGGCAAACCACCGAACAATTGGTATGATATTTATTGCGATAAGCGTTGCATCTTGTTGATGCTGCCAGTTGTAAATGGTGCATCGTTTTAATATGCTATATGATATGACAGCTTTCATTAAATAAATTACTAGATTGTGGATATTACATGCGCAATTTATGATCCCGGTTGCAGATTAAAAATGTTTTGAATATTAATGCTCTTTCTTTGTATACTTTTTGTTGCGTGCCATATGTGGAAACTGTTATAAAATTTAATATTTCATTGGTCTGTATATTATTATTAGTATAATTATTATAATTCGTCCAGTCGCGGTAACTTACGAGTAATATAATCTATCCACATTGAGAACTGTTTACATATACGTAATAAGCTGATACCAGACAATAGTAAGAATTTGGTCTGTCTCCGGAATTTACTGTTCAATCATTTACTGTTTGTTTTTCAATATCTTTTAAGAAATTATCGATGCGATTGTTTTGCTGCATTCGAATGATATATTGTCGGAATTCTCACTCAAATAGTCGTTTGCAATACTTTTTTCATAACTTTTTTAAAGAGTATGTTCTAATCATATTAGGTGCTATGGAGCATGGAAACTTATTAATGTATTATTTCCAAGTTCCTCAGTTTCGGAAAAAGCAACAGGTAATATATCAGTACAGATTTGAGTATAGGTATCAGTGGTATTTATTTGACTTTTAATATATCTAATATACACCGAACGAAAAAAAATCTGTAAAATCTTCGCCCATATTTATCCTTGAAACATTTCCAACTTCACACTAATTTGATCAAATGTGCGTTATCTATTCTCAGAACACAATCAGGAATACTTGCGCCATCATTATTAAATAATACATTTATATTTCTCAATATAAGTGTTTAAATCACAGTAAGTAAAAGTGAGAGTAACAGAGGTAATAAGTGCGTACCTTAATTGTACTTGAAAATTCGGATTTATATTGCATTTGTAGAATAAGAATAAAGGAGCGCGACATTCCATACATTTTCCTCTTATTTTCAAAAATACAGTAGAACATCGATTAATCGAGCTAATTGAAACCAAGGTAGTTCCGGTTAATTAAATAGTACGGGTAATAAACATGCATAAACATGAATACCCAGTTTATAACTGTAATTAGGCCTAAAATTATTGAATGCATGACTGCTGTATCTTGAAACATCCTATATTACAAATATTTGATTTTTGAAACTGTAGATAATAACTTAACTATTGTGAAGAAGCAATATGTATTTATTACATACAGCAGAATAAACTGGACATGTTGAAAATTTTCACCAAATTATACGTTTTTAAAGATTTGAACTCTTTTGAACTGAAAGCTATACATTTTTTTGGATTTTTAATTATTTTTTCGATACAGTAGCAGTTCGGGTAATTGACGGTTCGATACACACACGCGCGCGCGCGCGTTCACAATGTCAACAGCGAGCAAGAAAGTACAGAATTTTCACAACATACTGACAATAATAATAACATTTTTAATAAAACCGACGATGATACTAACATTTCAAATAATACCAATGAATCGTCGGATAAGATCATAAAAATGAAGATAAAGTAGTATTTAACATATCTGAGAAAGAGACAAAAAATTGACGGTTCGATATATCGCCCAGGACGCCAATGTTACTAAAACCGGCACTGAACATGGTATCCTCAATTGTTTATATATCTCGTAGCAACACGCGCTCAGTATACGCAGCTAGGAGTTGAAGATCTAGAAAAATAATTGCTAGCGCGAACAATAGCTTCGATCGCGCAGCGTCGCATGATCAGTTCGGACCTCCGCTTTATAGCTTACGGTTCTTACTAGCGCGTGATAGCGCAGTGATTTCGAAGTTTGTGCATTACGGATCGAGTGTAACGCAGTGAATTCGAAGTGTTTCCTTAGAGTATAAGTGAGTGTAAGTTGAGTGTAAGTTGAGTGTAAGTTGAGTGCGTGAATTTCCTATTACGCATTGATACATATATTGATAACAGGACATTAAACAGAATATTAAAAATGCCACGCCAACCAAAAAAGAGCGTCAACGAAATCTTCGATATAATAAAAGATTTGAAGTTTTTTTAATAATGAAAATCAACTTCATAGATTATCTGATCCAATTTGGAAGCATGCAGAAAAGATTTTAAACGGAGAAATGACAGCAAAATATTTATATTTATATCTGTCGCAAAACAGAAATAGAATTCTTGAACGATTGCAAGAAAAACATAATATTAATATTGAAATCAACCATAGATTATCCGTCGAATCATTAAGTTCGATGTCTTCCGGTGAAATAAGTTTTGAATCGAATAACTCCAATTGGTCAATGTCTTCACTGTGTCATCTAAACCCATGACGTATTATTATATATTTAGACGCGGAAACATGGAGTAAAATATACGACCTTTATAATTCTGATAAGGTATTTGAAATTAAAGCCCGGGTGGACAGATGTAATTTATCATGAGATATACAAACAATTGAAGATACCATGTTGTTATTCTTTTAAATATGGTAAAACAATTTCTACACTAGGTGAAATATTTTTGAAAATAAAAGGATGCACTGAATGTGGTGCGCACTTTAATGCGTATAGCATGCAGAGGCCGGAAAGTACGGACGCAACAAAACTAGAAATTCACATTTCCACATATGACACCAGAGGCATCGCGCATAAAAAAAGCGACAATTGCGCAAATTAGAAAGACGCCGGGTAGAGTTGCATGCAATGTCCACATATGGGTGGAGAAGAGAAAAAGCCAATGAACTAATGACATTCGGCGATGTAGAACCAGCGCATTTATATACCGAAGAAGTTTTAAGAAAAGCGAAGCAGTTGGACTCAGATGACAAGTTGGGCATTACAAAAGGTATGGATCCAATTACATCTATTGTAGAATTAAAATATAAACCCGAATTTTCAGGCATAGTTCGAGAAATAGGTCTAGATAAATTTTTTGTTATATATTTCAGTCCCAAACAATTATTTTTATATCACAAATTTCAAAAACAACATGATAAAAGAGGAATCTTAAGTATAGATGCGACGGGATCTTTAATAAAGAAAATTATAAGATCTGACGGGTCTGCAAATAGGATATTTTTGTACCAAGCTGTGATTCCTTTTAACACAAAAATTTTACCCGTCTTGCAAATGATATCAGAGAAGTATGATACAAATATTTTAACATCAAGAGACACGGTAGTGTCTCGCGTCAAGTATACGCGCAGCGAGACCGACCGTGTACTGTTACGCGAAGCGACGTTTTCAGACACGGTGAGATTATCAGATCTTAATAACCTCTGAAAAGATCATTTTCAGAGTAACCTCAATGGATAGCTTGGGGTCGAATCATATAAGTGTTTTTATTTTTTTTCTATGTGCACTACGAGTGCAGATATTATGATGCAAAGTGCAATCTCGAAAATTTCATTTAAGAAACGTTGTCGTCGTCGTCGATGGTGTCTCTCTAGTTAATACTTTTGCCGCGAGAGGCGCTAGTGGTATATCTAAATATCTTATTGTTAGTAATTTCCGGTTTTATAGAGGTCTTATTTTAATTATAATATATAGGGTATCTCACTTTATCTTATCTTATAATATACTGGGTGTCGGCTTTCGATTATAATATATAGGGTGTCCGATTTTAATTGATCAACCTGAAAAACTTGTATTTGTGATTCTAGAAAAATTTTACGCGATAAATTGAACTTTATTTATTCCGATAATTATAATATACTGGGTGTTTACCTTTGATTATAATATATAGAGTGTCCGATTTTAATTGACCAACCCGAAAATCTTGTATTTGTGATTCGAGGAAAATTTGACACAATCAATTAAACTTTACTTATTCCAATGATTAATTATTAATTATAATATACTGGGTGTCGACTTTCGATTATAATATATATATGGTATCCGATTTTAATTAATCAACCTGAAAAACTTGTATTTATGATTCTAGAAAAATTTGACGCGATAAATTAAACTATATTTATTCCGATAATTAATTATAATATTACTGGGTGTCGACTTTGGATTATAATATATAGGGTGTCCAATTTTTATTGATCAACCAAAAAACTATTTGCGGTTTTATAATATACTGGGTGTCAACTTTGGATTATAATATATAGGGTGTCCAATTTTTATTGATCACCCAAAAAACTTGTATTTACGATTTTATAATATACTGGGTGTTGACTTTTGATTATGGTTTACACGCGATATCTTGCGAACAGAGAGTCCTAGAGGGTTCGTTCAGGGCCCATTTGACGGGGAGTTTCGAGTCGCGTCGAATGAGTCCCCGTACGAAACCTCTATCTCTCATAGTTTCCGAGATATTCGCAATTTTCTTTGAGCAATAGTTTTTTCGCGATATCTCGTGACCGAAGCGTTCTGGAGGGTCCGTTCAGGACCCATTCGACGGGGATTTTCGAGCCGCGTCGAATGCTGCCAGAAACAACCCTCTATCTCTCAAAGTTTCCGAGATATTCGCAATTTTCTTTGCAAAATAGTTTTTCGCGGTATCTCGCGAACAGAGCGTCCTAGAGGGTTCGTTCAGGACCCATTCGACGGGGATTTTCGAGTCGCGTCTAATGCTGTCAGAAACAACCCTCTATCTCTCATAGGCCTGTATTCATAGTCGGATCTTATATTTAAGACCGTCTTAAGTTTATCTGCAGATGTTGTATAGATCATTTCATTGGCTACGGAGTATTTGAAGAAAAGGTGATTCTTTTGAATCTAGATTAAACGAATTATGTAATTTTATTAATGATTATCCGTTGGACATTGTTTGTTTATTGCCTACTCGTCATATGTGTGATGTTCTTAATGCTGCAATGTTAAACCGCATTGCTTCGAAAGAGATATTATTAATTGCCCAAGACACGATTGACTGTATACCATACGTGAGAAAGAAAGTATCAAAAGTATTATCGAATAATGATGATGATAATTCTAAAACTGCTGGACTTTCAAAAGAAATTGTAATTAAGATTGGAGCAAAAGTTATGATAAGGCGCAATATTGATGCTACCTTAGGTCTTGTGAATGGTACAATAGCTAAGGTAATTTCAGTTGTACAAGATACGTCTACCGATGATGTAGAAAAAATAAAGCTTCTTTTACCATCAGGATTAGAATATTTAATTGAAAGAGTGAGTGTTAAATTTGAAGTGGTGGATAGAGCGTTTGTTACTAGAAAACAATTTCCATTGTGTCTGAGGTATGGAATCACTATTCATAAAAGTCAAGGATTGAGCTTACAAAGTGCTATTATGGACATAGGCAACTCTATATTTAATTGTGGTCAAGTTTATGTTGCATTATCACGAGTAACATCTGTAAAAGGGTTGCATTTAATTAACTATGATCCTTCGTCAGTAACAGCTGATGAAAATGCTATTAGGGAATATAATCGACTAAGAAATAAGTACAAACCAGAAGCAGAAATAATTACTGTTGCAAAAGAACGCTATCGCAAATTGAAAGATGTTCAATGGGCATTGTCAAAGGTAAATGCTTCAATTCAAGAGAATTATCAAAATCAAAAATTACGGCAAAATGTTGCTTGGGTTTTACATGGTTTTCAAAATACAGACAATGTTTCATGTTATGCAAATGCAGCATTACAATGTCTAATTTAAGTCCCATTAGAAAACAATTGTTTAATTGTAATAAATCAGATGTTTAAAAAATGTTAATGCATAGATATGAAAATGGAATGTGCAATTTGAATACATATGCAGTACGGCAATATTTAGGAGAACCGTTTTTAATAAATGTAAAACGTGATGTGTTTGAGCTTCTTACAATCCTATTCACTAAATATGATTGTATAAGACAACTGGTAGAGCATCAAGTAACTTCTACTAATCGATGTAAATCTTGTGATTATACAAAGGAATTTACTTGTAACGATGTAGTTATTTTAATACCTATTAACAATTTGGGAAAAAAAGCTATACTCTTAATGATTTATTAAATGTTACAATTTCTCATTGGTGTGAATCTGATGGGTCATGCGAACAGTGTACAGGAAATGATATTTTGTTTAAGAACGAATTAACAGTAACGAAAGATATAGTTATTATTCGTTTAGTATTATTTTCATCTCAAGATGATAAAATGGTGAAAGCAATACGTAAATTTAATATATGTACTATTCCTACAACTAAAGTTTTAATAGCTAGACAAACGTATAAGCTTATGAATGCTATATTTCATAGTGGTTTATGTATTAAGGATGATCATTACACGAGTATATGTAGAGAAGGAATGTCTAGTAATTGGACTGAAGCTGATGATGCACAAATTAAAAAAAGACAATGGCCTAGAGGTGCTAAAGATATTTATATATTATTCTTACAAAAACTTGATAGTACATAAAGTATATATCAGCTCCCGTATATATACAAGGAATCGCTTTGCGCCCGTATATATACAAGGATACAAGGTCGCTTTGCGCACATACAGGGTTGGTGAGAGTAAAAGAAGTGTTGCATAGTTGCAAAATTATACTGTAATAAAGTAACTAATAATTTAGTGCGAAATATCATTTTGTTGATAATGAATGTTATTAATGCCGTTAATAAAACGAAGAAAAAAAGAACTCTACAAAAGTAATGATATCAAACCATTGCGCCAACTATAAAAATGGGTATTTATGCAAATCAGAAAATCTATTATTTTATTAGTATGTATACAACATCCTATTCCAATCCAAGCGTTGTTTTAATTCTCTTTAAATATTATTATAGTATTTTTTCACAAAAATGTATGAAATCTTCAAATTGCGCCAAATGCAGAGAGAATGTATCGAAAATTAATTATTGTACTATTTAAAAAACTCAAGTGGTAGTATTCTTATCAATTAGAAAGAGAATATATGTATATATTGTTTTGAAAAATTATTGTTGTACTACTTTTAAAAAATAAAAACTGATACATATCTTTTTATTGTCACTCTTCCTCTTCCAATCTAAGTGGTAGTAGCTTTCATTTATTACTTGGATTTTAATTTGTTTGAATTCTAATGGAAGGAATAAAAAACGTAATAGAAAAGAATAAAAGAGGTTACAGTACAAAATGTAAAAAAATAATATTTAGTTACTGCAAAACACTTGGCGCTGCTAGACCCCGCTACCGCCCCTTAACGCACGCATGCACTTTATATAAAACCTCAAGCTGCTCGTTCAGATATAAAACTGAAATCCAAGAAATTGTACGCATGCGTAAGCGCTTATTATATTATTATATAATATATAAGTATACACTTGGCACCTTTTTTGTACCTTTTCTTAAAAAGGTAATTTTGTTGTGTACTGGTTACGCGAATGGTTGCGATCTGGTACAGCTACTCCGAAAGAAGTAGTAACAGATTATTCTTTCGCACTTATTAACGCTGTTACTCTAGCTTTTAATAACTGTGATTTAAATAGTTATATTGAAAAATGTATAAATATATTATTAAATAATGATAGCGCAAGTATTCCCAGTTGTATTCTGAGGATAGATATCGCACATTTAATTAAATTAGTGTGCAGTTGGAAATGTTTCAAGGATAAACATGGACGAATTAAAGATTTTTTCGTTCGATGTATTGGTATATTAAGCGAAACAGATACCATTGACACCTTTACACAAAGTACAGATATATTAACTGTTGCTTTTTCTGAGACTGAGGAAATTGAAAATAATACATCAGATAGTTTCCATGCACAACAGCGCCTGATAAATATGATTAGAACATATGATTTTAAAAGTTATGATAAAAATATTGCAACTGACTATTTGAATGAGGATTCTGACAACGAGTTCAGACAAAATGGTCGCATCGATGATTTCCTAAAAGGTATTGAAAAAAATAGTAAACGATTTATAAGTTCCGGAGATAGGCCAAATCCTTATTATTGCCCCAGTTTTGGTGCCAACTTATTACGTATATGTAAACAGTTCCCAATGTGGACAGCTGTAATGGCATTCAATGGTGGCATAAATGTTGCATCTTCGGCTAGAAGCGAGGAATATTTCAATCAGTTAAAAAATTTAACTTTTGATGGAACCAAAAATATACGTGCGGATAAGTTTTTAATACGGCACATCCGAGAATTAGCGGGTACCGTAAAACTTTTAAACGCTCACAATATCAACAGCGAGCAAGAAAGTACAGAATTTTCACAATATTCTGTAATCGAATTTCATAAAACCGACAATGATAATAACATTTTAAATAAAACCGACGATGCTACTAACATTTCAAATAATACCAATGAATCGTCGGATAAGATCATAAAAAATGAAGACGAAAAAATAGTATTTAACATATCTGAGAAAGAGACAAAAAATTCGACTGAATCAACCTTTCTGAATGAGGTTGAAATGTTGAAATCACACAAAGAACCAAATTTGAAACGTGGCAAATATGTTACAGCATATCCAGATGTTATTAGTATGCATAATAAGCCACAAATTTCTTCAAAACTATCTTTGCTACAAAACAGCAACAATTTACGACCACAGCAAATTGCAGGAAAACATGTTATGATAAAAAATACATGCGCATTTGATTCCCTGCTTCAGACATTACTCCTAGGTTACCGCGACTGAACAAATTATAATAATTATATTAATAATAATATACAGAGCAATGAAACATTAAATTTTATAACAACAGTTTCCACATATGGCACGCAACAAAAAGTATACAAAGAAAGAGCGTTAATACTTGAATAGAATCACGTGACGTTTCACGTGAAGACCACGCTGCCTGTACACGGCTCTCGACGAAATTTCTCGAGGAGGGGCGTGGGCGAAGAATCTTGACTTCTTCTAGTTTCGTATAGTTTTTATTGACTCCGCTAGCCTTCGAGAACACCACAAATTGCGTTAACAATATCATGCACTTCAAACAAAGACTTCGTATCGTATTCTAAATCGACCGCGAATCGCCTGTTGTGACGTCAGCGATCGAGATCGGTTGAGATCGTTCTGATTCCTCCTTTCCGCTCATTCGAGCCCACGAGCGAGGCTTTCCGACAGCGCCCGAAGGCTCCACCAATCACGCGCGAGCGCCAACTCGGCAACGAAATCTGGGATCGTGGCGAGTTACATCACGCGCGAATTTCAAACACGTATTATAAAAATTACGACTAAATAATTCTTAACAATACTGTCAAAAATTTTTCAATCTGCAAACGGGGTCATAAATTGCGCATGTAATATCCACAATTTAGTTAACAATTTAATGAAAGCTGTAATATTATATAGCATATTAAAACGATGCACCATTTGCAACTGGCAGCATCAGCAAGATGCAATGCTTATAGAAATAACTATCATACCAATACATCAACAAGGAATGAAAGGATTGCAAGAAGCCATTAATTAAACAATAACAATACCAAATAAAAAATGTAGTCGTTGTAGCAATGAAGATATAAATACCATTTTGACAACAGGAGAGCATTATTAATTTAATCATTGACACAGAATGCTTATGGTGGGATCAACTTGCAAAAAGACTTGGTTATCCTGACTGGTCCGGTAAGATGACTCTCTCCGAAATACCAATAGACATAGAGATCAACGGAAATAGTTATGCATTACTTGCGGCTATTGAATATGTAGGCGAAATAAACAAAAATGAAATAGGACATTACATCGCCTATTGCCGCAGATTAACAGGAAAATGGCAGATTTACGATGACGTAAGCAAGACAAAATCCCCAACCGCAGCTCCAGCTAGAGTACTCCTACAAAAGAGACATATTAGTTTATTAATTTATGTAAAGAAATAAACAAAAATATTTTGATACTTTGTTGCACAGAAAGCACATGATACGTACAGTAATGATAGAACATATACAAACAGACAGGATTTGGAATCATACTACGGGAGTGAAAAACCGGAGGGCTTCTGTACAGATGTCTGGAAAAGTCCGACATTATAAACAGAAATATGTACACCAGATATATTGGCTGGCAATAGACATCACACATCGAAACGTATAAAATGACATCTTGGCTGGCAAAATCAGACATCACACAAAGAAATGTGTACAAATGACACCTTAGATGGCAAAGTCAGACATCACATAAAGAAAAGTACAGAAATGACACGTTGGCTGACAGTCAGACATTACATAAAGAAAAATATAGAAATAACATGGCTGGCAAAATCAGACATCACACAAAGAAATGTATACAAATGACACGTTGGCTGGCAGTCAGACATCACATAAAGAAAAATATAGAAATGACATAGCTGGCAAAATCAGACATCACACAAAGAAATGTATACAAATGATACCTTGGATGGCAAGGTCAGACATTACACATCGAAATATATGCAACAGATATTCTGGCTGGTAAAGATGGACGGTAAAATCAACCTATTTCTTGTTTGTATACGGTATAATCTAATGTGGTATACTAGGGCTCCAGGCGATGGTCCACATAAAAAAACCGAACGCGCCATTAGTGGAACCTCATGGGTGGTGTGAAAGTCCACTACATAGACATTAATAATAATTTTATATTATACTATTACTACTATAATATTATAACATATATATTGATTTTTACACCCAGTATAAATATAAGAATGCTATAATATTATTACTGAAATATAACATTCTTATATATATATATATATATATATATACAGGGTGTAAAAATTACCTATAACATTTGGAAGGCTCTTATCATGCAGCCACTTAAACGATTTTAACGAAACATGAAAAAAGTTGTAAAGAAATAGGAACTTTTTTTGGATCCACTGGTAATACTATCGTCGTCGTAAGAAATATTATAGACTTACATTACATAATACTATGTTATACTATATAAATATATATACATATATGTTATACATGCCATTAAAACATCACCATTGCTATTAATATATTTATGTTTCATACGCGAATGCACTTTCTTGTGCATACAAAGCAATGTATATCCAAACCTTTTGAGGTACAAACGATTTGAACGGAGGTACAAACGGGTGCTAATCGTGCTCTTTCAAATGCCGTGGGCCGTTTTGCGATATCTCAAAAATTGACGAAGATACCTCTTGGACGTATTTTTTCAAACTTTTAAAAGTTTGTACTTCCGGTTCCTTTGAGGTACAAACGATTTGAATGGAGGTATAAACGGGTACAAACGGGCTCTTTCGAATACTGCAAGCCGTTTTCAAATATCTGTACAAATAACAAAGTTACGTACTGACATTTTGAAAACTTGAAACTGCTGTACTTCCGGTTGCTTTGAGGTACAAACGATTTGAAAGGTGGTACAAACTGCTAATCGAGCTCTTTCGAATGCCATTGGCCGTTTTGCGATATCTCAAAAATTGACGAAAATACCTCTTGGACCTATTTTTTTAAACGTATGTACTTCCGGTTCCTGTGAGGTACAAACGATTTAAACGGTGGTTCCTGAAGGTACAAACGATGCTCTTTCGAATGGCATTATTAAAATTCGGATATCTTTTAGTCGGGTGCTAGCTATTTTTTAAGTCCTTATAATTTTTAAACTGTTGAGGTACAAACGAAATAAATGATGGTACAAACAGGTACAAACGAGGTACAAACGAAATATGCCCGAAAATTTTCATTTCGTTAAAGTCGGGTGCCAGGTTCACACCGGTAGCGGAGGTCCGTACTGATCGTGCGACGCTTCGCGATCGAACGGCTTTTGTTCGTTTTCGCGCTAGCAATTATGTTTCTACATCTTCGGCTACATATACTGGTCGCGTGTTGCTACGAGATATCACGAGCTATATAAACAATTGAAGATACCATGTTGTCCTTCAACTTTAGTAAAATAAATGCTGCCTTAGGTGAAGTACTACTGTAGGACGTCGATTATCCGAATGTATATTATCCAAACCGTCAATTAATTAGAACTGCTATTGTATCGAAAAGTAATTAATAATAAAAAAAATGTATAACTTTCAGTTCAAAAGAGTTCAAATCTTTGAAGACGTATAATTTGATGAAAATTCTCAACACTCTTCCAGCTAATTCTGCTGTATGTAATACATATTGTTACTTCAAAATAATTAAGTTATTATTTACAGTTTCAAAAATCAAATATTTTGTGTAATATAGCACGTTTCAAGATACAGCAGTAATATACGTGCACCAATATAATTTTAGGCCTGATTACAGTTATAAACTGGGTATGCATATGTATTATTCGAACTATTTAATGAACCGGAGCCACCTTGGTCTCAATTAGTTTGATTAATCGACGTTCTACTGTATTTTTGAAAATCAGAGGAAAATGTATGGAATGTCATGCGCTCCTTTATTCTTATTCTACAATTGAAATATAAATCCGAGTTTTCAGGTACGATTCAGGTACGCATTTATTAACTCTATTACTCTCTTTTAAAACCGACGATGATACCAATATTTTAAATAAAATCAATAAATCCTCGTATAAGATGATAAAAAATGATGACAAAATAATATTTAACACTAAAAAAGATAAAAAGTCTGATTGAATTACCCTATCAGAATGAGATTGAAATGTCACATATACAGGGTGTCTCATAACTCTTCATTAATATTTCAGGGAGTGAATGAGGGTTGAGTATTGAACAAAAAGTTCCTTTTCCGATTTTGGCTCAGACCATTATTTACCGAGTTATTAACAGTTAAAGTTGTCTAATCAGACGGCGCGCGGTAGGAGTACGCAGAGGCGTAGCGTGTTGTGGGACCCCTCGCGCTTATCGTATCTTTCCTCGGTTAAAATTCTCTTTTAATTTTTCTTATCTTTTTATGACAAATAAATCGATAGACAAATAAATAAATGAATTAATAAAAAATAAATAAAAATAAATACAGAAATGTATCCAATTTTTAATATTAGTTTAATTCTGTTATAATTATGTATTAATTTTTTTCTGAATTATGTGTCATACATGATATGATATGATATGATATGCAACGTTTTATGTTTTGTGGCCCTAAAAAGGACCGATTATTATAATAGTGGCCTTGAAAATGATTTGTTTAATCGATTTGTTCGAAGTATCCCCCGTTGGCTGCTAAGCATGCATGTGCTCTCCGGACAGTCTCATTTCTTACTTAGAAGCATCTCCGCATCCACCATTGCTACAGACCATTGCTTCTACGCGTAAGAAATGAGACTGTCCGGAGAGCACATGAATGCTTAGCAACCAACGAGGGACACTTCGAACAAATCGATTAAACAAATCATTTTCAAGGCCACTATAATAATAATCGGTCCTTTTTAGGGCCACAAAACATAAAACGTTGCATATCATATCATATCATATCATATCATGTATGACACATAATTCAGAAAAAATTAATACATAATTAAATAATTATAACATAATTAAATTAATATTACAATTTGGATACATTTCTGTATTTATTTTTATTTATTTTTTATTCATTCATTTATTTATTTGTCTATCGATTTATTGATTTATTTGTCGTAAAAAGATAAGAAAAATTAAAAGAGAATTTTAACCGAGGAAAGATATGATAAGCGCGAGGGGTCCCACAGCACGCTACGCCTCTGCGTACTCCGACCGCGCGCCGTCTGATTAGACAACTTTAACTGTTAATAACTCGGTAGTAGTAAGTATAAGCGGGTTCTGATCCACTTTTGGGGAGGGGGTAAGGATAGGGCCTAACCCAGATCGGTTCTGAGTCGGCGACGGCGGTCCAACCGGGGGCGGGTGAGGGGGGTATGACGTCACGAAGGGTATGTTTTATGACCCTGCGTCACTATTCTATCTCTAATGTAGGGAAAATTGTCTAAGAATATGACGAACCGTCATATCTTTATTTGAGTGCCGACACTCGGCTGTTGGAATGTTTAACATATTATAAGATGTAAAACATTCCAGCGGACAAGCGAAGTTGAGTGCATTTTTCAAACCTTATCATAATCTGCGTGGTTCAGGTGATTGAGTGAGTGGTTATATGGGCGACCCGCTCCAAGTTCAATCCTGACATAGGTAAGTCATTTTTACATTACATCATATCGTCTAAACGTTTATCGCGAGTGGTGCAGGACCTAGTATGGTATCATAATGCATTCGATAGCACGAAAAATATTTTTTATCATAATGCACTCGATAGTATGAAAAATATTTTTTTATCATAATGTACTCGATAGCATGAAAAAGTATTTTTATCTAAATCCTAAACTTTCTATCGGAAAATACAAAGGCGATATAGACTCGCTCGCTGTTGGAAGTTTATTACCTGCGATCCCAAATATTAACAACAAATCCCCTCCTCACCAAGTTCCATCTCCCACAAATTTTGAAACCAATCACTTGTCACGCAAAGTCTCCACCCTCGCCTCTAACAAATCGCTAGCCCTACTCTTATTTTTTTTCTACGGGCTACATGCAAAAGATTTGTTTCCCATTCAGTTATTCGATCTTTGGACGATCACGAGTGCAGTGAAAACAACTTCACTGAGAAGAAATGGATTTCGACTCTGACAGCGACGACATTGAAATAGGCGATGTCGAAATGGAGCAAGATATTATCGATGTTCTCGAAAGCCCACAAGGAAGGCGGAAAAAGCTCACGGATGCACAACACGTATTGCCAGTACAGTTCCTACGCGATCGTGAACTCGGAATACGTGGAACCAGTGAACGTTTCACTAGACAAGGTGTCATTATTCATAGTGAACCTACCTTTGACTGGCCCCATCACATAAAACAGGAAGTATACAAACAGATATTTGAAAAATGCAAGAGAGATAAAAGTAAAGAATACACATTCGGTGGTATATCGTGGTACAACAATAGTGAAACTGATCCTCGTTATTACGCGAAGGAAATTTTTCGAAAGATCGAGAGTAGCGGCAGAGCTGTGCATCTCGAGATTCCTGCGGGTTTCGGGAGGCATACTGAAGTAACAGCTATGGACGAATACATAGGTTGTTATATGTTTAGGAAAGACAAATTAATGAGCGATTGTCTCAAGAGAGTAATGACACCAACATCGATTGAGCAATTCTGCGCTGAGTAGTCGAGAAACTATGAGTTGTATGAGAACTATGAAGGCATCCCCTTCGACTATCAAGATTATAAGATGGAATACTGTAGCATCTTTGATATGATGCGATATTGCGAAGTGTGCAAACAAAGCACGTGAAAGTGTCCGGATCTCAGAAAAAAGGTATGTAATATTAAGTAAAATTGTATATTACGAAAAAGCCGATCTTAGTTTTCAATTTATAGTATTTATTTTACAGAAGGATTGCCACCGCAGTTCTCCTCCACAGGTCACCAACGAAGAAGATGATTTATAAAAATAAAATAACATATTCAAAATATATACAGATGTGATAAAAATAAAAGAACATTTATATATATATATATATATATATAAAATAACAATTTTATTCCCCATCTCCTCTTCCGTTCCTTTACATGATTTCAAGAACTTAATCTTGCGCTATGCTATACTCTTTATCGTGATTTCATACGTACAAAGTTAAACTATTATATTATACAAAGTTAGGTTATCAATAGTTAGTTCGATAACAAAACTAAAATTCCGAAACTTTTTCTCTCATTTTTCATATAATCTCCACCCACGTCACCTCTAGCCAATCGTTTTTATGCGATGTCTCCCCTCCACCATCTAAAAATTCTAAATTTTGAAACTAATCTCTTTGCCACGCCCCCACCCACGCCTCCAACCAATCGCTTTACGCTATGTCTCCACCCATAAAATTCTAAATTTGTGGTAAACTCCTCCCAAGACATTTCCCTAATATAAAAGAGTAAGGACTTCGAGTAAAGTTCTTTGTATGAAAAAATCTGCGTGAAAAGTGGTGTCTAAAATAGTGTCTCAAAATGGAACTCTATCAAATCGAAGAAGATGTTGCAGCAGAGTCATCGCGAGTGACAACATTGGGCGAATATTTCGCATGGGCGCAGCGATGTGACGAGTGCATCGAAAAATTAGAGGAACAATGCCGTGCTAAGCGTCCACGGCTATCTCTAGGACGAAATCACTCGTTAGTGGCTCGAATCGCGCAGCTCGAGGGATTGAAGAAGGAATTGGAAACACGCTTCATACATGTCGGTGGCGGTGACCACGCCGAACAGCCTTCCAACACAAAACTCTCTTGGCGAGAGATTGATACCGCGTTCAACAATCGTGTCCTGACCGGTGCGGTGATCAACGCGGATTACATCGACCCGCGACGATTCTTGGAGGACGTTCGTGATGTAGTGCTAGAGCATGTGCGCAACGCTATTGATAGACACAGCAGCGTAAAAGTGAACACCATGTTCAATGGGGAGTTCGTGGCGGGCGAGAAGACCGCTAATAAAAGTATAAACACGAGAAATCGTGAACTCTTTAAGACATCGGATTTGCAAGAGTGATTCACGCAATACGTGATCGAACCCACCCTGGCTTCTCTCGAGGAGTTCCAGGAGCGCGATAGCGGATGGGCATTGTCGCGTATATTGAACTTGACCATCAACGTGAACAGACACAATCCGATGCACGCTGGATGTCGCATTAAATTACCGGAGGAGATAAAGACGAAGAAAGCAGTGGTGAACGTGCAATCGAAGGACAATGCATGTTTCGCGTGGTCGGTGATTGCCACTCTGTATCCTGCAGAAGAACACGTAGATAGGCCATCTTCCTATCCGCATTATACAACGGTGCTGAATCTCAAGGGCATAGAGTTTCCAGCGACGCTGAAGCAAATAAAAAAATTTGAGCTTCTGAACGATATCTCAGTAAACGTATACGCCGCCCAGGAGAAGAAGAAGGAAGAAGAAAAACTTACAATCGTACCGATACGACTCGCTGATGAGAAGAAGTGTAAGCATGTGAACCTGCTGTACATGCAGGATCCGCAGGACAACGTAGGACATTTCGCGTACATCAAGAATCTGTCTTGGCTGGTGAGCTCACAACTTAGCAGCAATAAACGAAAAAAATACATTTGTGATCGGTAAGTAGCGTTATTATACCTTTATATGTACAGTGCTGGCAAAAAGTTCCGGAACGGTTAAAAATCTTGGAAAATAATGATTTAGTAGAAAAATGTTTCAAACAAAAAGCATAGGACTTAAAAAAATCTATTAGATGATGATATCTATTTGACCTTGGTATGACCTTGGAAAGCCCGATCATGGTCAACATAAAAATCTTAAATGGAAATCCTTATTTTTTATTACATATTCTTGTAGCTTAGCTCGAGAGCTTTTCGAAACGCTATAATAAATTTTTTTTCTCTTACGTATTTTTTGACTTATAAGGCTTGAAAATTACACAGTACCGCCGGCATTAGAATTACTCAAGGTATACTGCATGGAGGTTGCACGGTCGGATTTACACCTCTTTTGTGTGTGTGTGTGTGTGTGCGCGCGCGCGCGTGTGCGTGTGCGTGTGTGTGTGTGTAATGTCGTTGTTTGTACATACGAGTATAAACTATTTTTGTGAAGTTAGTTTTATGAAGAACACACGCACACTCATACACGCACGCGCGCGCGCACAAACACACACACATATGCGCACAAAAGAGGTGTAAATCCGATAAATAAATTAACATCTTATCAACAAAATCTTATCCGCAGAGCAAATATGTGTATACAAATGGAAGGCCTGCATTTCGAGCATATGCTCTAAAATATGTAATCGGCCCTTTTCAGAGCCACAAACATTTTTAAAACGTTAGAACAATTATTCACAAAATTATTCACTAAAATGTTATCTAATTTATTTATTTTACTTTCAGTCTTTACTTCATTATTGATTAAAAAATGTTCTCTTATTACGTAAGTTATAATCAAAATAGCGATATTTAGATTTTATACATTGTTCTTACAAAATCTTTCGTGAAATAGTAAAATAGCGTAGACGCTCTCATGCGCCATGAATACCGTGCGCGTACCGCTCCTGATTCAAGCGTAACCCAGAGCGCTCATTGCTTAGCTTAAAATTGCTATTGTTTAAAAAGTAGTGTTCAGACGTAATTTTGCCAGAGGAAAAACTTGTTTCTATTGGTACAGACAATCATACTGTGCATTCCGTATCCGCGAATTCTGGGACACCCTGTATATATATATATATATATATAATAATAATAATAAAAACCTATACATTGCTAGAATAAATTAAGTAACAAATCCTTCCATTCTTGCAGATGTCTACATTATTTCCATACCAACGAGAAATTGGAGGCCCACACTGTTGATTGCCAACGGATGAATGACTGCGCCATCGTTCTACCAAATGAAGAGGACAAGTGGCTAAGTTTCACCAACTACAACAGGAAGGAGAGAATACCGTTCGTCGTCTATGCCAATCTGGAATGTATCCTGCAGAAGACGGAGGAGGACGACGACCCGAAGCTGTACCAGCGTCACCAAGTATTCAGCATCGGGTATTACATGCGATGCAATTACGATGCGTCGTTATCCGGATACCGATCCCGTCGCGATACCGACTGCATAGCGTGGTTCATCGAACAATTAAAACATTTAGCGCATCGCGTGAAAGCAATTTTGTCTAGAAATGTCCCCATGAAAAATCTAACGCGAGGCGAGTGTGAAAAGTATAATAGTGCAACGCATTGCCATATCTGCGAGAAACCGTTCTGCGTCAGACGACACGCGAGTATGCGATCATTGTCATCTCACCGGTCGGTACAGAGGTCCCGCACATTCTAATTGTAACTTAAATTACAAAGATTCCTATACCATTCCGATAGTATTTCATAATTTATCCGGCTACGACTCACATGTTATCATTAAAGAAATAGCTACCGCGTTCGAGGGCGCTATCGATGTATTACCGATAAACAAAGAAAAATATATTTCCTTTACAAAACATGTTAATGAGTCAGATGACAAAAAATGGCGTAACCACGTGCAATTGCGGTTCATCGATTTATATAAATTCCTGAGCAGTAGCCTGGATAAGTTATCGTCATATTTAAATAAGGATAAACTCAGAATTGTACGATCCGTATTTGTGCACCTTTCTACTAATGACTTTGATTTACTTACGCGAAAGGGTGTGTTCCCGTACGAGTACGTGGATTGCGCCGAAAAGTTGGAGGATACTCGCCTACCACCGCGCGAATCGTTTTATAGTTCACTAACCGGTAATACGGTATCCGAGAGCGATTACGCGCACGCTGTCAACGTGTGGCAACGGTTCGCCATTCGAACGCTCGGCGAGTACAGCGATTTATACTTAAAAACGGATGTCTTGTTGTTGGCCGACGTATTCGAAAATTTTCGCGATAGCTGCATAAAGAGTTACGGTCTTGATCCCGCGTATTATTACACTTTGCCCGGTTTTACATGGGACGCGATGTTAAAACATACGCGTATAAATTTCGAACTCCTTACCGATATTGATATGATTATGTTCATAGAACGCGGTATACGCGGCGGCCTGAGCCAATGTTCGCACAGGTACGCGCAAGCTAACAATAAGTACATGCAGTCGTACGACCCATCGAAACCTTCATCTTATTTAATGTACTTTGATGTTAATAATTTATATGGATGGGCAATGTGTCAGCCACTGCCTTATGCGAACTTTCGATGGGTCGATGACACTTCCAATTTCAACATGATCGTTGTCACTCCCGATTCGCCAAAAGGATACGTACTCGAAGTCGATCTCGAGTATCCGCGACATCTCCATGACGCGCACGCTGACCTACCGTTCTGTCCGACGCGCGATAAGCCGCCAGGAAAATGGCAGGATAAGTTGCTCACAATTTTATGCGATAAGAAGCGGTACGTCATTCATTACCGCAATCTACAACAGTGTACGCGTCACGGTCTTCGCGTCACAAAAATTCATCGCGTCTTAGAATATGCACAATCTCCATGGCTCCGCGAGTACATCGAACTGAACACGCGATTTAGGGCAGCAGCTAAAAATGATTTCGAGAAAAATTTATATAAACTGATGAATAACGCGGTATTCGGAAAAACCATGGAGAACGTGCGCAATCACGTGGATGTAAAGCTGTTAACGAAATGGAACGGAAGGTACGGCGCGGAGGCAATGATCGCTAAACCGAATTTCCATAGTCGCAGCGTCTTTTCGGAAAACCTGGTCGCGATCGAAATGCGTAAGCTCGAGGTGAAGTTCAACAAACCAATCTACGTGGGTATGTGCATCCTCGATATATCCAAGGTCTGTTTGTACGAGTTTCACCACGAGTACATGTTACCACTTTATCATGATAAATGCAAAGTTGTGTACACGGATACCGATAGTTTAATTTACCATATCGAATGTGATGATGTATACGAGCAAATGAAACGCGACATTCCAAGATTCGATACAAGCGATTACGCGTCTGACAACATATATAATATTCCGCTCGTGAATAAAAAAGTACCAGGTTTAATGAAAAATGAGAACAATGGCGCGATAATGACCAAATTCGTCGGACTTAGAGCGAAAATGTACGCTTTGAAGGTAGATGGTAAAAAAGATACGAAGAAAGCGAAAGGTGTTAAGACCAATGTAGTCGCACGAACAATAACGTTCGACGATTACATGCAGTGTTTGAAAGACCGCATAGAAATGACTCGAGATCAATCCCGTATACAGTCAAACTGCATAACGTGTTGTACACCGTTCACGAGACGAAAATCGCTCTGAGTCCGCATGACGATAAACGATATATCGTACCCAAGTCTACAAACACCTTACCATGGGGACATTACCGCGTACCGTTATAAAATATGTATCTTAGGATAATAATAAAGAGTTGTATTTCATTGTATTTTCTTATATTTTCATATATTGTATACATCATATTGTTATATATCCTTATGTTTGTAAAGAAAGAAATAAATGTATTAAACAGCATTGTCCTTGTGTATCCATGAATTGTGCGATCCATCGAATCCCAGCCACTTCACATAGACCTTGTCACCTCTCCTGCGCAGTACTTTCTCCACGAGATACACGTCCGGATACCTCGCACGATGCAACTCGTGCTCATAGAACGCTCCAGAGATAGATTTTCCACGATAATCCTCGAGTACACTGACCGGCAATGAATCGTTTCGCAAATGGCGGACTATTGATGGGTCTGAAAAGGACCGTTTGTAATCAACTAGATTACCTCAATAGTCCGTCCAGTATCCATTTCGTGCAACAACTTGTTGCAAACGGGTATTAATGGAATCGTGAAGATTTTGGAAAAATTGCGGTTTAAGTCGAAGATTCTCCCATGCGTCCTTCGCGTGTTCAATCAGAGCTGCTTTAGTTCTCTCATGAGCAGGATTCCACGAATTTACAATTTCTGCCCATACATTTTCTATTAAATTAAGATCCGGGAATTTCGGTGGCCACTCGAGAACTTCAATCTGCGGATGTTGTGCGAACCACTCCTGCATTATCCTAGAAGTATGGACAGCACTGTTATCCTGAACAAGTCGAAATATCGGCATATCCTCTTCTGGGTAGATAGAGCGAACGTTCGGGAGCAACACGTTTTCCAGAATATCTACATATTCCAGAGCATTCATACGCGGCGAAACTTCGACTAGTTCACCTGGACCGTGTGCACTGATCCAGCCCCACATACCACAAGTGATACACCCACTCCGATCGCGAGGAACAACATATTTTGAATCTAGACGATTAGAGTCAACGGGTCTCCACACATGTAAACGTCGATCAACTGTCGACCAAATACTTTTTCGTCTGTCCAAATAGTACGCTCCCAATCCTCCGGTAAAGCTATATTTATTTGCTGCAATGCAAACGCAATACGGTTGTCGCGATGCACATCAGTTGAACAAAACTTTCGGGCAGGCCTATAGCAATGCACATTTGCTTCTTGTAATCGGCGTCGCGCAGTCCGTTCCGAACATGGTAAATTTAACCGAGTTACAGTTTCTGATACCAAAAGAAAAGGGTTGTTATCTACCTGGTAGTGCAATAAAAGATCTTGTTCAGCAATTGACACTCGTCCTCTTCTATTATTTTTCTGTTTATCCATAACACCCTTCTTCTCTTGTTCTTGCTAACGTTTAATCCATTTGCGCACCGTTTGCACGGAACAAGGAATACGACGTGCGATCTCTTTTTTTGCTGCATCACAGCTAATTACAAACGGTCCTTTTCAGGATCACCAATATATTTGACGAAAGAACACTTTCATTCGCATAACTTTGATCAATAAAAGTATTTAAAACCAATATATCATTGGAAATTATTTAATTCATATATTTTTCCGCCTTCTGATACACACATGTCGTTATTGACGGAATGATATTTCTTTCGCTGCTCATGATCATACGAGGCGATCAGTTACCATCGTCGATAAATTCGGCGATCGGCCGCCATCTACCGTCGCTGCGTTATACGCTAGAGTGCCGGGCAACGTAGGACATGCTCCGCCATTTGCGAAACGATTCATTGCCGGTCAGTGTACATAGGTCACGGGATTGGTATGTTGCACTTTGATGATCTTAAACACCTCGGTGGTCCAATTTGGTGTGTAGCCCTTTTCAAAGACCGTCTTGTACTTACTGACGCGTACCGAGTCGCCTACTTTGAACCTGGCTGGACCCGCTATCTTTATCGCGCTGTACACCGTACTCAAGAGTCTCTCAGCGTCCGCGGGGGTAACGTCGGCGGGTCGCATGCCGATCGTTCGATGTTTTCGGGTGATGTACTCCGCAACGAGCCGCGGTAGCGCGTCGACCCACTTGTAATTTCCGTTGAGCGAACATCTTCCACATGTTATTCTTCAACGTTCGGTTGAATCGCTCGACGATCGAAGCTTTCAACACCGAATACGTGGAGTAGTGATTGATGTTATGTTTCCGCATGAGTCGTTGTACGTTAGTATTATAAAATTCCTTTCCCTGGTCGGTTTGCAAGTTTTTCGGACATCTTTTGCTCTCTCGAATTATCCCGGCGATCGTAGCAGCTACCTCGCTTCCACCTTTGCTCTTGAGTGGCACGGCCCATGCGTACTTGCTCAGCACGTCGATGACAGTAAGTATATAATAGTATCCTCTGTTGACATAAGAATACGGACGCATCTCAACGAGGTCAGCTTGCCACAGATCGTCAAATCCACGCACAATGACGCGTCTTCGTGGAAAATTCCTTCTCGCTGGTGCATGTAGTTCTTCGACGAGTCGACGCTTTTGGAAACTTTGACAGCAGATTTCACCGATGTCATATCGTAGAGAGTGAAGAGCTATCGACCAATCAGTTCGTAATGACGTTGTTTTCCAATACACTGTTGCGTTTATATTTAATTTTTCGGATGCTTTGATCGGAGCTCCGTTATAGCATTTTATGCCTCGTCAACGATCTCACAATGGCCGATCTTGTTAACTTTTGGTTCGGCAACGTTATAGTTTTTACCTAATGCAGCAACGGATCTAATAGACTCTTTATATATGCTTAACAATAGCAATCTTTATTTGACAAAATAAACTATACTTCTTAACTGAATACAAACTTATTCTTATAAAACTTTTGTCTCTCACGTTACAATAAAACGGTAAGGCGCGAACCTCGTCGCTAACAGTATCGCGCTATAAAACAAATGCACGCGGTCGTTCTACCAACATAATATATAACGTACAATATCGTTGTTGCCAACTAACATTCAACAGATCTCTCCCCCCATATCATATCGTTAAATTTTTTTTTGAGCTGCATTAATCTCTTCTTGCTCATGCTTCATGCTTCGTGTTCCATCGTTGAATTCTTTTTGATATGCATCCAAACGGGTGTTAACGTTTTGGAAACGCTCAATGAAGCCTACCTCTGTATCGTTGATTCTGTTTGACACATGACTTATAAGCGTACTGTAAACGGTAGGGAATCTTTTATCCATCTTATCTATTTTTTCATTTAATTCAGCGACTCTTCTGTCTATTTTCCGGTCAAGACTGTCTCGGTAGAAATCTAACATGGCGATTTTTTTCTGCATATCGATGATTTCTTTCTCGAGCTCTTCATGTTTAACTCCCAAAAGTATCGATGCTCTTTTCCATATTAGATTTTGTAGCAATGTTATCACTCGTCTTCAATAACGTTTCAGACTCGTTGATCGTCATCTTCGCGTTACAAGTAACACCGCTCGATTGACTCACGTGCTCAATGGTACGTTCAATTTATAATGATATCAGCCTCGCGAAGTTCGTTCCACGTTCTTAAAACTTGCGTTCTCGTTCGTTCCATGTTCTTGAGCCGTTTATACACGTTCGATACACGTTCAAACATGTTGGAAAGCCGTTCGCTATCTGTTCAAACACGTTCGATATACGTTCGTTCCACGTTCTTAAAACTCGCGTTCTCGTTCGTTCCATGTTCTTGACTCGTTCGTTCCACGTTCGATACACGTTCAAACACGGTCGTTAGCCGTTGTTGAGCCGTTTATACACGTTTGATACACGTTCGATGTGAGTGACGTCGACGGATTGAGTCATCCTGACGATACACGAGTCAATTTATTATGAGACCAGCTTCTCGAAGTTCCTCGATGATCGACAGCATCTCGTTGTCGTGAGAGTTGTTTCCGGTCTGACGCGAAGCGTTGAACAATCGTAGACGCTCCACCAGCTCGTTGGGATCGTCCCAGTGCACGTAATCGATCGCATTGTCGTTCAGTGTCATAACGCGGGGTAATCCCCTTCCGGATTTCGTCTTAGGTTCAGTTGGTAGTAACGGAGCGATTATGTTTTTGTACTTGTGTCCCCTGTTACTCTTTACCTGACCTCGCGCGCTGTGATCGCGTCTATACGCGTTCGTCACCAGCAACATGCTTCTATACTTTTCCAAATCGTCAGCCGTGTATACGATGTCATCGGGAATTCTCTTGAAAACCAGCTCGTAAAGACCTGGTGTACCTTTGTATCGAACATTGTCGAGAATTATATGATCTTCATGGTCTACGTCGAACGGCTTACAACCGAACTTCATTCCATCGTTGCTCAAATAAACTCCGTAAACGTTATCTATGTCTTTGTCACCGCGTATGACAGCCCCGATGAACTTTTGGCCCAGTGGACCCAACTGAGTTCGCAACGCTTCTTGACCCTCTGGCGTTTGTACTTCTCGTTGAACGGACGTTGCGAACGATTCGTTCGTGGTTTCGAAAACGTTCTCGTCCTCGGTTGGAAGATTCATCGGCGGTTGGATCGTCGTACGCGGCGTAGAGGTTATCGTTAACGCATCCGGTGCAACGCTCGATTCGGTTCGAGGCTGTTTCGATTTATGTGATTCGCGATCCGACGAGCCGTTCACTAGTTTCCTCTTTACCCTACTCCTTATCACATTCTTCTCACGCTTCGGGGTGCGTAGTATTTCAAGCCCTACGTCCGGCTCGCGCTTCGGGGTGTGGGGTACTTCAACCGTCACGTCCTTCACCGCGCGCGTGCTCGAGTTGTCAATGATCTTTTGCAGCGGTTCGATAATAGGTCCGAGATGTGTCCTCACAGCGATATCGTCATCGATCATACCGGTCTTCAGAGCATGATGTTTCTTGCGGATTGATTCGCTCGTTTTCTCAATCGCCCTCGCGATCTTTTCATGCTCACGAATATCGCTGCTCCCAACCATGTTGTCAATCGTTCGCGTTTCACTCCGACAGGATATCGACAACAATTAACCGCTCTGCGGTACCGCAAATTCGTTAAATCCTCTTATGTACCGCCCGTTAATGAGCGCACTATCCTTGTCTCTCACTAAGAATCCATACTCGCGTTGCCAACAACTGTGACACAATGAACAAAAATCACCGTACGGCATGTCGGTATTCACGTGATCATTGTACACGTGTTTCAAGTTGGTACCATCCTGTTTGAATAGGATCAGCAGGTTCGCGTTGTCGCGTATAAGATGTTTCGGTATTCTCGCGTACGTCTGACAGAGATAGAAGGAGTCAACGTTCGAGTGACGTCCCATCGAGAAGTATTCTCTCACCGTATCTTGCTTATCACACGCCACGTCATCAAAGACGAAGATCGAGTTTGGACGTGCCTTGCACGGTGGACTGACGTCACTGTTATTGGAGAATGTAAAGTAGCCGATTTCATCGATTGATGTCATCAGATTCTCTAGGTACTGATATTTCGGCTGCTGTAACGACTTCGAGTACACGTACACGTTCTCGAAACGTACACCGTGCGGACTTTTCAGTAAGCTTATCAGAACGTTGGTTTTACCGCAGGTCGAAGGACCGCAGATGATCGCACGTATAGTGGTCGGCAGCATCGGGCCATGTTTACGTATCGCCTCATTGTCGCCCATCTGTCGTAATCTGTTGTCGCAGTTTGTAACCCGTATCGTCAATAGTTGCCGCACGAATCTCATTTTGCCACTGCTAGGTGCGGAGTTACACTCGTATTTATAGGTGCATGAAACCGCGGATCGCTCAGTGTCAAAATGTTTGTCACGCTGACGAGTCCTTCCGATATACTTTATTTAACCGCTGAGCAGTTACAAGTTGTGCCAAAGGTAGTTCTACTGCAAGTGTGTGGGAACTATATTGAACACGTGTGGAACAAGCTCCCGGAACATATAAAGGTGGATGCAGAGGTGCAGACTTACTGCCGTTGTTACGAACATTACAATCAACCGTGGCAACGAACGCACATCGACGGTCCGGCACCGTTGATTAGGGATTGTCGTGAATGTCAGCGCTCGCGACGAACGAATCAGTGAGAGGTGGAAGTCTGCTAAATCGCGCGATAAACACGCTTCCTTTCAAGCTGCACATCCCCGGCTATCAGTTTTGCGGGCCTGGTACGCGACTCGCGAAACAGTTAGCCAGAGGTGATCCGGGTATAAATCCGTTGGACGCAGCGTGCCGCGAGCACGACATAGCGTATTCGCGGAGTAAGGATCTCACCGAGAGACATGCGGCGGACAGGATACTCGCCAAGAGAGCGCGAGAACGTGTTTTCGCGAGGGATTCGACTCTGGGAGAGAGAGCGGCCTCCACGGCTGTCTGGGCAGCGATGAAGGCCAAGACGAAGTTCGGTATAGGTCTGAGGACGATGAAGAAGAAGACGACGAAGAAAAGAACGACGAAGGAAAGAACGACGAAGTAACGGATACTTCCGATAGCGAAACGCGGCGGTGTATTGCCGATTCTACCGATGTTGGGTGCGCTCGGATCGTTGGCCGCAGGGGCAGCGGGGATCGCTAAAGCGGTGAACGACAACAAAGCCGTAAAGCGTCAACTGCAAGAAATGCATCGTCACCATCGCGCGATGGAAGGTCGCGGACTGTATCTCGCCCCGTACAAACGAGGACAGGGTGCAGTAACGAAGAAGAAAAAAAAACGTCAAAAAGGCGTTAAAGATGCCTGCGGGCGTAACCACCAACGTGCAATTGGATCAACTGGCAAGGCGTATGCGCGTGCCTTTCTTTCGCGGCGTTTTCATGCGTAATGAGTTACCGATGGGTGTTGTATGTCGAAATGAGAGCGGTATCGTAAATTTGGATGATGCGGATGGCCCCGGTACTCATTAGGTAGCGTATGCAAAGAGAGGCGACCGCGTCTTATATTTCGACAGTTTCGGTAATCTTCAACCTCCCAAGGAACTGGTGCGCTATTTCGGAGATTCGGTGAAGATTCAATACAATCGTACATCATATCAAACGTATGACTAGAGTATCTGCGGACAGATGTGTCTAAGGTTTCTCCAAACGGTCGATGATCAATATAAATTTAAAGCCTAACGAGGTGCTTTGAATATTCAGTATTCGCTGGATGGTTTCTTCTTCATCATGTCGCTGACACTTACGCTGACCGGGAGGAGCAGTATCCTCACGGCAAACTACTTTGCAGCCATAGATTTGAGCGATGGTGATTACGAACTCGGTCTGGTTGTCTTCGAAACGTATCACACAATACCAAATGTGAACGCTTCGAACAATAAATTCTACTTTGGCGAAGACGACATGGAGATTACGATTCCCGAGGGATCATATGAATTGAACACCATAAACCAATATCTAAAACGCACGCTCATACACTCACAACATGTGAAATGTCCTGTCGATGGTGCACGGCGCAGCGTCACGCATCTAACGAAACGAGAGGACGACAACGATAAGGATTATCTGATAGTACTATGCGCTAATCACAGCACGATGAAGAGTGAAATCAAGTGCGCATACAGAGTGAATTTCAGCAAACCTAACAACATAGGAACGCTGCTAGGATTCTCTGCGAATCGTATCTTACAACCGGGAAAATGGCACGAATCGGATGTATCGATAAAAATAATGAATGTAAACATTATTCGTGTGGAATGCAGCGTGACTGCCGGTGCATACAGCGATGGCAGACACGTGCACACGATACATGAATTCTCGCCGAGGGTGGAACCGGGATATAAAATATCAGAAACGCCTGCACAGATCATTTACTTTCCGATCGTCGTCAGGAGCGTTACGGAGCTAACGATACGCGTTGTAGATCAAGAGAGACGACTACTCGATTTTCGCGGCGAGGAGATTACCATTAGATTACACGTGCGGCGGTGGCAAGAGTAACAGAACGTGAGAGCGTTGGTGATGCTCGTGTTAAACGACAGTTTTGCGAGAGGTAATATTTTTCCGAGGAAGTCAACTGCTGTTACGGTATCGAGTGATAATACAACTCAACAACCTGATAAAAGAAGGAAGCTCATCGCATCGAACGTTGCATTTTTGAGATCTTTGGTTTCGCAGTACGAAATATCTAAAATGACAGAGATTCTCAACATCGGGGACAAGCCGATCTTTGATGATCGCATCGTCAAGATCGAGACTCACACGTACAATCAATATGCCAACACAACGTTTGGATACAGCGATGAGATACGAATACCTATACAACATCAAGATTTGTATACGTTACCATGCGAGAGTTTTCTCTACGTCGAGGGTAAATTAACGATAAAGAAACCCGCAGCGAATAAGCATGTGGTATTGGAGAACAATTGCGTAGCGTTCATGTTCGATGAGATTCGTTATGAACTCAACGGTGTGGACATTGATCGCAGCAGAAACGCTGGAATAACCTCCACTCTGAAAAACTATGTATCTCTGACGGCATCAAGGAATGGGATGTTGAAGAACGCTGGATGGGATATCGTGAATTTTTCAAACGGTGAAGAGGGCCACTTCAACTTTTGCGTACCGCTTAGCATGCTGCTGGGATTTTGTGAAGACTACAGGCGTGTGGTGATTAATGCACGTCATGAATTGATTCTCATACGCTCGCGCAACGACAACAATTGTCTAAGAGGAGATGCCGAGATCCAGCCTGAGATTGAATTACTCAGAGTACAGTGGCGTATGCCCCACGTCGCATTGAACGAGATCAACAAGCTGGCTATGCTACGAACTCTGGAGAGTGGAAGATTTCTGAGCATGAGTTTCCGCTCGTGGGATCTGCAAGAATTTCCTCTGCTGCAGAGTACGACTAAGCATTCATGGACCGTCAAGGCAACAACGCAACTCGAGAAGCCGCGATACGTCATCTTTGCATTGCAAACTGGTCGAAAGAATAATATAACGAGATCGATAACTCGATTCGACGATTGCAAATTAACTAACGTGAAACTTTATCTAAACTCGGAATTTTATCCATACGACGATTTGAATCTCGATTTCAACAAGAAGAGATATGCCATCCTGTATGATATGTACGCGCGGTTTTACAAATCGTATTATGGAGGCAATCATGATGAGGTGTTTCTTCCCATCGACAAATTTGGATTTTGCGGTCCCATCGCCGTCATCGATTGTTCGCGACAAAGCGAATCTGTGAAGACTGCCACCGTCGACGTGCGATTAGAGTTCGACTGCATGGAAGACATACCGGCGAATACTACAGCCTACTGTCTCATCATACACGATCGCGTGGTCGAATACAGCCCGTTGACCAACGTTGTGCGCAGAATCACTTAAGCGCGCGATAACATGGAGAACCTGATATATAAAACATCTGCGATTCATCGAGAACGATTGTAGTCGTCTTCTTCTCGACGCGTTGATACAACAACAGCCATGTCCGTGCCACCATTTGTGGATCTGCAAGGCTTCATCGTCGGCGGAAACTTTGTCGTGAAAGAGTTTGCCGTGCTGAGAAATGGAAATATTCTCTCTCACTACATTTTTGGACCCTGCGGACCATGGCGCGGTCTCACTAGAGGGGAGAGATCACAAGCCTCTTGGCTGATGACGCATCATCATGGAATACAATGGGAGGGTGGAACGACTCCATACTACTGGGCCAGGCGTTTGATCACGAAGGCGGTAATGGACGACGACGATGATGATGACGAAGCACCACCCATCGTATATGTCAAGGGACTCGAGAAACGCGAATGGTTGCGGAATCTGCTTCTGGATAATGATATCTACATCGAGACTATTGACGCTCACTACGAGGACATACCACCTTTGAATAAGCTGGACGTTATGCACACTTTACGTTGTAACACACATGTATCACACTGCGCTTTGCAAAATGTATTTAAAATGTTCAACTGGTGGTCTCAGCAAAAAAATAAAATATATTATGTATAAAATACGTTTTCCATTTTTTTAACTTCCTTTTCTCCTTCTTTTACAGTAAAGAATCCCCTCCCCTGCGGTAAATAATCGTATACACGTTCGAACCTGTTCGCACACGTTTAGTTTAGATAATCCCCTCCCCTATTGTGGTAAAGAATCCCCTCCCTATGGTAAAGAATTGTATATATACGCGTTCAGACGTGTTCGCGCACATTCAGTTTTACATCTGCCACAGCGTATGAAAAACCTCGATTCTAACCAGCAGCAATGTATACCGGTCAGGAGAGCAGCAGCAGCAGCATGAACTATTACGTTCCATACGTTCCGCCTCAGGATGCTGAAACTCCATCGAAAAAATGTACCACGTAAGTTAGAGAATTCTCCATTGTCTTATACTTTGATTTTTTAATTTATAGAGAAAGTATTTTTACTCATGATTTTTTTCCATAGCGTTTTACCCGCACGTCGCGCGATTCGCATACTGAGCAGGCGATATGCGCTGACGGCTACGTGGTATAAGTACTTGGAAATCGGCATCAACGTTGGTCCGTCGAGCTATGTCGAGATTGCGATAGGAGATAATCGAGGGAACGAGTTGATCTTGTTTCTCTAAACGTGGAAAGGACTCTACGAACAGCGATGGGATATTCAGAACCGTCTCCGCAAGGATGTTCGCGACCGCCCTATCAGCGTTGGACCGTTGACGGTGTGAATCAGTGAGAGTCCAGTATCTGATACAAAACTCATATATCTGGAATCATCCAACGTACGTTTGGCGATGACCGAATCGACGTTCTTCACCATGTTCAACCTGGACCGATGTATCAATTTGATGTTCGACCGCTTAAACCGTATGGTCGATAAAGTCGACACAAAGTTCACACAATTTTCAAACATGGCGTCCACTAACCCTAAAAATGTATCGAACGCCATACGCGCCAGCGATTGTTTCGATGAGAATCACATTATAGATTGTAAACTGTTGGCTCCATTTTTTTAGCAAGCTATAGATATAACTTGTAAAAATATTATTATTATTATTATTATTAATAAAAATACTCTTCTAAGCATAAAGTGTAATATTATTTTTCCACACCTATTTCCCATTTTCCTCACAGGAGTGCATCTATGAGGCATTCAAAGTATTAACTCTTAAAGGGAAGCTGTAATCATCTATATTACCGACATGAGTGATTTTTATGGGGATCTTGGAGTATCCCGTATTACCGACAAAATAGTCATTTTAAAAAAAATCTTTTCATCAGTAAAAGAGAAAAAATTCTATTTATTTATTTTCTATAACGTTTTTCTATGGAAATCAAATCTTTAGAATTAGAAGCAAAAAGATTTTTAACGATATTGCAATTTTAACGAAGATATGAGCAAAAGTACAGCGCAAGATTAGGTCTTTAGCATGCGAAGGAATGGACGAGGTGATGGAGGTAGCGAATAAATTGATGTGGATGATATTATTTTTATATAATTTTTTTATTTTATATAATTTTTATTTTACATAATTTTTATTCTACATAATTTTATATAATTATATATATATACATAAAAAATGTTTTTATATTAATCGAGCGAATTCCTCCTCTAGCTCCGCTCTCTCTTCTCGTATATAATTTCTGTAATTACAAAAGTCGCTTATTAGTTAAAATAAAAATTGAAAAATAACAAAACTTACCAATATCATCCTCCTCCGCGAATCGCACGCGCCTTGCAATGCTATCATCAAATATAATTTCTGAAACAAAAGTCGTTTATTATTTACTGAAACTATCGCAACTGAATTTATTCTGTTCTGAACGCAGTTGTATGATAGTTCTAAAACTCACCTATATCGTCGTCATCGTCCTCTTCCTCATCGTCTTCCTCATCGTCCTCTTCCTCGTTCTTCTCGTTGTCTTCCTCGTCGTCCTCGTCCTTCTCATCGTCCTCGTCCTCGTCCTCGTCCTTCTCGTCGTCTTCCTCATCGTCTTCTATCCTTGCCCTCTTTAGTGCATACAACATTTCTGAAAAAACGATCGTTTAGTAGTTATATCAAAATATAATACTATGTAAAAATAAATAAAATACTCCTTATATCTTCCTCGTTCCTTTGTCTTTTTCGGAACTCTTCCTCAATCGTCATTTGATTGCTATCATTAACTTCTGAAAAAAGTGTATTATTTTATTAATCATAGAACATACTATAAAAATATGTAAAAGAAAAAGAAAGAATGAATAAATAAAATACTCACCGATATCATCCCAATCGTTCCAATTTTCTTCTGCCCATTCATCCTCTCCATATAAATTACGTAGGTTGAATATGTCGTCGTCGTCGACATCCTGTCTCGTCCACATATTGTCAATGTATTCTACATCGACCCTCTTCCCCTTCCTCTCCCACCGTGTCCACTTCGCGTTCTCAATGTTTATAAATCCCTTGATATTAATATTGGTTGGATCTATAATCTGGAAAAAAGGATACAACAATAGTATAAATGTATGTATGTATGCATGTATGTACGGATGAATGTATATACTTACCGGTGAGGGATCAAATTTAATATCGACCTCGCTGTATAGTTGCACTTCTTCTAAGGGCTGGTCACCCACCCATATATACTGAAACACATAAAATAAGAAATGAAAGACAAAGTATGTAGACGTTAAACAATGTTTCTTGAATATGTAACTTACCCCAGTCTGCGGATATCGGACCTTTACGATATCCGCGATGTTTCCATAGGCCTGCTGTTGCAGCTCTATTTCTCTTCGGTAAGCGGCCCACATATTCTTATTTCTCGTTCACTACACTTTTCGATCACTCTGACGATCAACTGGCTGAATGTGAAAAAAATCTTTTGCATGTAGCCAGTAGAAAAAAATAAGAGTAGGGCTAGCGATTTGTTAAAGGCGAGGGTGGAGACTTTGCGTGAAAACTGATTGATTTCAAAATTTGTGAGAGATGGAACTTGGTGAGGAGGGGATTTGTTGTTGTTAATTTTGGGAACGTAGGTAATAATCTTCGGACCCGTGGTTTATCCGTTGGAATGTTTCATCTTAAAATATATCACGCATTCCAGCAGTCGAGTGTCGATGCTCAAATGGTTTCCGGTTCGTGGTTGCGTAATCATTTTTAAATATTCATTCCTAGAATATAGATAGAAAAGTGCCGCGCGGTAAACCACGTAGATTATGATGTTTGAAAATTGTACTACACTTAGCTTACTCGCCAGACGTTATCTTACGATATATCATACATTCCAGCAGCCGGGTATTGGCACTCAAATAGCGTTAGTGCCACAGAGTCATAAACAATCATAAACAATAATTCCTAGAATATAGATAGAAAAGTGCCGCAACATACCATTCGTGACGTCATACCCCCCTCGCCCCGGTTTGGACCACCGACCCAGAACCGACTTGGGTTAGGCCCTATCTTACCCCCTCCCCAAAAGTGGTCCAGAACCCGCTTATACTCACTACTCTCGTTAAATAATGGTCTGAGCCAAAATCGGAAAAGGAACTTTTTGTTCAATATTCAACCCTCATTCACCCTCTGAAATATTAATAAAGAGTTATGGGACACCCTGTAGAGTCAAACTGGGAACGTGGTAAATACGTTACACTGTGTCTACATCTTATTAGCATATATATATGTATCATAATACTAACAAGGAGATGGCAAGAATTGCGAAATACAAAATGGAATGAGTCATATACAGGGTGATTCAAAACAACTTCATGTCCTTGAAATGTCGTATTCCTGGTTGAATTCTGAGACGATTTTTCCTTTACCAAAATTTTCTCCGAAGCTTAGTTTTTGAATTATAAAAAGAAATAATTGTCGAATAACAGGCCGCGCGTGAGAGGCAGACAGGGGCGGCGCGCGGCGCGACTCACCGCGGCGCTTACGCGGGACGCTCAGCTGATCGCTACATACGATCTCTCATAATTCTCTCTCATGATTCTCTCTCTCACTCACTCACTCTTTGTTTTTATAATTGAAAAACTAAGCTTCAGGGACAATTTGGAAAAGAGAAAGTCTCAGAATTGAGTCAGGAATACGACATTTCTCTCACTCACTTACCTTGTAGAGAATGACTTCGTGTTGTTGTAGTTCCTTGGAAAAGACGAATCGATCATAATCAATATTTTATTCTTCCACACACAAATTTTACGCAGATATTCAATCACAGTTCGAGACACTGAGAGTTCACAGCAGAGTAATTAATCGAAAGTTTTTTTATAAACTATTACGTTTCACTCACTCGATCAATGAAACGAGAAATGTACTAATGACTCTCAATCACTCGCCGACTAAAAATCACTCACAAGAAAGAAAGAAGCACGCAACACAACACAACGCACGGTACACAACATGTTTCTAACCTCAACACATGTTTACGCGGTGACAGGAAGCAGTCGACTGATTTTTTATTATGATTGTACTAGCGTTGTCCAACTTGTGATCGGTTGAGGCCTCAGTATTCAGATCGTGGCAATTCGAAAAGTATAAAACGTATAATGCCGTATGATGTTCGTTTTGAGTTTAATTAAAATAAAGTGTTTTTAAAATACTTAATATTTTATTACACTTTATTATTTAAAAGCAATCATAATATGAAAAAATTTGAATTAAAACTCTTGTAACTTTTTCTTACATTTTGATAAACGTAAGATATTCGACGTAAAAAATATTAGTCGCCCTGAAAAGGGCGAATTACTTTTGATCGTCCTGAAAAGGACGGATTGTTTTTGGTCGTCCTGAAAAGAACGGATTGTGATTCTCTTTTACAAGAGATGCTCAAAATGGCCCCCGTCCATTCGAATGCAGGCCCTCATCCGTCGTAACAAATTTCTTTGCACGTTTTCCATCACGTCGTCTTCGATGGTCCATATGGCTTCCCGCAATCTTCCTTCCAAATCTTCTAGGCTTTCGGGATGCGTTTTATAAATCATCTCTTTGCAATGACCCCAAAGGAGGAAGTCCAGCGGATTGAGATCCGGGGATCTCGCAGGCCAACGTATCGGGCCATATCGACCCATCCAGCGTCCAGGGAACTGCCGATTTAGAAAATTGGTCACAATTCTTCCGTTGTGTGGCCCAGCACCGTCTTGTTGGAATATTATTTTGCTTCTTTCGTACAACGGCACTTCTTCTAAAAATTCTGGTAAATTGTCGCTTAACAATTC
Source organism: Ooceraea biroi (assembly GCF_003672135.1). NCBI lineage: Eukaryota > Metazoa > Arthropoda > Insecta > Hymenoptera > Formicidae > Ooceraea > Ooceraea biroi. Next base: position 4,286,306 of record NC_039518.1, on the reverse strand, counting down.
CAGATATGTTGCGGCAGTTAAAATGTCTGGAAGAATAATTGGACCTAGGATTTCAGTTCCAAAAATTCCACTCCAGACATTCATCTTCCAACGAGTCTGGAAATTCCTGACTCGTGTACCGCCGGGATTTTCCTTGCTCCATAAGTGCATGTTGTGCGAATTAAATACCCCTTCTCGTGTATAGCGATAATAGCGTAATAGCGATTCATCGCTAAATATCACACGAGAAGGGAATGTGGGATCTTGTTCTGTTCTTCTTATAAAATCTTCGCAGAACCTTCTTCTCAGAGGATAATCTTCTGGTTGTAAATGCTGCACGCGGGTGTAATGAAACGCGTGCAGCTTTTCTTTCTTTAAGATCCTCTGTACGGTTGAACATGCTAAATTGTGTTCTCGAGCAATGATCCGAATACTTGTTTCGGGATTTTGCTCGACAGCGCAAACAACTGTCTCCGTATTTCGCAAATTTCTTGCGCGACGATCTCTCCCTGTGTCGTGTTTGTTCGGCAGGACATTCCCTGTTTCGTACAACCTTTGCGCTGCACCAAGTATGACACGGGCCGACGGATGTCTTGGTCTATTTGGGTATAATTCGACGTATCTTCTTGCAGCAACGTTATGCTGCCCGTTGCATTCGCCGAGTGCCATCAGTATATCGTAGTATTCTTCGTATGTGTATGCTGCCATGTCGTTCTTCTAATGCTTCTTCTAATGTCGTTCTTCTAATAATCAAGGGATTATTGATTGCAGTATCGATCGCTTCATCCTATTTATACGATCTTCGCGAGGGGTCGATACCCCCTCCGCGCCCCCCGCGAAGATCGTATAAATAGGATGAAGCGATCGATACTGCAATCAATAATCCCTTGATTATTAGAAGAACGACATTAGAAGAAGCATTAGAAGAACGACATGGCAGCATACACATACGAAGAATACTACGATATGCTGATGGCACTCGGCGAATGCAACGGGCAGCATAACGTTGCTGCAAGAAGATACGTCGAATTATACCCAAATAGACCAAGACATCCGTCGGCCCGTGTCATACTTGGTGCAGCGCAAAGGTTGTACGAAACAGGGAATGTCCTGCCGAACAAACACGACACAGGGAGAGATCGTCGCGCAAGAAATTTGCGAAATACGGAGACAGTTGTTTGCGCTGTCGAGCAAAATCCCGAAACAAGTTTCGGATCATTGCTCGAGAACACAATTTAGCATGTTCAACCGTACAGAGGATCTTAAAAGAAGAAAAGCTGCACGCGTTTCATTACACCCGCGTGCAGCATTTACAACCAGAAGATTATCCTCTGAGAAGAAGGTTCTGCGAAGATTTTATAAGAAGAACAGAACAAGATCCCACATTCCCTTCTCGTGTGATATTTAGCGATGAATCGCTATTTACGCTATTTATCGCTATACACGAGAAGGGGTATTTAATTCGCACAACATGCACTTATGGAGCAAGGAAAATCCCGGCGGTACACGAGTCAGGAATTTCCAGACTCGTTGGAAGATGAATGTCTGGAGTGGAATTTTTGGAACTGAAATCCTAGGTCCAATTATTCTTCCAGACATTTTAACTGCCGCAACATATCTGGAATTGTTAAGCGACAATTTACCAGAATTTTTAGAAGAAGTGCCGTTGTACGAAAGAAGCAAAATAATATTCCAACAAGACGGTGCTGGGCCACACAACGGAAGAATTGTGACCAATTTTCTAAATCGGCAGTTCCCTGGACGCTGGATGGGTCGATATGGCCCGATACGTTGGCCTGCGAGATCCCCGGATCTCAATCCGCTGGACTTCCTCCTTTGGGGTCATTGCAAAGAGATGATTTATAAAACGCATCCCGAAAGCCTAGAAGATTTGGAAGGAAGATTGCGGGAAGCCATATGGACCATCGAAGACGACGTGATGGAAAACGTGCAAAGAAATTTGTTACGACGGATGAGGGCCTGCATTCGAATGGACGGGGGCCATTTTGAGCATCTCTTGTAAAAGAGAATCACAATCCGTTCTTTTCAGGACGACCAAAAACAATCCGTCCTTTTCAGGACGATCAAAAGTAATTCGCCCTTTTCAGGGCGACTAATATTTTTTACGTCGAATATCTTACGTTTATCAAAATGTAAGAAAAAGTTACAAGAGTTTTAATTCAAATTTTTTCATATTATGATTGCTTTTAAATAATAAAGTGTAATAAAATATTAAGTATTTTAAAAACACTTTATTTTAATTAAACTCAAAACGAACATCATACGGCATTATACGTTTTATACTTTTCGAATTGCCACGATCTGAATACTGAGGCCTCAACCGATCACAAGTTGGACAACGCTAGTACAATCATAATAAAAAATCAGTCGACTGCTTCCTGTCACCGCGTAAACATGTGTTGAGGTTAGAACATGTTGTGTACCGTGCGTTGTGTTGTGTTGCGTGCTTCTTTCTTTCTTGTGAGTGATTTTTAGTCGGCGAGTGATTGAGAGTCATTAGTACATTTCTCGTTTCATTGATCGAGTGAGTGAAACGTAATAGTTTATAAAAAAAACTTTCGATTAATTACTCTGCTGTGAACTCTCAGTGTCTCGAAACTGTGATTGAATATCTGCGTAAAATTTGTGTGTAGAAGAATAAAATATTGATTATGATCGATTCGTCTTTTCCAAGGAACTACAACAACACGAAGTCATTCTCTACAAGGTAAGTGAGTGAGAGAAATGTCGTATTCCTGACTCAATTCTGAGACTTTCTCTTTTCCAAATTGTCCCTGAAGCTTAGTTTTTCAATTATAAAAACAAAGAGTGAGTGAGTGAGAGAGAGAATCATGAGAGAGAATTATGAGAGATCGTATGTAGCGATCAGCTGAGCGTCCCGCGTAAGCGCCGCGGTGAGTCGCGCCGCGCGCCGCCCCTGTCTGCCTCTCACGCGCGGCCTGTTATTCGACAATTATTTCTTTTTATAATTCAAAAACTAAGCTTCGGAGAAAATTTTGGTAAAGGAAAAATCGTCTCAGAATTCAACCAGGAATACGACATTTCAAGGACATGAAGTTGTTTTGAATCACCCTGTATATATAGATTAACTGCAATAAGTTAAAGAATACTAGTAAAAATATATGTACAAATATTTAGTCTTTATAATAATACTTATTTTTAATCAATGTTAGAAATTAAGGATTACCTTGGATAAAGAGAGCACTTCCATACCACGCAACAACACGCTGACACGATGAAAAAACCAACAAGAACTGAAAAGAACGCAACGATGCCAACGACGAAAAGAGGAAACATTTTAAATATATATGTTATATTCATGTTATAATATATATAATATAAAATGAATATAACATCTCTATATAACACGTTGTATAACATCAAAGTAATAATAATATAGCATTTGTAATATCACGTGTTATGTTCAATTTATATTGCTGTTATATTATTATAACCAGAAAATAACACAGTTATAATAAAGTTTTAAAACAAAGTAATATTACAGTTATAAAAGGAAAGTATGTAGTCTCAATATTAATAGTGTATAACAACTGTTATATCACGTGTTACTTCTGAGATATATAATAGTTATATTCTGTGTTTGCTGGGATATTACAAAAGCATTTTGTGTAAGTTACTGGTTAGTTATTATTTCCTACTCATATATATAACATGTTATATTGCTTGTTATGTTACTGTTATGTATGAGACATTTCGTTTGTAATGTGACTGTTATATTGTGATTAAGTGAATGGAATATAAATATTATGTTCTTTGTTATATCTTGCTAACCTTTTATATATATATAAAAGTAGCAAAATAAATAGAAATTTATATAAAAATAAAAAATTAATGTTTATTTGCTTATTTCAATAAATTTAATACAAACAGTTTTTTAAACTTTCGACATTCAACACTGAAGTTAAATTTATAATATATTTAAACGTATATTAAATATTTATAAACAAAAAGTTTTTTAGTCTTAGACATTCATGACAGAAATAAAATATGTAATGCATTTGAAATTGTGTAGTAAATTTATACATATATAAAAGTAATAGATAATATCATAGCAAGCTGTTTAATTTGTTTTTAATTTTAATTTTCCTTTTCCTCTCGATTTTTCCGTTGCTTTGCAAATCGGAACCACTCCGCAGATATTGTATCCAGCTCTTTTTCTGTTACAAGGTGATGTCCTAAAATAACTTCTATAAAAAGACAAAATCTTTTTAATTGTCCATTATGCAATATATTAAATAAAAAAGAATAGTAAGTGAATATACCTTTCATTGCTGTAATCATCAATAATTTTGCAACAAAAAACTTTTGTCTGTGCCCTTTCCAAGAGCACGCCATTGCACATTCGTTACAAAAGACTTTTGTCAAAATATTTCTAACATGTTCTCTTGGAGAATGGCCTCCAATTTTTTGTATAAAAGCTTCCTGAAATAAAAAAATGCCATTAATTATGCAAAATGCAGAATCAATTTTTTTTAGGTGTACTTACATATTCATTATAAACAGTTTTGTCATTGTTTAACTGAACTTCAATTTTTTAAAATATCATCAATACATTTTAATGGTAAGAACGTTTTAATTCTGTCTGTATTATTTATTATTAATTATTAAGATGTATTATTATGTATTAAGATGTATTATTATTAATTATTAAGATGTATTATTTATTATTTATTATTAAGATTTATTTTGACCGTTGCGGATAACTTTATTAGCCAGTTGTGCTGAAACATCATCTAATTGTAGGTGCATTTCTACTACAGCCCTCATTAAATGTTCAACAGTTTTTGAAATTAATTAATATAATTTTTATAAATAATAAAATAATAAATCTGGATAAAATAAAATTATTTATTTTTGCTTTGTAGTTCATTATATGATGAATCAATTTTATAATGATACATATGGAAGAGAAGGATGTTCTTTAATGATAATATACTATTTATACCCACTTATAATATACTGTTATAATTCTATTTATACTATTTATAATATTTATAAATAGCATATTTTTTATATTTATAATAAAACATAATAAAAATTGAATTTTTAAATACGTATTTGTACATAGAATTGTTACATTTATCAATTTGGATAATGTTTATAATAAAAAAAAGAACTTTACCTTTACTTCTCTCCAACATATTTAATGCAGTATCAGTTTCTATGCTTTTGTTCGTATTCAACGTCTTTTCGAAAGCACTACTTTTACTTTTAGATACTGACATTCCAGAATGGTTTCTACATAACTCACGTCCAGTTTTCTGCATCGCTGAAATATAAATTTAAAAAGATATATGTATGTTTTAGGATTAAAATACAAAGAAATAAGAAACTCATCATCGTCTTGATTATTATTCATCATAGAATTAACAATATTGGCATTATTTTGAGAACTCTGTATTTCTGCAGGCCACATAGGAAGAGCTTTATTTATGTTCAGTTCATTCTCCACAAAATTATCTTCAGAATCTTCTTTATTAATAGATATATTTAGTTTTTTTTACCATAAATTTTCAAATTTTTTTACAACTATAATTTTTCTCCTTAGTAGTAGATAGGCTAGGAGAGTTCTGGACCACTTTGGGGAGGGGGTAAGATAGGTCCTAACCCAGGTCGGTTCTGGGCCGGCGGCGGTCCTAACCCGAGGGCGAGGGGGTATGACGTCACGAAGGGTACGGTTTATGACCCTGTGGCACTTTTCCGTCTTTATTCTAGGAATTATTGATTAAGATTATGTTCATAACTCTGCGGTACTATCGCTATTTGAGTGCTGACACTCGGCTGTTGGAATGTTTTATATCTTAACAATATCTTATTATACAATATAAACATATTCTTATATGACTGCATTCTTTCAGGACTTTTTTTTGCTTGGATGTACGTTATGACATTCATACAGGGTCCGGCGCCAGTCTGGCGACAAACGTCTAGACAATTTTCCGGCACGTACTCGATTGCGCGAAAATAGTTTTCTCAAAATCATAAACTTTCTTTCCGTTGGAAAATACAAAGGTGATATAGACTCACTCGCTGCCGACCCGAACCGACGCTACATGTCGGAAGTTTACTACAAAGGATGTCAGCTCAACAAAGGCAGCGGCCTACGATTGAACTGCGGCCTAAACGCACCAAAAAATTCACACAGTCTTTCCATGGTTTATTACCTACGTTCCCAAAAATTACCAACAAATCCCCTCCTCACGAAGTCCCATCTCTCGCAAAGTTTGAAACCAATCAGTTTTCGCGCAGTCTCCACCCTCGCCTCTAGCAAACCCTACTCTTTTTTTTCTACGGGCTACACACGAAAAATTAGCTTCCTTCTTTCAAGATATTTCCAAAGCATTTCAAATTTACAGTTTTGTGCAAAGTACAGTGAAAACAACTTCTCCGAGAAGAAATGGAGGATATTTACTCAGAATCTGAGATAGAACTAGATATAATCGACGTTCTCGAGAACCCACGAGAAAAGTGGAAAAAACTCACGACGGGTGTGCAACACATATCACCGGTACAGTTCTTACGAGACCGAGAACTAGGAATACATGGAACCGGTGAACGACGCACCAGACAAGATATTCATATAACTGATGCGTGGACTGTTGAGTGGTGGCCTCGTTGCGTAAAGTGGAAATTATACAGGCAACTACTTGAAGAGTGTAAGAGAGAGGAAAGTGGAGAATTCGTACCGTACAACAATGTCAAAACTGCAGCTAGTTACTACACCCCAAAAATTATTGAAAAGATCAAGCGTAGCGGTGATCTTGTGCATCTTGAGATATCCGCGAATTTCGGGAGACATGTGGATTTGATAATTTCTGGATAATTTCGGATAAATATAAAGAGCGTTATACTCCTTTTAGAACATCGAAACGTGTGTTCGACGAGGAGTACCAGAATATCTATGAGAGGCGAGGCATCGACTCGTGCACCATCAACTTGTACGATTTTAGACACGTGCACGGTACCATTAATAACATCGTGCGACATTGCGACGTATGCGAACAAAAGACGTGCAAGTGTCCGGATCTCAGAAAAAAGGTATGTAATATTAAGTAAAATTGTATATTACGAAAAAGCCGATCTTAGTCTTCAATTTATAATATTTATTTTACAGAAGGATTGCCGCCGCAGTTCTCCTCCGCCACAGGTCTCCTCCGAAGATGATGATGATGATTTATAAAAAATAAAAAAACATATTTAAAAAATATATATACAGATGATAAAATTAAAAAATAAAAGAACATTTATATATATAAAAATAACAATTTTATTTCTCATCACCTCTTCCGTTCCTTTGCATGATTTCATAAACTTAATTTTGCGCTGTGCTATACTTATGATTGTGATTTCATACGTACAAAGTTAAACTATTATATTATACAAAGTTAGGTTTTCAATAGTTAGGTTATCGATAACAAAACTAAAATTTCAAAACTTTTCTCTCATTTTTCACATAATCTCCACCCACCTCGCCTCTAGCCAATCGCTTTGTGATGTCTCCCCTCCACCATCCAAAAACTCAAATTTTGAAACCAATCTCTTTGCCACGCCCCCACGCCTCTAACCAATCGCTTTACGCGATGTCTCCCCTCCACCATCCATTAGATTCTAAATTTGCGGTAAACTCTTCCTCCCAAGACATTTCCCTAATATAAAAGAGTAAGGACTTCGAGTAAAGTTCTTTGTAAGAAAAATCTGTGCGAAAAGTAAAAGTGGTGTCTAAAATAGCATCTCAAAATGAAACTCTACCAAATCGAAGAAGATGTTGTTGAAGAATCATCGCGAGTGGCAACGTTGAGCGAATATTTCGCCTGGCAGCAACGATGTGACGAGTGCATCGAAAAATTAGAAGAACAATGTCGTGCTAAGCGTCCACGACTATCTCTAGGACGCAATCACTCGTTAGTGGCTCGAATCGCGCAGCTCAAGGGATTGAAGAAGGAATTGGAAACACGTTTCAGACATGTCGGTGGCGGTGACCACGCCGAACAGTCTTCCAACACAAAACTCTCTTGGCGAGAGATTCATACCGCGTTCAAAAACCGCATTCTGACAGGTGTGGTGATCAACGTGGATTACATCGACCCGCGACGATTCCTGGAGGACACTCGCACCATAGTGTTGGAGCATGTGCGCAATGCAATTGAACAACACAACAGCGTAAAAGTGAACACCATGTTCAACAGGGAGTTCGTGGCGGGTGAGAAGACCGCCAATAAAAGTATAAACACGAGAAATCATGAACTCTTTAAGACATCGGATTTGCAAGAGTGGTTCACGCAATACGTGATCGAACCCACCCTGGCGTCTCTCGAGGAGTTCCAGGAGCGCAATAGCGGGTGGGCATTGTCGCGTATATTGAACTTGACCATCAATATCAACAAGCACAATCCGATGCATGCGGGATGTCGCATTAAATTATCGATGGAGATAAAACTGAAGAAACAGTGGCGAACGTGCAATCGAAGGACAATGCATGTTTCGCGTGGTCGGTGATTGCCACTCTGTATCCTGCAGAAGAACACGTAGATAGGCCATCTTCCTATCCGCATTATACAACGGTGTTGAATCTCCAGGGCATAGAGTTTCCAGTGTCGTTGAAGCAAATAAAAAAATTTGAGCTGAATGATATCTCGGTAAATGTATACGCCATCCAGGAGAAGAAGAAAGAAGAGGAAAAAAACTCACAATCGGGCCGATACGACTCACTGATGAGAAGAAGTGCAAGCATGTGAACCTGCTGTACATGCAGGATCCGCTTGACAACGTGGGACATTTCGCGTGCATCAGGAATCTGTCTCGGCTGGTGAGCTCACAACTGAGCAAGAAGAACGGGCAAAAATACATTTGCGATCGGTAAGTAGCTTTATTATATTTTCAACGATTTAATATGAAGCCAGTAATTCAAGCGTTTTACGAACTCAATTGTGACAAGATAAAACGTCATAATTTTAAGACTAAAATTAAGTTATTAAACAAATTTTACAGGATCATTGACAAGCATGTTAAAGAATTTCCTCTTTTTAAGAATCAAGAGACACGGCAGTGTCTCGCGCCAAGTATACGCGCAGCGAGACCGCACCGTGACACTATTACGCGAAGCGACGCTTTCGCAGACACTCAGATTATTAGATCTCAATAACCGCTGAACGGATGAACTTCTAAGTAGGCTCAATGGATAGCTTGGGGTCGAATTATATAATAAAAGTGTTTTTATTTTTCTTGTACGTGCCCTACGAGCGGAGATATGGCGATGCAAAGTCTGAAATTGGAAAATTTCATTTAAGAAACGTCGTCGTCGTCATCATCGTCATTTGTACAGTCCGTTCTTTTTCGTCGAGATGGCAGCAGCTCCGTTTATACCGACCGGCGGAGATGCTGTTGGTATATCCGTGTGACTCACACATAACGATCATATGTAGTGGCTCTACATTAGAATTGAGATATCGCGAATCTGATTGCGCTGACTTTTTGACAATCGTTTGCAGTTTCGTTTTGTTTGTAGTTGAACTGTTCAAAAGGTATTAATTAACATTTGTTTAAATAAAAAATAGCTAACTTTGCCATTTGTGAAGATATCGCGAATCCGCTTGCGCTATCATTTTCAGAATCGTTTCTAGTTGTTTCGTTTGTACACTAATAGCGTGCGCGTAATCGCTCTCGGATACCGTATCACCGGTTAGCGAACTGTAAAACGATTTGCGCGGCGGTAGGCGAGTATCCTCCAACTTTTCGGCGCAATCCACATATTCATATGGGAACACACCCTTTCGCGTAAGTAAATCAAAGTCGTTGGTAGAGAGGTGTGCAAATTCGGATCGTACGATTCTGAGTTTATCTTTATTCAAAAATGATGACAACTCATCCAGGCTACTATTCAGAAATCTTAACGAATCGATGAACCGCAATTGCACGTGGTTACACCATTTTTTGTCATCTGACTCGTTAACGTGTTTTGTAAAGGAAATATATTTTTCTTTGTTTATCGGCAATAGGTTGATAGCGCCCTCGAACGCAGTAGCTATTTCTTTAATGATAAAATGCGCATCGTAGCCGGATAAATTATGAAACACTATCGGAATGGTATAAGAATCTTTGTAATTTAAGTTACAATTCGCGTGCGCGGAACCTCTGTACCGACCGGTGAGATGGCAATGATCGCGTACTCGCGTGTCGTCCAACGCGAACGGTTTCTCACAGATATGGCAATGCGTTGCGCTATTATACTTTTCGCGCTCGTCTCGTGTTAATTCTACCATGGGGACATTTCTCGATAAAATCGCTTTCACACGATGCGCTAAATCTTTTAATTGTTCAACGAACCACGCTATGCAGTCGGTGTCGCGACGGGATCGGTACCCGGATAACGACGCATCGTAATTGCATCGCACGTAATACCCGATGCTAGATACCTGGTGACGCTGGTACAGCTTCGGGTCGTCGTCCTCCTCCGTCTTCTGCAGGATACATTCCAGATCGGCATAGACGACGAACGGTATTCTCTCCTTCCTGTTGTAGTTGGTGAAACTTAGCCACTTGTTATCTTGATTTGGTAGAACGATGGCACAGTCGTTCATTTGTTGGCAATCAATAGTGTGGGCCTCTAATTTCTCGTTGGTATGGAAATAATGTAGACATCTGCAAGAATGGAAGGATTTGTTACTTAATTTATTCTAGCAATGCATAAGTATTTGTTATATAAAAGTATAATAAATTATCCAATAATTTATTTTGACCAAGCTGGCAAAGGTTGATGTTACAAAGCGCACTACGTTTCGACCGACGGTTTCGGTCTTTCTAAAGTGCTGAATATATTTTCACAAAAGGTCAGTTACATTCTAAATCAAAACCAAACAATTTCCGCAATGAATCAATTACAATCTAACAATATAAATTATAAAAATTATAAAAACACACACAATATCATCGCTGTGACGCTCCAATACAACATATAAGTACTCACTTGCAGAATATAACCAAACCAAACGATTTTGAACTACGGAGACAGTAAGAAAATGACACGAGTCAGTCGATAGACTGTCTTCATGTGAGGCGAATCTTATTATCTCTCCGCATCACAATAACAAGGTCACATCTACCTCAAAATATTGTCGTATACACTTGGAAGGTTTTCTGTGTCATTTTGCGTATTGATTGTTTTATCATGTCGTTTTATAAAATACATTTCGGCTATTTCACGTTTCTTAATATGTTCTTTCCGATGTAAAACCTGAGTGTTAATCCAATCAAATTCGTGATTGCAATCTAAGCGGTGTTTACTCACAACAGAATGAAAGTCAGGATCTTTATTAATGTCAGCTTTATGTTCTTTAATACGGGTATCCAACCTACGCTTCGTTTGTCCTACGTAACAAGAATCGCAGGTTTTACAGTCAATTTTATATACAACTCCCATCACGTCCTTGTTCTCTATTTTATCTTTTTCTGATTTAATTATCTGGTTTAATTTATTCGGGATAGTGAAGATCGTCTTAAAGTTGTATTTATTTAAGTTCTTCCGTAATACTTCGCTAATGTTTCCAATGTACGGGATTTTTATGTATTTATTTAATGTACCATCTCTATTATTGTTAATACTATTAGTATTTTGATTTCTATGCTGCAACTCTTTTATTCTCCTACCTATATGCTTATTAATAAAGTCCATCGGATAACAATTGTTTGTCAAGATCTCACGCACATGTTTAATGTTGTCTGTATGAAATTGTCGATCAGACAAAATTATTGCTCTATCTACCAGTCCCTTAACTACACTCACTTTGTGTTGGTAAGAATGATTTGAGTAGAAACTGATATATCTCCCGGAGGAAGTGGGCTTCTGGTACCAATTTGTTAGTAATACATTATTCATTCTAATGACTTTAACGTCCAAAAAATTCAGCGAATTCTCAAATTCCGTTTCCATCGTAAATTGCAACCTCTCATGATAAGCGTTAAAAACCCTCATAACCTCATCAATCTTGTCCCTCGGTAAAATTGTAAACACGTCGTCAACATATCTGTAATAAGTCATCAACGTAAAGCTTATTATTATTAGACATTAAACAATGTAGGTTACAAATATAGTTAACTTAATCTATACTTAATAAACTTAATCTATACTTAATTGTAATGTTACACACACGTGTGCAGAACACACACACACACACACACACACACACACACACACACATTCACAAGAGAGAAAGAAACATATTGAGTGCGAATTTTTTATTCGGTTTAGCAGCGCCAAGTATTTTCAAAAAACACTTATTGTATTAACATACATATTTATGTGTATTAAAATATTTATTGGTAAAAAAATCAAAAAACACTTATTTGTATAGACATTTATATGTATTAAAATATTTATTCGTATAAAAATATATCTGCTTAATATTATTATCTCCTTTATTTTTTCAAATAAAATCTTTAAGACCGTGTTAAGTACAATCATAAGATGTTTGAAACCAATTACTGAGCTACATTAGCATCTTAAGACATTATTACTTCAGATCATCTGGAAATAAGAGCGGACTACGAGATAAATGCGGACTAGAAGATAATAATATTAAAATATTTATTTGTATGTTGAATGTAATGTAAAACAATATGTGCTCAAAACTGTCATTACAGAATTATATATTATTAACTGGATATAGCACTTTAATATCAAAGACCAGTATTCATAGTCCGTTCTTATTTCCAGACGCGATCTGAAGTAATGTATTAAGATGCTAATACGGCTGTGTGATTGGTTTCAAATATCTTATAATTGTACTTAAGATGGTTTTAAATAAGAATCAACAATGAATATCGGCCAAAGAGTAATAATAAAAAGTAATAGATTTTCTGGTTTGCATAAATACCCAACTAAAGTAATAGATTTTCTGGTTTGCATAAATACCTATTGTAGTTGGCGCAATTTGGTAATATCATTAGTTTTGTAGAGTTCTTTTTTAAAAGAACTTTGAGTTTGAAAGATATCAGTTTTGTAGAGTTCTTTTTTGAAAGAATTTCGGGTTTGAAAGAACTTCGGGCGCTTATACTTGGCGCTTTTTTTATACCTTTTTTTAAAAAGGTAATTTTGTTGTGATTTCACACATTTTGTAGTGTGAAGTATGTTATTCTTTTCTTTTTATTAATGGCATTAATAACATTTATTATCAGCAAAATGATTTGTTAATATCATTAGTTTTGTAGAGTTCTTTTTTGAAAGAACTTCGAGTTTGAAAGATATCAGTTTTGTAGAATTCTTTTTTGAAAGAACTTCGGGCGCGTATACTTGGCGCTTTTTTGTACCTTTTCTTAAAAAGTTAATTTTGTTGTGATTTCACACATTTTGTATATGTGAAGTATTCTTTTTTATACTATATGAGGATTTGCATAACACGAAACATTATCTGTATTTTGTAAACCATGTAAACCCCAAGCAATATTTTGCCGTGATATTTGATTTTGACAATTCTCTTGAAGCAATTACTTTTGACAATGCCCACGGAACATCTTTCACTTTGCGATAGCGTTCTTTTGTAACAATAATTTACAATGAGATTTTAAGGCATAAAACTTAAAATTTAGGCTCGATTGCACCTTTGTGTTTTTATAAAGGGCACATCAAAAAGAGACGAAGAGTGAATTAAGAGTGAATATTCTCAATTATAAGCTTTATAATAAATATTCTAAATATTTTACTATTTTAATTTTTTAATTATATCGATATCTTAACAAATGGCAAAGTTAGCTATTTTTTATTTAACCAAATGTTAATAACTTAAACTTTAAATGTTCAACTATAAACCAAACAACTAGAAACGATCCTGAAAAAGACAGCGCAAGCGGATTCGCGATATCTTAACAAATGGCAAAATTAGCTATTTTTTATTTAAACAAATGTTAATAACTTTTGACAGTTCAACTACAAACGAAACAACTAGAAACGATTCTGAAAATGATAGCGCAAGCGGATTCGCGATATCTTCACAAATGGCAAAGTTAGCTATTTTTTATTTAAACAAATGTTAATAACTTTTAAAAGTTCAACTACAAACGAAACAACTAGAAACGATTCTAAAAATGATAGCGCAAGTGGATTCGCGATATCTTAACAAATGGCAAAGTTAGCTATTTTTTATTTAAACAAATGATAATAACTTTTAAAAGTTCAACTACAAACGAAACAACTAGAAACGATTCTGAAAAAGACAGCGCAAGCAGATTTGCGATATCTTAACAAACGGCAATGTTAGCTACTTTATTTAAACAAATGGTAATAACTGTAACACTAACTGGATCATAAATATTAGTGATCTTGAAATTTCTAAGAAAGTTATGGACTTCCTAAGTCTAGGTAACAAGTTTGCGATCCCTTTCAACGATCATGATAGGAATAACCGAACCGAATTCGTTGTAGATGTGATAAAAAATTTTGAGTACAGTTTTTACAGGGTTTCAAATGAAATTGCGAGAGTAGTAAGAAACTCAGTATGTAATATTGTACGACAGTTTTTAAATTACCGACGACATACAGAATTTATTGACAAAATTTTGATTAACTCCTTTAATATGTGTAAAAAGTTTTAAAAGAACAATGAAGATGTTATGGTCAAACAAAGGACAGGTGACTGTAATTATGAGTAGACGTTGGTATGTTAACCGAATGAATGGTTTGTTAAATGACGAGACTACTTATAAAAAATTGCCTTGGAACCCTTTAAACCGATTAACTAGAAAAATAAATTACTTAATTAAGACTTGGCGAGACAATGAACTTATTGACGAGATGACTTACAAGATGTTGTACAAAACGACATATAATTTATCTTCTTGCTACGGCCTGCCAAAGCACACAAACCTGACTACCCGCTAAGGATTATAGTGTCTGCTGTGGGTAGCCCTACATACGTAATTGCTAGCTTTTTACATGGTATTTTGAAGAAATCAGTTCCGAAACCGTCTTCGTTTATTTTAGAGAGTTGGTTTTTGTTAAGCTTATCAAAGATATTTCGATTGAACCGGATCAACTGCTAGTTTCGCTGGATGTAACTTCATTATTTACAAACATCCCGACAGATTTAATAATGAAAGCAATTGAAAAAATATGGCACTTTATTCAGAGTAAATGTAATTTCAGCTTAAATCAGTTCAAATACGCGATCGAATCTGTTCTGGGCTCCACAAGTTTTAAATTCAATAACAATTTTTATGAGCAGACTTTTGGCACGCCAATGGGTTCTCCATTATCACCGATACTAGCGGATATGGTGATGGAGGATCTGGAAGTTTCTTGTATTGACTCTCTCAGTTTTACGTTGATGACTTATTACAGATATGTTGACGACGTGTTTACAATTTTACCGAGGGACAAGATTGATGAGGTTATGAGGGTTTTTAACGCTTATCATGAGAGGTTGCAATTTACGATGGAAACGGAATTTGAGAATTCGCTGAATTTTTTGGACGTTAAAGTCATTAGAATGAATAATGTATTACTAACAAATTGGTACCAGAAGCCCACTTCCTCCGGGAGATATATCAGCTTCTACTCAAATCCCACTAAACACAATTTATAACATTTATGTTACCTAGAAGTAACAAGTAATGTAACAATTGTTATATTAATAGTTCGTATAAGATATATAACTTGTTACTTCCCAGATAACACGCATGTCGAAATGACATCTTAAAGACGTCTTTAAGACTATATCAGAAAGATGTCCTTAAGACGTCGTGAAAGAGACGTCTTAAATTCATTACCAGAAAGATATCTTTAAGATGTCTTAAAAAAATGTCTTTATGACTTTGTTAGAAAGACGTCCTTAAGATGTTATAAGATAGACGTCTTTAAGACTTTGTCAGAAAATCGTCCTTAAGACACGTCTTAGAAACGACTTTAAGGCTTTATTAGAAAGACGTCTTTATAATGTCTTAGAAAGATGTCTTTACGACTGATACAAAATGTCATCGACAAAATGACATACGTTAAGTTATGGATGTCATTTTGTCGATGACATTTTGTATCAGTCGTAAAGACATCTTTCTAACGTGTTATAAAAACGTCTTTCTAATCCATGTGTCAATGATAATCAAACCAATTCTCCAAGAGTTAAGACTTTTTGGAATCGGCAAGGAAGCTGGCAGAGGCCAGAGGACAGAATGTTATAACCTATTAATCTATTAATTAGAATAATAGGTCTGTTCTTTATTGCTGAACTCCCTGCACTGGGCTGCACTAGTTCAGAGTTTATCTTTTTTACTCCATATTAGGAGGAAAAGGATAAACTCTGAACTAGTGCAGCCCATTGCAGGGAGTTCAGCAATAAAGAACAGACCTAATAATTCTTATATAAGACATCTCAAAGACGTCATATAAAATGTCATCCCAAAGACGTCAGAAAATACGTCAGAAAAGACATCCCAAAGACGTTATAAATCGGGTCATAAGACGTCTCAAAGACGTCATAACAACGTCCTTCTGATAGTTTTACAAGACGTCTTATAAGAATATAAGACGTCTTTTAGACGTCTTTAAGACGACATAATGTTATCTGGGTTTGAAGTAATATTACAATAGTTACATGTAAAAGTATGTAACTGTAACTTAACTTAGTTACTTTAGAGTAATATTACATAAATGTATATTTTAATATAAATATAATGTTACATTGTTATTTTGTTTTAGAATATATTTTATTTATAATTATTTTGTTTTTCGAATATCAGAACGAAGTTTATTGGTTGCATCAGTATTAATTGCAGATTTTTGTGAGCCAATTTTATAAGTTTATGCATTTTATTATATTAAATTAATTTTATATTATTAATATAATAAAGCATATATATATACTTATATCATTTTTTAACTCACAATTATTTATAATAACAGTGATTATTTTTTATTTGAATTTTCCCGCTTCTTCTAACTCATAATCATAGTTTTATGAAAGTTATAAAAAAAACATCATCGCAACATCCTTTTCCGTTTCGACGTTTGTGCACAAAGATACTACATGTTAAATCGTGCAACGTGCAGGTACGTAACAAAACTATATTAAAAATCAACTATATTTAATTATATTATATTACGTGTCGTATTAATGGGCATGTATATGGCATTATACATGTTGTTTAATTACAATAAGTTCAGGAAATCTAAAATGTGTTGTTCCTAACCTCAAATAGTACAAAATATTCAATTACTAATTGGTTAAGTAAAATTATTTCTTTTATTGTTTAATAATTATTAACTACAATTAGAAAGAAGTTTTGACATTAATATTTATACAAATTATTTGGAATTTTATTAAATTTTATTAATGTGTATGTAAAAAGGAACTTCTAAAATATTTGAAGCGTAAAGCTGTAAACAGTTCATATTAACATTTTTCAATGACTTAATTAATTGTAACATATGTGACTCTAAATCTATTTAAATTTATCTATCTCTTCATTTATTTATTGGTTTTTAGATTTTAATAGTAAAAATGTTTGCTGTTGTTACATTTCACGATGACACTACATCAGAAGTACCAAGTAATTGGCTTATCGATTTTGATGAGGACGGTTCAAGCTGTTGGTGGCCACCTTCCAATACTAAAAATTTATCAACTTTAATATCAAAACGTATTGAACCAGTTAAATCAACCTGGCAAAGACTGAGTGTAAACTTAGGAAGATTTTGTAGTATGAAAATTTTTATTTATTATAAAATTATTAACAGATAAATAAAAAACTTAATTGCGTGCATATTATTTTAACATAGACACACTTGAGAAAGCTCGGAAAATAGCAGAGGATTCTCAATATACAAGTGCAAATGAAGAAGAGCTAGGAAGAGGACGACGTAAACGATTTTCAAAAAAATTAAGTCAACTGACAAAGATTCTAGTTCAGAGAACGTTCAACCACAAAATAAAAATAAATCATCAGGTATTTATCACGTAATTACTTTAGTATATCACATTTAAATTTACATTTAAATATATATTTATTATATATATATATATATATATATATTATTTTACTATATATTATAGAGAATAAATTGCCTACTTTTCCGGAAGAATCTGACAATAATAAAACGACATCAGACGAATCAAGCAATAACAGCAGTGCTCCCCCAAATAATAATAATTATGTTTCAATAGGAAACAACAATTTAAAAGTAATTCGACAAAGTTCAACATCAAAAAATACTTCAGATATTGAAATAATTATTAACAATTTAGATTGTACGTAAAATAAAATTAGTAAAAGCAAATCTATGTATATGTATTTTACATTGTATATCTATATATTTTTTTTAAGTCGAAATGACATCTTAAAGATGTCTTAAAACTGACGTCTTTAAGACTATATCAGAAAAATGTCCTTAAGACGTCGTGAAAGAGACGTCTTAAATTTATTATCAGAAAGATATCTTTAAGATGTCTTTAAAAAAATGTCTTTAAGACTTTGTCAGAAAGTCGTCCTTAAGACGTTTTAAGATAGACGTCTTCAATACTTTGTCAGAAAATCGTCCTTAAGACGTCTTAGAAAGTCTTAGAAGTTGCAGCAGTTTTTTTAACATTTCTGATACTGAGTGATTATCATTTTCGATATGTAAAATAAATTTTCGTTTCTTAAGATAAATAAAGAAACGTCTTTTATTTTCAATAGCAAAAAAACACGTGTTTTTTTTTACATTTACAATGAATCGAGAACACGCTCATCGATTCGGCTTCTTCCAATTTGTTCGTTAATATACTAATATTTAATATAGTAATATATTAACGACACTATAGTGTCGGTGGCCGATCCACAGATCTACATTGCATTTGACGTCCGCGTTGGCGTTATCGACGATTAATGCGCGCATGATGTATTCTTACATTATGAATGCGCGCATGATTCAATGATATGATATTGGCTTTTATAGTTGCTCTTAGTTTTTCGTATCTAAGTAAATAAACATATGCAAATGTTAAACAAACATTTAGTATTCCGTTATTAATAAACATATAAAGATCTCTCTTGCTTCTCTGTATCGTTTTCACGTTTTAATCGCGTTGTTGCTTGAGCTTGAAGCAGCTTCTATTATTTGCTTTTTGTAGTGCAGTGTGTCTGACATATAAAGTGTACAGTGTAAATGAAAATATGTTTTATTAATAAACATATAAAACCTCTTTCTGCACTCACTCACGCGACTGTTCGTGTTCTTTAAATATTGAAAACGTGCATCCCTAATAACACTTCTCAACGAGGTACGAAACTGGAATGTACACGTACAAAAAATATTAGTCCCCCCAAAAAAGGTACGTATTAATAAGATTTTAAATTAATTTTTCTATGTCCGCTTTTTTAAAAATATTTTTGCAATGTTATAATATATAAGTAATACATAAAAGTACTAGTTAATTATTTTCTCAAAAATAAATATTACAATCATCACTTCTTTATGACAACTTCTCAAATCTTATTTTTAAAGTTACAATTGTCGTTGTCTATTTTATGTATCTTTCTCTTTATTAAGTTGTCTCTTGTCTCTTTATTTAAAGTTGTGCAATCCAAATAAATCCACTTGGTAATGGCTCTTATATATTTAACCTGAAACAATAAATAATATATTAACATTTAAAAAATATATTTTTTAAATATAAAAATATTTTCAATTAATTTTATGTGTGAAAAATACTCGTAGTTATTACTTTATCTAAATTTTTTATTATTTCTTTTTAAATAATCTTTCTTTTGTTTATACTTTTTGCAGAACATTTATCGGAAAGTTCATCATCTTCATCAATTAACGATGAGGAGAAATTAGAAAATAATGTCAATGTTATTCGTAATGATGTTAATAACGTTAATGATATCAATAATGATAAAAATAATGTCAATGATGTTAATGCTGTCAATGATGTTAATAATGTGAATGATATTAATGTTTATGAAATACAAGATGAATACCACAATTGCGGTATGTATTATGTTACTTACCTGTGACATTAATTATTTACGGCATATATAATTTATGGTTGCACAATTTTGTAATTTGTAATCCTGTAAGAAAAAAGAGAATAACGTATTTATATTTATAATATACTTATATGGTATTATATTATGTAAATATATTGTATTATATACAGGGTGTCCCTAATTTAAATGTCCAAACTTCGGGAGCGTGTAGGGGATGATAAATCAAAAATAAAAAGTCCTTTAGAGATATGCTCGTTTTTACTTCGTTTTGAAAAAATCGCAAAAAAGAAAACGTAGATTTCATGCAGCAATGACTGGTCGTTCCGGAATTCTTCTGTTTGAAAATCGGCGCCGCACATACTCTCGCACTTCCTTTGTTTGTTTACATTTCTTTTTTGTTTACATTTCTGCTTCTCTCCTATAAATTCGTCAGTTACTCATCAGAAGCCATCGAGTGAATTACTCCTGTCACAATGCCGCGTACATATTCTAACGTTGAATATGCTGATATGGTTTTCGTGTATGGTTTCTGTGACGGTAATGCTAGGGAGGCGGTGCGAGAGTATGCGCGCCGATTTTCAAACAGAAGAATTTCGGAACGACGAGTCATTGCTGCATGAAATCTACGTTTTCTTTTTTGCGATTTTTCCAAAACGAAGTAAAAACGAGCATATCTCTAAAGGACTTTTTATTTTTGATTTATCATCCCCTACACGCTCCCGAAGTTTGGACATTTAAATTCGGGACACCCTGTATAATGATGTTATATCATGCAAATTTTTTATTTTCTATTTCATATATAGAAGCTTGTCGTACAACACAAAAAATAATTTTAGAAGCATGTCAAAAGACCGAAAAAAAATTAGATTACATAATAAATATGATTGAAAATAAAGATGCTGCTTCTATAAGTATTGAATGTGACACAAAATTATTACCTGCTTTTCCCTTGGCGACAACAGAGGAGGAACTCCAACGAGACAGAGAAATTCGCAAACAATTTGTAAGTATTTATCTTGTTTTAAGACTGCAATCGAGTTGTTCTGGTAGTGAACAGTATTTCAAAATTGTTGTGTGATCGTGGGGGTAGGATTCACTCACTGTACGGTTTCGCTTTTAAAACGATGTTTATTTTACGTGACGATGGGCCACTACAGTTCACTCGCGTACACACACTCTTTATAATGTCCGTGTATGTATAATGTCCGTGAATATATTTATAATGTCCGTGAATGTGCGCGCGTACTCGACAACGTCAAATTGTTTCGACATGTAAAAATAAATTTGCTTCGCATGCGTCGTACACGACGGCTGATCATTCGTATCGTTACAAAAATACTGATCAATTTCCAGAACTGTATACGTTCCACGAATTCGAAAACTGCGTATATGTATAATAATCACTCGCGTATGTAACTGATAAGACGATTCGGAAGAAAGAAAGCAACTGCTTCTTTTCCCGCGAATTCGATACTCTCACGTAATTCGTCGCGCCATAGCTAACGTAGACAGAATCTATAATGTAGAGAGCAGGGTTGGGTCGTTAAGCTGTGAGAGCAGTTTTCTACATGTATAATACATGTGCAATACATGTATAATACGTATAATACCGTATAATATAGTATAAAACGGGTATAAAACAATCCAAATGCTCTTTCCTATACCATCCGCCATTCATCTACGGACCTTGTTCCCAATCTACTATCTTTTTTTGATGCAGAGAAATAAAATCACCAAAATTGGCGGAAAAACCTTTGCCCATAAAACGAGGAATATATTAAAATATATATTAGATGACAATGTCGCCAAAAAATTATCATGGACGGGCCAAAAAGAATCAACATCAATAAAAAATACTGGATTTGTCAGCATTATTATAGGTAATTAGAAACAACAATATCCATTAGAATCCACAATAATCCATTGATTATTAGGTTCCATTTATTATTTTAATATTAAAAACACATTTATATAAACAACGATAAATTGTTAAAATGTAAATCTTTAAAGTTTATATAATTTATTATATATAATTCAGTATATCAGTTTATATAATTTGTCCGACTATCAGATATTTCTAGAGTCGCGATTTAAACGTATATTTGAATTTAAATCTTTATTATATTGGTGGACGATGAATCGAAAAGAATCGATTTTTTTAACTGCCAGTACTGAAAATCTATAGTGCACATTACATAAACTATAGATTTTAAGTACTGACAGTGTATATCGGAACGCAGCCTTACCTGTATGTATATATAATTGATATGTATAAGATTTTTAATAATATATAATATATAAATACGTGATATATAATATCGAATTTCTTGTTTTAAACAATTATAATCTCTTAAAGTTTCTGTGTTTGCTTCAATTGCAAAGTTAGTTTAATTTTATCTCTTGCTCAATTTTGTACATGAATAACTTAAGATATGCATACTATAGATTAGTTGTCAAAATTTAATCGCTTTTTATTATATTCTTGACGGTTTCTTTTCCCTTTTAGCAGCAACGTTGCAGCTAAAATATTATATTTGAATAGTGTACTATATTCAAATCAGGCGCGCTTTAACTAGCAAAAACAGAATCGATATATTTGGCAAAATACCGATTTCCAAGCATCGAGTTTATTCTGCATCGGTTATTTCCGAATAGAAGCTTTTTTTAAACATCGCCCACCATCTTTAAATTTAATATATATTTATATATATATATTAAAGTATAAAAAATTTGTAATCAAGCACAATTTTTCTATTATTTCAGATTATATTGCCAGTAGCGAAGAGTGTACGTTGTACCAAGTACAAAAAGTGATTCAAGAATGGTTGCGGCATGCAGGAGACCGCATTACATATTTGAGGAAAAAAAATCAAAATAATTAGCGTTATAATAATGTATACATAAAAGTATATTAACAAAGTATATTATAATTAAAACGAAAAGACTTTCCGGTACTCCTAATATTATATGCATAAATATATACTATATTTATATATGCATATAATATTAGGGGTACCGGAAAGTCTTTTCGTTTTAATTATAATATACTTTGTTAATACGCTTTTATGTTTTATGTTTTATGTTGTCTTTTCGTTTTAATTATAATATACTTTGTTAATATACTTTTATGTTTTATGTTGTTTTATGTTTTTTGTTGTTTAATTTCGAATAAACTACACTATTAACTAACTATTTCGAGTACACTATTCAAATATAATATTAAAAATAAGAATATATTGTAAATCTAAACAAAAATAAATTAAAGATCTTAAAATATATATGCGCAACATGTTGTCCATAATTTTTAGATTTAACAATTATAATTGTAAATTACTACGTTTACACGAGCGCTACTTCTGTAGTAACTTACTCGAATTATCGTAAGTTACTATAATTCGAGTAAGTTACTACATAAGTAGCGCTCGTGTAAACATAGTAAATGTTTAGTATGTCTGAAACATAATTCCCAAAGACGTCTTTGTAGTCATTCCCAAAGGATATCTTTGTGACGTGTTTTAAAGACGTCTTTGGGACATGTCCTAAAGATATCTTTGTGATGTGTTTTGAAGCCGTCTTTGTAGCCATTCCCAAAGATATCTTTGTGACGTGTTTTAAAGACGTCTTTGGGACATGTCCTAAAAACTTCGAAAATCGGGTCATAAGACGTCCTTAAGGACGCAAAAAAGATGCCTTTCTGACAATCTCGTAAGACGTCTTAGCAATTTCAAGACGACTTTAAGACATCTTTAAGACGACATAATGTTGTCTGGGTACTGATACAAAACTCTCATTACATGATTTGAAACAGTGCGTGGATCGTATAACTCCTTTTACTAAAATATCTGGTCCAACAGAAAAAGCAAGAGACGTACTACCATTAAAAACAATTGATGAAATAAAGGTGTTTAATGACAATTTGTCAGAAGAAGAAATGCAATCTCAGTTTGTAAGTAAAATTTAAAGTTATATGTTATATATTAAATTAAATTAAACAGTGAATAGTGAGTAAATCTTTCAATTGTTTTAAATTAAAAGATATAATATACTTATGAATTACTATTTATATAATTAACTATATACATTATTTATATATAATATAATATATTTGTTGTAGAAAAATTTTATTTCAAAAATTGGGGGCCAAGGAGCTCGTGATAATATAAAACGAATATTAGAACGATTATTTACAAACGAAGTAGCAATAAAATGCTCATAGAAAGGAAAGAAAAATAATTTTCGTGTAAATAATTTAAACTTAATAATAATAATGAAAGGTAAAAACTTTAGTGAAAAAAAGAATAAACATATTTAATATATAATAATAAGTATATATATGTATGCATGTATAAAATCATCCTAAAGAAGTATATTTATAATATTCTGTTACAGAAATAATTTAGACACTTATCCAACTGTAAAAGAAATAGAATTTGAAACTGAATGTGCCGATTGGTTGCGTTTTGCCAAACAACGATTCGATCGAGAGAATAAAAAAAAGGAATAAGTTTGTTGAAAAAGTAAGTTGAAAATTATTTTGAGGAGAGGATATCTATATGCACTAATATATTGGAATTGAGATTGCGCTAATTTTCTCTTTTAAGTATATACATTTAATTATTATAATAAAATAGTTAAAGTTTTCGTATTAATACATCAAACAATGTCAAAAGATATTCAATATTTAACACAACGCAGAAAGCGACAATTAAATTCTTTTTATTTTAATGAAATAAGTAATGAATCTTTAATTAAAAGTCTGCCATCGTCATTGTCTTCGATTGTAAAAGTAAATAGAGAGTCATGTAATCATGCTATTGAGCAAACAGCTTGTGAACCACATTTGAAAACTAATAATGAAGAATTGACTAATGAAATAGCTCAGGAATTAATGTTTAACGAATATGTTGAAAGAAATTATACTTCTAATGACAACGTTGAACAGTGGTCGAATCATAATAATCATTTTTTTGCAAATAATGAAAGAAATAATTATTTTAATGAGTCCAGTGAAAACAGTTCATCAAAAATAAGTTCAAAAAATCTAACTAATGATTTACAAGTATGGGCTTCAAATTTTCAAATATCTCTGTCTGCTATAAATGCATTACTAAGTATTTTACGTGAAAATAATCATTCTGATCTTCCTAAAGATGGTCGAACATTGAAAAAAATTCCAAAAACAACTTTTAAACAAATTCGTTTCGGAAATGGTGGTGCATATATGCATTTTGGATTAGAAAATGGATTAAAACGTTCAATTATTAAATATTTTTAAATTTATCCTGATGTGATTTTTCTTCAATTAAATTGTGATGGAGCTTCTATATCAACAAGTTCAACTAGTCAATTTCGGCCATTATTAGTTGCTATTGAAGCTGATTTTTATTCAGAACCATTTTTAGTAGGTATTTTTCATGGCTATTCAAAACCAAAGGATGTGAACACTTTTCTTCTTCCATTTGTTAATGATATTGAAAATATTGCTAAAAATGGTATAAATGTAAATGGAAGTAATTACTGTTATCCTCAATACAATAATCTGTGATGCCCCGGCAAAGGCTTACATAACTTGTACAAAATATCATACTGGATATTTTGGATGCGGTAAATGCACTCAGGAAGGCGAATGGAATGGTACAGTGATATTTCCTGAAATTGATAGTCCTTTGAGAACAGATGAATCATTCATTACTATGAAACAAGAAGAGCATCACAATGGAGAGTCCATTTTAACACGGTTAAAAATTGGCATGGTTTCTAATGTTACAATAGACTATATGCATTTAGTATGTCTAGGCGTAATAAAACGTCTCCTTCAAATATGGACTAAAGGTTCGAAGGATCATAAGTTACCAAAAAATTCACTTGATGTATTGAACACTAAACTATTAACTATCAAAAAATTAGTTCCATCGGAATTTGCTAGACAACCAAGAGCTGTAGATATTGTAGACAAATGGAAAGCAACAGAATGCCGCCAATTTCTGTTATACTCTGGACCAATTGTTCTAAAATCGATTTTATCAGAATCTAAATATAATCATTTTCTTGCATTATCTGTAGCGATTAGAATATTATGTGACTCAAAATTTTGTTTTACTTTGAATGATTATGCGAACTCTTTATTGCGATGGTTTGTACTGGAATATAAAAAATTATACGGATGTCATTATATTACATATAATGTACACAATCTCATACATCTTAGCAATGAAGTAAAAAAGTTTGGTTGTTTAGACAAATTTAGTAGTTTCAAATTTGAAAGTTTTATAAAAAAATTAAAAATAGAGTTAAACATTCACCGAAGCCATTAGAACAAGTTATTAATCGTACTCTGGAAATTAATTCTTTACCAATTTCAAAATATTATGAGAGAAAATATCCGATAATTCATCAATCTAAAAAAACATTAGATATTTCTAAAGTAGAATATAATGGATTTATAATTTCTCAAAAAACTAATGATAACTGTTGCCTTCTATCAAATTCAACAGTATTAATTGTTAAAAAATTTTTTATTAAAAATAATGTTCTGTACATCCGTGGCAATAAAGTATTGAGATACAAATCATTCTTTACAATACCATGTGACTCAAAAAAGTTAAATATATTTATGATCGATAATTCTGTTGAATCTGTCACCGTTGAAGCTGAAACTGTTACTAGAAAATGTTTTTGTATTCCTTTAGATAATAATTGTTCAGTAGTGATTCCTCTCTTACATACAGAGTATGAAAAAACTTATTAATGCAATATATATAGAACATATCTGTATTAAATTTCTGTTTTATTGTCATTTTTATATATTTTATAATTTCTTAAAAAGATTCATTACTTATTTATTATAGACTCACATTTTAAGTATATTAATAGTATTTATATATTTCGAAATAATCCAAAGCATTTTGCGTATATTTTAATTTTGATGACTGCGTAAAGTAAAGTAATAAAGATAAAATGCAATATATTATTTATGTTTATTTCATTTAAGTTTATATTTTTAATAATTATATGCATTTAATTAGGATATAGGACATAAAAAAGTAAAATATTACTCCTTTTTATATTATTATTATTTGTAATGATTATTATTTGTAATAAGAAATTTATTATTGTGTTATTTATATATAATAAATATATAATAAATAAAATTTTAATAGAAATTATATGTATTATTTATATTATATCATACCTTTCCTCCGATGTAATTACAATATAACAAAATGATTATATGTATATTACAGTTTCATTACATTACTGTTACATTAATGTTATTGTAATATTAGAGTTTTGTTTAAATTTATAAAATTGTGTAATATAATTATTACATAACATGTTATATTGGATTGTTATGTTGTTGAGGCGGAAATTGTAACTTGCATTTAAGTTACTTCTAACATCCATGTAACATTACATAATAATTAAGTTTTGTAATAATAATGTAACAATGACATAACCATGTTTAGTGGGATCATTCTTACCAACACAAAGTGAGTGTAGTTAAGGGACTGGTAGATAGAGCAATAATTTTGTCTGATCGACAATTTCATACAGACAACATTAAACATGTGCGTGAGATCTTGACGAACAATTGTTATCCGATGGACTTTATTAATAAGCATATAGGTAGGAGAATAAAAGAGTTGCAGCATAGAAATCAAAATACTAATAGTATTAACAATAATAGAGATGGTACATTAAATAAATACATAAAAATCCCGTACATTGGAAACATTAGCGAGGTATTACGGAAGAACTTTGTTTGAGGATGAGCGGAATGAATATAGTTTTGAAGAGAATTTTAGTAAAATCCTAATTTCTCACGAAATAATCTCAGTCCTTCGCAAGGACTCAGTACATCCGGTATTTGTCTGAGCAGGGGAAAATATTTTTCTCTAATGTTCGGCAAACATCGGTCGAAGCGGCTCGCGTTGCCATATATGGGCATGTCGAATCGTCGTTCGAGCAACTCGGGCGAATAACAAGATAGTTTGGAAGACCAAATGAAGAAAATACTGCGGCAAAAACCGAGTTAGTTGTCTCACGATTCTAGTCGAAGAAAGTCTTCTTCTCTAGCTCGTAATTTTCGCTTTGTTCGGTTCACCTCACGAGTGCCGTGTAACCGAGTCTCGTTCGAACGACCATTCGACGCCTGGTTTTACTAAATCGGGTTCTCTGCGTTAACCACTATTAAACTGAGACGACAAATACAGATTCAATTTCACTGAAGCGCAAACTTTACTTTCTTTGGTGTGTTGTGTCTAATCCTGCCGTCAAATCCTTATCGACGACTTCCGAGTCTCGTGTGCACGATTCTCGCGCTCAGCGCTGGGCGTCGTCAGTGAATCTCGAACAAACTTAAATAAATACAACTTTAAGACGATCTTCACTATCCCGAATAAATTAAACCAAATAATTAAATCAGAAAAAGATAAAATAGAGAACAAGGACGTGATGGGAGTTGTATATAAAATTGACTGTAAAACCTGCGATTCTTGTTACGTAGGACAAACGAAGCGTAGGTTGGATACTCGTATTAAAGAACATAAAGCTGACATTAATAAAGATCCTGACTTTCATTCTGTTGTGAGTAAACACCGCTTAGATTGCAATCACGAATTTGATTGGATTAACACTCAGGTTTTACATCGGAAAGAACATATTAAGAAACGTGAAATAGCCGAAATGTATTTTATAAAACGACATGATAAAACAATCAATACGCAAAATGACACAGAAAACCTTCCAAGTGTATACGACAATATTTTGAGGTAGATGTGACCTTGTTATTGTGATGCGGAGAGATAATAAGATTCGCCTCACATGAAGACAGTCTATCGACTGACTCGTGTCATTTTCTTACTGTCTCCGTAGTTCAAAATCGTTTGGTTTGGTTATAT
The DNA here is from genome assembly GCF_003672135.1 of Ooceraea biroi. Classification (NCBI taxonomy): domain Eukaryota; kingdom Metazoa; phylum Arthropoda; class Insecta; order Hymenoptera; family Formicidae; genus Ooceraea; species Ooceraea biroi. The sequence goes on along the minus strand of NC_039518.1, from coordinate 4,257,432 downwards.
TCTGCAAGTGAGTACTTATATGTTGTATTGGAGCGTCACAGCGATGATATTGTGTGTGTTTTTATAATTTTTATAATTTATATTGTTAGATTGTAATTGATTCATTGCGGAAATTGTTTGGTTTTGATTTAGAATGTAACTGACCTTTTGTGAAAATATATTCAGCACTTTAGAAAGACCGAAACCGTCGGTCGAAACGTAGTGCGCTTTGTAACATCAACCTTTGCCAGCTTGGTCAAAATAAATTATTGGATAATTTATTATACTTTTATATAACAAATACTTATGCATTGCTAGAATAAATTAAGTAACAAATCCTTCCATTCTTGCAGATGTCTACATTATTTCCATACCAACGAGAAATTAGAGGCCCACACTATTGATTGCCAACAAATGAACGACTGTGCCATCGTTCTACCAAATCAAGATAACAAGTGGCTAAGTTTCACCAACTACAACAGGAAGGAGAGAATACCGTTCGTCGTCTATGCCGATCTGGAATGTATCCTGCAGAAGACGGAGGAGGACGACGACCCGAAGCTGTACCAGCGTCACCAGGTATCTAGCATCGGGTATTACGTGCGATGCAATTACGATGCGTCGTTATCCGGGTACCGATCCCGTCGCGACACCGACTGCATAGCGTGGTTCGTTGAACAATTAAAAGATTTAGCGCATCGTGTGAAAGCGATTTTATCGAGAAATGTCCCCATGGTAGAATTAACACGAGACGAGCGCGAAAAGTATAATAGCGCAACGCATTGCCATATCTGTGAGAAACCGTTCGCGTTGGACGACACGCGAGTACGCGATCATTGCCATCTCACCGGTCGGTACAGAGGTTCCGCGCACGCGAATTGTAACTTAAATTACAAAGATTCTTATACCATTCCGATAGTGTTTCATAATTTATCCGGCTACGATGCGCATTTTATCATTAAAGAAATAGCTACTGCGTTCGAGGGCGCTATCAACCTATTGCCGATAAACAAAGAAAAATATATTTCCTTTACAAAACACGTTAACGAGTCAGATGACAAAAAATGGTGTAACCACGTGCAATTGCGGTTCATCGATTCGTTAAGATTTCTGAATAGTAGCCTGGATGAGTTGTCATCATTTTTGAATAAAGATAAACTCAGAATCGTACGATCCGAATTTGCACACCTCTCTACCAACGACTTTGATTTACTTACGCGAAAGGGTGTGTTCCCATATGAATATGTGGATTGCGCCGAAAAGTTGGAGGATACTCGCCTACCGCCGCGCAAATCGTTTTACAGTTCGCTAACCGGTGATACGGTATCCGAGAGCGATTACGTGCACGCTGTTAGCGTGTGGCAACGATTCGCCATTCGAACGCTCGGCGAGTACAGCGATTTATACTTAAAAACGGATGTCTTGTTGTTGGCCGACGTATTCGAAAATTTTCGCGATAGCTGCATAAAGAGTTACGGTCTTGATCCCGCGTATTATTACACTTTGCCCGGTTTTACATGGGACGCGATGTTAAAACATACGCGTATAAATTTCGAACTCCTTACCGATATTGATATGATTATGTTCATAGAACGTGGTATACGCGGCGGCCTGAGCCAATGTTCGCACAGGTACGCGCAAGCCAACAATAAGTACATGCAGTCGTACGACCCATCGAAACCATTATCTTATTTAATGTACTTTGATGTAAATAATTTATACGGCCGGGCAATGTGTCAGTCACTGCCCTATGCCGATTTTCGATGGGTCGACACTTCCAATTTCGACGTGAACGTGATTGCTCTCGATTTACCAAAAGGATACGTACTCGAAGTCGATCTCGAGTATCCGCGGCATCTCCATGACGCGCACGTCGACCTACCGTTCTGTCCAATGCGTGATAAGCCGCCGGGCAATCGGCAATCCGTTACTGCAACTTGCAACAATGCACGCGTCACGGTCTTCGCGTCACAAAAATTCTTCGCTTCTTAGAATTTGCATAATCTCCATGGCTCCGCGAGTACATCGAACTGAATACGCGATTTAGAACCGCCGCTAAAAACGATTTCGAAAAAAATTTATATAAACTAATGAACAACGCGGCATTCTGAAAAACCATGGAGAACGTGCGCAATCATGTTGATGTAAAGCTTGTAACGGAATGGAACGGAAGGTACGGTGCGGAGGCAATGATCGCTAAACCGAATTTTCACAGTCGCAGCGTCTTTTCGGAAAACTTGGTCGCGATCGAAATGTGTAAGCTCGAGGTGAAATTCAACAAACCAATCTACGTGGGTATGTGCATCCTCGATATATCCAAGGTCTGTTTGTACGAGTTTCACCACGAGTACATGTTACCTCTTTATCGTGATAAATGTAAAGTTATGTACACGGATACCGATAGTTTAATTTACCATATCGAGTGCGAGGACGTGTACGATCAAATGAAACGCGACATTCCGAGATTCGACACGAGTGATTACGCGCCCGACAACATTTATAATATTCCGCTCATGAACAAAAAAGTACCAGGTTTAATGAAAGACGAGAACAACGGCGCGATAATGACCGAATTCGTCGGACTTAGAGCGAAAATGTATGCTTTGAAGGTAGACGGTAAAACAGATACAAAGAAGGCGAAAGGTGTTAAGACCAATGTAGTCGCACGAACAATAACGTTCGACGATTACATGTAATGTTTGAAAGACCGCATAGAAATGACTCGTGATCAATCCCGTATACAGTCAAAGCTGCATAACGTGTACACCGTTCGTGAGACAAAAATCGCTCTGAGTCCACATGACGATAAACGATACATCGTACCCGAGTCTATGAAAACGTTACCATGGGGACATTATCGCGTACCGTTATAAAATATGCATCATAGGATAATAATAATAATAAAATATGTATCATAGGATAATAATAAAGAGTTGTATTTCATTGTATTTCATTGTATTTTCATATATTGTATACATCATATTGTTATATATCCATATGTTCGTGAAGAAGAAATAAATGTATTAAACAGCATTGTCCTTGTGTATCCATGAATTGTGCGATCCATCGAATCCCAGCCACTTCACGTAGATCTCGTCACCTCTTCTGCGTAATACTTTCTCCACAAGATACACGTCCGGATACCTCACGCGATGCAACTCGTGCTCGTAGAACGCTCCAGAGATAGATTTTCCACGATAATCCTCGAGTATATAGGTCGCGGGATTGGTATGTTGCACTTTGACGATCTTAAACACCTCGGTGGTCCAATTTGGTGTGTAACCCTTTTCAAAGACCGTCTTGTACTTGCTGACGCGTACCGAGTCGCCCACTTTGAACCTGGCTGGACCCGCTATCTTTATCGCGCTGTACACCGTACTCATGAGTCTCTCAGCGATCACGGGGGTAACGTCAGCGGGTCGCATGCCGATCGTTCGATGTTTTCGGGTGTTATACTCCTTGACGAGTCGTGGTAGCTCGTCGACCCACTTGTAATTTCCGTTGAGCGTAAACATCTTCCACATATTATTCTTCAACGTTCGGTTGAATTGCTCGACGACCGGAGCCTTCAACACCGAATACGTGGAGTAGTGATTGATGTTATGTTTCCGCATGAGTCGTTGTACGTCAGTATTGTAAAATTCATTTCCCTGGTTGGTTTGCAAGTTTTTAGGACATCTCTTGCTCTCTCGAATTATTCTAGCAATCGTAGCAGCTACCTCGCTTGCACCTTTGCTCTTGAGCGGCACGGCCCATGAGTACTTGCTCAGCACGTCGATGACAGTAAGTATATAATAGTATCCTCTGTTGACATGAGAATACGGACGCATCTCAACGAGGTCAGCTTGCCACAAATCATCAAATCCACGCACAATGATACGTCTTCGCGGAAAATTCCTTCTCGCTGGTGCATGCAGTTCTTCGACGAGTCGACGCTTTTCGAAACTTTTGACAACAGATTTCACCGATGCCATCATATCGTAGGGAGTGAAGAGCTATCGACCAATCAACTCGCAATGACGCTGTTTTCCAATGCACTTTTGCGTTTATATTTAATTTTTCGGATGCTTCGATCGGAGCTCCATTATAGCATCCCATGCCGAGTAAACGTTTTTCTCCATTGCAGTTATGTTTCCTACATTGACCTTTCTTTGCTCATGCATTGTATCGTTAAATGCTTTTTGAGCTGCATTAATCTTGTCCTGCTCACGTGTTTTATCGTCAGATTCTTTTTGTTATGCATCCAAACGAGCGTTAACGTTTTGCAAATCCGCAATGAAGCCTACCCGTGTATCGTAGTTGATGTTTGCTACATGATTTTTAAGCGTACTGTAAACGGTAGGGAATCTTTTATCCAACTTATCTATTTTTTCATTAAATTCAGCGACTCTTCTGTCTATTTTCCGGTCAAGACTGTCTCGGTAGAAATCTAACATGGCGATTTTTTCTGCATATCGATGATTTCCTTCTTGAGCTCTTCATGTTTAACTCTTAAAGTATCGATGCTCTTCTCCATATTAGATTTAATAGCAATGTTATCACTCGTGTGTAATAACGTTTCAGACTCGTTGATCGTCATCTTCGCGTTACAAGTAACACCACTCGATTGACTCACGTGCTCAATGGTACGTTTAATTTATAATAAGTCCATCCTCGCGAAGTTCGTTCCACGTTCGATACATGTTCAAACACGTTCGTTAGCCGTTGTTGAGCCGTTTATACACGTTCGATACACGTTCGAAATCCGTTAACTATCTGTTCAAACACGTTCGATACACGTTCAAACACGTTCGATACACGTTCGTTCCACGTTCTTAAAACTTGCGTTCTCGTTCGTTCTATGTTCTTGACTCGTTCGTTCCACGTTCTTGACCCGTTCACCAGCGTTCGAAAGCCGTTCCCGAGCCGTTTATACACGTTTGATACACGTTCGAGACGTGTGACGTCGACGGATTGATTCATCCTGACGATACACGAGTCAATTTATTATGAGGCCAGCTTCTCGAAGTTCCTCGATGATCGACAGCATCTCGTTGTCGTGAGAGTTGTTTCCGGCCTGACGCGAAGCGTTGAGCACTCGTAGGCGATCCACCAGCTCATTGGGATCGTCCCAGTGCACGTAATCGATCGCATTGTCGTTCAGTGTCATAGCGTGGGGTAATCCTCTTCCGGATTTCGTCTTAGGTTCAGTTGGTAGTAACGGTGCGATTATGTATTTGTACTTGTGTCCCCTGTTACTCTTTACCTGACCTCGCACGCTGTGATCGCGTCTATACGCGTTCGTCACCAGCAGCATGCTCCTGTACTTTTCCAAATCGTCAACCGTGTACACGATGTCATCGGGAATTCTCTTGAAAACCAGCTCGTAAAGACCTAGTGTACCTTTGTATCGAACATTGTCGAGAATTATGTGATCTTCGTGGTCTACATCGAACGGCTTACAACCGAACTTCATTCCATCGTTGCTCAAATAAACTCCGTAAACGTTATCTATGTCTTTGTCACCGCGTATGACAGCCCCGATGTACTTTTGGCCCAGTGGACCCAATTGAGTTCGCAACGCTTCTTGACCCTCTGGCGTTTGCACATCTCGTTGAACGGACGTTGCGAACGATTCGTTCGTGGTTTCGAAAACGTTCTCGTCCTCGGTTGGAAGATTCATCGGCGGTTGGATCGTCGTACGCGGCGTAGAGGTTATCGTTGGCGCATCCGGTGCATCGCTCGATTCGGTTCGAGGCTGTTTTGATTTATGTGATTCGCGATCCAACGAGCCGTTCACTAGTTTCCTCTTTACCCTACTCCTTATCACATTCTTCTTCTCACGCTTCAGGATGAGTGGTAGTTCAAGCTCTACGTTCTACTCGCGCGTCGGGGTGTGGGGTACTTCAACCACCACGTCCTTCACCGCGCGCGTGCTCGAGTTGTCAACGATCTTTTGCAGCGGTTCGGTAATAGGTCCGAGGTGTCTCCTCACCGCAATATTATTCTCGATCTTACCAGTCTTCAGAGCACGATGTTTCTTGCGGATCGATTCGCTCGTTTTCTCAATCTCCTTCACGATCTTTTCACGCTCGCGAATATCATTGCTTCCAACCATGTTGTCGATCGTTCGCGTTTCACCCCGACAGGATATCGACAACGACTAACCGCTCTGCGGTACCGCAAATTCGTTAAATCCTCTTCTGTACCGCCCGTTAGTAAGGGCACTGTCCTTGTCTATCACTAAGAATTCATACTCGCGTTGCCAACAACTGGGACACAATGAACAAAAATCACTGTACGGCATGTCAGTATTCACGTGATCATTGTACATGTGTTTCAAGTTGGTATCATCCTGTTTGAACAGGATCAGCAGGTTCGCGTTGTCACGTATAAGATGTTTCGGTATTCTTGTGTACGTCTAACAGAGATAGAAGGAGTTGACGTTCGAGTGACGTCCCATCGAGAAGTATTCTCTCACCGTATCTTGCTTATCACACGCCACGTCATCAAAGACGAAGATCGAGTTTGGACGTGCCTCGCACGGTGTAATGACGTCACTGTTATTGGAGAATGTAAAGTAGCCGATTTCATCGATCGATGTCAACAGATTTTCTAGGTACTGATATTTCGGCTGCTGCAACGACTTCGAGTACACGTACAAGTTCTCGAAACGTACACCGTGCGGACTTTCCAGTAAGCTTATCAGAACGTTGGTTTTACCACAATTCGAGGGACCGCAGATGATCGCGCGTATAGTGATCGGCAGCATCGGGCCATGTTTACGTATCGCCTCATTGTCCCCCATCTGTCTTAATCTGTCGTCGCAGTTTGTAACCCGTATCGTCAATGGTTGCCGCACGAATCTCATTTTGTCACTGCTAGGTGCGGAGTCGCACTCGTATTTATAGGCGCGTGAAACCGCGGATCGCTCAGTATCATAATGTTTGTCACGCTGATGAGTCCTTTCGATATACTTGATTTAACCGCTGAGCAGTTACAATTTGTGCTAAAGGTGGTTCTACTGCAAGTGTGTGGGAACTATATCGAACACGTGTGGAACAAGCTCCCGGAACATATAAAGGCGGATTCAGAGGTGCAGACTTTCCGCCGTTGTTATGAACATTACAATCAACCGTGGCAATGAACGCACATCGACGGTCCGGCACCGTTGATTAGGGATTGTCGTGAATGTCAGCGCTCGCGACGAACGAATCAGTGAGAGGTGGAAGTCTGCTAAATCGCGCGATAAACACGCTTCCTTTCAAGCTGCACATCCCCGGCTATCAGTTTTGCGGGCCGGGTACGCGACTCGCGAAACGGTTAGCCAGAGGTGATCCGGGTATAAATCCGTTGGACGCAGCGTGCCGCGAGCACGACATAGCGTATTCGCGGAGTAAGGATCTCACCGAGAGACATACGGCGGACAGGATACTCGCCAAGAGAGCGCGAAAACGTGTTTTCGCGAGGGATTCGACTCTGGGAGAGAGAGCCGCCTCCACGGCTGTCTGGGCAGCAATGAAGGCCAAGACGAAGCTCGGTATGGGTCTGAGAACGATGAAGAAGAAGACGACGAAGAAAAGAACGACAAAGCAACGGATACTTCCGATAGCGAAACGCGGCGGTGTATTGCCGATTCTACCGATGTTGGGTGCGCTCGGATTGTTGGCCGCCGGGGCAGCGGAAGTCGCGAAAGCGGTGAACGACAGCACAGCCATGCAGCGTCAACTGCAAGAAATGCAGCGTCACCATCGCGCGATGGAAGGTCGCAGACTGTATCTCGCCCTGTACAAACGAGGACAGGACGCAGTAACGAATAAGAAAAAAAAAACGTCAAAAAGGCGATAAAGATGCCTACGGGTGTAACCAGCAATTTACAATTGGATCAATTGGCAAGGCGCATGCGCGTGCCTTTCTTTCGCGGCGTTTTCATGCGCAATTCTTTACCGATGGGCGGTGTACGTCGAAACGAGAGCGGTATCGTAAATTTGGATGATGCGGATAACCCTGGTACTCATTGGGTAGCGTATGCAAAGAGAGGCGACCGCGTCCTATATTTCGACAGTTTCGGTAATCTTCAACCGCCCAAGGAGTTAGTCCAATATCTTGGCGGCAATGCAGTGAAGATCGAGTACAACCGCACATCCTATCAGAAGTATAATCAGAGAATTTGCGGTCAATTGAGTCTGCAGTTTCTCCAGACAGTTGACGAATGTAAGGCTTGACGATCCAGTGCGGTGGCTCAGTATTCTCTCTACATTTTGTGAAACATGTCGTTGACGTTTACATTGACAGGCAAGAGTAGCATCCTCGCGGCAAACTACTTTCCAGCCATAGATTTGAGTGATGGTGATTACAAACTCGGTCTGGTTGTCTTCGAAACGTATCACACAATACCAAATGTGAACGCTTCGAACAATAAATTCTACTTTGGCGAAGACGACATGGAGATTACGATTCTCGATGGATCATATGAATTGAACACCATAAACCAATATCTAAAACGCACGGTCATACACTCACAGCGTGTGAAACGTCTCGTCGACGGTGCACGGCGCAGCGTCACGCATCTAACGAAACGAGAGGACGACAACGATAAGGATTATCTGATAGTACTATGCGCTAATCACAGCACGATGAAGAGTGAAATCAAGTGCGCATACAGAGTGAATTTCAGCAAACCTAACAACATAGGAACGCTGCTAGGATTCTCTGCGAATCGTATCTTACAACCGGGAAAATGGCACGAATCGGATGTGTCGATAAAAATAATGAATGTGAACATTATTCGTGTGGAATGCAGCGTGACTGCCGGTGCATACAGCAATGGCAGACGCGTGCACACGATACATGAATTCTCGCCGAGGGTGGAACCGGGATATAAAATATCAGAAACGCCTGCGCAGATCATTTACCTTCCGATCGTCGTCAGGAGCGTTACGGAGCTAACGATATGCGTTGTAGATCAAGAGGGACGACTACTCGATTTTCGCGGCGAGGAAATTACCATTAGATTACACGTGCGGCGGTGGCAAGAGTAACAGAACGTGAGAGCGTTGGTGATGCTCGTGTTAAACGACAGTTTTGCGAGAGGTAATATTTTTCCGAGGAAGTCAACTGCTGTTACGGTATCGAGTGATAATACAACTCAACAACCTGATAAAAGAAGGAAGCTCACCGCATCGAACGTTGCATTTTTGAGATCTTTGGTTTCGCAGTACGAAATATCTAAAATGACAGAGATTCTCAACATCGGGGACAAGCCGATCTTTGATGATCGCATCGTCAAGATCGAGACTCACACGTACAATCAATATGCCAACACAACGTTTGGATACAGCGATGAGATACGAATACCTATACAACATCAAGATTTGTATACGTTACCATGCGAGAGTTTTCTCTACGTCGAGGGTAAATTAACGATAAAGAACCCGCAGCGAATAACATGTGGTATTGGAGAACAATTGCGTAGCGTTCATGTTCGATGAGATTCGTTATGACTCAACGGTGTGGACATTGATCGCAGCAGAAACGCTGGAATAACCTCCACTCTGAAAAACTATGTATCTCTGACGGCATCAAGGAATGGGATGTTGAAGAACGCTGGATGGGATATCGTGAATTTTTCAAACGGTGAAGAGGGCCACTTCAACTTTTGCGTACCGCTTAGCATGCTGCTGGGATTTTGTGAAGACTACAGGCGTGTGGTGATTAATGCACGTCATGAATTGATTCTCATACGCTCGCGCAACGACAACAATTGTCTAAGAGGAGATGCCGAATCCAGCCTGAGATTGAATTACTCAGAGTACAGTGGCGTATGCCCCACGTCGCATTGAACGAGATCAACAAGCTGGCTATGCTACGAACTCTGGAGAGTGGAAGATTTGAGCATGAGTTCCGCTCGTGGATCTGCAAGAATTTCCTCTGCTGCAGAGTACGACTAAGCATTCATGGACCGTCAAGGCAACAACGCAACTCGAGAAGCCGCGATACGTCATCTTTGCATTGCAAACTGGTCGAAAGAATAATATAACGAGATCGATAACTCGATTCGACGATTGCAAATTAACTAACGTGAAACTTTATCTAAACTCGGAATTTTATCCATACGACGATTTGAATCTCGATTTCAACAAGAAGAGATATGCCATCCTGTATGATATGTACGCGCGTTTTACAAATCGTATTATGGAGCAATCATGATGAGGTGTTTCTTCCCATCGACAAATTTGGATTTGCGGTCCATCGCCGTCATCGATTGTTCGCGACAAAGCGAATCTGTGAAGACTGCCACCGTCGACGTGCGATTAGAGTTCGACTGCATGGAAGACATACCGGCGAATACTACAGCCTACTGTCTCATCATACACGATCGCGTGGTCGAATACAGCCCGTTGACCAACGTTGTGCGCAGAATCACTTAAGCGCGCGATAACATGGAGAACCTGATATATAAAAACATCTGCGATCATCGAGAACGATTGTAGTCGTCTTCTTCTCGACGCGTTGATACAACAACAGCCATGTCCGTGCCACCATTTGTGGATCTGCAAGGCTTCATCGTCGGCGGAACTTTGTCGTGAAAGAGTTTGCCGTGCTGAGAAATGGAAATATTCTCTCTCACTACATTTTTGGACCCTGCGGACCATGGCGCGTCTCACTAGAGGGAGAGATCACAAGCCTCTTGGCTGACGGCGCATCATCATGGAATACAATGGGAGGATGGAACGATTCCGTACTGCTGGGCCAGGCGTTTGATCACGAAGGCGGTATGGACGACGACGATGACGACGACGAAGCACCACCCATCGTATACCAACTGGGACACAATGAACAAAAATCACTGTTACGGCATGTCAGATATCACGTGTCATTACATGTGTTTTCAAGTTGGTATCATTCCTGCTTTGAACAGGATCAGCAGGTTCGCTTGTCACGTATAAGTGTTCGGATTCTTGTGTACGTCTAACAGAGATAGAAGGAGTGACTAACGACGATGAACGATCCCTCCGAGAAGTATCGCTCTCTCACGTATCTTGCTTATCACACGCCACGTCATCAAATGACAAGATCGAGTTTTGGACGTTTGCTCGCACGGTGTAATGACGTCCACTTATTTTTTTTTTTTTTTTTTTTTTTTTTTTTTTTTTTTTTTTTTTTTTTTTTTTTTTTTTTTTTTTGTTTTTTTTTTTTTTTTTTTTTTTTTTTTTGGGAATTGTAAAGTAGCGATTTCATCGATCGAGTCAACAGATTTTTTCTAGGTACTGATATTTCGGGCTGCTGACAACGACTTCGAGTACACGTACAAGTTCTCGAACAACGTACCACCGTGCGACTTTCCAGTAAGCTTATCAGACGTTGGTTTTACACAATTCGAGGACGCAATGATCGCGCGTATAGTGATCGGCAGCATCGGGCCATGTTTACGTATCGCCTCAATTGTCCCCCATCTGTCTTAACTGTCGTTCGCAGTTTGTAACCCGTATTCGTCAATGGTTGCCGCACGAATCTCATTTTGTCACTGCTAAGAGTGCGGAGTCGCACTCGTATTTATAGGCGCGTGAAACGCGGATTCGCCTCAGTATTCATAATGTTGTCACGCTGTGAGTCCTTTCGATATACTTGATTTAACGCTGAGCAGTTACAATTATGTGCTAAAGGTGGTTCTACTGCAAGTGGTGGGAACTTATATCGAAAACACGTGTGGAACAAGCTCCGGAACATATAAAGGCGGAATTCAGAGGTGCAGACTTTTCCGCCGTTGTTTATGAACATTACAATCAACCGTGGCAATGAACGCACATCGACGGGTCCGGCACCGTTTGATTAGGGATTGTCGTGAATGTCAGCGCTCGCGACACGAATTCAGTGGAGAGGGGAAGTCTGCTAAATCGCGCGATAAACCACGCTTCCTTTTCCAAGCTTGCACATCCCCGGCATATCAGTTTTGCGGTCGGGTACGCGACTTCGCGAAACGTTAGCCAGAGGTGATCCGGGTATAAATCCTTGGACGCAGCGTGCCGCGAGCACCGACATAGCGTATTCGCGGAGTAAGGTCTCACCGAGAGACATACGCGGACAGGATACTCGCCAAGAGACGCGAAAACGTGTTTCGCGAGGGATCGACTCTGGGAGAGAGCCGCCTCCACGGGCTGGTTGGGCAGCAATGAAGGCAAGACGAAGCTCGGTATGGTCTGGAACGATGAAGAAGAAGACGACGAAGAAAAGAACGACAAAGCAACGGATTTACTTCCGATAGCGAAAACGCGGCGGTGTATTGGCCGATTCTACCGATGTTGGTGCGCTCGGATTTGTTGGCCGCCGGGGCAGCGGAAAGTTCGCGAAAGCGGTGAACGGACAGCACAGCCATGCAGCTTCAACTCAAAAATGCAGCTACCACGCGCGATGGAAGTCGCAGACTGTATCTCGCCCCATTACAAAGAGGACAGGCGCAGTAACGAATAAGAAAAAAAAAACGTCAAAAGCGATAAAAGATGCCTTACGGGTGTAACCAGCAATTTACAATTGGATCAATGGCCAAGGCGCATTGCGCGTGCCTTTCTTCGCGCGTTTTCATGCGCAATTCTTAACCGATCGGGCGTGTGTACGTCGAAACCCCGGGAAGAGCCACCGGTATCGTAAAATTTGGATGATGCGGAAACCCTGGTACTCATTGGGTAGCGTATGCAAAGAGGGGACCGCGTTCTATATTTCGACAGTTTCGGTAATCTTCAACCGCCCAAGGAGTTAGGTCCATATCTTGGCGGCAAGCAGTGAAGATCGAGTACAAACCCGCAATCCTATCAGAAGTATAATCAGAGAATTTTGCGGTAATTCGAGGTCTGCAGTTTCTCCAGACAGTTGACGATATGTAGGCTGGACGATCCAGTGCGGCTGGCTCAGTATTCTCTCTACATTTTGTGAAAACATGTCGTTGACGTTTACATTGAACAGGCCAAGAGTAGCATCCCGCGGCAAACTACTTTTCCGCTACCTCGCTTCACTTTGCTCTTGAGCGGCACGGCATGCGTACTTGCTCAGCACGTCGATGACAGTAAGTATATAATAGTATCCTCTGTTGACATGAGAATACGGACGCATCTCAACGAGTCAGCTTGCCACAATCATCAAATCCACGCACAATGATACGTCTTCGCGGAAAATTCCTTCTCGCTGGTGCATGCAGTTCTTCGACGAGTCGACGCTTTTCGAAACTTTTGACAACAGATTTCACCGATGCCATCATATCGTAGGGAGTGAAGAGCTATCGACCAATCAACTCGCAATGACGCTGTTTTCCAATGCACTTTGCGTTTATATTTAATTTTTCGGATGCTTCGATCGGAGCTCCATTATAGCATCCCATGCGAGTAAACGTTTTTCTCCATTGCAGTTATGTTTCCTCATTGACCTTTCTTGCTCATGCATTGTATCGTTAAATCTTTTTGAGCTGCATTAATCTTTTCCTGCTCACGTGTTTTATCGTTAGATTCTTTTTGATATGCATCCAAACGGCGTTAACGTTTTGCAAATCCGCAATGAAGCCTACCCGTGTATCGTAGTTGATGTTTGCTACATGATTTTAAGCGTACTGTAAACGGTAGGGAATCTTTTATCCACTTATCTATTTTTTCATTAATTCAGCGACTCTTCTGTCTATTTTCCGGTCAAGACTGTCTCGGTAGAAATCTAACATGGCGATTTTTTCTGCATATCGATGATTTCCTTCGAGCTCTTCATGTTTAACTCTAAAGTATCGATGCTCTTCTCCATATTAGATTTTAGCAATGTTATCACTCGTCTGCAATAACGTTTCAGACTCGTTGATCGTCATCTTCGCGTTACAAGTAACACCGCTCGATTGACTCACGTGCTCAATGGTACGTTCAATTTATAATAATCATCCTCGCGAAGTTCGTTCCACGTTCGAACATTGTTCAAACACGTTCGTTAGCCGTTGTTGAGCCTTTATACACGTTCGATACACGTTCAAACCGTTAACTATCTGTTCAAACACGTTCGATACACGTTCAAACACGTTCGATACACGTTCGTTCCACGTTCTTAAAACTTGCGTTCTCGTTCGTTCCATGTTCTTGACTCGTTCGTTCCACGTTCTTGACCGTTCACAGCGTTCGAGCCGTTGAGCCGTTTATACACGTTTGATACACGTTCGATGCGAGTGACGTCGACGGATTGAGTCATCCTGACGATACACGAGTCAATTTATTATGAGACCAGCTTCTCGAAGTTCCTCGATGATCGACAGCATCTCGTTGTCGTGAGAGTTGTTTCCGGCCTGACGCGAAGCGTTGAGCAATCGTAGGCGATCCACCAGCTCGTTGGGATCGTCCCAGTGCACGTAATCGATCGCATTGTCGTTCAGTGTCATAGCGGGGGTAATCCTCTTCCGGATTTCGTCTTAGGTTCAGTTGTAGTAACGGTGCGATTATGTATTTGTACTTGTGTCCCCTGTTACTCTTTACCTGACCTCGCGCGCTGTGATCGCGTCTATACGCGTTCGTCACCAGCAGCATGCTCCTGTACTTTTCCAAATCGTCAACCGTGTACACGATGTCATCGGGAATTCTCTTGAAAACCAGCTCGTAAAGACCTGGTGTACCTTTGTATCGAACATTGTCGAGAATTATGTGATCTTCATGGTCTACGTCGAACGGCTTACAACCGAACTTCATTCCATCGTTGCTCAAATAAACTCCGTAAACGTTATCTATGTCTTTGTCACCGCGTATGACAGCCCCGATGTACTTTTGGCCCAGTGGACCCAATTGAGTTCGCAACGCTTCTTGACCCTCTGGCGTTTGCACATCTCGTTGAACGGACGTTGCGAACGATTCGTTCGTGGTTTCGAAAACGTTCTCGTCCTCGGTTGGAAGATTCATCGGCGGTTGGATCGTCGTACGCGCGTAGAGGTTATCGTTGGCGCATCCGGTGCATCGCTCGATTCGGTTCGAGGCTGTTTTGATTTATGTGATTCGCGATCCAACGAGCCGTTCACTAGTTTCCTCTTTACCCTACTCCTTATCACATTCTTCTTCTCACGCTTCAGGATGAGTGGTAGTTCAAGCTCTACGTTCTACTCGCGCGTCGGGGTGTGGGGTACTTCAACCACCACGTCCTTCACCGCGCGCGTGCTCGAGTTGTCAACGATCTTTTGCAGCGGTTCGGTAATAGGTCCGAGGTGTCTCCTCACCGCAATATTATTCTCGATCTTACCAGTCTTCAGAGCACGATGTTTCTTGCGGATCGATTCGCTCGTTTTCTCAATCTCCTTCACGATCTTTTCACGCTCGCGAATATCATTGCTTCCAACCATGTTGTCGATCGTTCGCGTTTCACCCCGACAGGATATCGACAACGACTAACCGCTCTGCGGTACCGCAAATTCGTTAAATCCTCTTCTGTACCGCCCGTTAGTAAGGGCACTGTCCTTGTCTATCACTAAGAATTCATACTCGCGTTGCCAACAACTGGGACACAATGAACAAAAATCACTGTACGGCATGTCAGTATTCACGTGATCATTGTACATGTGTTTCAAGTTGGTATCATCCTGTTTGAACAGGATCAGCAGGTTCGCGTTGTCACGTATAAGATGTTTCGGTATTCTTGTGTACGTCTAACAGAGATAGAAGGAGTTGACGTTCGAGTGACGTCCCATCGAGAAGTATTCTCTCACCGTATCTTGCTTATCACACGCCACGTCATCAAAGACGAAGATCGAGTTTGGACGTGCCTCGCACGGTGTAATGACGTCACTGTTATTGGAGAATGTAAAGTAGCCGATTTCATCGATCGATGTCAACAGATTTTCTAGGTACTGATATTTCGGCTGCTGCAACGACTTCGAGTACACGTACAAGTTCTCGAAACGTACACCGTGCGGACTTTCCAGTAAGCTTATCAGAACGTTGGTTTTACCACAATTCGAGGGACCGCAGATGATCGCGCGTATAGTGATCGGCAGCATCGGGCCATGTTTACGTATCGCCTCATTGTCCCCCATCTGTCTTAATCTGTCGTCGCAGTTTGTAACCCGTATCGTCAATGGTTGCCGCACGAATCTCATTTTGTCACTGCTAGGTGCGGAGTCGCACTCGTATTTATAGGCGCGTGAAACCGCGGATCGCTCAGTATCATAATGTTTGTCACGCTGATGAGTCCTTTCGATATACTTGATTTAACCGCTGAGCAGTTACAATTTGTGCTAAAGGTGGTTCTACTGCAAGTGTGTGGGAACTATATCGAACACGTGTGGAACAAGCTCCCGGAACATATAAAGGCGGATTCAGAGGTGCAGACTTTCCGCCGTTGTTATGAACATTACAATCAACCGTGGCAATGAACGCACATCGACGGTCCGGCACCGTTGATTAGGGATTGTCGTGAATGTCAGCGCTCGCGACGAACGAATCAGTGAGAAGTGGAAGTCTGCTAAATCGCGCGATAAACACGCTTCCTTTCAAGCTGCACATCCCCGGCTATCAGTTTTGCGGGCCGGGTACGCGACTCGCGAAACGGTTAGCCAGAGGTGATCCGGGTATAAATCCGTTGGACGCAGCGTGCCGCGAGCACGACATAGCGTATTCGCGGAGTAAGGATCTCACCGAGAGACATACGGCGGACAGGATACTCGCCAAGAGAGCGCGAAAACGTGTTTTCGCGAGGGATTCGACTCTGGGAGAGAGAGCCGCCTCCACGGCTGTCTGGGCAGCAATGAAGGCCAAGACGAAGCTCGGTATGGGTCTGAGAACGATGAAGAAGAAGACGACGAAGAAAAGAACGACAAAGCAACGGATACTTCCGATAGCGAAACGCGGCGGTGTATTGCCGATTCTACCGATGTTGGGTGCGCTCGGATTGTTGGCCGCCGGGGCAGCGGAAGTCGCGAAAGCGGTGAACGACAGCACAGCCATGCAGCGTCAACTGCAAGAAATGCAGCGTCACCATCGCGCGATGGAAGGTCGCAGACTGTATCTCGCCCTGTACAAACGAGGACAGGACGCAGTAACGAATAAGAAAAAAAAAACGTCAAAAAGGCGATAAAGATGCCTACGGGTGTAACCAGCAATTTACAATTGGATCAATTGGCAAGGCGCATGCGCGTGCCTTTCTTTCGCGGCGTTTTCATGCGCAATTCTTTACCGATGGGCGGTGTACGTCGAAACGAGAGCGGTATCGTAAATTTGGATGATGCGGATAACCCTGGTACTCATTGGGTAGCGTATGCAAAGAGAGGCGACCGCGTCCTATATTTCGACAGTTTCGGTAATCTTCAACCGCCCAAGGAGTTAGTCCAATATCTTGGCGGCAATGCAGTGAAGATCGAGTACAACCGCACATCCTATCAGAAGTATAATCAGAGAATTTGCGGTCAATTGAGTCTGCAGTTTCTCCAGACAGTTGACGAATGTAAGGCTTGACGATCCAGTGCGGTGGCTCAGTATTCTCTCTACATTTTGTGAAACATGTCGTTGACGTTTACATTGACAGGCAAGAGTAGCATCCTCGCGGCAAACTACTTTCCAGCCATAGATTTGAGTGATGGTGATTACAAACTCGGTCTGGTTGTCTTCGAAACGTATCACACAATACCAAATGTGAACGCTTCGAACAATAAATTCTACTTTGGCGAAGACGACATGGAGATTACGATTCTCGATGGATCATATGAATTGAACACCATAAACCAATATCTAAAACGCACGGTCATACACTCACAGCGTGTGAAACGTCTCGTCGACGGTGCACGGCGCAGCGTCACGCATCTAACGAAACGAGAGGACGACAACGATAAGGATTATCTGATAGTACTATGCGCTAATCACAGCACGATGAAGAGTGAAATCAAGTGCGCATACAGAGTGAATTTCAGCAAACCTAACAACATAGGAACGCTGCTAGGATTCTCTGCGAATCGTATCTTACAACCGGGAAAATGGCACGAATCGGATGTGTCGATAAAAATAATGAATGTGAACATTATTCGTGTGGAATGCAGCGTGACTGCCGGTGCATACAGCAATGGCAGACGCGTGCACACGATACATGAATTCTCGCCGAGGGTGGAACCGGGATATAAAATATCAGAAACGCCTGCGCAGATCATTTACCTTCCGATCGTCGTCAGGAGCGTTACGGAGCTAACGATATGCGTTGTAGATCAAGAGGGACGACTACTCGATTTTCGCGGCGAGGAAATTACCATTAGATTACACGTGCGGCGGTGGCAAGAGTAACAGAACGTGAGAGCGTTGGTGATGCTCGTGTTAAACGACAGTTTTGCGAGAGGTAATATTTTTCCGAGGAAGTCAACTGCTGTTACGGTATCGAGTGATAATACAACTCAACAACCTGATAAAAGAAGGAAGCTCACCGCATCGAACGTTGCATTTTTGAGATCTTTGGTTTCGCAGTACGAAATATCTAAAATGACAGAGATTCTCAACATCGGGGACAAGCCGATCTTTGATGATCGCATCGTCAAGATCGAGACTCACACGTACAATCAATATGCCAACACAACGTTTGGATACAGCGATGAGATACGAATACCTATACAACATCAAGATTTGTATACGTTACCATGCGAGAGTTTTCTCTACGTCGAGGGTAAATTAACGATAAAGAAACCCGCAGCGAATAAGCATGTGGTATTGGAGAACAATTGCGTAGCGTTCATGTTCGATGAGATTCGTTATGAACTCAACGGTGTGGACATTGATCGCAGCAGAAACGCTGGAATAACCTCCACTCTGAAAAACTATGTATCTCTGACGGCATCAAGGAATGGGATGTTGAAGAACGCTGGATGGGATATCGTGAATTTTTCAAACGGTGAAGAGGGCCACTTCAACTTTTGCGTACCGCTTAGCATGCTGCTGGGATTTTGTGAAGACTACAGGCGTGTGGTGATTAATGCACGTCATGAATTGATTCTCATACGCTCGCGCAACGACAACAATTGTCTAAGAGGAGATGCCGAGATCCAGCCTGAGATTGAATTACTCAGAGTACAGTGGCGTATGCCCCACGTCGCATTGAACGAGATCAACAAGCTGGCTATGCTACGAACTCTGGAGAGTGGAAGATTTCTGAGCATGAGTTTCCGCTCGTGGGATCTGCAAGAATTTCCTCTGCTGCAGAGTACGACTAAGCATTCATGGACCGTCAAGGCAACAACGCAACTCGAGAAGCCGCGATACGTCATCTTTGCATTGCAAACTGGTCGAAAGAATAATATAACGAGATCGATAACTCGATTCGACGATTGCAAATTAACTAACGTGAAACTTTATCTAAACTCGGAATTTTATCCATACGACGATTTGAATCTCGATTTCAACAAGAAGAGATATGCCATCCTGTATGATATGTACGCGCGGTTTTACAAATCGTATTATGGAGGCAATCATGATGAGGTGTTTCTTCCCATCGACAAATTTGGATTTTGCGGTCCCATCGCCGTCATCGATTGTTCGCGACAAAGCGAATCTGTGAAGACTGCCACCGTCGACGTGCGATTAGAGTTCGACTGCATGGAAGACATACCGGCGAATACTACAGCCTACTGTCTCATCATACACGATCGCGTGGTCGAATACAGCCCGTTGACCAACGTTGTGCGCAGAATCACTTAAGCGCGCGATAACATGGAGAACCTGATATATAAAACATCTGCGATTCATCGAGAACGATTGTAGTCGTCTTCTTCTCGACGCGTTGATACAACAACAGCCATGTCCGTGCCACCATTTGTGGATCTGCAAGGCTTCATCGTCGGCGGAAACTTTGTCGTGAAAGAGTTTGCCGTGCTGAGAAATGGAAATATTCTCTCTCACTACATTTTTGGACCCTGCGGACCATGGCGCGGTCTCACTAGAGGGGAGAGATCACAAGCCTCTTGGCTGATGACGCATCATCATGGAATACAATGGGAGGATGGAACGATTCCGTACTGCTGGGCCAGGCGTTTGATCATGAAGGCGGTGATGGACGACGACGACGACGACGACGAAGCACCACCCATCGTATATGTCAAGGGACTCGAGAAACGCGAATAGTTGCGGAATCTGCTTCTGAACGATGATATCTACATCGAGACTATTGACGCTCACTACGAGGATATACCATCTTTGAATAAGCTGGACGTTATACACACTTTACGTTGTAACAAACATGTATCGCACTGCGCTTTGCAAAATGTATTTAAAATGTTCAACTGGTGGTCTCAGCATAAAAATAAAATATATTATGTATTAAATACGTTTTCAATTTTTTACTTCTTTTATCCACTCATATTTCCTTTTTCCCCGTTGTGGTAAAGAATCGTATACACGTTCGAACCTGTTCGTTTAGTTTAGATAATCCCCTCCTTGTTGCTGTAAAGAATCCCCTCCCCTGTGGTAAAGAATTGTATATTATATATCAAGAGACACGGTAGTGTCTCGCGCCAAGTATACGCGCAGCGAGACCGACCGGGTATCTTTACGCGAAGCGACGTTTTCAGACACGCTTAGATTATCAGATCTTAATAACCTCTGAAAAGATCATTTTCAGAGTAACTTCAATGGATAACTTGGGGTCCAATTATATAAGAAAAGTTTTTTTATTTTTTTTCTATGTGCATTACGAGTGCAAATATTACGATGCAAAGTCTGAAATTGGAAAATTTTCGATTAAGAAACGTCGTTATCATTACCGTCGTCGTTGTTTGTGAAGTACATTTTTCTATTCCTAGATGGCAGCAGCAGCAGTCGCTCTTTTAATATATAGGGTACTCATTGCGGCTCGAAAACCCCGTCGAATGGGCCCTGAACGAACCCTCTAGGACGCTCCGTTCGCGATATCGCGAAAAAACTATTTTTCAAAGATAATTGCGAATATCTTCGAAACTATGAGAGAAGTAAAGTCAAGACGATTCAACATGATTGCCCTATTCTAAACATATGTTTATGTTATAAACATATGTTTAGAAATATATATTTAGAATATGTCAAAACTTACGACAAAATGTTGCTTGGGTTTTACATGGTTTACAAAATACAATGTTTCGTGTTATGCAAATGCAGCATTACAATGTCTAATGCATTTAAGTCCTATTAGAAAACAATTGAAGTGTAATAAATCAGATGTTTTAAGAAAGTTGATGCATCGATATGAAAATGGCATGTGCAATTTGAATACATATGCAGTACGGCAATATTTAGGAGAACCGTTTTCAATAAATGTAAAACGTGATGTGTTTGAGTTTCTTACAATCCTGTGCACTAAATATGATTGTATAAGACAACTGGTAGAGCATCAAGTAACTTCTACTATTCGATGTAAATCTTGTGATTATACAAAGGAATTTACTTGTAAGGATGTAGTTATTTCAATACCTATTAACAATTTGGGGAAAAAAGCTATACTCTTAATGATTTATTAAATGTTACAGTTTCACATTGGTGTGAATCTGATGGGTCATGCGAACAGTGTACAGGAAATGATATTTTGTTTAAGAACGAATTAACAGTAACGAAAGATATAGTTATTATTCGTTTAGTATTATTTTCATCTCAAGATGATAAAATGGTGAAAGCAATACGTAAATTTAATATATGTACTATTTCCACAACTAAAGTTTTAATAGCTAGACAAACGTATAAGCTTATGAATGCTATATTTCATAGTGGTTTATGTATTAAGGATGATCATTACACGAGTATATGTAGAGAAGGAATGTCTAGTAATTGGACTGAAGCTGATGATGCACAAATTAAAAAAAGACAATGGCCTAGAGGTGCTAAAGATATTTATATATTATTCTTACAAAAACTTGATAGTACATAAAGTATATATCAGCTCCCGTATATATACAAGGATACAAGGTCGCTTTGCGCACATACAGGGTTGGTGAGAGTAAAAGAAGTGTTGCATAGTTGCAAAATTATACTGTAATAAAGTAACTAATAATTTAGTGCGAAATATCATTTTGCTGATAATAAATATTATTAATGCCGTTAATAAAACGAAGAAAAAAAGAACTCTACAAAAGTAATGATATCAAACCATTGCGCCAACTATAAAAATGGGTATTTATGCAAATCAGAAAATCTATTATTTTATTAGTATGTATACAACATCCTATTCCAATCCAAGCGTTGTTTTAATTCTCTTTAAATATTATTATAGTATTTTTTCACAAAAATGTATGAAATCTTCAAATTGCGCCAAATGCAGAGAGAATGTATCGAAAATTAATTATTGTACTATTTAAAAAACTCAAGTGGTAGTATTCTTATCAATTAGAAAGAGAATATATGTATATATTGTTTTGAAAAATTATTGTTGTACTACTTTTAAAAAATAAAAAGTGATACATATCTTTTTATTGTCACTCTTCCTCTTCCAATCCAAGTGGGAGTAGCTTTCATTTATAACTTGGATTTTAATTTGTTTGAATTCTAATGGAAGGAATAGAAAACGTAATAGAAAAGAATAAAAGAGGTTACAGTACAAAATGTAAAAAAAATAATATTTAGTTACTGCAAAAAACTTGGCGCTGCTAGACCTCGCTACCGCCCCTTAACGCACGCATGCACTTTATATAAAACCTCAAGCTGCTCGTTCAGATATAAAACTGAAATCCAAGAAATTGTACGCATGCGTAAGCGCTTATTATATTATTATATATAAAACTTAAATCTAATCTAAATTTGACAAACAGCTTACATTTAATGATGAAAAATAGATAGATAGATGGAGAGAGAGATGAAGAGAGAGATGGAGAGAGAGAGAGAGAGGAAGAGAGAGAGAGGGAGAGAGAGGGGGAGAGAGAGAGGGAGAGAGAGGGGGAGAGAGTGGGACAGGGAGAGGGGGAGGGGGAGAGAGAGAGATTGCTGAAATGTTTTTCATAAAGAAGAATTCAAGGACGATTAATCTTAAACGAGACACAGAGAACTTGTCAGATGTTTACGACGGTATTGTGACAAACACATAGGTTGGTTTTTGCTGAGTTAGTTATGATCTAAGACTCGTGTGGTGCGGATATGTTACTCCGTTACCTTTGTTAACGTTATTATATATCATTTTCAAACAGCAAGGTTTTTTATTTAGTGATTATTTGTATTTTATTTTGATTTTTGTACCTATATTGTATCTTGTTTACAGAAAATGATGTTGATTGGTATGCACTTGAGAAGGGCTTTAAACTAAGCCGAAACATTGTGCGTTATAAATATATTTTTAGTCAGTGTTGGTCGAAGAACATCTGTTTATTTATTTGTATTCAATATTTTTCTGGCGGTTATAATTACTTGGTTATTGATACTTCAATGTCGTCACGTGATAAGAGAGTATGCATGGAAAACATTTGGATAAAATACTCAAACTGAATTGCTTCGAGGTACTTGGCTAGTTAACTATTGATTTCATATTTAGTTTTGATTTTTATAAATAGCATTTTAAACTTTTTGCGTACAAGGTGAGAGTTTTTATGTACTTGGCGTACTTTTTTCACCTTTATAAGGTTTTTTTAATGATCTCATTGCTTTTTGTAAATTTTGTAAATTTTGAGATATCTCGAATCTGTTTACGCAGTCTTCTTTAGAATCGTTTGCAGTTGTTTCGTTTCGTTTGTAGTTGAACCGAGATATCTAACAAATGGCAAAGTTAGCAATTTTTTATTTAAATAAATGTTAATAACTTTTAAAAGTTGAACTATAAACCAAACAACTAGAAACGATTCTGAAAAAGACAGCGCAGGCGGATTCGCGCAACGTCGTCGTCATCGCCTTTGGGCGACGTGGTGCAACGTCGTCGCCGTCGCCGTCCGGCGATGTGGTGCGACGTCGGCACCGTCGCCGTCCGGGGACGTGGTGCAACGTCGTCACTGTATCCATCCGGCGACGTCGTGCAACGTCGTCGCCGTCGACGTGAACCTATCGTACGTATATGAACGCGCCTTTAGGAACAAACTCGCTTTGCTTGTGTGCGTGCGTGCGTTCGTACGTGAGTCTGAACAAGAATGTGGATTGGAGAAGAAAAATGAAACGTCACAATTGTTGCATACGATTACGATATCTGAGGATGGAGTGCACCAATGTTTTTCGAAGTGGTCGCAATCGAAAGCTTGCATCCACATTATGTTATAAAAGTATCGTTAGATTTTTCATTACGTCATTAGTTCCTGAGATATTGTAATCAAAAGTTTATTTGACATGAATTTGACGTGAAATTCCGGATAAGCTACTTGGTAGCGCGTGACGTCTATGCAGTAGCTCTCATTGCTCGGAACCTTGTTCTTTATGTACTTGGCGTCGCGACGCTACCGCGTCGCTTGATACAAATTATCATATGACATATCTACTTACATTCTTAACAATCAATATAAAACTACTTACAAATACAATAGATAAAGATACACTATTAAAAATAAGCCATTCGATGAGGTAAGACGTGTTACAAAGCGCGTCAAGCTCGCACGAAGAGCAAATACGAAATAACAAGTCGACATGGAAACAACACCGTACATCTATATCATGAGAGAAACAAAGTCATGAGCAAACAAGACCATTATATACTGTGTTAACCCTGTCAGTATCAGTCTGCAAATTAATCGTATTACTAAACTTTTTAATATAAAACATTTCCGCAACAAGTCGCTTCCGCAAATGTATCTCTTTATATAATACTGTCGGATTGGTCCAATCGAAGTCATGATTTAAGGAAAGACGATGGTCAGTCAGTACTGAATAATTGTATGATTGAACGAACTTACCAAGTGAAGTTCGATCCTAATTATGTCCTTGGTCTCGTCCGGATGGAATAACTATGTAGTCGTGCTCCTGCACGCCCCTCGACAACAGTGTTCAAAGAACCGCCAAAATAAAAAGCGGTTCATCACCTCGCGCGTCCCGCGCTGCTGCGGCGCGTCTGGCGCTTCTGTGCGCGCCGCGCGCCTCGTGTACTCATAAGTTGAAAGAAAATCCAATTAAGCAAATCGCGAAATACTGGGAGGGAGAAATAAAAAAGGGGTGGAAGATCCATCCGGACGAGACCAAGGACATAATTAGAATCGAACTTCACTTGGTAAGTTTGTTCAATCATACAATTATGTTCCTTAGGTCTCGTCCGGATGGAATAACTATGTAGCTGTTTAAACCAGCGATTTGCCGCAGAACAGGACTCCCAAAGTAGGGAACCAAGATAGGAATCCGAGAAAAATACGAAGGGAAGAAAAAATAATAAAGGTCGGCGGTAAAAAAAGAATAAAAGAACAATGCCGCCATGCAGGTGCTATGCACACATGTGCCAGCTGAAAATGGAATGACAAAATCGCACCCTGTGAAAAAAGAAAGAGGCCCGACAAGGGCAGCTAGAAGACTGTTTTGTCATTTTTTTTGTGGAAACAGGATGGAGCATTTGCGTACTCCTAACGGAACTTTGGCTGATCGAAAAACTGGAACGGGATGAAAACAGGAGAGATGGATGTTACCAAACAACTCCTGGGCTGAGTAGCAAGGACTCAGAACTCACTGGTGCGACCTTGTTGCTGTAGCTCCAAAGGACCACCGTCGGCCGAAAAGTAGCACCAAACATATGGTGATGTTGACTGGGCAGATAATCCTGGATAGATCCGGCAATGTAGCCGCGTATACGAGCTATGAGGAGATATAAGCCAAGTCCTGTAAAAAGACGTGGAGCCTAGAGCTGGATATGCAACCAAAAAAGTAAGCATATTAGATATGTTTATCCTTGTCGGATGCGGAATCAACGGCGAATGGAAGAGTCCGATGGTAGCAGTACTGCAGAGAAGGAAAAAGGAAAAGATACGCGTGATCTTCAACGCGAAGATAAGGAGAGGGTTGAACTACAACCCAACGCTAAGATGAGAAATCGAAAAATATACTGCAGATGTGTTATGGTGCCGAGAATGTTCGATGCCGTCAAGGATGTCTGTCGGTTTCGTGTCTTCAATAATACACAACAATGTAACCTAAGGTATTAGGCAGTCTCGCGGATTGTGATTGGCTGAGAATCGATCACCTCACCTGAAGCTACATACCAGATCGGGAAGACAAACGTTCCGAGAAGAGCGAGTCAAGACGCCAAAGCGTCAACACGCGACCGAGACCAAGCGAAATCGTTCCGAGTGTGAACTTTTGCGATACCGTGCGAAATTTAAGACGGACATTGTACGCGAATAACGACCCAGGCAGTCATCAATAAACGTTTGTTCTCTGGAAGACGAGTTTAATGATTCCGAGTTCCTCGATCCATCACGAGCCGGCAAAAAAGCGGTTTCGCCCGCAACAAGATGGAACGATAAACCGCAAAGCGAGGAAATTGGGAGGAATGATCCTCTTGTCATGCAGAGAGACGATGATATCAAGAAAAAAGAGGCGTCTACGGACGCTAGCAAAAGTACCGCCACGAACAAGGCGCAAGGGAAAATTGCTCGAGCTGATACAGAAAAAGAGGATAAAGAGCGGAGAGTAGTCAAAGTTGAGGACAATAAGTATGCCAGAGGCAAGCAACTCCGTAGTCCGTCTCTGAAAAAATGCCGATCTGCAGGGGAAATATCCAAACCAGATAATAATCCTGAGAAGAGAAGAGAAAAAGAGATAGCCAAAGGCAGGGCCACAATAGTGCCCGAACACAGAAACAGGCATGAAGAACCCGATTTTGTAATTGCATGTCCATACGAGCTGAACCGGAGAACTGGACCGGTGCCGGACTGCGACATCATCAGAGGCGAAGCCGCAACAAGCGCTGGGAGATCTGCGGGAAAGCTACGGGCGACGTTGGTCGCTAGTATCGCAAGGAGACACGATGAACAGGCTCTCGAGGGATCCCGAAGAGCCACCAGCTCCCGCTGCCGTCGTCCGCAGACCTCACAATCTGCGTGGCAACCAGGAAAAAACCGTCGAGGATTAAGCCCTCCGTAGAGGGGGTGAACGTGTCCAATGCCAATGCACCGAGGCCTGAACTGCTGGCCGTATGACGAGGCGCTGCTGCCAGTCGGAATTCCTCAGGATCGGAATCTGCTGCGAGAGTTAATCTCGGCAATAGAATCGTCTATAAAGGACAACCAAGATGCATAAAACACTAAAAAATAAAAGTGAACCGACCCACCGAGTAGCACTCGCTGTGTCCCAAAACGAAGAGATGGGAGAAAAGAAAAAGAGGGGCGCAGTATAATGAAAGGCCCTCAAAGCAAACTTAGCCAAACGCGATAAAACGTTACAGGCCGCTTTACAGTACTCCAGGAAACGGTGGAGAGGCAAATAGCGTTACTATCACTACAGCGTTACGACCACTACAGCGTTACTACCGCTAGTCGTGTGCGAGTGTGTGTGTATGTACGTAACATGTATGTACGCACATCTGCACGAAGACCGCCCCAAAGTTCAAAGGTAAATCCGGAAGCATACCCATCTAGAGAACGTGATGGGAGCCTCATAAATACTGAGCCGTAAAACGGGTAAGCAGGGAATATAGAGTATGCCGCAGGCGCAGGAACCAAAAACTTTTGCGGTCCCAGCTGACGTTGCCAATTGCGACTGAAGATGGCGACCAGTCGCAAGACCTGGAGGTCTCCGAATATGGCTAGTCTGTCCCGCAAAGGTACCCGTAAGAACTGCACAGACTGCTAGAGAAAGTGCAAGGGGTGTAAAGAAGCCGAGAGGCAACACCGAGAGCGCACCTAAAGCCTCTAAAAAGCGCAGAAACATTGCGTTCCTGGCATCGCGTGATGGAAAATAGGTGTCGCTGGCAGAACGGGTCATGTGAGCGCTGGGAGCAAAAATAAGGCGCGATAAGCGCAACTCCCGCAGGAGAAGATCAATAGTTGGCCACAGGACGGTTTCTCTCTCAGAGATGGTTGTAACAGACACGCCCAACGATCCACAGGAACAATAGTGTCCCGGAACCCCAAAAATTATATGCGCACATATTTGGAGTGCGAAGAGTCTGGCCAGAGAAAAGGAAGGCACTCATCCGGTGCACTGTGGCAACAGAAGTCAGCAATCCCGAAGTGCGTCCACTCTCTCAGCGTCAGTAGAAAAGTTGGCCAATGCTCCGATGTGTCTGAGCGTTCAGCAGATCGTCGAGGCTCACGACGGAGCGCGATGGAGACAGCTCCAACGATAAGGCTGCTCGGCGAGTCAAGCCAACAGAGGGCGAACAGAGGCTCACCAGCCTGCCAAATAATAGAAAATGGATTTGTGACAAGCGTAAGTGGCAGAACAGTGCCTTTCTGTCCCTGTCTGCGACGTTATCGCCGACTGTCACTGGGAATTGCGGCGACATTACCGTCGACACCGTAGCCGCTGTCGCATGGCAGCGAAGAATCCGCTGGAATTGAACCGGAGGCCCTCCGGTTGTGAAGTCTGTATCAGCACGCCGCTGCCACCGATCCGTGTTGCGTGGAAATATACGAAGCTGGTGGCGCTGCTTCGATGGCCAACAAACCGAATAGAGATATCGCCTTTGCACTGGCGACGGTGGCGGCTGGAACGGCGTTGGTGATGACGGCTGCGACGACGGGTTCGGCAAAGGGCCGAAGGACGAAACTCACCGATGGCTGCTGACAGCGACACTAAAGGGGAACGGGGAGAGTCCGGCCAAAGCAAACAATTCCGTGAGAAGAAATTGCAGGAAAGGAAGATACAGAATCTCCTGGGTCGCAAAGGCCGATGGCGGTGACGAGCAGAGGAATGCTGGCTGCGCAATGCGCAAGCGGCAAACGTGCGTGTCCGTAGGATTGTGCACGATGTCCGGTTCGCCCGATGACTGAAGGGGATAACTAGGCAACTGTGTCTCCAATGTCTGTGCATGAGACCAGTGCCTCCAGACCCCTCGACAGTCCCAAATCAGGTAGAGCGCTGATATCCTCTCTCCGACGCGGGTAGAGCACGGCAAGGTCCAAGGCTCCTGAGTGCGGATGCGCCGGATTATTCCTCAAGGAGCTCTGAGTGCTCAGGTAGCGACTCCTCACCTCGGGTCCAGCGCAGCAACATATCGTACAGGAGAGAAAAAGAAGAGCGAGTGTCGTCCAAAACGCCGGGCGTTGTTGCCGAACGCAGCGACACAGAAGGCTGCAGCGGGTACGTGAACTCCCATAGAATCTGGATCCAGAACGCTCGAACTGGCGACAGCCAGTGAGCAGCATGCCGCAGGAAGACGAAGACGTAATCGTCGACGGCGCCAAAAAACCTCAGGAGAATCCAGAAAAGGGGGGAGGAGCAGAAGAAACCGTCGGTTATGTCCTCTCTATCCAGATATCGGGAAGACTGGGTCGTGGAGAGGATATACCTGGTACGACGCCCCGGACGCTTATGCGACCGTCGGTTCTTCGATGCTCTGTACTCAAAAGGCCGGTGGCAACGCCACGGTACCCGCTGAGAAAACCTTGCCCACGTGCGATGTCCTCCGCCGTCGAAAAATCCCACGGCGTCCCTCGCTGCCCGAATCTCTCGATGCCGCAAGCCCGTGTAGAGGTTATGTCTGCCGATCTGAAAAATAGCGTGACACCTCTCCTTTTCGCGCGGTCAGCAACGCTAACACGTGCCACACAAGACCGCTGATGCCAAATAAGGAAAATAGCTCACCTGAGATATTGAAGAAGACAGCATCGCCGCCGACGAAAACGAACGCAACGAGCTATCTGCCCGCGAATTGACGTGCGAGCGATCTCGGTATCTATCCGCCTGGGAGGAAAAAACGACGATGGCGAAGCCTTCATTCTCTCGAACGTGTGCCTGCACGTTCTGCCCTGATGCTAAGGGAAAACGCACGAAACCGAAAGAGAAACTGGTGGAGAATCTCCACGAGACGCTGCCGAACCGGCGAGCACATCCAAGGCTGCGCGCGTGATCTCACCGTCTCGAGAGTAATTGTCTCGATAATAACGAAGATCACGTCTCGCGCACATGGCACATACGCCTTTCGTCGTGCACTGATACCTCTACATCACTAGAGAAGAGGCCGAAGACAAGAATCACTAGGAAAAACAATATAACCTAAAAGACACTGTTATCTCGGATAACGAACAGAACACAATGAGTACACGAGGCGCGCGCGGCAGCGCGAGACACGCGAGGTGATGAACCGCTTTTTATTTTGGCGGTTCTTTGAACACTGTTGTCGAGGTGCGTGCAGGAGCACGACTACATAGTTATTCCATCCGGACGAGACCTAAGGAACATAATTTTCAGATGATCCATTAATATTACGTTTGTGTTCACTAACTCTAGTCACAAGACACCTTTTTGTCTGACCTATATACGTTGCATCGCAATCTTTACAGTTGATGTGATAGACAAGATTCGTCTGCTGACCGTGATCTAATTTGTCTTTCCCTTTCTTTATGAGGCCATCTAGTTTCTTTGGTACAGTGTATACAACCTTAAAATTATTTTCACGTAAAATATGTCCAATCCTGTCACTATGTGATTTACAATAAGGGATCGTAATAAACTGTCTCCTATCGTTATTCTAAGATGTTTGCACTGTGCTGCCATTCATACGCATTTTAAGTTCTTTACATCTCTGTTTAATAACTTTTATGATTAGTTTAATCGGAAAACAATTGTTAAGTAAAATATCTATTACTGTCTCAATATTGCTCTCATGAAAGCGACTGTCTGATAACAATATAGCGTGATCAACTAAATTAACAGTGGTGTTTATCTTGTAATTTAAAGGGTGGGCAGAGAAAAAATTAATATAGCGTCCGGACGAAATTGGTTTACGAAACCAATTCGTCAATAAAAAAAACCATCTACTCTATGTACTGTGGTGTTTAAAAAACTCAAAGAATTATTCGTTTCGCATTCATGAGTAAATTTCAATCTAGGGTGAAAATTATTAAAAATTCTTAGAACATTAGCCATCGCGCCTTTTGGAATAATCGCAAAGATGTCGTCGACATATCTATAGAAGTGCGGTACATCAAATTCCAGCAGTGACAAACACTGTGTCTCCAAATCCTCCATGACTATATCGGCCAACATGGGCGACAGAGGACATCCCATAGGGCTATCAAAGATTTGTTCGTATGTTTGTCCATTAAACGTAAAACTTGTAGAGTCAAGAACTAATTCTATAGCATATAAAAATTGTCGTAAATTAAATTGAGTGCCCATCGAGATTTCCCCCCACCTCTTAACAATACCATCAATGACCAACTGTCTAGGAACATTAATTGTGAACAGCGAAGTGACATCCAAGGAAACCATAATCTCGTCAAAACGTATCTCCCTATTCGCGATCATGGATGCAAAGGACCAACCATCCTTCACATATGACTTAGGATGCGGAATCGTTCCTTGTAAAATGCCATGCAAGAAAGCATATGGACATATTTTACGTGAAAATAATTTTAAGGTTGTATACACTGTTCCAAAGAAACTAGATGGCCTCATAAAGAAAGGGAAAGACAAATTAGATCACGGTCAGCAGACGAATCTTGTCTATCGCATCAACTGTAAAGATTGCGATGCAACGTATAGGTCAGACAAAAAGGTGTCTTGTGACTAGAGTTAGTGAACACAAACGTAATATTAATGGATCATCTGAAAAGTATTCGGTACTGACTGACCATCGTCTTTCTTTAAATCATGACTTCGATTGGACCAATTCGACAGTGTTACATAAAGAGATACATTTGCGGAAGCGACTTGTTGCGGAAATGTTTTATATTAAAAAGTTTAGTAATACGATTAATTTGCAGACTGATACTGACAGGTTTAACACAGTATATAATGGTCTTGTTTGCTCATGACTTTGTTTCCCACATGATATAGATGTGCGCCCAGCAAACACAGAATATAACTATTATATATCTCAGAAGTAACACGTAATATAACAGTTGTTATACACTATTAATATTGAGGCTACATAATTTCCTTTTATAACTGTAATATTACTTTGTTTTAAAACTTTATTATAACCGTGTTATTTCCTGGTTATAATAATATAACAGCAATATAAATTGAACATAACATGTGATATTACAAATGCTATATTATTATTACTTTGATGTTATACAACGTGTTATATAGAGATGTTATATTCATTTTATAGTACTAGGACAATATTGTGCGCGCGCCTCGCGCGCACCTTTTTTCCTCTAAATTGTTCATTTTTGATAATTTTAATGTACGCATTTATAATTATATTAAAAACTATGGTAAATATTTACTTTTACACAGCCCGCACCAAATGACCTCCGATTGACCTTGACATTGACCTTGACCCCTAACAAAGTCAAAGTCATTGACCTTTTCCAATGCTCATTGTTCATTAAAAAGTTATTAACAAAAGCAGTAAGAGATTGAAGTATAAGAATTTGTAAATTAGTAACAAAACAAGTTGGAATAATTATGCACATAAGGAAACATAAGTTTCGAAAATATAGTAGTTATTTTGAACATGAACGAACAAAATTTATTTAAAGCAGTGAATCATTAATATATAGAATAGTTTGTTTATAAATATAAAGTATTCTTTATTTTAACCAAAAGCACAAAACAGGTAAATACAAATAATTTTCTGCTTTAATCGAAATTAAAGACTTATTAAGGATTATTATTTATTTGTTCAACTGAATATACCATTATTTATATAATTAATGGAAAATTAATCGAACACTTAACGCACTGACTATACGACACACTGGTTACGTTTGATTTCTGACAATATAAGAATATGACTGTGAAAATTTGTATATAAACATAGCCATAAATACAGGCAAAGCTTGTCCTTCAAATCTATCTCAAAGATACAAGTCTAATCCAACCCGTGTCCAAGAAGTAATAGAATCTATTAAATTAATTTAAACAACGATTCACTGCTTTAAAAACGATTTTCGTCATCTTACCTACAATTATAATAATCTTATTGATTATTGAAATTGCTAATGTTTGATGTTATTTATTCGACCTGATTGATTATTTGTGTAATATGGAAGTATTATGTGTCCAAGAAGTAATAGAATCAGTATTAAATTTATATTGTTAATAACTTTAATGAACAATGAGCATTGGAAAAGGTCAATGACCTTGACCTTGTTAGGGGTCAAGGTCAATCGGAGGTCATTTGGTGCGGGCTGTGTAAAGGTAAATATTTACCAAAACTATACTTTGTTAAATATTTTAACCAAATGTTCATTAAAATAAGGTTAAACAAAATTTTATGCATTTAAAGAAGAATTAAATAAAAATTTTACTTTTGCGTGCATTTGATTGGCTACTATTGTGCTTTTTTGTTTCAACAAATGGAAAAAGGAAGATGTTAATAATGCATTACATAGACAATTTTATTTAATTTTGCTTCTTTAAGTGCGTGCGGTTCTGTTTATCCTTTCTTTTGAATACTACTGTTTGAGTCATTTTTTTACATTTTGTAAAAAGGTTAAAAGAATATGAAAAAGTGTAAAAGAAGTGTAAATCGTCTATTAATATTTGAGCCGAGATCCCGAAAATCGTTGATCTCCAGCCAATCTTACGGTTAACAGGATTAAAAAACCGGGAAATTCAATAAGACACTGACGATGAAAGTTTAACACTGTATTTCCTCTTACAAGTGTACACTTCAACGTGCTTAACCGAATTCGCCCTTTTCCTTTTCGCCGATGGATCAAGAGCCGGCCTCTCCCTGCCACGCAAGGCGGGCGAGCCAATTATCGCGTTACACATAGAAATCTGGGCACTGCGCGTGTGCCAAGGAATCGCTTTATCGTTCGATCACCTATGATAGATCGCCGCGCTAGTTGAGGTCGATCTACGCATGTCGCCCCGCTTCCATCCCGCTTATTATTTGTTGCTTAGTGCGCACGCTCAGGAAGTGGCTCTACGCTACGTATTCTACGTACTCGGTATTCCGAATGTATGTAGGTCTTACAGAAGAGAAATTATACATATATTTCTCTATATACATAGTTTATAACTTTTTTATTATTTCGCTGACTACCAAGATAAACTTTTAATGCTTCCCAAGCTCTAACTCGTGAAAAAGCAACATAAAGCTGTCCATGATTAAAAACGTCTTTAAGAAGATCTATTCCTATTCTGTCAAATGTCTGACCTTGTGACTTATTAATTGTCATAGCGAAATCCAATTTTATTGGAAATTGTCTTTTTTTTTAAGTGAAAGGATACACATTTTCGCAATACAATGTTATACGATTTAGGAAAATAATATCTCCTATTTTATCACCCGTTAAGATTTCACATTTTAATAAATGGTCCGCAAGTTCTATAATCATTAACCGAGTCCCGTTGCAAAGACCTTCATTGATACTAAGGTTTCTAATCAACATAACGATACAATTCGGTCTTAAACGTAATTCGTAAGGAGGTAGAGATGATGGAGACAAAGTATTTAAATATTCTGGTAATAAAACTTCTCCAATGTCACCGTTATTACCGCAATTTTCAGTACTATTCGTACTTGTATAAATTCGTTCTTTAGATATATCTAATAATTCGACAACTCGTTTATTAATTTCATCTACATCAGCATTTCTTGCAGAAAGTATCGCACACTTAGCCATTTTATTAAATTCTTTTTTGTATCAGATCACCATATATATCCTTTACAATATCTGCATTAATAGGTGCAATACAACATGCTGGAAGCTGTTATTATTTGAATCATTTAATAAGCCATCTCTCATATCTAATAAAAACTTGGCAAATTCAGTTTCCTCTGGAAGAACTCGCATATTTTCCGTTAAAGAAAAACTTACAAAATGTTTCCAAGTATAACTAAACTTGATAGAAAGATTCACGATTTCACATCGAGTACCATGTATCTTAATAGGAAGAAGTTGCCTGAAATCATCACCTAGTATGATAATTTTTCCACCAAAAGGTAAGTCGTTATTCGTAATGTCACACAACGTTCGATCCATAATCTCTAATGCATATCGTGGTGCCATTGGCGCTTCATCCCAAATAAAAATATCTGTTTTTTTCAAATATTGCGCTTATTTTGTTGGATTTTAATGCTGGATGATGAATCTGCAAATAATGGAACTGGTAATCCAAAAGTTTTATGAACCGTTTTTCCCGCAGGAAGTAATGTCGTTGCAATGCCGGTAAAAGCCATTGTACATATATGTTTATTTCGAATTTTTGCTAAATAATAAATAGTTGTGTATATAAATGTTTTACCTGACCCACCTGGACCATCCATATAAAAACAATTGTTATTATAACAATTACTATCTAACATATTTAATATTATATCTATTATTTCTTTTTGTTTTTTATTTAATTGATTGTATTGTCTGATACCATTTTCCATAATTTGTTCTAATGTCATAAAATCTTCTTCTTCGTTATTTTCTTGCAATTGTTCCATTTGTGGAAAATCAGCCAGATTTTTGCCTTCAGCATCTAACATAGCATTAATTTGTGCATATGCTTTCTTTTGTCCTTGTATCATTCCAAAATGTCTACAATAATCTTCAGACATTGCTACTTTAAATCTTTCCCAAAGCTCTTCGGGATGCAACGGTTGACAATGCAATAATATACGTACAAATAATCTACGAAGTTGTTTTGGCATCATCCATCCAACAGCTTCATTTAGAGTTCGTTTCCATTCATCATTATCGTCAATTAAACCTAAAGCCAAACATGCTGCTGAAAATGATGGACAAACTTCTCCATTTATAGTTCTTAAATTCTCAAAACTCGTTACTCCCTTTACAGTGAGTAATAACAATCATAAATGATATAATTCTGTTTGTGTTGGGCTAACGGAATACATTCGTCCTATACAATTATAATGAGTTTTGCGTTTGCTCCAATGCAATACATTTCTACCGTTATTTTTTTCTTTTTTAAACGTATAATAGCGTGGAGTTTCTATATACAAATATTGTGTTGCATCTTCATCACGAGAATTTAATGCAAAATAATCTATTAACATAGTAACTTGATCTAAAGCAGAAGTTATTGTAGCTTCATCGGATCCATTTTCAATTATAATATTGTGTTCATTCGGAAGATGAACAGGTAAACGTATTACAGTATGACTTTTATCTTGTAATTTTTTTTCAAGAATACGCCAGCTCGCTTCTACAGGTCCAACATAACGAGCCTCAATAAAATCACATATTTCATCATAATCTATAATTATATTTTCTGTTACTGGTTCAACTCTAATTGTAGCAGCATCATGTCCGTTATAAATCAAGTGACGCGGTAGCGTCGCGACGCCAAGTACATAAAGAACAAGGTTCCGAGCAATGAGAGCCACTGTATAGACATCGCGCGCTACCAAGTAGCTTATCCGGAATTTCACGTCAAATTCATGTCAAATAAACTTTTGATTACAATATCTCAGGAACTAAAGACGTAATGAAAAATCTAACGATACTTTTATAACATATTGTGGATGCAAGCTTTCGATTGCGACCACTTCGAAAAAAATTGGTGCACTCCATTCTCAGATATCGTAATCGTATGCAACACTTGTGACGTTTCATTTTTCTTCTCCAGTCCACATGTTTGTTCAGACTCACGTACGTACGCTCGCACGCACACAAGCAAAGCGAGTTTGTCCCTAAAGGCGCGTTCACATACGTACGATAGGTTCACGTCGCCGGACGGCGACGGCGACGACATTGCACCGCGTCGCCGGACGGCGACGGCGAAGACGTTGCACCACGTCGCCGGACGACGACGTTGCACGACAATATCCAATCCAATAAGTTCAATGAACTAGAGTCCGACCGAAACCACTTATTTTAGTTTCGGCCGAAACCGAAAACGAATATTCGGTTTTCTTTCAATTTCGGCCGAAACCGAAACCGAAACCGAAACTTTTGGAGAAGTACTGCAAAGTCGTTGAAAATTCATATGTATACATATGCACACTGTTAAAATAAGGTTTTATTATAAATATCTTATTAAAATATATAAATATATATTTTTTAGGAAACAATACAAAATAATACGCAAGCCTTATAATATTGCATCTTTAAACTTATAATTAAATTACAGTTATT
This sequence comes from Ooceraea biroi, assembly GCF_003672135.1. NCBI lineage: Eukaryota > Metazoa > Arthropoda > Insecta > Hymenoptera > Formicidae > Ooceraea > Ooceraea biroi. The sequence continues at coordinate 4,220,438 of NC_039518.1, read as the reverse complement.
ACTGAGTTATTACTGAGATCACATAAATTTGTACTTATTGTTGTGTCTTTACTTGAACTTAATAAATAACTTACTCACTAGTAATTAAACTCGAACAATTTTATATTATAACATAAAAATAAAAGTGTTTCGGCATTTTCACCCAATAGATTACTGCGCCTATCCGCATAAATTTGTCCAGCAGAGCTAAATAACCGTTCGCTTGCCACACTAGTTGGCGGAGCTGATAAAAATTTGTTTGCAGCTTTTTGTAATTGCTGATACGGACTAGAGTGCCAATAAGCAAAAATATTAGCATTTCGCTGAAGTCTAGGCTCTTTCAGAAAAGCTTCTAAAGATAATTCTTTGTCTGACAATGCGTTTTTCTTAGTCTTTGGGGAGCTATCGTGAGCTTCCCATAAACTTTCTTCTAACACTTTCTTTGGAGCTGCAAAAGATTTTTCCACGTGAGCATTAGTACTCTCATCTAGAGTTTGTGACATTGACGTGTTCTCTTCTTTAAACAAAAAATCTGTTATATCTTTCTTTCCAATTTCGATTTCATCAGATGTTAAATATTTTGTTTTATATCTAGGATCTAAAAGAGTCGCAGTTATTAACAGTGATGAATTTTTAACATAAGCAAAACGTTTATTCAAAGATTCTAATAGCTTATGTTTTATTTTTTTAATGGTATCATTATCATTTTCATCGTTTGTCGGTTGAAGTTTACCATTTAACATAGTAATGAGTGGAATAATCAAAGAAACACAAGCGTCATCGCTAGATACGTCTAAAGTCGCCTCATAAAAACATTTCAACACCTTTATAATATCTATGGATAATTCCCATTCTGCGTTATTAAGACTTTCTATTCCTCCGCTATTCGATGCTATAGAGATTGATGGCTTTTTTTTGTTCAATAAGACGTTCCAACATAAGGAATGTGCTGTTCCATCTGGTTTCTATGTCTTGTATTAACGAATGATGGGGAACGCCACATGTCTCTTGAAATTTGCATAAATATCTGGATGCTTGTTCACTGCGCTTGAAATGTCCTACAATCTTTCTACATTTTTTTATAAGCACTTGCACAGTTTCTTGCAAAAATATAGCATCGTGAATTATTAATTGCAGGCTGTGAGCTACACATCCCAATGCAGAAAATTCTGCAATACCCCACGCAACAATTCGACGTCTTTCGACGTCCAAAGTTTGTCCTGAAAAGTCTCGTTTATGTCGTCGTATAGCGGACGTCTAAAATACGTCTGGAGAACGTTGTTTGTACATCCTGTAATAAGGTTATTTACGCAGACATTTTAGGAATGTCCAACGTACATCGTCAATATGTCTTATTTTTCAATCCGTTACTTTCAAGTTTTTTTACTTTTAATTTTGTTAAATAATAATAGTGGATAAGTTTCTTTTACATATTTGTCCTACAGATGTCTGGATAATAGTTCTGAAATATATGGCTTTTTATCGTCATATAACATACGTTTAAAAGACGTCTTGGAAACGTACGCGTGTTCTATTTCTGATACGTAAAACAAAACTGGTTTATTAAAAACTATAGTAGTTTATATTACAGTAACGAATTAATTTTACATGTTACATATGTCCCGGATAGTACAGATAAAAAAGAATTCACCTTTTCGAATTCTTTATTTCGCATAATTTATCCGAAATGAATTCAAAAAGAATTCTTTTCTGATATTTCGAAAAGAATTTCATAGAAGTATATCTTTTGACTTCTTATGAAGTTTTATGTTAAGCATCAGCTATTAAGCCCCTTGCACAATGCAAAGAACAGGCAATAAGAATAGAGAATAGGATCGTCTGTTTTATTTCAGCGCACAATCTATGCGTTGAAATTAAACAGACGATCCTATTCCTTATTCTTATTGCTTGTTCTTTGCACTGTGCAAGGGGTTTTAGTCGGCTAGCGATAGTCTATAGCGCTCACGTCTGCGCAAAGTAATACGCAGGTTCCCTGCCAAGGGATTGGCTGATTGATAGAGAGAGTGCGCTCGGCGCGAATTGCAGGGGAGGTATGATATATCATTCAATTGTTTCTTCCATCTTTCGCAGAGGTAATGATTTCGCCCTGTTTCGCCCTCGAGTGTGCTGCTTGCGAGAACGAAATTATTTTTCCGATAGTCTAAGTATTATCGTGCTTTCTGTAATGTGCAATGATCAGTCACGCATTCGAGTGTATATATGGTGATTTTATAACATTTAGATGTTTTTTATCGTTCGTCGACAAGATCCTGGATTTTAAGATTTATGAGGTAAGGTTAAGGTAAAACATTTCTCTGTTACATTAATTCGTTGCAAATATTATACATCTGATTAACTTGATCGTGTACGTGTACGTAGTGGATTAAATGTCGTTTTTGCTGAATGTAGTCATTGTAGACGTCGACGTATATCATTGGCTGCATTCAGAAGACAAAGCAGATCAATGAACGCTCAGTGATTCTTCATTATGATTGATTTCTGCACTTAGATCCAGCAAAGATCTAACGGCAAAAATCAATTATATTAAAGAATCAGCGCTCGCTGATCTGCTTTATCTTCTGAACGCAGCCAATGATGTACGTCGACGTCTTCGGGCAGTACATTGTACGTACGAAAGACGTCTACTGAACATCCTCGAGCGGTACATTGTACGTACGAAAGACGTCTACTGGACGTCTTTGGAACATATTCGGTACAGCATATGGATGTCCATACATGACGAACGGGACGTCGTTTTGGACGTCCAAAAGATGTCGAATTGTTGCGTGGGACGTGTGGCGCAAATCATATTAGCGGCATTATCTCTTACTGCCATATGGATTTTTTTCTAATGTTATAACTGTCCACCACCTCAATAAGTTTATGAGAAATGTAAGATCCAGTATGATCTTCTTTTAAAACGCTAGCACCTAAAATCATTTTCAACCTCTGAGATCCCAGAATAAAATGTGCTGTGAAACTTAATAATGAGCAAGTTTTTGTTGGATTGGACCAAACATCTGTAGTAAAACTGATCCACTGAGCTTGACAAATCATGTCATTTACTTTCGCTTTTACTTTGTCATATGTTGCTGGCATTAAAGTTGTGCGGAAATATTTCTCAGATTTCATTCTGTATTTGCTTGGTTTAGCTGGGCCTACAAAATTTAATCTTCTAAAAGCAGTACTTTCTACAATAGAATATGGCAACATATCAACAATTAAAAAATCCATTATTACTTTATCGATACGTCGCGAAATTTCGTGATCATCCGGCCAGAATGATGTACCAGGACCACGCTTAATTAGATTAGGGATCGTAATTTGTTTATTTGGGACATTATTTGTTAAGTTTGATTCGAGTTTTTTATGCTTCACATTGGTTTCTAATTGTTCTTGTGTTTTATCATAATACCTTAAAAATAAATAAAATGTCAATTTATTAGGAGTGTGATTTAGTTTTGAGGGTTTTGCAACAGATGGCTGTAGTGTCAGTTTGTTCCAATAGCTGTTTCCGATAATTGTTGTTTCTTACAGTGTTGACATTATCCATGACATTTAGTAGCGTTATAGCAATAGATGCAATAACAGTCGTGTTTATATCATCGTAAAAATGCAACTTCCGAAAGAGCATTTTCGACATGCGTTGCTTTTGTTTTTTAATCAAAAGAAAACTGCGGCTGAGGGTTATAGAATTCTTGTGGAAACTTATAGTGATTCTGTCCCATCAATTAAGACGTGTGAATACTGGTTTAGACGCTTTAAAAGTGGTGATACTGATGTGAAGGACAAAGAACGATCAGGACAACCAAGAAAGCTTGAAAATGCAGATTTGCAAGCATTATTGGACGAAAATCCAACACAATCCACTTCAGAACTTGCCAGAGCATTAAATGTTGATCGTACAACAGTTACCAAACATTTACATGAAATGGAAAAACTTCAGAAAGAAGGGAAATTGGTTCGACATCAATTATCGGAAAGTGCCATTGCGAACCGGTTGAACATTTGCATTTCGTTGATCGCCTGGCAAAAAAAGAAGAGTCTTTTGTCTCGGATTGTTACTGGGGATGAAAAGTGGATCTATTTTGATAATCCCAAACGCAGAAAATCATGGGTGGATCCAGGCCAACCATCAACATCCACTCCGAGACGCAATATTCACGGTTCAATAGTAATGCTCTGTATTTGGTGGGATAGTGTACTATGAGCTGTTAAATCCGCATGAGACTGTCACGGCTGATCGTTATCGACACCAATTGTACAAGTTGAAGCAAGCATTGGACCAAAAACGACCACTAATTGCGAGTAAACGACGTAAAGTGATTCTTCTTTATGACAACGCTCGACCTCACGTTGCGTTATCAGTGAAACAAACACTATTAGAGCTTGAATGGCAAGTCTTACCGCACCCCGCGTATTCTCCGGACATTGCTCCATACGATTATTATTTGTTCCGGTCGATGTAACACGCTTCAGAGGATACACACTTTCATAATTTCGAAGAAGTGCGAAAATTCGTCGACGAATGGATCAACTCAAAAGAAGAGTCATTTTATCGTCATGGAATCCATCTTTTGCCAGAAAGATGGGAAAAAGTTATAGAAAACGAAGGAAAATATTTTGATTAAGGTATTCATTCATTATCATATTTAAATACATGCGTTTTTGAGCAAAAAAACCCTCAAAACTAAATCACACCCCTAATAGATATATGTGTAACCATCTTGTATGTTTCAATAATATATACAGATTTCTATGTATGGGCATTTTCGGGGACTTTGAAATTAAAGGCCATAGCCGGATTAGCATACTAAAAGTGCCCCCAGCGAGTTTTGGAACGACACTTGGACTGTTATTTTGTTATTATAACAAAAACATTTTCTCAAAATTTCAGTCCTTTAATTGTATTATTTCTCAAGTTATTGAAAAAAATGCGATTTTCAGTTTTTATTTTTTTCTTCCATAGATACTATAGATAGACTTCTGTCGATTTGTTTTTGAAGACTTATTAATATAAGACATAAAAATAAAATTTTTCATAATTCTCGATTTAAAACTCGATTTAAAAAAAAATTAAATTAAAAATAGCTTTTTTGAAATGTTCTCTTCAAGGTACAATCACTAAACTTTCACAGAATACTCTTCTCTTTTATCAAATTGTTCTCAAATTTTTTCAATTTTTTCAAGTTGGTGCAACATAATGACAAAAAATAAAAATCAAGTTTTTTCTTTTTATTTTGCAATAAAATAGAAAATTATTTCTTTCTTTCAATACAACTATAGTTATAATATAATAATCCACGTTTAGTTATTATAGTTAGTATAGTTATAATTATATAACAAGATTCTAGAAAGAATTTTCATACAAAAATTATAATTTTTATCGAAGGTGATCGATAAATTAATTTTTTCAAGTGAATCAGTCTTCATCACTGTCTTTATTAATTACTACAGTGCTACCCTGTACAGTAAAAAAGACGGCTCAAAATTTCAGCTGGTCTTATTATTCTTGCTAAATATCTCGCATAAGCTAAGTAATATATAATGGCAGATATATGAGAACAGCAACCAATAGTACGTTTACCATTTGCACAATCACATGAGTAGCGAGAGATTCCAGATATGTCATTCGTATTAGAATGGTATTCAATAAAACAACGATAGGTCTTTGTATTAATGTAACGAGATCTAACTTGAAACTTAAGTATATTTTTATCAGCTTTTGCATATTGAAAATTAATGTCATTGTTTTTATCCATCATTTCAGTCAAGTATGATACTGCTTGGGAAAATTGATAAGAACCAGTGAATAGTATTTTAAGATCTTTTTCAGTCATTTCCGGGAAATCAAGCAGATCATTTGATTTAATGCTTGCAAAAGGAATCTTTCGCTGAGCCCAACGATTTGTTTCTACAAGATTAGCTAAAGTGTTATCACAATGTTTTCGTAATTTCATGATAGCAAATATTTCTTCTGAAAGATCTTTGTCTGAATTCAAACGCTTTCCGAATTCATTGTGTAAAAAACAAGCAATTCGACAGTATGATTTAACTTTTGGTAGTAACTTATTGTCGAGTTTATGATCTAACAGCTTATATTTTTGTTTAATTATACCGTGAACAGCTTCTACGGGCCAGCGAACTTTGGTGACAAATCGAGATTCGTTTGATTCAATTGTAGTTAATTGGCTGCGTTTTCCTTTAAGAGCTAGCATTAAAACTTGGAATCCTTGTTCTTCTAAATCAGATTTTACATCACGAAAACCACGATCTACAACCATAAAATCTCCCTTTTTGAGTAATTTAAGTAATCCATTTGAATCTTTCATGACAATTTTCATAATCTCAGCATCGTTTAGATTAGCATTATATGGTCCAAGCATGTCTATAACGTATCCATCCGTCGTGCAAATTGTGAATGGTTTGCATAATGGAACTTTTTTTTGACCAGAATACGATTTTCTTTGGTATTCATTATTAGTACTTTTCTGATGACGGATATAAGTTCCGTCACATATTATCATTAGTTGATCATTTAATTCATACAATGTTTTTGCTATTTCAGATGAGTGTTCTAGGGCAGTGTTTCTTAAAATAGCACTTATGCCAAAATGTTTAGGTAAAATATCTTTTTCAAACGATGTAATTACTGAATTAGAATAATCTGACACTAATTGCTCACGTTCTAATCCAAGTACATAAGATATTATTTGATTTGAATTTCCAGTTCGTAATTTAAATAAAAAAACAACAATTGCTTGTGTTACATTACGAGCGTCAGTATTTCGCATAGATGTCATCATATTGCGAAGTTTTACAATATTTTCCCATGTAAGGCCCGTAAGGATAGTAAGTCGATCTTCTGACAAAAAGTAATCGCCGATTTTATCTAAAATTACTGAGTCACTATTAATAGCTAATTGATTTAACAATTTTTCTAGTTCTGAAACTTCAAATGTAGTTGTATAAGAGTAAATACGCAGATTATTAATGTCCTCTTCATATAATCTTTTTTTAATGATATGACTTTTGCAGCATCGATTGCCATTTGGTATAAATATTCTTTTTTTAACAAAAGCTTGAACACGAGCTTCAAATGGTACTAAAGTAATATTGTTTGTTGATTCACAAATGCAGCAATATTTGTGAGTAGCAATCACTCTTGCAAAAGTCATCTCTACATATTCAATTTCTTTATCGGATTTTTGAGCTAACGTGAAACTTGGATTATCTGTTGAAGATTGCGAAGAAGTAGTGGTAGATGAAGATAATTTTGAAGATGATTGAGATAATAATTGTTGAGGTAATTCTTGTTGACTTATATTTTTCATGCCTGATGTAGATGGTTGGTTTGTATCTTCATCAATTGTAATTTTACATACAATAAGTCGACATTTACTGCACAACACATCATTAACTTTAACCTCTTTTTTAATTTTTTGTGCTATTTTATTTGCCTCATCTTCTGTGGATATAACTTTTTTGAATCCCTTTATTTTACGAAGAAACAAGTTACAGTTGATACATCTAATATTACTAGACATACTAAAACAGAAGTGAAATAAAACAATGTTATGTCAATTATATATGCAATATTTAGAATTCCGCGATTTGTACACATAACCTATAAGTGGAAAACTTACTTTAATGACACTGAATAAAAAACTTTTTGGAACTGTCTCTACACTACCCAATTCTTTATATGTTTCAATATGTTTGTCCTTATTATTATTATTATTTATTGCTAAGGACTAACGCTATTGAAACATATACAAAATTAGACATTATATAGTCAGTTTCAAGCGGTTACAATTGCAATACTTTTGTTTCAACAAGTTTGTAACCCGAAAAGAATACGTAGGCACCGAATCTTTATTCTCGTTTGTCTGTAGCAATATCACCATATAGATATATTTGCTAACATAATGAATTTTCCATAATATTGGCAGGTTTCTATATATGGGCAATTTCGGGGACTTTCAACGGAAAATACGAGCTCTAGTCTCAATATCTAATTGGATCAAAGTTGTACTGATCATACTGATCATACATTTAATGTCTTGAAATCTCAGGGATTGTCACTACTGAAATTGCAAAATACGTAATTAATCATTTAAGCTTTAAAATTAATTTCAAAGGCCCCGAAAATGTCCATACATAGAAACCTGCCAATATTATGGAAAATTCATTATAGTTACCAAATATTTTTACATGGTGATATTGCTACAGACAAACGAGAATAATGATTCGGTGCCTACTATTCTTTTCGGGTTACAAACTTTGATTTTCTTTGATGTCTCCAAATTGTACCATTTATAAAGCAGTATTCACATATATTTGGTCTATTATGAGGACTTTACTTTAGTAGATTTTATGTCCTCGAATGTTACCATTTAAAAAATCTATAATTTTGAGGACAGTCCTTAGAATATACCATAGAAAGTGTAAAATGTCCTCAAAATGTACCATGCATGTCAAAAAATGTCCTCGGAATATACCAAAAACATTATATATATATATATATATATATATATATATATATACACACACATATATATACATAGAGAGAGAGAGAGAGAGAGAAAGTATGTCTCTAGATTATTACTTCATAAGTTGTAATTAAGCCTCGTTATATTTCATGAAGCAATGTGAACATATTATATTTGCACACCACACGTGCACTCATGCTTGCAGAAGTAAAGATCTGTGTTTCTTTATTATACGCATTGCAGCTATTTTAATTCACTTTGATTTTGATCTTGTTATCTTTAATGTGGTACTAAAAAAAGATTTTGCACATTAATTCTGGAAATAAAGTTTAGAAACTTCAGGACAAATTACGTATGCCGTACACACATATTATTATAGGGTGACCATTAGGATTGTGTTGAAAGTAACTGATTATATTTCACTTCCTTGACTTCGGCGGTCATTTTACTCATTAGAGTCTGGTACTTGAGGTTCGTTAATTTTATTTCAGCCGTTGTACAAGCCAAATTACGAGAGTCACGATGAATGCTCTAAGCATCAAAGAAAAAGTATTTCTTATTGAGTGCTTCTACAGTAGAGGCAAAACTTATTGCGAGGCGTATCGTGAATTTCGTAGTAAATATAGATCTAAAAAAGTTTCAAGCGAAACTATACTCAGAAGGTATGAAATCGCGAAACTAACCTATCCTAATTTAACATTATGCTGTTAATCTGAGATTTTATTTATTATTCAATATTTTTCGCAGAATTATTGATAATTTTAGAACGTACGGCACTTTGAATGATCGCAGACATGATTTACCCGGTCCATCTCGAACCATTACAACGGACGAAACAATTGATGATGTCGAAGCATATTTCGAAGAAAATCCAAATTCCTCAGTTCGGAAAGCTGCTCAGGTTATGACTTTGAAGCGAGAAACTCTTCGAACGATTGTGAAAGATGTCAAGCTGCATCCCTATAAAATCACTACACATCAATTGTTGACATAGAAAGCGATGGAAAAACGAGTTCAATTTTGCGAAGTGATAATCGACATGTTTGAGAATGAGGAACTCGATGAAAAAGAGATTATTTTTACAGATGAAGCTCATTTTTGGTTGAACGGTTATGTCAATAAGCAAAATTATTGGTTTTGGGGAAAAGAAAATCCAAATGTGTCGATTGCCGTTCCTCTTCACCCAAAAAGTCTCCGCGTGGGCTGCGATTTCTGTGAAAGGAGTATACCTGCAATTTTTTGAAGGCACTGTTACCGGTGAAAGTTATAAAGAGTTGTTGGAGAATAACTTTTTTCCTTATGCAAAGAAACGAGGATTAGTAAACAGATTTTATTTTATGCAAGATGGAGCGACTCCACACCGTACTCGCGATGTGTTTGAATCGATCCATAAAGTTTATGGCAACAGGGTAATTGGATTAGGATATCCAAAATTTGCTTATGGAGGTCTGGAATGGCCTCCCTACTCACCTGATTCAAATCCGTGTAAGTTTTTCCTCTGGGGTTATCTCAAAGACAAATGTTACGCTAAACAACCAAAAAATATCGAAGAACTGGAAAACAGCATTCGAAAATGTATTCGTAACATTTCTGTAGTCATGTTACATAATGTATTTCAAAGTTTTCGAAAACGGTTGCAGTTCTGTGTCGATTCCGATGGACAACATTTTGAAAACATTTACCATTAGCTCATGCGCGCAAGCAAAGTTTTGTCTCTTTTTTAAAATGTGTATTTCCATTATTTAAATATTATGTATTTTTTTTATACGTATGGTAATAAAATTGACAAGTTTCCTCTACAAAATGGCGTTTGATTCATTTCGTTCGGCTTACTTGTGGCGAAGTAATAATCATTTACTTTCAACACAATCCTAATGGTCACCCTGTATATATTATGTACACATATAATTATATAGATGTATACTTGCATCTTTATTTCGTCTAATACGTTCCCTATTTTTATTAGGATTAATTCATTTTCGTATTATAGTATGGGAAAATATACAGAAAATATGCAGTTATTGAGTACAGCGCAACTGCAGAGAAATAACGCAACACCTACTTACAGCGCGGCGCCTATAGCACCATGTTTTCATCTTGTTTCCCCAAAAGTGAATCGTGGAAACATAATATTATTATATATGGTTAGATTTGGTATTCGATGCTCTTTAATTTTTGTTCTTACCAAGTTCTTAAATTTTGCAAAAATAAGGGTTGGGGATGGGGGTAAATTAAAAATTTGACATTTTCGAAAAATGTGAATACACTGTTGTAAAGAGTATAAAAGAGTATAAAATACTATAAAACTTTTGTATAAAACATTTTTTCATATATCTTATATTTTCAAAGATATTCGCTAAAAATGAAAAAATTCATTATCTTCGAGGGGCTGTTTCAACCCTTCATCGAGATCAAACATCGAGATACGCCGCTAAAACAAATATGGGTCTAATATTTTGCGATGCTCTACAATATCCAAAGCCCACCAAAATCGGTGAGGGACAGTTGTGAAGGTTTCCTTGTCAGTGGAGCAGCTCATCAAGATTGCTCATCAGCTGAAAGATCTCTGCCACGTGGGCGGATTTCCTTTTGCAAAGTGGCACTCTAATCATCCAGGGCTGCTAAACGCAATCTTATCTACCGACTCAACTAACTCATCCATCTCACTTGACGATTGCGCAACAAAAATACTCGGGTTACAATGGTCACCTCATCAGGACATCTTCACATTCTCAACCGTGTCAGCATCTCATCCTAGCCAGCTCACAAAACGCCACATATTGTTTCAAGTGGCACAAGTATTTGATCCACTCGGCTTTATCTCACCGGTCGTGATCAGAGCCAAGATGCTTCTTCAAGAACTTTGGCTTTGCAAGCTCAACTGGGATGATCCACTGCCATCTCAGGTCGTCTCAAGGTGGCTCAACATCAGAAAAGATCTCACAAGTCTGGCCAGACTCTCAATTCCACGGTGGCTCCACACGAGCGGTGGCTCAACTGTCGTGTTACACGGCTTTTCTGATGCTTCACAACTCGCCATGGCTGCTGTCATCTACTTGGTGGCATACTCACCGTCCACGAGCGCCGCAACTTCACTCATATGCTCAAAGACGAGGGTGGCTCCGCTCAAGAGACTCACCATCCCGAGGTTAGAGCTCACAGCAGCGCTGCTACTTGCGAAGCAAATGAAGTATGTCCAAGCCACACTTAACATGGACATCAAAGGTACATACATGTGGACGGACTCTCAGGTGACTCTCACGTGGATCAAGACACACGCATCTCGCTGGAAAGATTATGTACGGAACCGGGTGTCACAGATACAAGAACTCTCAGCAAATGCTCACTGGCGGTTCGTCCCTGGAACCGAAAATCCAGTGGATTGTGCATCTCGAGGCGGAACGACAGCTCAACTGGAGGAACACGCACTATGGTGGACGGGACCACCATGGATCACTCAATCTCATGACTCATGGCCGACTCAACCAATGGAACCTGACGAACAATGCCTGTTAGAGTCTCGCCTGGGCATCTCACTCTTCATGGCTAACTCAAGAAATGATTACCACTGGGATCTCATTCACAGGTATTCATCGCTCAATAAATTGCTCCGACTCACAACTCTCTGTTTCCAGTTTGTCTTGCTGTTGAGAAACCAACTGCAAAACCGGCAGCAGTTATCACACCTGCAACCATCGAGTGGTCACGCATCTTCTGGATAAAGGCCACTCAATCAGCATTCTTCGCTCTGGAAATCAAGATCCTTACCTCACGGACTCATCTGCCAGCCTCTCATGCCTTCAGTCGTCTCACAACTTTCATGGATCATCAAGGAGTGATTCGTGTTGGAGGACGGCTCAACAACTCAGCACTCAACTTCGACGGAAAACATCCGGCGATATTACCTCAAGGCTATCAGAGTTAATTATTGATCATGCTCACAAGCAGACTCTACATGGAGATACTCAATTGACGCTGGCTCACATCAGACAATCTTATTGGATCATCGGTGGAAGAGCTCCAGTGAAATCTCATATTTTGCGGTGTGTGGTGTGTGCTCGACAAAGGGGGATCCGTTCACATCAATTGATGGGCCAAATACCTCTGGCTCAAGTCACACCCTTACGCGCATTCACTCACACTGGTATTGATTATGCTAGTCCGCTCACGCTCAAAACATGGAAAGGAAGAGGAGCTAAGACTCACAAGGGATGGATTTGTGTCTTCGTCTGTCTCACAACGTCCGCAGTTCATCTCGAGGTCGTCTCAGACTACTCAACAGACGTATTCATCTCAACTTACAAGAGGTTCACATCAAGACGTGGCATTCCTCACTCGCTGTACTCAGACCGTGGCACAAACTTTCTTGGAGCTGAAACATCACTCCAGAAGTTGTTCACACAAAGCACTCAAGAAAACCAGCATCTCTCATTCCTGTTCGCTCAAGATCGCACTCAGTGGATTTTCAATCCACCCGCTACTCCACACATGGGTGGCAAATGGGAGACAGTGGTCAAATCAACGAAATATCATCTTCGACGCACCGTAGGTGAAACGTTGCTCACCTTCGAAGAGACCACGACCCTGCTTACTCAAATCGAAGCGATCCTGAACTCACGACCTCTCGAACCTCTCAGCGATGATCCAGATGACGTCTCAGCACTCACTCCAGGATACTTTCTCACCGGAAGTGATCTCACAACGATACCTGAGCCGTCGCTCAACGACTTAGCTCTCTCACGACTCTCACGATGGTAGTTCATCCAGCAAAGAGTACAACAATTCTGGTCTCAATAGTCAGCTCAATATTTGCAACACCAATAAGCAATCTCCAAGTGGCATCATCCGTCTAACACCAGTCAAGTGGGATCATTGGTGCTCATTACAGATGAGCGATTCCCACCGTGCAAATGGCCACTGGCCAGAGTTCTTTTATTGATTCCAGGCAAGGATGGACTTACCAGGGTGGTGACGCTGAAGACGGCCACCACTACTCTCACCAGGCCTATCACGAAGCTCGCTCTGTTGCCCAGCCCTCACCAGGATCAAGCTCAACCGACGTAGGAGTGGACTCATCATCAACACCTTGCTGATGGCGGGCGGAAATGTTTGGGAAATAATCTATAGCCCCCCAAATATGTGAAATATCGCCGGCCTTGTCGCGTCTGCCGCGCGACGGCGCCTGAGTCATCGCGCCCTCGATCAGGCTACCTCGCGAATTAATCAGGCTTTGTTCGACTATTCGTAAGACGGCCATGGGCTAGTAGTGTTAGTGCGCGCATAGGCTAATTAGCATAGTTTTAGTTATAAGTGCTCATTTTTGAAGCTCTCACGACCTCTCATTCGGCATCTCACAAGCGCATCTCTTTTCCACGGAGTTAAGTGCATCAATAATATCGTTAGCCCGCGTGAAGCTCTCGCGGCCTCGTGCGTGGCACGTTTGCCGCAAGAACAGTGCGTCTCAAACGGTTCGCGGTGACGTGTTAGCATTAATATAATCGGCACACGCCCGCGCAACCTGTGTAAATAGTGTACATAATCGCTTGACTCAAAATACATGTTATTGTTATTACTCAAACTCAGTGCGTAAACTTTTATCCCGCCCGTTGCATGACATTCTCACCGCGCGTTCCCGCGCATCCTACCATCCTTCGTAAAATCTCAAACACCAATAAAAACAATAAAAGTGTTCTTTGGAAACTTGTTTTATATATCCCATGTATTTTCCTTTATATTTCAATTCAATCAACAAATTGATAGAATCAAGGTTTTTGTTGATTCCTAATTCGCGGATGATAGCTTGTTTCTTAATTTTTCTTAATGTATTAGGTTGTTCATTAAGTTCTGCGGTTTTCTCGATAGATAGCGTTTGTCCATTGAAAAAGATAGCATGCATCGCCTGAACCGCGGATTGCCGCATACTCCGTGACAGGTTAGACAACGCTTGACATTTCGCCAGTCTTTGTTGTGTTTTGAAGTGTTGTGTGTACGCGCTATTCATTGAAATTGGAGGATCAAAAGGTGCATTTTCGACACATTTTGCTATTTTTCTTCCGCAAAGGAGTAAAAGCGACGGACGCACAACGTGAGATATGTGGCGTGTACGGGGACTCGGCCATAAGCGCTGACACTTGTCAGCGTTGGTTTGCACGCTTTCGTTCCGGAGATGTGAACGTCTCCGATGCTGCTCACTCCGATCGTCCATCCACCACTGACGACGACCAAATCGTGGCCGTAATCAAAGCAGACCGACACCTGACGACGCGGGAGATCGCGGAGCGCTTCGACATCGCCCATACAACGGTTGCGCAGCGATTAAAACGGCTTGGGATGTCGAAAAAAGCAGATGTTTGGGTCCCTCACGAGCTCACCGAAAAGAACATTTTGGACCGCGTCATGATCTGTGAATCCCTGCTGAAATGGAACTCGCTGGAGGCTTTTCTCAAACGGGTGGTCACGGGAGATGAAAAATGGGTGGTATATAACAACATTCGACGTAAGCGGTCATGGTGCAGTCCGGGTGAGTCGTCACAATCGGTTGCCAAAGCGGATTTGCATCCGAAGAAAGTGATGCTGAGTGTGTGGTGGGATTGGCGAGGCGTCCTGTACTTCGAACTGCTTCTGCGTGGTCAGACCATCGACGCCGAGAAGTATTGCGCTCAGTTAGAAAAATTGAAGCAGGCAGTGGCGGAGAAGTGGCCGGAATTGGCGAACAGGAAGGGCGTTGTCTTCCACCACGACAACGCCAAACCACACACTGCTTTGGTGACCAAGAAGTTGAAGTGCTTTGGCTGGGAAGTCATGCAGCACCCACCGTACTCCCCAGACCTTGCGCCGTCGGATTACCATCTGTTCCGGTCACTCCAAAACAATCTCGACGGGCAGCGCTTTAATTCAGTGAACGATATTCAAACGTACTTGGAGAACTTTTTCGCGCAGAAGTCGCGCGACTTCTACAAACGCGGCATTATGTCCCTTCCAGAACGTTGGCAGAAGGTGGTCGATAAAGATGGACAATACATTCTAGATTGAATAAATGTGTAAGTACAATAGATTTATGTTTTACTTTAGGGCAAAAAAACCGCAGAACTTAATGAACAACTTAATACATTGTTGTGGAAGATACGGTGGTTCAGGATGTTCGTATGATAGGTCTTTTATAGCATTATTACACCATTGTCTTGGCTGTTTATATAAAAGTTCTTGTGCAATCTCTATTCGAGTATTTCCTTTTATCGCTCGTTTCTGTTCATGTGGTATTCTAGAAGTGTCCACAGTATGGACTTTTAAAATGATACCATTGTCAGGAGCTGGTTCATATAAACAATGGGCCTTAAATTCGGCTCCGCATTCCTTACAAAAACCATATATTTTTAAGTATGTTTGTGACTCTGTAGATTCAAAAACCTTGCTATATTTAAATATATAAACACACGGAAGTTTATTTTTTAAGAAACAAGGTTTAGAAATTACATCGGTCCAGCCGGTTTTAAGTACTTTGTATCTTTTACCATTAGTTCCCTTTTCTTTGTATACTTTTGATATAGGATAAATAGATTTCCATTGTTCATTAGATAACTTTAACTCAAACCAAAATTTTGGTAGCTTTGTATTAAGATTTTTTGGAAGATTACATAGTTGGAATTCTTGACTGCTATTACTTTGATTGGAAGAATTAATACTATCTACTACTTTCTTTTCTTCTTCCTTTCTCAGGATATTAAAATGTTTTTCCAAATTTTCTCTTAAGTTCCACCTATTATTTCTGACATAAAAATTTAAGGTCTTAGGTAATAATTTGTCAGAAATTATTTTACATGCTTCTTCCCACATTTTATCTGAACGACATTTTAATTGATACTTTTGATCGAACGGTTCGCATTTCTTCAGTACATCTAACATAACTTCAGGGTCTATACAAGCTTTTCTAGGCATCTTGGATATTCAAAATCAAATTATTATCTCTTAATTCTACTATTCATTAATAAAATGCAGTTCGATTAACAATATGTGGAAATTCATTAAAATAGTCTTATTATATTTCGTTACAAAATCTTCATGTTGTTAATGAAGTGACGAATGTTGAATCTAATTTAACTGTCGATCACTTTTATAAACTCCAATATTTTTATTTTATCAAATACGAAATTCTTTGTCATGAGAATATTTGAAATGAAATATTAGTTAACAACTTTGTTGTAACTTGTTATCCTAAAGTGTTATGCTAAATTTATTAAATATTCCAACATATTAATTTATCAAAATTGTAATATGAATAATACCAATAATTTGAATACATACCATAAATAATAACGAATCTTAAGAAGATAAAATGAAAAAAACACCATTACATATTGATAAAAAAATACATCAGTAGTATTTTTTTAGTAGTCAAGATCGTAGTCAAGAATAGATATTGTTCGAGATAACCATATGATACGAGTATTATACGTATATATCGCTGTCCTTGTTTTGACGATTTAATCCGACTTAGAAAGCAAACAAAACACGTCAAGACTCTTAGCTTGCTTTAGTCATTTCTTATGTATATGTAGCGATCTAACCGGTATAGTCGGCTGTCGCTCCCTGATTGGTTCCTCGAATATTCTGATTGCTTCTAAGAACAACACTGCGAATCCACCGAGGAAATCCCGACACTTACTCGAAATTCGTGGATCAAGTCGCATGGTACTAAACAGGCTCGTCACATATCGAATCACCTCGCGTGCGGTTCAGAAATTACGCACTGTTAATAAAGTTCATTTGTTCTTTAAGTGCTCCTTTTCTTGTCTCTCCGACCAGTCAACTTAAATAATTTAGTGTTGGTCGTGTAATCGAAAGCCACATTAATTGGTCCTTCGAGCCGGATTTGAGAGGCAAAGACAATATATCCAAGTAATCTGGTGCGTCGAAGGCGAGTGAAGACGAAGGCGAGAGTGCGAGATAACTCCGCACGTTCGTCAGATCAGCGTGCTCCTGAGCACATATCACCTCGGGCATCCTACGTAATTCATAGAGCCGCCCCTTCAAGTGCACTTCAGGGTTCATCAAGTGCACAGCCTAAGTGCAAGTATCGTGCTCTTTAGCACATAGCACCCTTGAGTACGCTAGGCGTCCGGCGTATCTCAAACCACCTGCATCAATCACCTCCAAGCATGGCTGACGGTCTGCAGGGCCTCCTCACCGAGCAAACGGCTACGATAACTACAATGAAACGAGTACTTCCTAATTTCAAGAAACTCGGCAAGGCGAACGTTACTCAATACAAGGCGAAAAAACGACTGGAACATATGGAGGCGTTGTGGGAAAAATGTCAATTGCTGAACGTCAAGCTCCTGCAGACAGCGACGGCCGAGAAACAAAGGATCATCAAATATTTCACCGAAGAAGAGTTCCTTGCTGCTGAAGATGTCTACAATGAGACCACGGACCACCTAGCTGATGTGATCGGTAAACTCTCCCATCATGAACCTATAGCGGCATCCTCAGTAAGCGACATGTCTTTAAAAGAATCCGGCACAGTCGCATTGCAACTCCCTCGTATTTCGCTGCCGAAATTCTCAGGCAACTTCACGGAGTGGGAGAACTTTCGTGGAATATTCGAATCATTAGTCGCCTCTAAGGAGTCATTATCAAACTCGCAAAAATTACATGATTTAAAAGCCAGTGTCACGGGCGAAGCTGCTTTGTTAATCAATCATATCCAGATAGCAGACACTAATTACCAGAGTTCGGACTTCGGTGCCGCTATCCCCACTCGAGGCGCCCGAGCGCCGCGAAAGGCAGTGCCGACTATGTCGGTGGGACAGCCTATCGGCAGATGAGACACCGTCGCGTATAGCAAAAACTAATTTTTATTGTTACATTTGTAACAATAAGAAACAAAATATTGACTTAAATTGTCAAACTTAAAATTTTGGCGTCTATCTGTCAAAATAACTTTGTAACCTGAAAAGGTGCATTCTACATCAGACGAGACAATCAGTGCATATGTAAAAAGCTTTAATTGTTCCGATTGTAAAGATACGTTAAAATTTTCGGAAATAGAGAATCAGATGTTAACGTATCTTTACAATACTATTACACAGCTATTACAAATAGCTGTGTAATATAGTTACAAAGCTATTTTGACAGATAGACACCAAAATTTTAAGTTCGACAATTTAAGTCAATATTTTGTTTCTCATTGTTACAAATGTAACAATAAAAATTAGTTTTTGCTAAACGCGACGATGCGGTGTCTCATCTGCCGATAGGCTGCCCCGCCGACATAGTCGGCACTGTCTCTCGTAGGGCTATAAGCAGCAGCGCGGACTTCGACCGAAACGATCTGCTCGATTGCGAACTGCTGGTTGTGCTCTTTGGAAATATACAGGGTGAGTCATTTTAATGTACCACCCCTAAAAACTTATTTGTTTTTAATTTGAGAACAAAATGTTTCAGACAAAAGTTGTACGACTTCGAGGGGGCAAGATGATGATATTATCAATTTAATTGTAGATGGCGCCACTTTAGAGATTTTATCATGGCGGCCATTTTTTTAATGGAAGAAGATTTTTCTCTCGAAGTAAAAGTTATAGCTGACAATAAGATGAATACAACGGTTTTATGTTTCTTTGCAATTGGACCATTTTTCAGTGAGTTACAGCGTTTTAAAGTTTATAGCGTCTCTCCATGGTCCGTGATGATGAGAAATAGGGAGATCCATTTTACAAGAAAAGTTAACCTTCACATAACCTTGACAGGTGGACCCGTTCTATCTACTATCCTACTTTTAGCGCTACCCAGGAACAACGGCGTGGACGTAGTAGGTTTCTGTTCCCTTCGGGGTGCTTGATTAACGCGAGTCCCCTAGCCTCTCGCGATTCGGGGTGCTTGATTAACGCGAGTCCCCTAGCCTCTCGCAATTCGGGGTGCTTGATTAACGCGTGTCCCCTAGCCTCTCGCGATTCGGGGTGCTTGATTAACGTGAGTCCCCTTGCCTCTCACGCCCACACAAAGTCTTATTACAAGTGTTTAAATACACCTCCATTTTCATCGATACATTGTATCACGCGTAATCGAAAATTGTTTTCGACTCTTTGCAGTGTACCGTCAGTGATATCTTGGAAAGCGCGTTTAACTCGCAGTTTTATGTCTGCCATAGTTGTTGGTTGTGTCGCAAACACTTTTTCCTTGACATAACTTTTCCCCACAGGAAAAAGTCCATAGGCGTGAGATCAGGAGATCTTGCTGGCCACTCATGGGTTCGACTACCCATTCCAATTCACTTTCTATGGAATTTTTCGTTGAGGTATGTGGTGTTCAAGCGACTCCTATGGGCAGGAGCACCATCTTGCTGCCACCACATCCTACGACGAGTGCAGAGATCTACATCTTCGAGGAGTTTGGCAACTCATTTTGCATAAATCGCAAGTAGAGTTTCCTATTTAAATGGCCTTCGAAAAAGTGAGGTCCAATTACATGGGTCCCGATAATGCCACCCCAAACATTAATCGACCATTGGTGCTGGTATTCCACGCTCCGCTGCCATTGTGGATTGTTATTAGACCAATAATGGTAGTTGTGTCGGTTCGGTCCTCGGTTAGTAAATGTTGCTTCATCTGTAAACAGGACGTGTATGAAGAAATATGAGTCTCTCCGATATTGATTTCTAGCCCAGTTGCAAAATTGAAGCCTACGGTTAAAGTCTCCAGCTTGGAGTTGCTGTGTCAAAACAATGTGGTAGGGGTGGAATTTTACAAATCTCAATACTCGACTTACTGTCTTTTGTGGGATACCATGCTCGTTTTCAATATTCCTTGTCGAGATGTTGGGGTTTAGTTTAACTGCTGCCAGCGTCACCAAAATGTTATTTTCTTTTAGGCCTGCTTTCTCCTGTTACGTTTTAAATGACCCTGTTGAGCACGGCAAAGCAATAATTTCATAGTCTTGCGCGTCGGGTATCGTCTGTCGGGAAACCTAGCGGCATACACCCTTTGCGCTGCTTTCAAGTTGTCATTGCACAATCCGACTATTTTTATCATATCGACTATTTCCGCTGGGTTATAATTCCCCATAATTAATAATAGAGTGAATAACCGACAATTTCATTGGGAGTGTAATCAGCCATCTCAAAACCTGTCTCACCAAAAAGTGATGAGAAGCCGAATGCGGGCCACTAAAGTACGCAAGGCACGGACCATGGAGAGACGCTATAAACTTTGAAACGCTGTAACTCACTGAAAAATGGTCCAATTGCAAAAAACAAAAAACCGTATTCGTCTCATTGTCAGCTACAATTTTCACTTTGAGAGAAAAATCGCCTTCCATTTAAAAAAATGGCCGCCATGATGAAATCTCTAAAGTGGCGCCATCTACAATTAAATTGATAATATCATCATCTTGCCCCCTCGAAGCCATATAACTTTTGTCTGAAACATTTTGTTCTCAAATTAAAAACAAATAAGTTTTTAGGGGTGGTACATTAAAATGACTCACTCTGTATAAGTTACACGCTGCGTACCGAGAGCCTCCATGTATACGCACATATTATATATACAGGGTGTTAAAAAAAAATCATTCAATATTTATATGGTAGATAGCACACACTATACTGAGTAAATAAACCTAAGTAAACATATGTCGAAAGCTCAACCGTTTCTGAGATATAAACATTTTTGTATGTTAGCATCATGATTGACTTACTGGCTTCTACGTATCGCGTGCGATATTTACCTTAAGATGGTTGTTTCCCAACTGCGGTAGTCAAAATTAGATTTTAAATATAATGTTCAATACACGATGAATTTTTTTAAGTAAAAATAAAAAACAGATTTTTAAACATTATTGGTTTTCTCAGAATGTTAAAAATCGATAAAATAAATAAAATGATAGAAAAAGAAACAGTATGCTGAAGTACGTAGCAGTCGCAGAACTGTAGATCGTGGCAACGTCGCATACAGCTGAGCTGGATACATACAAAGGTTAATAAGAGCGAATTATTCATAATTGTGAAAAGTTAATGTAATTATAATGAAGGACCAACCGTGATATAAAGGGCGCTTTATTAAAAAGAGTGTTAGAGAAGAAGATAAAGAGTAAAGAACACCTATCCAAAAAACAAGCTGAATGGCACAACAATTCTTCGAAGGAAAAACAGTACCCATGTGAAGGGAATCGTGTTGTTAACTTGGAACTACTTGGACAAAATCTGAAATGCCGTATTTGTAAAAAAGTGTTGTCTACGCAATACGCTACGCTCCTTGGAATGCAACGTTGCCACATCCACAAAGCATGGTCGCGAACGACAAAGCTTATGCCAAACCTATTTCTTCTGATTAATCATACTCTAATATTGTACGGTCAATTTCGCTGAGATTGAAGTATGTACTTCTGTAAGTATTCAATTAATGTTGCTCAAATTTTCGTATTACTCCTTATTGTAGGTCATTTGCAGCGCGTTTAAGTATTATTTTTTGTACGTCAATTTCCGTAATTGCCATGTTAAATATCGAGAAAAAAGTAAACTTTAAGCAGTCATATCTCGGAAACTATACGGTAAATCGAACCCATATTTAACACACATACGTATTAATATTTAATTTAGTTTTGCTGCAAGTTCAAAGAAGATCTGTGCTCTCATAGTGTTTGACCATACTACCTTAATGTTTATAAATCGCGTTCTAAACATCCTTATTCTATTTCTATACATACTTCATAACAGAAGATTTCACCGGCAATCAGTCAGTTGTCATCAACCAGCGATTGCGTGTATTTAGTAATTACACAGTTACAAAGTATCGTGCTTAAAATGTCAGCGTATTACTCTAATTGTGTAAATTAAAGTCTAAGCAAATTATTGTAATGTTTAGATTATTTAAATACTAAGACTTTTTTATTCGGTTTAGCAGCGCCAAGTATTTTCAAAAAACACATTTGTATTGACATATTTATATATATGTATGTATTAAAATATTTATTCGTATCGATTCAAATATCTTATGAATGTACTTAAGATGGTCTTAAATAAGAATCAACAATGAATATCGGCCAAAGAGTAATAATAAAAAGTAATAGATTTTCTGGTTTGCATAAATACCCATTGTAGTTGGCGCAATTTGTTAATATCATTAGTTTTGTAGAGTTCTTTTTTGAAAGAACTTCAGGTTTGAAAGATATCAGTTTTGTAAAGTTCTTTTTTGAAAGAATTACAGAATACACAGCCAATCTTGCCATTAGACAATTATACTGCTTCAACATCATCTTATAAAATCATCTTACTTCTAACAAAACGAGTTTCTTTCTAACAAAACGATTTTCTTCGTAACTATCTTCGTAAATAAACTACACAATTACAACACATATTAACAATAATATATATATCTGCCTACATGTAACTGTGATAACGAAAAGGAAGCGAAGGAAACTCGGTGAAGGATGATGCGAAACATCGGAACGAATGTACACGAATGTAATGATAATACTATTAAAATATATATTTCCCTTTTTTAGATATGAAATGCTCTTTTATTAATGAATATTCATACATTACAGAATACACAGCCAATCTTACCATTAGACAATTATACTGTTTCAACATCATCTTATACAATCATCTTCCTTCTAACAAAACGAGTTTCTTTCTAACAAAACGATTTTCTTCGTAAATATCTTCGTAAATAACCTACACAATTACAACACATATTAACAATAATATCGTAAATATCTTCGTAAATAAACTACACAATTAGAACACATATTAACAATAATATATATCTCTGCCTACATGTAACTGTTATAACGAAATGGAAGCGAAGGAAACTCGGTGAACGATGATGCGAAACATCGGAACGAATATACACGAATATAATGATTGTAATTGTAATGATAACTTCACATCACTCTTCCGGCATCAACCTCACCATCCTAAAGGAACTCATGCGTGACTCTTTATCTCTAAATGTTTCTCCACATCCATTCAACTTTCACATCACTCTTCCGCTGTCATCCTCACCATCGATAAAACGACAGAAGTGTGATAAACTAAAAGAACACATGCAATAAACATTTAGCAATACCATGAAGAACAAAGATATAAAATTTATAAAAGTAATCATCAATAGAAGAACAGAAATGCAATAAACTATTAGCAGGTTGCGAACAGTTACCATGAAGAACATAGATAGAACATTTATAAAATTAATTATAAATTAAAGAACAGAAATGCAATTATTAGCAGGTTGCGAACAGTCTGGTAACACTGGCATGAAGAACGTACACTGAAAAAAACATTTTGTTCAACGATCTAAACACATTTAGTTGTTTGAAGATTTAGTTAATGCAACAACTTTCTAATCAACCGAACTTAACTGTAGTCTACTTAACAAACTGTTCAACGTTAGTTGAAAAAAATGGTTCAACCATTTCATTTAGTTGACGGGACTATCATCATTTGGTTACCTTTAAGAAAAATCAGTTACCAGCATCGTTATATTTATTTCGACAGTCTCACGAAGTTAAATAAATGCGTTTATATCAGACATACAAATATTTCATTGTTTTAAATGGGAGAATTTGTTTGAATGGACTGTGTCTTTATTATATGAGATAATGACGTTTTCATAAATTACATATATTCAAGACAACCAAATGTTTTGTTAAGTAAGTATACATTCTCATTGTATAGACAAATTCTTAGGTAAGACTGACCCAATCAATTATTACTTGAAGTTTATGATAAGCTTAAATATTTACTTACTTTAACTGAATGTACATTTTGAAAGGTAATATATTTCAGACAATACAACTTAATTGTTTGTTGGAAAATAAGGTTGTTAATATTTTGAGTTAACAAAATCTGGGACTGGTAATGTTAAACGTATTAACAATGTTAAATCAACGTTTCTTTAGTTACAGTGAACTACTCAACTTTCCAAAAGTACTAAGTAATTCTGACCATATATAGTGTTTATTTAATTCTAACTCATCTTTAAAATAAAGCCAAATTTGTTTGGTTTAACATTGTAATATTCAGTATTTGAGAATATATATAGTTAAAGGCTTGAAATCTAATTTACATAGAACATCACTAGTTAACTGAGGGAGACAGTTATGTAAAGCAAGAAGTTGTCAATTAGAACAGACTCTGCATCAGATTCTTTTCCTTTTTATCAAATATTTTTGATAACACCAACAAAATATTTGTTTCAATGAAACGTAATGAAACTAAGAAGAAAACATATTTGAATCAACCAAACGTACATTTGCAGAAACAAAAGTTTTGTCCGCTTTGCGATTTAAACGTGCGACGCAGCATGGCGCTGTTGCTATACGGCGAATAGCGTTCTGCCATGCGCATACATGTTTGCCGGTTTTGCATATCGCGTGTACCGTGCGACAGTTAAAAGTGTCCAAGTTATCCAAGTGTCCACGATTGAGGTGGTGAAAGTTTCAATTTTCTGGTTTGTACCTATACATATCTAGTGCAAAGAAGGCACAGGAGGGAACGTAGTGAGAGATAGAGTAGCTGTCGGAAGTGCCTGAAGAAATACCTGATTCTAACTCGGTCGCATTTGGTCGCATGATGCAGAGGACAGAGTGAGGATAGTTTCGATGCAAATTACACATCGTGTCCGTGTGCACCGTGTGTGTAACGTCATGAAACTATCCCTACCACTTATCCATTACCTCCATCTAACTATCCCCTGCATCATGCGAACAAAAGGGTTAGAATCTGGAATCTCTGGTCGGAAGTAGCACGTCAGGCAGCCATCTTGAGCTCATCCACGTTTTATCCACGTGCTGTATAGTCGCTTTCGTCAGCTACATGCTCTCTCCTGTTCTTACTTTTTCTGTTTTTATTTTTTGATATAGTGGATATAGTGCACTACAACAATGACCAACATCGTGAAATCTTGGGAGCTAAACGAAGAAATCTCAGCGCAAATTATCGAAGTCATACAAGGTACGTACTGTGACTATACATATATGTACATATGATTATAATTGTGTATAATTCTGTGATAATGACACATGTTAATATAATTTCAATTTTTTTCTAAATACTATACGAAATATGTATACGAGTGTGTATGTACATTATCGACTTAATTATTTTGTTAAAGCAACTAAATACTCAGATAAAAAGAAACGAAATTTTGTTATCTTCGACAAAACGATTGATCGAGTATTTCATGATTTTTATAGAGAACGTCATTGATGACGATAACATATCGAGACTTACTCCAGAATTGATAAAAGAATTATTTCCAAAAACTGGACTTCGTTTACATTTTCTCGAAAAATGGATTGCGACATATGGTGAACATAAAAAGCCTGTTAGTATTACATCTAATGGTATTTTCCATATAGTGAATTTATCATTTCTTTTTGCACTACATAAAATTTTTTAATAATATAGCACGTAAATGAAGAGAGCGATACCGAAATTGATAGCGACATTAAAACGTCTTCGATTGAAAAGGATGATGACGAGTTCGCTTTGAAGAGGCAAGATGCCTTTGTGGACAAGACTATGTTCGATCTGAGAGCAAAACATAAATATTAAATCGATGCTCAACAAAACGATTCAGGGTCAAGCGATTCTCCAGTCGTACAAAAAAATTAAGAGTTTGTCGAGAAAGTGTCGTGACATTATTGTGGACCTTATCCTGTCAGACGTTCTCTCAAACACATTTCGGTTATTTTCTTTTTTTCTAATTATTTATATTGTTTTAGCTATTAGTATATCTGTTCATATATATGTGTCATGATATATATATTTTCATAAACAAGATATAATGCATATTATATACGTATTGTATGATTTTGTGATTTTTTTGTAACGAATAATCTAAAATTTTTTAATATTGTGGGAGATGTAAACACGATGCCTTAAAAGCGCGGGGCATGCGAACGCTCCTGAGTGAAGAAAGAAAAGAAAAGCGGGCAGCGCGAGCGGGGCGCGAGGGGAGCGAGCGGGGAGTCGAGTCGCATTCGCGAGTCGTGAGCGAACAGTTGTAGATACGCGAGACATTGTATCTTAACCGAAATATACCGTTACTTGTGAACCAGTAACAATTCCATTTCCTACAATATAAATTTACGAATTCAATTTACAGCTTGACGAATCAGGACTTTGAGTATCTAGCACAAACAATCGTCAAAGTTTTCCCTACGGAGTCGACATACACTTACTATATACCACCTATTGCGAAGAGATACTCGCGTACTGAGAAGTCTGTTGTGTCAAGAGGAAAATTGGTCGACAAATATCGAAACAAACTTCGCGAATTCAAACAACTGAGTGGTTCTAACATACCACTCAACGAGCCTGCTAGTAGTAATTCTACGAATCTATCTTCTGACGAAGACAGTACGTTAGTTTATCTCCAGTCACTTTGATTTTCGCGTTTAATTGTACAACACATTACAGTTTTTTAATATTTAGTGTGTATATATATATATATATATATATATATAAAGTTTTGTATCATTTGTAGATACGGAAGATATCGCGGAGGCGACATCATGGCTTGAAAAGCATACAGAGCCATGGGAAATAGTCATTGTAAAATGGAAGCTTACAACAGAATGCCGTCGCAAATGCAATAATTTGCAGAAAACCTCAAAAGTCTATGAGATTTTCGAACGTTGGCCAATTTTAAAGCACCCAAAGGGATATGATCTTATAGAAGTAGACTACATTTCCCTAAAGTTGACAACTGTGGAGCTTACCGTAGAAAACTGGTCTGCCTTTTATACGAATCTTCTGAACATTCGCCCATTCAGGAAGGATGATATTAACGCGCAATCGTTGAATGAGCTGCTCCAATTGGATGACTTGACCGATGGTTAATGAAATCTACTATCAGCAGTCAAAAATTGCTATGCATATACAATTAATCTAATAAAATTGTCTTTTATGCGTATAGATAGTAGAATCTTTCTACAGCTACGTATGCTGCCACACATTATACCACCGAAAGGACGAACAAGGACAAATAAAAATCAATGGAAACCGTCGATAAGTGAATGCAAAGATAGCATCATCGTGCATGCAGTGGTAAACTTCATTTTTTAAACATTTAAGTATTCAAGAATAAGTTCATTAAAAATTAATTAGTGTATACTTCTGCGAGGCATTAATTTGTTTATTATAGTTGTCGGCTGATACGATCAATATCCAAGAGAAACGAAAGGAAGCGATGAAGAATCTTGGTATTACTTTACAACCTTTCATCATCGCCGTCGGATTAACTCTTTCCGAAATTTCCAGCTTGTATGTTTGTATCGACAAAGTGCTATATAAGGTACCGTCAGCCCTAAAAGCTTTAGAAATATGCTTCAAATCTTTTCATGTGCTCAATGCTATATATCCGCCGGAGAGTAAACACTTGTGACTACTTTTGCAACGAAGTCTATTTAAGTTTTCAACGAAATGGGATAAAATGACTCCTTACATTATGGAAATCATCGCAGAACTTTCGAGTTTAGACAAAGAAAACGTACAGTAAAGAAAAGAATAAATTATACACTCGCAAATACGTAAATGATCGTGTATACATGTATGTCGTGTATGCCGAACGGATAACGCATCATCTTATTTAAATTAGTATTGGAGAATATAAAATTAAAATATTAATATTCTCCGATACCGAGACAATATGTTTCCTTGTCCATTTTGCAATTCACAATCATCTTCAGAAGTTGTCTTTACGAGTCATATGAAACTCAGACACAAAGCGTTAAGACTTCGACTTGTTATTGTCCATACCAAAATTGCTTCCGTAGTTTCAATAACTTTTATGCATATAAAAGACATTTGAGTTTGAAACACAGCATACATGTCGACAGAACACAGATAAAAAAAAATCAAACGACGAAGTTCTCGTTGAATTAGACGAGCCGCAATCTTCGAGTACCTCTCGAAGTCAGTTGACCCATGAAGATTGCACAAATAAGACTGTTTCGCCTCTTCAACCCTCTGTAAGTGTTGAAAATTTCTCATGCATGGCAGAGGAGCGTATTGCATTGTTCGTTGCTGAACTTTACGCACAGCCAACTATTCCAAGATCGTTCGTATCCAGATTAATCGATAAATTTAACGATATGTATAGTAATACTTTTATATCAATGCTAAGACAAAAGTATAACTGTGAGGAATGTAAAGAATTACCGTCCGATCTCGATTCGATATTCAATATTATAGAGCACGCGTTCGATAATTTTTCAACTGAGCACAAAAGTTTAAGGTACTTCGAAACTTTAAATATTCTAATAAAACCGCAGTCCATCGTAGTTGACGCGTCACTAAAGTCTCATTTTGTTAACGGACGGTGTCAAGTTGTTGTATCCAATGCAGAAGATACAAGTCATACCGATAAAAACAGTTTTGAAACAGTTTCTAGAACTGCCGAAAGTTTTAACTTCTATCTTGTTACACTTAGAGTATTGTAAAAAAAGTGAGCCAATTATTTCAGCATTCAGGGAGAAGTATGGAAAAATATAGAAAAACAATTTGCAGAGAAAATAGTATTGCCAATAATATTATATTTTGACGACCTTGAAATTAATAATGCTCTCGGTTCTCACAGAAATGTACATAAACTTGGCGCAGTCTACTTCTCAATCGCTTGTTTACCATTCGAATATAGTAGCATGTTGGAGAACATCTTTTTAGCTCAATTACATAATTCAGTAGATCACAAAAGTATTGGTAACAAAAAAATATTTTGTAATATAATCCATCAGATGAACGAGCTGAAAAAAGATGGATTAATCTTCGATATAAATGGCCAACAGCATACGGTATATTTTGCATTATTGACAATAATTGGTGACAATCTGGGAGTTAATTATATTACTGATTTTACCATTTCTTTTAATTCAAAACATTGGTGTCGAATTTGTTTAGCTGATAAAGCCGAAACACAAAATCAGGTCATAGAACATCCTGAAATGTTACTCACAGTTGAAAATTACCGCGAAGATTCTATGAGATGTTTGAGAGGAGTAAACGCTGAGTGTGTCTTCAATGAAATCCCGAGCTTTCACGTAATAGAGAATGCTAATTTAGATATCATGCATGATATTTTTGAAGGCATATGTCGATATGAAATAGCGAAAATTTTTAAGATCTTTATTATTGACGAAAAACTATTTTCACTCGATATCCTAAATTCGCGAATTCAGCATTTCGATTATGGTACGAACGTTGGGAAGAATGTGCCTCTTTGTATATCAAATAACATTCTTACAACACAGCTACTAATAATCTCGTCATCGGAGATGTTGTTCTTAGTCGAGAATCTCGGTTTGCTTATCGGGGACCTTGTTCCTCTCAATCATAAAGTATGAGAGCTTTACCTCAATTTGCGTGAAATAATAAGCATTATCTTGTCTCCATCATTTAACATTGCGACTACTCAGTTACTCGAAACTCTCATGTCGGAGCATCACTCGCTATATTTAGAACTTTTTTCTGAGCCACTAAAGCCTAAACATCATTTATTACTTCACTATCCTCGAATGATGAAAAGATTTGGCCCTCTGAAGTGCCTTTTTTGTATCCGTTACGAAGCGAAACATAAACAATTAAAGGATAATTCCAAAGTCGTAACATTGCGTAAAAAACCAGCATTTACGTTTGCTTTGAAACATCAGCTCAATATGTCTTATCGATTTCTCATTAAGGAAGGATTTTCAAATCGCTTATGCTGGGGGACGATACTCGATGAAAAGTTGAGTTCTCTTCCCGATTATGACTATTTGAAAAATATTCTTTCGCCGCATATCGTAAATGAATGCATATCGACACCGTGGGTTAAAGTAAATGGCATAGCTTACCATACCAATGCAGTTATAATAGTAGACTCGAATAACAATGATTTGACGTTTGGCCAGATTAAATACATACTTATTCATGAATCGCGAAACATATCTTTTTTATATCTTAGACTGAACACATGTGGTGTACATCGACATTATTATGCATTTGAAGTAACCGAGACAAATAAGTGGGGATTTATAAGTTTCAAAGATATTATTCAGTATTCTCCTACTAAGTTGTACGTAATGGCGGACGGTAAACATTACATTCCGTGCGTATAGATCCGTTGAGAGGAATTTATGCATAATCAGTATTTTCATTTATTGTTATATAATGTCATTTTGCATAATTTTTAATAAGCATATTTCTATATACCAAAAATATAAAGGTATTTTCTTTTCTTTATATATATGTGATTTAAAAAAACAACTAGCAGTATTCTTAGGATCTGCTCTTTTATCTGCAACTATTGCTTGAGTTTGGAAATATATTTATCCAATGTTAATATTTATTACCTATATAAAGAATTTTTAAGTTAAGAGTGTTGAAAGGTTTCTGAAGAAACAAAACCAAAATAATGTTCTTTAAAATTAATTAATATATATTTTATAATTTGTTTTTATCTACAATACTTCGTACCTGCAATAATTCGTGAGTAGTAGGTAGTAGTGAGTAGTCATGGACGGATTAATATAAGAGTATGTGTATAATATAAGAGTGTTAATATAAGAGTATTAATATAAGACTATTATTTTGTTTTTTGTCAATGATAAAACTATTCAATAAACGAACTGAAATTCAATTATATACTTGAATTATATGCTTTATTCCTATATATCAAACGTTTTTATAGTTTTATACGCTTTTTGTCACTGGCTTATATTATTTTTGCGTGTATATATTGTTGTACAATAGATGATATTATTGATTAAAAGTTGACAGCATCAAAACATATGATTGACTCAAAAAAGAAAGTGGAGTATAAACAAAATCAGTTCTATTCATTAGTAATAATTGGTTGTTTCAAATATACATTTATTATTACTACATATAGTAGTTTATTATTATTAAAAGGTGTAATAATAGGTACACCTTGTAGTAATAACAACAATAACTGAATAGTACATTTGAAATAATCAAATCATAACTCATGAATAAAACTGATTTTATTTATATTCCTTTTTTTGAGTCAACATATGTTTTAATATCGTCAATTTTAATCAATAATATCAGCTATTGTACAACAAAACATGTGTGCACGCGAAAATAATATAAAGTCATTCGAATCAAATATTTGGTTACCGCAATTTAATAGCTAGTTATTCCAAAAAAATGTTACTTCCAATTAACTAAATATTTTTTTCTTGTTACCTTTCATTTGATCATAGGAAGTAAACTTTGATATCATGAAATACCTAAATGGTTAATCGAATAAATTCGTTAGCTTTCGACAACACATTTTATGTTACATGAACAAATGACTTTTCTGAAGAAACAAATATTTTGTCGAACTAAGACGTCTTCACACTTAATATAACTCGTGAATGGTTTGGACTAGCAAGAACGATAGTTCATTCAATTTAATTTATGACAAAATAAACAAAATATTTCATTTCATTAAAAGGATATTGTGTCGTGTTAAATAAACATAAAGTTCGTCCTACTCTACGTTTTGTCACTATGACTATATCCTTGGTTAAATGAAAAAATATAACGTTCGCGGTAATATTGATTTATATAGGTTTCAACTATAATGAAGTCGAACGAAAAAACTACATCCTTATTTTAAACATAGATTTTGTTGTTCTTTCATTATTTTTTGTTTGACACACACATCTTTTTGTTATCTCAATTAATGCTATTTTATGAGTCATCAAAACAATAATTTCTCTTCAATTAAATATACTGTAGAATCAAATAAATATTTTGTCTGAAATAACTAAATTTGGTTGGACCAAATTTAAAAATATCGTAACTATTAAACAAAATATTTAGTTCTTATTACATTGACATTTATTTGAACGTATCCGACCGCAGCATTTTGTTAAGTCAAATAATTTTTTTTTCGTTGAACAAATTTTTTTTTCAGTGTAGATATAAAATTATTGACAGCTAATCAACATAACCAAAATACCAAAATACATAACCAAAATAAAAGTACTTACAGCCGCACATGTCTTCCTTGCCTGCGTTCGGATTCTCCGCCCGGTCTCACATCTTCCTTGACATGTGTTCTTTATAGCTGCAGTGCTGGACTATTGCACTTGAACTCACTCAAACTACTTCTTGCACTTCATCACGTCGTAAATACTAATATTCACACATGGCGCGAGACATTATCGTGCCTCTTGATTGGCCAAGTCTCTAGCCAATGAAGAACGTTCTGTAGCACATTTCTTCTCCCCTTCCGCAACCCCCCTTGCCCACACTTGACGATGATGATGGAGAAAACGGAGTTTCTTAATCGTAAAATCGTCACATTCAAACTTTGAATCGCAATATCTCCGTTTGTAGGACATGTAGAAGAAAAATGAAAACACTTTTCTTATGCAAATCGAACCCAAGCTATTCATTGAGCCTACTCTGAACTTGATCTGTTCAGCGGTTATTAAGATCTAATAATCTGAGTGTCTGCGAAAGCGTCGCTTCGCGTAACAGTACACGGTCGGTCTCGCTGCGCATATACTTGGCGCGAGACACTACCGTGTCTCTTGAATAGATTCCTAATAATCATTGCATCTAATGCACAAAAATATTGCCCGACCATCTGACACAAAAATATTGTCCTACCATCTACACTTTGCCAGTATAGCGCAATTAAAAAATGATTATCAATTAAATGAAGTTTCTGGCGATTCAAAAATATACATAGATATATAAAATATTTCATTTTTATGATACTTGGAAACTTAAGGTTAACACCGATAAATGTGAAACCATATTGTTTAGACCTTCATTAAAGCGAGCCCGGCGTTCTATTTTGAAACAGTATAAGAACTTTTCTTTAAGAAATGAAATTATGGGAAACACGTTAATTAGGCATAAAAATATAGTTCGATACCTAGGTATACAACTCGATGAAAGAATATTCTATGATAAGCATATAGAATTACAATTAAAGAAAGCAAAACAAACTTTTATAAGTCTGGGCAAACTTTTTATTCATCTTACCTAAACAGTAGGGTAAAAATCATATGTTATCAATCATTTATTCACCCTATAGTAGCGTACGGTTGTCCTATATGGGTTAATATTAGTTCCTCACAGATGGAACAAATTCGTATTTTCGAAAGAAAATGTCTGAGGACCTGTCTCGGGAAATACAGATCCAAAGAATCTAATTTTCAAAAATATATTAAGAATAAAGTTATTTATGACTTGGCAGATATTCCTCGATTTGATAATTTTATTATAAAATTAATACGAAATTATTTTGCTGATGCTTCTGAAATTTTTGAAAACAGTTTCATTTTTCCATTACCGTATGCAGATAATAATTATATCATACGATCTTTGGAAACGGACTTTGTTCCTCCCGAGGCTTTTCCCTTCCTTGATAGTCACGGCTACATCCAGGATAAAGAGATGGTTCCTATAATATATCATATACCCAGACGTAAGAATAGAAAAATCATTAATTATCCCCCTAATATAAGTAGCAAGAATACAGATATATATTTAAAGTATAGTTTAGATCTTCCTGATAGAGATATAAATGATACGTACCTGGTAAAACATCATGATAGATATTGGTGGCTCTGTGATAGTAGCGATAAGTGAAGTATGTTTAACAGAATACCTATAAGCGCAATTTAGTTTAATCTAATACTACTCTCACAAACAAATCTATTCATTTATTTGTTTCTTCGTTTTGTTTGTCTATGTAGTTTATTATTTTTTGTTTATTTATAGCCCCCAAATCCTTTATAAATCAGCTAGTTTTTTTTCTAACCTTTTTTGCTAGCAATATGTAGTACACAAACTATAAATATTTTGATATTATTTGTTACGGTCTCTCAATCCCTTAATACAGTAATGTGTCTTGCGAGTGCCATATAGGCCGTCGAGTACAATTTCTTAAGTTTACATAAATTACTGGTTTATTGTAATATCGCACACCGCTTGTTACAAATGGTTCTCAATAAACAATTTAAAAAAAATCTTCCTCTCCAGGAACTTGTTTGTACTTGAAGATCCAGCGACACGAAATCGGTTTATGACGATGTGGTAATTGTGACTCACACCACGTCTTGTTCTTTTCATGAGCTTCGATTTCTTCCCGTATCGCCGCCTTCCACTTGTTTGCTTCAGGTCCGATTACAGCCTCCTGATATGACCTTGGTTCAGAAAAGGCTCCTAAGGCGTAACGATCTGGCCTTTTGAGCATTGTCCTATCACGTAGTCCTTCTCGTTGACTCGTCGATGGCTTCGAATTATCCGGCTTTTCTAAACACGGTTTTGCTTTCTTCTTGACCTCCGATTCTTGTTCCTCGTCTTCAGCCGACTCATATGGAGTACTTTCATTTGACCCAGTCCTGAGATCCTGATCCTCTGCAACTGTGTGCCTTTTAACTTGATTCTCGATGACTCCCACTTCAACTGGTGTGTATTCGAATTGAAATTCGCCAGTCTCAACTTCATTGAATGTCACCGTTGATACTACCTGGATGCGTCTCGTTTCTGGATCAAAAACTTTGTAGTTGGTCGAATCGTTCTTATAGCCAATAAAAATGCGTTTTTCTGCCCTCTTATCGAGCTTCTTCCGGAACACCTTTGGTATCTGTGCCATGCATTCAGACCCGAACATATGAAAATTGTCTACGTTTGGCTTCGTCCATGCCAAAGTTCAAACGGTGTTTTGTCGCCACCTTTAACTGTCGTCACACGATTACGAATTTGGGCTGCTGTCAAAATCGCTTCCGACCACAGGAACTTCGATCATTGTCTTCCGTAAAGCATAGAACGCATCGTTTCTACCAACGTTCGGTTTTCTCTTTTGGCTTTACCATTCTGAGGTGGCGTATACGGCGCTGACGTCTCAAACGTAATTCCACGCTTCTTGAACTGACTTATCAAAGTTGACGTCACAAACTCTTGGCCATTATCTGACCGAAACACGCGTACCTCTCGATCGAATTTGTTGCGTACTAAGTTAAGATACTCAATTACCTTTTCAGCAACTTCCTCCTTATTCCGCAAGGTAAACACAACTCTGTATTCCGTGTCATCGTCCTTTAATAACAGGAAATAATATTTTCCTCCGAGACCTTCAACGTTGAATCGACCACACACGTCGCTGTGAACCATCTCACCTGGTTTTGTGTCTCTGGGTACTTTCGTTGAACGATGACTGACGGTAACTTGTTTTCCGTATTCGCAAGCTTCGCAGAAAAACTTTGCCTCATCATCCAGCTTCAAACCTTGAATCGATCCACTTTTGGCCATTTTCTTTATTGTCTCGATGCTCACATGTCCCAGCTTTTCGTGCACATGCTTAAGCGATTGTCCTTTAGCTGCATTTGCTTCTGCTGGCCAAACAATCTTGAAATTCATACGCAGAATTCCGTATTCCTTGGTGCCCATGCCAACAAGACGGTCGTTGAGAAACATGCTTACATTTCCATTAGTCAGCTTCACGTTAATTCCACGATCCATTGGCTAATAATGAAAACAAATTTCTTCGTAATTCTGGCACCCAACGTACATTTTTGATTGTCAGATCAATCCATTTCGATCCGACCCGGGCCTTTACACGAATGAAACAGATGCCTCTTGACTCGACCTGATGATTGTCTGCAAGCGTGATTACTTCACCTCTTCGCTTCTCATCCAGAGTCGTAAACATCTTCCTATCGTAAGCCATGTGAAATGTCGCTCCGCTGTCAGCAATCCATGCCGAACTACTGAACACAACATTCGCTTCCGAGGACGATATCACATCTGACTTGCTGAACACTGCCACCGAATCATCTGACTTGCCTGACGATTTCTTCATCTTGAAACATTCAGCCTTAATATGACCCACTTGTCCGCAACCGAAGCACTTTATATTACTCTTCGGCTTAGATCTTCTTCCACTGAAATTACTGGACTGTTTTTCTTCTTTGATTTTATTCGATTGCTTCTCTTTACCAATCTTCTTTCGTGACACAGTCAATGCCTGCACCTCCTCGTTGTTCATGAATCGGCACTCGGCATTCTTAAGGGCGGCAAAGCAATCCTGTAACGTCTGTTTGTTGTCATCTCGCTGATCCCAAGCGTTACACCAATGCAAATAACTATTTGGTAAACTCGACGTGATTATTGCTATGACGTGTTGATCGTTGAACTTACCTTTCGCGGCCTTGAGTTCTGTTAATAATTGTCTTATCTCACCAATATAATCATCGATCGTTTGGTCTTCCTTCAGTCGAATCGAGCACAGCTTTCGAAAAATTCGACATTTCAGCTGATTAGACTCCCTGCCGTATTAGTTCTGCAGATAGGTCCATATCTCGAATGCAGTCTCGAAACCGCAAATATGTTTTAGGACATTCTTGATCACCGTCCGAAGAATGAGATTTAACACATGCCGATTTACCTTAACCCTTTCGCGACTCCAGGTACACATATGTACCAATAAGATAAAACAAATCGTCGCGAAAGGGTTAATCCATGTAACGTCTCTTGTGGATGCAGGTGCCGTTAAAATAGCCTCTGACCAATCCTTTTCGTAGATCAGTGCCTCGACCATAACTTTCCAAAAGAAATAATTTTCATCTCTGGCTAACTTTTCGATCGTTGCCACTTCCGACTGAGTTGCCATGTCGCCAGCCATTACTCGAGCGTCTATTTCAACCGTACGTAACCACGTTCACGTCCTCAGCGATCTCTCGTCACCTTCCTTGATGTTACGAACGATTATTTATTCACGTACCGGTTTTACGCAATACACGCACAAAGAAACAATGGCGCAGTGGAAACGTGCTGGGCCCATTACTTGTTGCACTTCGGCTTTCACAATTGTGCGTTTAGTAATAATAGTTTATTCAATAATATACAGTCGTTGTACACTAACAAAAAGGTACTTGTACGCTCAACGTAATGATTATCTAAAAACGTAACTTTATATGGAGAACTCAAAATATTACAACGACGCGAAAAGAATAATGTAACGTAACTGTAACGTAATAACGTAAGTGACTTGACTGCGAACACAAAGGCAGTAAAGCTCGCGCGCGAAAGAACGACAAGGGTGCCACCTTAATCGCTAGGCGCGCTGCATATCAAAATCTAATTGGCTCGAAGCTATCGCTACCAACACAACAGTTTAATATACATATAACGTCCTACAGATTTTATATTACGCACACAACATCTTAAATTATGGATAGCGTGTCGAGAGCTTGAGCATCCAGAATTCGAATTACATATGTACATTACATGTTGTGTAGTTGTGTATTTCGTTTAGATGTTAGGATTTCACTGCATCGAAACTGTTATGACAATCAATGAGACAGAGGTCTGTCGGCATTGTTGTGCAGCAAATTCATTCTCTCATAGACTGAACAGAACATTTTTCGAGTGTCCTATTCCCATCGTATCTACATCATCTCAGAAGAATTCATACAATGACACCTCTTTTGTGCCTCCACTGTAGCTTAAGCAACATAATTCTCCATCTGTGAAAAACAGCAGGCGTAAAGCCAGAGAGATATCGTCCAACTTAGTGATCATGCATGTTACAGTTTTGCACGGCAAATCTATGAGAAAGATTACGTTTCTATATAGTGCAGACCTGAAATTAATGTAAAATTGCTATGGATTTCCATCATCGTATTCTATTACTCACGTGGTGGGCAACAAATAACTAACAATTTGTAGCAGTACATATGAGTTGTTAGTCCCCCCCTTTATTAAATTAAACGGTGGACAAGGAATTTAACATCCCGCAACTTAACTGTGTACTGCAACCGGTCAGCGTGGACGTTTTCTATCGGCAAGTGAAAAAAGAGCAGGAGATTACATTGCGCTAGTTCCTCAACATTGCATAGAAGTGTCCTTTCACTACAAGCACTTGTATTATAACCGCATATACTTAAATGAAGCGGTCACAAATCGTTTGGAACATCTTCGTCTTTGGCGAGAAGGGCGTCCATTGTGAGGTAGTGTTGCGCAGCGCGCAACATTCCTCGCAATGTTTCTCCATCTATAAGAAACCGCAGCCGCAAAAGACAACGAGACATTATCTAGCATACCAAATATGCATATAATCATTTCTGTTGGTAAATATGTCACAAAATCAATCTCCCTTTCATTCTGTCGAAAGTGGGACAGTAAATTACGGAGCGCCTCCATCACTGTTCTTTGCGCTACGTACGACGAACAATTGATGAGTAACAACTCACTGGGAGCCATATATATATGAGATTCCCCCCACCATTAGCAACTCCCCACTAGGTTCTCCCCACTCCCCACTAGGTTCCCCCACTATTAACTATTATTCAATGTAAGATGTGCTGAATGCGGCATTGTACTTCCCATTTCCGATTCCTTGTTCCGATTGCATGTCACCGCTGCATGCTCTGCAAAATATTGACGTATGTATAGAACGATATTTGAACATTGCCTCCTTTTTCTTCTTCATTTTTCTAACACATTCGGAAAGCCGCCGAAAAGTAAATTTCAAAATTGTTTAATATACATATAATGTCCTACAGATTTTATATTACGCACACAAACATCTTAAATTATGGATAGCGTGTCGACAGAAAGCTTGAACATCCAGAATTTGAATTATATATGTACAGGGTGTTGCAAGATGAGACAGAGCAGTACGACGGGTCACGTGGCAGATTATTGCAGGGGCACGGTGGTCGGCGCTGCGTAGTCGGTAATGACTACTTTTTAAAAAAAGGTATAAAAAAAGCGCCAAGATAAGCGCCCGAAGTTCTTTCAAACCCGAAGTTCTTTCAAAAAAGAACTCTACAAAACTAATGATATTAACAAATTGCGCCAACTACAATGGGTATTTATGCAAACCAGAAAATCTATTACTTTAGTTGGGTATATGCAAACCAGAAAATCTATTACTTTTTATTATTACTCTTTGGCCGATATTTATTGTTGATTCTTATTTAAGACCATCTTAAGTACATTCATAAGATATTTGAATTGATATGAACAAATATTTTAATACATATACATATATAAATATATCAATACAAATGTGTTTTTTGAAAATACTTGGCGCTGCTAAACCGAATAAAAAATTCTCAACAAATCAAACCAATATGTTAATTGCCTTATTCTCTTTTTTCCTCTCTTGTGAATGTGTGTGTGTGTGTGTGGTGTGTGTGTGTGTGTGTGTGTGTGTGTGTGTGTGTGGGTGGGTGGTGTGTGTGTGGGTGTGTGTGTGTGTGTGGGTGTGTGTGTGTGTGTGTGTGTGTGTGTGTGTGTATTTCGATGATTGTGTTATGTAAGTTAGGTGTGTATGTGTGCTCTCTCTCGTGCGCGCGCGCGCACGTATGTGTGAGACATTAGAGTTAAGTATAGAATTTTTTTTAAATGGGACGTGAGGAGAAAAAAATGCTATTACGCACCCCCGGCCGCTCAGCGGTTCGCCGACCGACGCGGGGAGTATGGGACTCTGGGCATACCCATTAAAAAACCCCTTCGGATCTATATCCTCAGACACTAGACGGAACCACCGGGGAATTGCCCTCAGCAAACTACCCAGCGGTCCGCCAAGAGTTAAGTATAGAATAAGTGTAATTAACTACATTTGTACATATATTTTATGTATTTCGACAAGTTGTTGTGTAAATTAGAGTCTAAGCAAATTATTGTAATGTTTAGATTATTTAAATACTAAGAGAATTTTTTATTCGGTTTAGCAGCGCCAAGTATTTTCAAAAAACACATTTGTATTGACATATTTATATATGTATATGTATTAAAATATTTATTCGTATCGATTCAAATATCTTATGAATGTACTTAAGATGGTCTTAAATAAGAATCAACAATGAATATCGGCCAAAGAGTAATAATAAAAAGTAATAGATTTTCTGGTTTGCATAAATACCCATTGTAGTTGGCGTAATTTGTTGATATCATTAGTTTTGTAGAGTTCTTTTTTGAAAGAACTTCGCGCGTGTAGAGTTCTTTTTTGAAAGAACTTCGGGCGTGTACAGTTCTTTTTTAAAAAAACTTCGGGCGCGTATACTTGGCGCTTTTTTGTACCTTTTTTTAAAAAGGTAATTTTGTTGTTACTATCTTACCGGTTTGCAGTAATGCTGCAATACTGTATTCGATACATAATATACTAAGGCCCAATTTCTTCACCTCTCGATAACTTTATCCAAAAGATATCTCGTGGAATCAGTTTTCTTCGCCTTTGTAACCTGACAGAATATGGTAATTTATAATAACATTCTAGACACTTTGTGTCAAAAGTGAGTAGTATGAAGAATAGCTATCCGTTAAATACGTAATCAGAGGTTTCAATGAAGAAATAAATTTTTAGTTATCTGGAAGATAGCTATTGAGAGGTATGAAGAAACCGGGCATAAGTGGAGAATGAGAAAGAGAGATATCAGTCTGTTAGTTATCTCTGAAAGAGTTTTTTATTTTCTATGGATATTGCGGATACAAGTGTTGTATGGGGAAAGCGACTGCCACTTATAGCCGCTAGGAGCGCTAGTGAGCTTGGGGATACATCGGACTGTTCTGTATGCATATATATTTACGAAGTTGTGTACATAAAGGTGAATATTTCGGTATTTTTGACATGCCGGGCATGTGTGTGGCATATGGGTGCAATAATAAGAGAGGGCATCGGTTCCCGAGAGATTTTTTCTGATTTTTTCCAATAACATTATTCTAATCTCAAACCTTAATGACTTTCAAGTAGTTTATTAAGATCCACAGCAAACTGAAGACAGTAAATAGATGTCTTGATATCGACATAATTCTTCTTTCGGCCACCTTTTATTAAAATCATGATAGTGGTACAATAATATTGTATTGCATCACTTATCTTTCTACAAGTTCGGCCTTTCGTCCTCTCAAAGGCGCTCCTCTCTTTTTCAATTCTTCCTTCAATTCAGCAATTTTAAATTTACTAAAATCCATACTTAATTTTTCTAACAATAATACACAGAATCACCATTCATAAACATCACGAAATGTACGCTCTTGCCCTCGCGCATGCACACCAGTTATATCCCCAAGATCGGTGCTGTCCTCTACACTGAGCTTGTCAAATCGCCTTCCCCATAACGATAATTTTGTTTTGTTCGCTACCGCGTCGCTTGAATGAACTTTAGAGTCCGACCGAAATTTCGGTTTCGGTTTCGGTTTCGGTTACGGCCATTTTCGGTCAAAAATCACGGTTTCGGCTTGATTTCGGTTTCGGCCGAAATTTTATAAATCACAACACGCCGGCGCGATTTCTTCCTCCTTCCTCCTTCACTTGCCAAGTATCTAGTGAAATGCATCGGCATGTAAACTAGACTAAGGACCAAGGCACAAACATGGCGTAGCGATCTACGACAGTCGTAGTCGTAGACGTAAGTAACGCACAAGCTTTGACGTATTAGGGCTACCGCACAAGCTTTTCCGTAACGCGTTACGTTACGTTAAGTACTGACCTTAGATTTAAACTCGTACGTAATCTTAAACTTTAGTCAACGCACAAAGAAAATCGTTACGTTAAGTTACATTACGTTCCGGTCTTACGGTAACGATTTTCTTTGTGCGTTGACTAAAGTTTAAGATTACGTACGAGTTTAAATCTAAGGTCAGTACTTAACGTAACGTAACGCGTTACGGAAAAGCTTGTGCGGTAGCCCTAATACGTCAAAGCTTGTGCGTTACTTACGTCTACGACTACGACTGTCGTAGATCGCTACGCCATGTTTGTGCTTTGGCCCTAAGGCTGGCTGCAGATCAGCAGATCACGACGCAATACGCGACGCCATATCCAATCAGCGCACAGGGCATAGAAAAGCTGCTTATTAGATATCATGCGTCGCACGTCGCGTATCGCGCATCGCATGTTGCGTCGCGCTAGTGTGCCGGAGGCTTTAGGCCTATATAATTTGTCTCTTTTGTTAACATCTCATTGGGTAGGATTTTATGTAGTACCTCTCTTTCTATCATTTGCCTATCGTTCATGCTCAATCCATTCTAAATGTTAATATGTCAATGCTGAAATGGGAAACGAATGTAATGTCTCGAGCACTTGCCGATTGCCAATAAAACTGTAAGTTCTTATTTTATATCTTTGTTCTCATATTTTACTTGCTCTATAATGTATTCTTTAATTGTGTGTTTATATTTTACTGTTGGAAGTTCAGTAGATGAAATAAATTTCCACTAAATAAAGACAATTCAAAATATTGTACGTACAGGTTAAGATGCCAAAGAAAAATCCTATATGGAACTATTTTGTCAAATCTAATTCAGATCTAAGACCCAGTGCAATATATATAACAAATTGTTATCTCTGGGAAGTGACAAAGCCAAAAATCAAACAGTATATAGTCTGAAACAGCATTTATCAAAATTTCATTCTGAACAACATGGACAGTATTTAAAAAGGTTTGTTTATAATATTTCTAATCTTTTCTAATCTTTTTTTGTATTTATATTCATGTAGCTTAATGTATACAAGATTTACATACATGATTAAAACAAAATAATGTAATTTTATTATTATTAGGGGTGTGATTTAGTTTTGAGGGTTTTTTTGCTCAAAAACGTATGTATTTAAATATGATAATGAATGAATACCTTAATCAAAATATTTTCCTTCGTTTTCTATAACTTTTAACCATCTTTCTGGCAAAAGATGGATTCCATGACGATAAAATGACTCTTCTTTTCAGTTGATCCATTCGTCGACGAATTTTCGCACTTCTCCCAAATTATGAAAGTGTGTAATCCTCTAAAGCGTTTTGCATCGACCGGAACAAATAATAATCGCATGGAGCAATGTCCGGAGAAGACTTGCCATTCAAGCTCTAATAGTGTTTGTTTCACTGATAACGCAACGTCAGGTCGAGCGTTGTCATAAAGAAGAATCACTTTACGTCGTTTACTCGCAATTAGTGGTCGTTTTTGGTCCAATGCTTGCTTCAACTTATACAATTGGTGTCGATAACCATCAGCCGTGACAATCTCATGCGGATTTAACAGCTCATAGTACACTATCCCACCAAATACAGAGCATTACTTTTGAACCGTGAATATTGCGTCTCGGAGTGGATGTTGATGGTTCGCCTGGATCCACCCATGATTTTCTGCGTTTGGGATTATCAAAATAGATCCACATCCCCAGTAACAATCCGAGACAAAAGACTCTTCTTTTTTTGCCTGGCGATCAACAAAATGCAAATGTTCAAATGGCACTTTCCGATAATTGATATCGAACCCATTTCCCTTCTTTCTGCATTTTTCCCATTTCATGTAAATGTTTGGTAACTGTTGTACGATCAACATTTAATGCCCTGGCAAGTTCTGAAGTGGATTGTGTTGGATTTTCGTCCAATAATGCTTGCAAATCTGCATTTTTAAGCTTCCTTGGTTGTCCCGAGCGTTCTTTGTCCTTCACACGTCTTAATTGATGGGGCAGAATCACCATAAGTTTCCACAAGAATTCTATAACCGTCAGCCGCAGTTTTCTTTTGATTAAAAAACAAAAGCAACGCATGTCGAAAATGCTCTTTCGGAAGTTGCATTTTTACGATGATATAAACACGACTGTTATTGCATCTATTCCTATAATGCTACTAAATGTCATGGATAATGTCAAGACTGTAAGAAACAACAGTTATCGGAAACAGCTATTGGAACAAACTGACACTACAGCCATCTGTTGCAAAACCCTCAAAACTAAATCACACTCCTAATATTTGTATTGCTAAGGACAAACGGTGGGTAAACATGTAAAGAACTGAATTGCGAATTCGAAAAACAAAAGTATTGCAACTGCAACTTTTTGGACCTGACGATAATCAGGGTATGAAGACAGAATCATTATTCTCGTTTGTCGGTAGCAATATCACTATACATATATATTTACTACGTATATTTTATATTCTATAATATTAGCAGGTTTCTATGTGTGGGCATTTTCGAGGCCTTTGAACTTAATTTTGACGCGTAAATGATTAAGTATATTTTGGAATTTAAGTGTTAACATTTACTAAGGTTTGAAGACAGTAATTATTTGATTAGTGCAAATTTGATCTAGTCTGATGAGGCGGTATTTCTTACTACAATTTGAATGTCCTCGAAAAGACCCATACACAGAACATCTTAATATTTTGGAAAATACGATATAGTTATCAAATATAGCTACATGATGACATTGTTAAAG
Source organism: Ooceraea biroi (assembly GCF_003672135.1). NCBI lineage: Eukaryota > Metazoa > Arthropoda > Insecta > Hymenoptera > Formicidae > Ooceraea > Ooceraea biroi. The sequence continues at coordinate 4,175,791 of NC_039518.1, read as the reverse complement.
ATAAACCGTGTTTAATTATATAAAAAATTGAATTTTATATATCCAAGTTCTCATAATTGTCCATATGTAAATCATCTATATGTTCCCATATTAACCCTTTGACTGTCAATGTATCAATGTCCTCGAAATGGACCATAGATACTAAATCGTTGATAGTTTTTAAAAAAACGATATAGTTTACTGCTAAACCTAACTATATCTATTAAATAATTATTAATGCTTTTAACTATATGCATGTATATAGGTCTTTTAAAATGTCCTTGAAATGTACCAAAAACATATATATATATATATATATATATATATATATAATGATAATATAATAATATGTTGAGGAATAAATTAGAGGAAGAATATAATATGTATATACATATAAATCAGTATAGAATTTTATTTTATTTATTACATAGCATGTTGTACATATACATATATTTATGGCACATAGTCATCGCAAAGATGATGCTCGTGGAAGAAATGTGTTATACACAGCGATTTTTTACACCAAGAACAAGTCATTATAGCAATTTCGCCGCAAATATCACATTTTACTTTTGCATTACCTTTGAAACAATATTCAACTGGTGTCTGAAATTCTGTTGGTCTATTTTGTAAATATCCACTTTTAAACCACGCATATTTAAACAAATTTTGAAACCGGGGCGACGAGAATTGATGGTGCGTTAATGATTGCATTTTCAAGATATTATTTCTAGCATGAAGATTAATATCAAGATCTAACAACATAACAAGTAGGTTAGGGATGCGGATTCTAACCCAGGGATCTGAGGGGGGGGAGAATCAGCGGGGAGAGGGAGGGTATGACGTACACGGCGAGGGGATATGACATCACGCGGGGAGGGGGGAGGACCGTGACAGTATTTGCTGACCTAATCTACATGTGACAGTAGTTGCTGGCCTAACCCGCGGGAGGGGGAGGGGGACCGTGACAGTTTTTGCTCACCTAACCTAACCAAGGGGGTTTTCGCGGACCTAACCCGCGGAGGGGGGGAGGGGCCGCAGGAATCGTGACAGTTTTTTGCTGACCTAACCCGCGGGAGGGGTGAGGGGGAGGATGCGATGTAACAGATAGCATTTGTCAACAAACCGATGTCGCGGTCCGCGGGGAGGGGCATCCACGTGCGCGATACTCTCCTCGTCGTGACGTGTCTCGCGGTGAAAAAATTATAAACTGCCGGGGAGGGGGATAGTCCAAAAACTCGAGCGCCGACGTCTTTGCTGCTACAAAAAAAAATGCGCTGATTGTGCAATTCGACGTCTCAGGTCCAAGTGGACTGCTATGGGTTAGGCTCGTAAGTGTGCGCGAAGAGGGGGGAAGAGAGGGGTGGGGGTTAAACAAATGTATATTTAAAGAGAAGAGCGAATGTTACAAACATTAGTTGTTCAGTGGAACGAACACGATTAGATCTGAAGAGAAGAAGCTAGAAGGAACAATGTGGAGCAAGAGACACATGGAGCAGAATCACGATACAGCAGGGAGGAAGCGAAGCTAGTAAGTATATTTAGCAATTGATATAATAAGCAACGGTGTAATGTCTAATATACCTATAATATTTCTCCGCAGTGCTAATTCCACAGCGGGCATCACTTCCGAAGCGCGTGATACTGCAGCATCGCAATTACAACGCCGACGACGATGCGTTCGTATCCTAGGAAGAAGGTACGCGCTGACAACGACGGAATACAAGTATTTGGAAGTTGGCATAAACGTGGGACATGGTCCGAGTTACATGGAGATTGCTGTGGGAGACAAATGAGAGAATGAATTGATCCTCGGAATGGAAACCTGGAAAGGCCTCATGGAACATCAACATTTAATCCAGGAGTATTTTTCCAAAACTGATAAACGACCCGTAGATCCCATATATATCGGGCCGCTAACTGTAGAATTTATTAAGTTTAACAATACGAAGTGTGTTCGGTTCGAAGTAACAAACGTGCGATCAATAATAATGGCATCTACACTAACAACTATGTTTAATCTTGATAAATGTATCGATTACATGTACAATTGGTTAGTAAGCTGCACCGACCATGTAGATTACAAGTACGAACAGTTCTGTAAGATCGCACGTTGCATAGATAATCCTAATGACAACCGTTGCCATACAAAACAGCGAATATTTCGATGACAAGGAACTTATCAATTGTGAGTTATTGTCATTAGCCTTTTGACATACGTTGTTAATATGTAACAAACATATGCAATAAAAAACATTTACTCCTAAACGTTGTAGTGCACTTTTCGGTAATTATGCATTATAGGGGAGCAAGCCCTGATGACCTTGACCTTGACATATGTTATAGAGGTCACCCTCCTGAGTGACCTTCAGAAGGTTTTAGCCGGCGGTCATTGTTTATTAAAAAATTAATAACCAACAAAGTTTAATAATTTTGCACAAATTTTCAGCTATCTACGCTCGTTCACAGCCCGCTTCGCGGGAGGGCGGGGAGCAGGGGCTTCGCTCTTCTCCCCCGCCGGAGTCAGTGTAACAGATTTCACAGTACAGATTTTGATCACGTGGTACACGGCACGGATCCCGATGGGGGAGGGGCGAAGCCAGGTTAGGTTAGGTTAGGGTAGGTTAGGTTAGGTTAGGTTAAAGCAGAGAATAATTTGTACTTATATTAAAAGAAACTATTCTATATATTAACGATTCACTGCTTTAAATGACTTTCCTTCCTTCGTTCATATACATATTCGTCGTTTATGTCTTTGAATATTCAAAATAACTATTACATTTTCGAAACTTCTTTTGTTAATAACTTTTTAATAAACAATGACCGCCGGCTAAAACCTTCTGAAGGTCACTCAGGAGGGTGACCTCTATAACATATGTCAAGGTCAAGGTCATCGGGGCTGGCTCCCCTATAATGCATAATTACCCACTTTTCTACAGTCCTCAGTTATTCGCATAGGTTAGATAAGTATCATAGAAGGTATCAAATGACGTGATCACATTCTGTGTAGCCTCACGAAATAGTACATCATCACATTGAGACATGTGCAACTTAAGCTGCAAAATATGCGAGCACATTCTATATAGCCTCACAAGATATTTTAGATGCGGTAAGGCAAATTTTCCAACACGTGTGCATTAGAGTGAGACAAAGATATAAGGTGGTAAATCATATAATGAGGAACGATATGCAACGCATAGCAGTATACGTGTCAGAAGTGCCGCATGTTACATCGGTCACGTTGAAGGAGTGGAAAGGCGAAAAATGGAGAACCTCACTCAACTAGAACAGAACATTGTGGCACAATCATCGCGTGTATCAATGTTGGGTGAATATTTCGCATGAACACAACAGTGCGATGACCTTATCGAGCAATTGGAAGAACGCAGTCGCGACTCTATCGGAAATAAACATTCCTTAGTAGCTCGAATCGCGCGGCTCGAGGGACTGAAGAAGCGATTAGAAAGACGCTTTATCCATATTGGTGGCGAGTATGCAGGGTGGAATAACGGTCGAAGAACTCTCTTGGCGAGAGATAAATTCCGGCTATATCGAACCACAACGATTCTTGGAAGACGCTAGCATCATAGTGCTCGATCATGTGCAAAAGTTAAGGGGGGAGGGTCAAGTAAAATGACCAAAAAATTGATTTTTTTGTTTGCTTAAATCAATAGTTTTTGATGTATAGAATATGCTCCTACACTTTTAGAATGAAATTCGAACTCTAAATATCGTTATAGCGTCGGTTTTAGTGACGCGCTCCGGCCGGGCGCCAAGCGCGGGTATACGAGCGCGCGTACAGACGTTTTATCTTTCGGTCCCTTGGCATAATATCTTTAGGATGTTTGCTATTTGACAATTGATAGTCAGTAACAGTAACAGTAACAGTATATATCTATAGGTAGTGGTTGCTTTGATAAGATAGCGTCCCGAGATGAACAAAGGAAAGATCGTGCTCTAATTGTCAGTATTTCTGCGTCATTCGTGTCAAGCAGTCGTTTTAAATTTCATTTTTGAACTTTGCAAACGTGAAAATGAGTAGAAAAGTAAGTGCCGATGAACCTAATTATCGCCCAAATTATCCACATCGACGAAAATCCGTGGGAATCAGTGGAGCGGCGCAGCCTCCAGAGCACCAAAGAGGCAACGACAGCTGGTAAAGAGGAACAAGCGGCTTTGCTCGAGCAATTAGAGGAAAAGGAAGGCATATTGTATAGACCTGGCATCGCAGACTGATATAAATCAACTGTAAGTTTCCACAAACACTATTTTCCCGTACCGAAAACTTTAAACGCGTTTTTCTCAAAACGCGAAATTTTGAGCGCCGTGGAATCTAGCTCAGTGAATTTTCAAACAATCGATATGAACTTGTAGATACATATACTTTAACATCTTCTCCTCAGCATGAACCTAACGGATTGTGAAACTGTTTGCAATAAACAGTTGTGTTTTGTAATAAACAGTTGTTTTTTGCAATTGTTTGTAAAGAAAAAAGTCGTTTTTTTAAATTGCTATTATTTTCTCAATTAAAAATTTTTTTCTTAAATAGGTTCATGCTGAGCATTTTTGTATAAATTTATGAAAATTTCCCCGAATTTTGATTTCAGATGATTACAGCGGTCTCTGCAATCCACGGCGCGTTCGTGAGAAGGCAACTTCAACTAGCTACTGCTCAATGAATTTTCATTATTTTTACATAAAAAAATTCCTGTGTGCAGTTTAAATACTATATAAAAACATGCACTAATTTTCAAAACAATCGATTTATTATTCTCTTCGAAAAAAAATCGCAAAATTTAGGTCATTTACTTGACCCTCCCCCCTTAATAAATGAACATGAAAGTGTGAAATTGAATACTGTGTTCAATGGCGAATTTGTGGCGGGTGAGAAGACCGCCAATAAAAGTATCAATACACGAAACCGAGCACTCTTTCGTACGTCCAATCTGAAAGAGTGGTTTGCACGATTCGTTATCGAGCCCACCTTGGCATCTCTTGAAGAGTTCCAGGTGCGCGACAGTGGATGGGCGTTGTCTCGTATACTGGACTTGACGGTTAACATTAACAAATATAGCCCTATGCACGCGGGATGTCACGTCAAATTACCGAAAGAAATTATGGTGAAGAGAGCAGTGGTAAACGTGCAAAGTAACAATGTCGCATGTTTTGCATGATCAGTGGTTGCCGCTCTGTACCCGGCAGAAAGACACGTAAAGCGGCAATCATCGTATCCCCATTATACCACAGTACTAAATCTCCAAGGCATAGAATTTCTCATGACATTGAAGCAAGTCAACAAGTTTGAAGAGCTCAACAATGTCTTAATCAACATATACTATATGAATGAATGTGGGAAACAAAAAAATGAAAAAGAAAGATCATTAAGTATCGTTTCACTGCGTCTCACCGATGATAGGAAGACCCGGCACATCAATCTACTGTACGTACCACAAGATAATGGCTTGGGCCACTTCACGTGGATCAAGAACCTGTCTCGGCTAGTTGGCATCCAACTTAGCAGCAATAAACGAAAAAAATATATTTGCGATCGGTAAGTACGTTGTATTATAATAAATACGCTGTCTTTTGACCAGAAGTAATAGATCTCTTCATTCATGCAGGTGTCTGCACTACTTCTCCTCCAACGGGAGATTGAAGGCTCACTCCGTAGATTACACAAAACTAAACGATTGTGCCATCGTTTTACCGAACGAGGACAACAAGTGGCTGCGTTTCGACAACCACAGCAGGAAGAAGCGGATGCCGTTTGTCGTATACGCCGACTTGGAGTGTGCATTGGAGAAAAGAGAAGCGGAAAAATCCGGCACATACCCATATCACCATCACAAGGCATATAGTGCTGCGTACTACGTGCGGTGTTCATACGACAACTCATTATCCGCGTATCGATATTATCGCGGCACCGACTGTATATCGTGGTTTGTCGAAGAACTGAAAGCTCTAGCATTTCGCGTAAAAGCATTTCTAACCGCTAATGTGCCCATGGAAAATCTAACGAGAGAACAGGAAGTAACATACCATAGGGCGACACACTGTCATATCTGCGAAAAGCCATTCACGCAAGACGAGACGCGAGTACGCGATCATTGGCATCTGACCGGTCGGTACAGAGGTCCTGCGCATTCAAATTGTAATCTAAATTATAAAGAGTCCTATACTATTCCGATAGTATTTCACAATTTATCCGGCTACGATTCACATTTTATAATCAAAGAATTGGCTAATAATTTCAAGGGCACAATTGATCTACTACCGATTACAAAAAAAAAGTACATTTCGTTTGCCAAAAATGTTAACGAGGCAGATGCAGTATTTCAAAACCACGTAAAATTGCGCTTTATTGATTCGTTATGATTTCTGAGTAGTAGTCTGGATAAATTGGCATCGTTTCTCAGCAAAGACAAACTCAAAATTTCAGAATTCTCTAATTTATCAATCGAGGATTTCGACCTATTGACACGAAAAGGCGTCTTCCCGTACGTGTACGTGGACTGCGAAAAGTTGCAAGATACCCGCTTACCACCGCGAGAATCATTCTACAGTTCCTTAACGGGTGACACGATATCCGAGAGCGCTTACGCGCACGCCGAGGACATCTGGCAGCGGTTCGCCATTCAAACGTTAGACGAATACAGTGACTTGTATTTGAAAACCGATGTGTTATTATTGGCCGACATTTTTGAAAATTTTCGCGATAGTTGCATCACGAGTTATGGTCTCGGTGCGGCATATTACTATACGCTACCGGGCTTCACGTGGGACGCGATGCTCAAGCATACGCGTATAAATTTCGAACTGCTCACCGATATCGATATGGTTATGTTCATAGAACGCGGCATACGCGGCGGCCTGAGTCAGTGTTCAAACAGGTACGCCCGTGCCAACAATAAATACATGGAGTCGTACGATTCATCGAAACCATCGTCGTACTTGACTTACTTTGACGTTAATAATTTATACGGTTGGGCAATGTCTCAACCTCTGCCCTATGCAGATTTTCAATGGGTCGACGACGTCTCGGACTTCGACGTGAACGCTATCGCTCCTGATTCGTCCACCGGTTACATTCTGGAGGTCGATCTCGAATATCCACAGCATCTGCACGATGCGCACATTGACCTACCATTCTGTCCGACGCGTGATAAGCCGCCGGGCAAGCGGCAGAACAAGTTATTCGCAACGTTATATGATAAGGGACGTTACGTGATACACTACCACAACCTGCAACAGTGTACGCGTCACGGCGTGCGGATAACAAAAATTCATCGCGTATTACAATTCGCGCAATCCGCATGGCTTCGTAGGTACATTGAACTCAATACACAATTTCGAATGCGCGCGACCAACGATTTCGAAAAAAATTTGTACAAATTGATGAACAATGCGGTATTTGGAAAAACTATGGAAAATGTACGCAATCATATGGATGTAAAGCTTGTAATGAAATGGAACGGAAAGTACAGTGCGGAGGCACTGATCACTAAACCAAATTTCCATAGCCGGAGCGTCTTTTCAGAAAACCTGGTCGCGATTGAACTGCGCAAATTCGAGGTGAAATTCAACAAACCAATCTACGTGGGTATGTGCATACTCGACATATCCAAGACGTGTTTGTACGAATTTCATCACAAGTATATGGTACCTCTTTATCGCGACAAATGCAGGATCATGTACACGGATACGGATAGTTTAATTTACCATATCGAGTGCGACGACGTGTACGAGAAAATGAAACATAATGTTGCGAGATTCAATACGGGCGATTACGAGGTCGATAATGCGTATGGAATGCCACTCGCAAATAAAAAGGTACCCGGTTTGATGAAGGACGAAAACAACGGCGCGATAATGACAGAGTTCGTCGGGCTTAGAGTGAAGATGTACGCTGAGAGTGGTCGGTAGGAAAGACACCAAAAAAGCAAAAGGTGTCAAGAGTAATGTCGTATCGAAAGCGATAACATTTGAAGACTACACGCGATGTCTGAAAGATCATACGGAAGTGACGCGACGCCAATGCATAAGATCAAAATTGCATGAGGTATACACTGTGTCAGAGCCGAAAACGCTCTAAGTCCGTACGACGATAAGCGTTATGGTATAGACGGTTCTAACGACACGTTACCATGAGGACATTATCGGATACCATTGTAAATAGTGTGTGTACTTAGCGTAGATAGGAAATACAGGTTTTGTAATGTTCATATAATATTGTATATTTTTGTCGTAGATATTCCATTACAATAAGAAATATATTTCTAAACTACATTGTCCTTGTGTATCCATGAATTGTACGAATCATCGAATCCTAGCCATTTCACGTAAACCTCGGCACCTTTCCTACGTAACACCTTTTCCACGAGATATATGTCCGGATTAGCAACGCGATGCAATTCGTGTGCGTAGAATCCTCCGGCGACTGGCTCGCCGCGCGAATCCTCGATGAGATAGGTCACGGGATTAGTCGTCTGCACCTTGATGATTCTAAATACCTCGGTCGTCCAGTTTGGCGTGTAGCCCTTGTCGAAGACCGTCTTGTACTTGCTGACGTGTACCGGGTCACCTACTGTGAATCGCGCCGGGGCTGCCATCTTTACGTTGCTGTACACCGTGGCCAAGAGTTTATTCGCGATCTTGGGCGTTACATCGATGGGTCGCATACCGATCGTCCGATGTTTTCGCGCGTTGTACTTTGCGATGAGCTGCTGTAGTTCGTCGATCCATCTATAGTTTCCATTGAGTGTAAACATTTTCCACACGTCGTTCTTTAGCGTACGATTGAACCGTTCCACGACCGAGGCTTTCATGGGTGAATACGTAGAATAGTGATTGATATCATGTTTCATCAGGAGCCGCTGCACGTCAGCATTGTAGAATTCCTTTCCTCTGTCAGTATGCAAATTGTTTGGATATCTTCCATCCTTCCGAAATATCTTTGCAAACGTATCGGCTGTCTCGCTTCCGCATTTACTCGTGAGCGGTACGGTCCATGCATACTTGCTCAACACGTCGATAATGGTGAGTATATATTTGTAGCCGCTGTTAAAACGTGAGTACGGGCGCATCTCCACTACGTTAGCTTGCCACAGGTCATCGTATCCGCGAACTATGACGCGTCTTCGTGGAAAAGTTCTTCTCGCCGGCATGCAGTTCCTCGACGAGTCGCCGTTTCTCGGAATTGACAATCTTTTTACGTCCATTGAATTTTGGCGATACAATCAACGACTGTTAGACGTGTAGTTATATGTCTCAAACTGTTTGTAAACGTCTTTGACCTGTTCGACGCCCTTCCAGAGCTGTTCTTGAGCCGTTCGGCGCCATTCTTGCCCCGTTCATCACTGTTCCAGACCCTTTCTTGAGCCGTTCGTCACCGTTCCAGATCCATTCGACACTGTTCGTTATCCGTTCGTTGCTGTTCTATTAGTCGTTTCTGATGCAGCAATAGTCGCCAGCAGGAGGCGAAGTTCCTTTATCGCAGCCCATAACGCTTGCGTGTCCTTCTCGAACGCAATACTCAGCTTTCTCTCAAATTCTGTATGTTGATTCCGCAACACTTTACCATAATGTTCCACGTAGTTTGTTGACAGCGTCGGTATCAGCCTCAGGCTGCGCTACACGACGAATTTTGCGCGACTGTGCATCAAAATCAGCAGCGTGGCGACACAATGCGTTTTCACGTACGTAGTTTTTCATTACTTCACTGAACTGATAATACAAATTGTTCATCGGTGTCTCCCTTCTTTCTAGTAATACACCAAATGTGTTGATTGGCATGTTGATGCACACGAACGACTGATTCGTTTCGTTGATGTACTGTTTAATTTATAATGAGACCTGCCTCGCGAAGTTCTTCGTTAAGCGACACAACAATCTCTCGGACACCACCCAGGACAGGGCTAATTCACTTTTGTCTTAGCAGGTGTAAGTGCTGACTGTGCAGCATCTCTCCGGTGCTTGCAGCGTGCTTTCAGTCAGTCAATCTCCAGTCGAGCGAAGAGTCTCGAGTGTGCAAGTACATATAAGAAGTGAAGAGTGCAAGTAATTATAAGTGGACGAAACATGGATTTCCCGACGATCAAAGGGTTCATCAACATCGAACACATGAAGTAGACGAGGTGGGAGCGAAGGGGGAGGGAGTACCTCGCGAACTATTTTGACAACATGTTGGATATCCTCAAAGGCAAGGATATTTTCCAACTGAGGCGATTATTCGGAATAAAGGAGAGGGCGATGCCGGAGGAAAAGTGGAACGATGATGATGACGTAGGTGAGTATTTTATGTATTTTTTACATGTTATACAACTGCGTTCTGTTACTAATAAACGACTTTGTTTCAGAAATAATATATGATAGGAAGAGAGCGAGGAGAGGAGGAGGAGGAGAACGTGTTGATAGAGGAGTTTCGCAAAAGATTGAAAATTGTGGACGAGGAGGAAATAGGTATTTTTTTCCTTTTTTCACGGTATTATTTTCCTTTTTTCATGGTATTATGTTATCTGTGGCGCCTTTTCAGAACTAGTATATAAGCGAAAGAGAACAAGGATAGAGGAGGATGATTTAGGTTTTAGGTATGTTACTCTCATAGAAACGAGAGTCGGACAACAAGGCACGGTCAACCAAACTATTAACCACACCAATCTTTTGACTCTCAGGGTGGTTAGAGAAAAAATTAATATACCTGCCTGAGAATGTTGGTTTTCTATACCAGTCAGTTATTAACCGGTCTCCATCTTTAATGACTGTGTGGTGTCTAGAAAATTTATCTTATTTTCCATCTCAACTTCACAGGTGAAATTCAATCTACCGTGATAACTATTAAATATCTTTAGGGTGTCGTCAATTTTGTCCATAGGTAAAACTGTTAAGATGTCATCTACATATCTGTAGTAAAAAGTAACATTGCCACCGTACGCACAATCTTGAGCAATAATTGTTACCCTGATAAATTTATAGAAAAACATAAGAAAGAGAAGACATGACGTCCAATTTCGTGACACTACACTACCTGAAAATAATAGTTTTTGTAGCAAAAAATTTGTTAAGATTCTGTTTGTTGGGAGTCTCTGCGCAGGCGTTAAAAAGAACCTTAGAAAGTTTGGCCGCAATGCAATTTTCACGATTCCAAAAAAGCTTGACAGACTCATCAGACGCGGTAAGGACAAACCTAAAAAAGAAGAAACAACCGGCGTAGTCTACAAAATTGATTGCACCGCATGTCACGCGTGTTACATCGGCCAAACTAAAAGGCATTTAAAAACGCGCATTAAAGAGCATATGTCAGACATTAATAGGCACCCGGATAATCTTTCGGTTATAAGCCAACATAGAATTGTCAATAGTCATGAGTTTAGTTGGAATAATGTAAATATTCTGCACAAAGAAGATCATTTCAAAAAGCGAGAAATAGCGGAAATGATTTTTATAAAGCAGAGCAGTGATGCTATTAACTCGCAACAGGACACAAACAATCTTCCAAGTATATACGATAATATTTTGACGAAAGCTCGTGATTTCCGAACGACTAGGCCGATCAGTAGCGTTTGAACTGTGAAACCTAGTGCGGTGCGATAGTGCTGGTTGTCACTGTCCAAGTTTTCTTTATTTTATTGTACCATCCTGAAGGGTTACTTTCTGGAAGTAAGTGCTGTTTTATAAATTTGATCAGCGTGTATGAGTGTTTTTATTTATTTTTTTGTCTAACTGCTTCAGAGAGTGACTCTTCTTATCACTTGAAAAGGACCCGAAACTTCGTGGTCGAAACGTCGTGTAAATATACAATTACCTTGCCAGTCTGGTCGGAAATAAACAAGTATTACATTGGAATTCAACTGGCGTTGTCAAATATTACTGAATTGTTTGTTCACTTTCGATTAAAGTAGTTTCGAAAAAGTCTTAAATTTCGATTAAAGCAGAAAATAATTTGTATTTACCTGTTTTGTGCTTTTGGTTAAAATAAAGAATACTTTGTATTTATAAAAAAACTTCTATATATTAATGATTCACTGCTTTAAATAAATTTTGTTCGTTCATATTCAAAATAACTACTATATTTTCGAAACTTATGTCTCCTTATGTGTATAATTACCGGTTATATTTTCTGAAAGTGGAGCCCCAGACATATATGCTCGGTTTTTAGCCCGCTTTGCGAGAGGGCGGGGAGGGAGGGGCTTCGCACTCCGGTTTTTAACAACATTCAGTTAGCACAATATATCTGTAAAATTTCATCACAATCGAAAGGGGATAGTATACTAAAGTTGAGCCTGGAAGGGTAACCTGGAAGTTTAGCTTTAAATCAGAAATAGGTTTGGGTTAGGTTATATTTTCCGAACCTGGAGCCCCGGACACATACGCTCGGTTTTCAGCCCGCTTCGCGGGAGGGCGGGGGGCAGGGCCCCTTCCCCCCGCCGAAGCCAGGTAACGAATTTCACACAGATTTTGATCACTTGGTACATGGCACGGATCCCGGCGGGGGGAGGGGCAAAGCCCCTGCCCCCCGCCCTCCCGCGAAGCGGGCTGAAAACGATGCCGATACCATCCCTCACCGCCTCCTATGTCATTCGTCCGAGGTGTCCGAGGTATAAGTACATCATAATAAATCCTTTTCAGAAGTCTTCTCCTTGTCAGTTGACTTTCGTTCGGCTATGTTGCTAGTTGCGATGTGTTAGAAAGTAAACGATGAAGCTTCATGAATTTTTAAATCTTACACATAATAAGCAGCAGCTGAATATTTGTGTGAAAAGGAAGTCATCCGTCGAGAAATGTCCACAGTGCAACACAATTATAAATATCGCATATGAATCCAATATATCAAGATCAAGTCCTCACTTCGCGTAGATAGCTGAAAATTCGTGCGAAATCATTACACTTCTTTTGTTAATAACTTTTTAATAACCAACGAGCGACGGCTAAAACCTTCTGAAGGTCACTCAGGACATTGACTTTGACAACATTTGTCAGGGTCAAGGTCTTGATTTGCGTAGACAGCTGGAAATTCGTGCAAAATCATTAAACCTTTTTTTATTAATTTCTTCGCTAGGAGGCGTTTCCGCACAAAATCCTTCCACCCACACCTTCCTCGCCTCTACCTCTATATATCCTAAAACTTTCATGAAAATCGGAGGGGGGGCTATTCGGAAGTCTTACCAACCCACCTCCAATGACCTTAATCTTGACATATGTTGTCAAGGTTACCCTCCTGAGTGACCTTCAAGAGGTTTCAGCCGGTGACTTGTTTATAAAAAAGTTATTAACCAACAAGTTTCGAAAATATAGTAGTTATTTTGAATATCAACGGACAAAAATTATTTAAGGCAGTGAATTATTAATATATAGAATAGTTTTTTTATAAATACAAAGTATTCTTTATTTTAACCAAAAGCACAAAACAGGTAAATACAAATTATTCTCTGCTTTAATTGAAAGTAAAAACTTCTTTACTCGAAATTAAAGACTTTTTCGAAACGACTTTAATCGAAAGTAAAAACAAGTAAGTTTAATTTTAAGATTTTTTAATTGGATTAAAATTTAGATTTAGCATCTCTTTAAAATAAACATTGTAGCTATATACACGGCTGCGTCTAAGTCGTCCAAATTCCTACAACGTATAAAGAACAATAATATTTATTCATTAAAAGAATTACCTCATGATTTAAATAACGAAATCTGTCTTTAACATTGTGCTTCCTCTCATCTGTATATGCATTTTTTAAGGTAAAAGCCAAAGTGTCATGCAAAAATTCCTCGAAAATTGCATTTATATATGCAAAATTTACAATGTCTCTCTCTCTCTCTCTCTCTCGCTTGCTCTCGCTCTCTCTCTCTCTCTCTCTCTCTCTTGTATGTACTTTACAAACAAAAAGAACGTAAAACAAGAAAAAAATAGTTATATTCGATTCCAACACATATATTTCCTTCTTAAATGTACAAGGTGTCGAAAAATGATTATTTCATACTACAAGACGTTTAGATTATGTCCTCATATTACAATGTTTACAATTCCCCCCTCCCTAACGGGGATTCCACTTCCGGAAAATATAATCTAATCCAAACATTCCAAACCTATTTAAAATTATGTTCTATTCATTAAACTTTTTTTGTTGATAACCTTGTTATAAACAACGACCGCCGGTTAAAACCTCTTGAAGGTCACTCAGGAGGGTGACCTTGACAACATATGTCAAGGTCAAGGTCATTGGATGTGGGTCCCCTAAACAGGAGTTTTATCAAATAATCCTTTGTATTCTGATATTATATTGCCAAATACTTTTGATGAATTTGTTACGTCCAGAGAACAGTTCCTTGCTTTCACGAAACATAGCGATATATTTGTTTTTCCTTGTCAGATAATGTGGCGCGACGTGTCGATCCGGTCGCATGTGGCTAATAGGGTCTGCCACACGTGTCCGGGCAGGTGCGATATTAGATCCCGATATTAAACCCCTTGATTTTTAATGATTATTCTTGAATTAAAAGACAATAAGCCGCAACGCAACAAATTCGGTCGCGTGTGACTGATAGGCTCGCGGTGTCAGTATGGGATATCGCTCTAACGGGAAGAGAAATGATACAGCTGCACCGGATCATCCCTGGGTAAATACCCTCACAGGAGCCGCGAGTTCAGATACACGTGTACCGGTGCGAGATTCGGTCAGGAAGTTATCCTTAAGATGGCTTAAGAGAACTATCTGCGAACGTCTTAGCGCCTCATAGACCCGACTGTCGATAGCTGCAGTTAATTAACGAATGGTCCCCGAAAAGTAGTTCCCGGAAAAGATACCCCTCTTCCACACTATTCCTATCATATAAAAAGGCGACGACCACCTTGAAAAAGGGCCTTTTCATTCTGTCAGCTTTCGCGAATATAAGCATCACTTATCTTGTTGTTGTGCGGAAGTTTCGTTAAACTCAGTGCCGCCCTAGTACAAAGATTTCCAAGGTGGAATAACACCAGCTCGGTTGCGCGAGTTCTACATTTGACACTCTGGTCTCCGTCCTGGATACCAACACGCCCTGCAGAGCACAGGAACTTCCCACCGGTCGGCATTTCATCAATTGGTTCGCAACCGGAATCAAAGGTCGTTTTCTTCGAGACTACACTCCTGCAAACAATGCCTTCCAACAAAAGATCCCGCAGTGCGTCTCCCTCTTCGGGAACGTTTCGTGGGGATCAAGGGCTGTCGTCTGGGGGGGCATGCATCCGCGGAACCACCGCGAAAAAGGAACGCTACCGAAACATATCCGCGGTCCCCCTCTGCGTCCTCTACATGTTCATCAATATTAATATTAGATCCCTCACGGCCTCCCTCCTCCGCCTCTTCCGTCTAGCTCATTTCCTCCCCTTCCTCTCGGGCATCGCCATCCTCCTCTATCCAGATTTTAGAACCATTAACCCAATCTCCTACTCCGTCTTCTGCTTCCTCAACATCTTCTGTTTCTTCTTCCTCTTCATCTCATTCCCGACCATCAACCCCTTCAAGGAATTCTCTTTCTCCATCCCCTCCTCCTTCTCTTTCATCGCCACCTTCCTGTTATTTCTCTTATTCCAACTCCTCATCACGGGCATCTCGGGTCACTCCTTGTACAACACCCTCCTCCATCTAGGCATCACCGCCTAGTTCTCCCCGATACTCTCTCTCCATTTCCCCAGCTCCCTCCTCCCTGATATCCCGACATTTCTCACCTATTCAACCCGGTGATTTTGAAGATTTCCCAACTTCCCCTCCTCTTTCTCCGTCACGCTCGGTGGATTTCATCACCGAGAGAATCGATCCCCCTGCCATCGTTCCCTCTGAGCATACAATCAGAGAGTTCGTCCGCCGTTCACTTGGCTCTCGGTGAACGGTTCCTTGACCTTTTCCCTCATCACTTTCTCTCTTCCACCTGATGCCCTCATCCTAGGTCCCGAATTCGTTAACATTCCCATCCTCAGGGCCGCCCTTCGCCACACAGACACGGCCGTCGGGATACCCCTCATAGTCAGGGGACGGCCTTATCCAATCATCATCCCGGTCACCCTACTCCGCCGTTATTTTTTAAGTGAGCGATAATGTTAGAATAAATATAAAACATTTTCGATACTGAACATGATACATTCTACTGCTAGATAATTTTAATCTGCCACCAAATGCTATAAGCACCCCAAATAATATTCGCATTTCCATTTACACATTTTATAAAAAAAAGAAGGAAAACGAAACCACGGTATAATGTACGCAAATTTAATTTCCTTTTTGCAAATATAATGTTTATAAACTAACAAAAATAAGGATATGTTAATTATTTGAGTTCCCTCTACTCATCTCCATTTTCGGCAGGTCGTACCGGTCCTATCCCAGGTAAAAGGGATTCAGTTCCTTGACCAAAAAAAGGACCTACGGGTTTAGGGTAAGATCGACCCCCGTGGTCGTTAACCTTTAAGCCGGAACACTGTGGTCAGTCTGACTCGTGCTTTGGGGCCTAAGTACAACAAGGTACGAGAGGCGTTCTATTGCGTCCTTCCTTCGAACTCACCGAGCTCTGGACGTAACAAATCCAATTTAGAAAAATTAAACAAGCCAGAATTTCAAGTACAAGATATAAAAGATGACACAGAAATTACATTAGATGATGAAGATGTATGTGTTGAGCCACTAAATAAGCGATTTCGAATGAAAGATAAGGAAGATTATACAAAAACTACATTGGGAGATCAACACGAAGCAATATTAACTCAAATTAATAAAGAAAATTATAGTGATTATGAACAATGTGCTATACAACCATTATATGAAAATAAATCAAATAATGTAGCAGCTTCATATCAAATGGTAAAAGTTTCTAATTTGGTTAATTATTTACATTAACGGAGCAACCTCGAATGACCTTGATTTTGACATATGTTGTCAAGGTCACCCTTCTAAGTGATCTTCAAAAGGTTTTAGCCGTCGCTTATTGTTTATTAAAAAGTTATTAACAAAAGAAGTTTCGAAAATATAGTAGTTCTTTTGAATATTGAAAGACAAACGATGAATATGAACGAAGGAAGGAAAGTGATTTAACCTAACCTAACCTACCCTGGTTATATTTTCCGAAACTGGAGCCCCGGACACATATACGCTCGTTTTTCAGCCCGTTTCGCGGGAGGGCGGGAGGTAGGGCCTTCACCCCTCCCCCCGCCGGGATCTGTGCCGTGTACCAGGTGATCAAAATCTGTACAGTGAAAACTGTAACACCGGCCCCAGCGGGGGAGGGGCTTTGCCCCTCTCCCCCGCCCTCCCGCGAAGCGGGCTGAAAACGAGCGTATGTCCGGGGCTCTAGTTTCGGAAAATATAATCTAACCCAAACCTATTTCTGATTTAAAGGTAAAATTCCATCAAATATAATCTTTCGTAAATGTATATGATATCGTAAAATTATGCTCTATTCACTAAACTTTTTTGTTAATAACGTTTTAACAAACAACGACGGGTGAAACCTAGTGCGGATTATTCGGGAAGATAACTTTTGTAATATATGTCAAACTCAAGTCCTTGCTTTGCGTGGAGGGCTGAAAATTCGTGCAAAATCATTAAACATCTTTTGTTAATAACTTTTTAATAAACAATGGGCGACGGCTAAAACCTTTTGAAGGTCACTCAGGAGGGTGATCTCTATAATATATGTCAAGGTTAAGATCATCCGAGGTTGCTCCGTTAACCTAAATGATTATCAATGACCAACATCAAAGCAGAGAAGTTAAACTTTATGAGTATGAATTTATTAAATGTCGCTTGATGTCTAAACATTCACAATATAGATTAAACCTACAATATATATTTTATTTATTAAATAATGCGAATATGCGCCAATTAAGTCGTGGAATTTATCATAAAATGAATGTCAGTAATCAACGAGTTCGTTATACAGCTGCGGATCTAAAAGCAATGTCGAAAGAATTATTAGAATCTAATTTAAGTACAATATTCTTCACACTTCGGAATACTGAACAATATTGGCGTAGACCGCGCAGTGATTTACATTGTATGATGCAACATTATGGACCTGCAACATTTTTTCTTACATTAAGTCCTAGTGAATGGTTGTGGGAGGATTTAGGTGAATACATTCGTGAAGTAAATGGATGGTATGATTCCTCTTTATGCACCAGTGTACTTGTTGCAAGAGATCCTGTATCAACATCTAGATTTCCTGATAATAAGTTCCGAGCAATGATTGACTTCATTTGTTCCAAAGACCATCCCATTAGAGAAGTATCACATTATTTTTGGCGAAGAGAATATCAAGGTAGAGGTATACAACATTTTCATTTATTAATTTGGATTAAAGATGCACCAACTTTTGATGAATCTTCTATTGAAGAAGTTTCTAAATTTATCTTACAACACATAATTTGTAAAATGCCGAATCAACACGTTGCACCGTTACTTTATAGACGAGTGAATACACATCAACGACATAAACATAATGTGTCTTCGTTCTAAAAAGATACAAAATTCTAAAATATGCAAAGTTGTTCGTGTGTGTCGTTTTGGATTTCCTCGTGTTATCACTAAAACATTGAACATGAGAGATGTTGTGAGTTCAATAGCAGGAAAACAACTAAAACATAGAAGTAGACTTTATGATCTACCTCGAACGGATGATGAAGTTAATATAAATGATTATAATCCTATACTTCTTACTGCATGGGAAGGAAATATGGATATACAATTTATTAGCGAAAAATCATCCTTGCTTACTTGGTACATTACTAAATATATGAATAAAGCAGCAAAATCTGAGTTGTCTGATCCTATCCTTAATAGCAAAAATAAAGAAAATAAATCAATAGCGTCTTATCTTTGGAATGTTGCCTTACGATTCACTAATAATAGAGAATGTGGAGCTCTTGAAGCTGCTGATACATTGTTAGGTATTCCTTTGTATGGAACGGATCGAAACACAGTTATTAGATAGTTAGATGTTAATGAAATACGATATAGAAAATTGAAAAGTTATAAAGAAATTGAAGCTCTTAATGGTGAATCTACAGATTGTGATTCTTTAATAGATAATCATTATCCAAATAGACCGAAAGAATCAGAAAATATGTCTCTTTATCACTTTGCACAATGGTACGATATCTGTAGAAACAAACCTCAAAATAAAAATATTATAAGTTATAAACTAAATAATAATTATTATATAAAACAACGCCAATGTAAATGTCTTATTAATTATTATAAGTTTGATGTTAATATACAACCAGAAAAATATTGTTTTTTATTATTGCTTATGTTTCAACTATGGCGAACACTAGAGGATCTTAAAAATGAAAGTGACACTTATGCAAAATCATTTCACAAAATAAAATTACATGTTACAGAAGGTTTACAATATCATGAAAACCTAAAGGATTTGCAAAAAGCATTTGAAAATGCAAAACAATTAGTTTAGCAATGTTTAGATGAGAATTTAGAAAAACAACATATATCATAAGATGATCCGGAAAATCCTATAGGTGCTCAAAATATAGAAGCTAGTGATGCAATGGAAGATTTTAAGAATCTTAATGATAAAATTGATAAAGAAATCGATGTATGTGAGATGATTGCTAACTTGAACATGGATCAAAAAAGAGTATTTGATAAAGTTATCAGTATTATACAATCAGATGAATCAAT
This sequence comes from Ooceraea biroi, assembly GCF_003672135.1. NCBI lineage: Eukaryota > Metazoa > Arthropoda > Insecta > Hymenoptera > Formicidae > Ooceraea > Ooceraea biroi. The sequence goes on along the minus strand of NC_039518.1, from coordinate 4,156,154 downwards.
ATTACGATTGTATATTAAGCCAGCGGCACACGGAGCGTTTTTTCCTGCTGGATTGCTTGCGTGCTCCTGTGCTTGTTCCCTTGCTGGCTGCGTTACTAGAAATGGCTCGTCTGCTGGCTGCGCTGCTGGTTGCTCTGCTGGATTTTCGTATTAGATTAGGTGCTATTTTTCTTGCGTGGTCCTGTGCTGGCTCATTGTCAGAGCCAATCAGGACATTGCCTTAGATTACGTGACTAAAGTTTCTTCTGACTTTAAAAGTATCGCTTGTCGAGTGAGAAGGAAATATGGCATCGACTACGTGCAAAGCAAGTGAGAGAAAGAAATGGACAAACGATGCCATTTTTGCTTTAATAGAAGCCTACAAAGAGCAATCATGTTTATATGCGATAAACACACCTAATTATCATAATAAACATATGCGAAGTCAGGCGCTACAAAAAGTGTGTGCTGCTGTTTCGCTAGTTAGATCTGGAACTACGGAAAACGAGTGCTTAACCAAGTTTCATAATTTGCGGAACCAATTTAATATCGAAAATGCTAAAGTAAAAGCATCAATAAAATCAGGAGCTGGTACTGATGACGTACGTATGGAAATCTAACCTCTTATCGTTCCTGTCATGTCATGTTAATATCATGTTAGTTTCGTTACAGTTTATCTTTTAAAATATTTACAGATATACAAACCGAATCTATGGCACTTTAATTATTTGCAATACTTAGACAGTTATTTCACACCTCGGAAAAGCAGGAATTCCATAGAGAAAAAGTCTACAGAAAACTCTTTCATTGCAACTGAGGTAAAATGCGATGATCTTTTATACTGAGAATGAATACATTTGTGAATAACTACAAATTTTTGTTATAATCTAAGTTAGAACTGTATTGTATTCTTCTCCTTAATATTGAATAAGTATGTTTTATATTTTATACTATTTATGTATATTTCTACCATAGATTGACATATCGCCAGAAACTCAACAATTTACTGAAATGCATGTCGATGAAGAACTTTCGAGAGAAGAATGGTTAGAAGATGAATATATAGTGACTACTATTAATGAATCTATAATCGAATCAGATTCACAGCCCGCTCATTCATCACAAACTGTAGTTGCATTAACCAATGACCAGTCATCAATTGTTAAACCTCACCTTGCTATCAAATCTAAGACTCCAGAGAGAACATCTTGCTCTAAAAACATTATTCGCCCATCTCCTGCTATCAGTCTAACAACTTCCACGTCTTCAGGAGTTAGCAGTTGCATGCGTTCTGCACCTCTATTAACTAAAAATGCAAAGAAACGCAAAGCAAGTAATGAAAATACTTACATTGATATTATAGAAAAAATGACTGATACGTTAAAGCAACCCATAGTTGTACAGTCATCAGATACAGCCGCAAATAGTCTTTCATATAATGTATCAGATCCTGTGGATGCCTGTATGGCATTTATTGGATCAATATTGAAGCGTTTAAACAATGAAATATTAAAACTGGATATAATGCATACATTGGTTCAAACAGTTGTGAATGCCCAGCATGCAACATTTGGAAACTACAAATCGCACATAAATGTATCTTCTTTTAATATTATTTAATAAAATTTATAATATTGTTTAATAATATTGTTTAATAGAATTTCATTTTTAGTTTTGATGCGTGTTAAAAATATTCATATACTAATAGGTGTACTGTATTTTATTCTTCTCTAAGTAGTGTTTAATGTTTTAAAGTATATTATAGTTTATTAGTAGTTATTCATTATACATCGAATATATCATACAGTGAATAATTATAACATAGTTAAAATAATAAAGCTAATTTGGTTATTTTTGGAAATTATTTAGTTTTCATTTTTAGTTTAAAGGCATTTTGCATGATACAATAACCTCACAGTGTGTAATTATGGGAGATGATGCTTTCCGACTAATTGACTGCAATATTTTAGATAAATATTTCATTACAAATAAATACCGCAAATAAAACAGCAACTTGAATTACAGTTAAGAACTACACTTCGCACAAAAATAAAGGGAACACCTAAATTTTTCTTAAAAACGAAGCCCACTTTGAATTAACGTAACTTCCGTCCAAATGATCGCAGAAAAATGAAAAAAAAAACAAATTAAAGGTCAGAATGTCTACTTTTACGTCCTGTAGGTTAAAATGTCGAACGTATCCATTTTTTATGTTATGTTACTCGGAAAAAAAATTACAAAATTTTCAAATTTCTTTTCCGTGTTTCCGCAATAATCTTGACGAGGAGAAATTTTTCTCGAAATTCCTCACATCGGAACTGGAAAGTACAACTCTTCCCCTTTAATTTGCTTCTTTAAACATCTGGATACGATTTTTTTTAACTGAGTTATTGAAGTTTAAAAAAAAACCCATTTTCAACTTTGACAGCTTATATCTCACGAACCAATCAACCTTCTGCAAGTAAAAAAAAGCAAATTAAAGGGTAAAGATCCAACTTTAACATGATATTATCAGATTTAATGAATAGTTACTTTTACGAGAATTTATTCCCGTTTTGCGAAGCCATAAAAATACCAAGAAACGACATGTTTAGACAAAGGAATGTGGAACACATGGATCACGTCGCCCAGGTGACCCGACTTAAGATTTTAAAGTCGAAACCTTACTAAATAAAAACCTACTTGGACTTTTCAATTTTATCAATTTTTAATCGAGATATTGCATGCTAAACATTGTCTATGTTTCGGACATCACGTTTACCGCAATCGCAGTATTTCCACAAAGTGCAAAAAACATAAGAAATAAGATTTTTATTTAAAATATCGATATCTCAGCTTACAATATTATCTTTTTTCTCTTTAAAAAAAATTTTTTTTATTATTTTTATTTTAATTGTTTTTTATTTCTTTTAATTTAAATTTTTTTATTTCTTTTAATTTTCATCTTTTTTATCTTTTTAAAAATTTTTATCATTAATATTGCGTGTTCCCGCCACGACTTCGAATAACAGCGTCTAAGCGTTGACGCATATTGATGCAGCATTGGATTTCCCGCTGCGGAATTTCTATCCATATCTCACGCAATGCAGCGCCAAGCTCTTCAAGATTTGCTGGCGGTACTGGGCGCTGTCTCAATGTACGGCCAACAATGTCCCAAACGTGCTCTATTGGGTTAAGATTAGGGCTGTTAGGAGCGTGGTTCAGTAAGGTTATGTCATTCTCCAGGAAAAACTGTCGGCTCGTGTTAGCAGTATGAGGACCAGCGTTATCTTGCATTAAGACAAATTGCCTACCAAAACGGTGTCTTAAGGGCAGCACGTGCGGTCTCAATACCTCATCCATATAACGTTGGGCAGTCATTCCTGGAGGTGGTACAATGACCAAATCGGATCGTTGTTATACGAAATTGCAGCCCAAACCATTACACCTGCATAGGCTCTTACTGATCGTACGCAGTTTGAGTTGAACCGTTCCCTTCTGCGAGGCCAGACACGTTCCCTACCATCATTATTGTACAAACAAAATCGAGATTCGTCAGAGAACCATACTCGTGTCCATTGTCTGAAGCGCCAAGTAACGTATGTACGTGCGTATTCAAACGCGCATATCGGTGATTACGATTTAGAAACGGCACTCGAGCAGGCCTTCGAGCACGCATACCGGCATTGTGTAGCCAGTTTCTAATCGTTTGTACTACTATTCTTTGTCCTGTCGTTACTTGTAATTCATTCCTCAGCTGTCTCGCGGTTATCATTCGTTGGGACGCGTTTCTGACGATTCGTCTGTCAACTCGGGCAGTGATAATTCGCCGGCGACCTTGGCCTGCTCGTCTGCCAAGTTCATTTGTTTCTTGGTAACGAGACCAGGCGCGGTTAATTACCGATACGGATACCCCTAACTGATTAGCAACATGTCTTTGAGAGTGTCCTTCTTGTAGAAAAGTAACGACTCTCATTACTTCGGGCTCTGACAAGTAACGTCGAGGCATGATGTGACGAGTTCTAAAAAGTGAAGCTTCGCGCGTTACCTCCACTCTACCTCCTCCAACTCGGCGAGCCGTGAGCCGCGTCTAGCAGTTCTACATACTAGAGATGCCACATTCTGAAGTCGGTCGCGTGACGCACGTTTAACTTACAAGCAAAATCGCTAGTTGCATCAGTAGATGTATCAAACATAAAAGACGTTTAAAAGTAAAAAGACTGTGGTGACAATCACTTTTTCAGATAATACACGTAGTTTCGCGAGATCTTCATTTTCATCGCATCACGTAGCAGAAATCCACGTGCTGCTTGTCACAAAACGAGAGAGGTCAACAAAGTTGCACCTCGCTGTAGCAGACGATCAGTATATTTTGAACTTTGAAAAACACGCACGAGTCGACTTGCACGCGCGAAAAGCATTGGGTGTAATTAACTAGATTGCCGACGGAGTAGTCATTCTTGCTCTAAAACGTTTTGTCTAGAGAACCTCAAGTAAGAGTATGGACATCGTGGATCGAAAATGGCGTTCGTATGGTCACTATCTATAAGGAGTATACAATATAACCTTCCTTACTTTAGGATTAAAAATATTAGTGTAAGAAAAGTAAGCGAAATGACTGGGTATTGTGTACGAGGTTGTACAAATAAGGATAAAAGATGTTACATGGCAACTTTGCCAACAAATGCAGAAAAATGAGCAGTATGGATATCCTTGGTGGAAAAATTTCTCAGATTTTTTCAGGATGTCTCAGAATTTTTTTTAGAATTGGAACGATTCTTATTCCTCATAACTTAGACAATCAGAAATATTCTAAAAAATTATTACTATTTTACAGAAATGTTCATACTTAGAGATGTTGAAATATTCTCAAAATTCTCACCCAGTTATTTCTGAAAAATTCTGAAAAATTATTATTTTCTCAATATTTTTCAGAAATGACTGGATGAGAATTTTCAGTATCTCTATGTATGAAAATTTATAAAACATAATAAAAAGTAATGATTTTTCAAATTTGTTTAGATTTTCTGATTTATTCTGAGAAAAGTTCCAATTTTTTTAGAAAATATGATAAATTTTTCCACCAGGAATATTTATTTTATAAATATATTGTTATTTTCACAATTACTGTTAGGTGCAATTTCTTTTTCTAACAAAGATGTATTTTATTTAGTAGAGTCCCTTAATTGATAAACCTCAAATCCACCATTTTCGATCCTACCAATCAGGTGCGAATCCACGATGTCCATACTCTTACTTGAGGTTCTCTAATGGCAGCAAGCACGCAAATCCATCTAGCTATCCAGCACGAAAACAAGCATCGTGTGCCGCTGGCTTTAGTGGAGAAGGTGGTACTGGAAAAAGTTTCTTAATTAAAACTATTAAATGCTGGATAAAACAACATATGAACAAGGATACTGCTATTGCTGCACCTACTGGTATTGCGGCATTTATTAATGGTTTGACGGTTCATAGATTACTTCAATTGTCAGTTGAACATGGTCATACTCCTAAGTATAAACAATTGTCTGATCACGTATTGAAAGTTTTACGTGCAGGCCTAAAAAATGTTATTCTTTTCATTATTGATGAAATATCGATGATATCTAACTTGACTTTTATGTATATACATCTTCGATTGTCTGAAATATTTAATACCGCTGATTGTAATGATGGTTGGGTTGGTCGAAAACATATTCTTTTATTTGGGGATTTGCTTCAATTACCTCCTGTACATGAAGATCCTATTTTTGTACAGTTGTCAAAGCAGAAAATTGATAAATATCTAGGATCTTTAGGTACTATTGATATGTGGACTAATTTATTTGATTATGATGAATTGAGAATTAATATGCGCCAACAAGGAGATGATACTTATCGCAAATTATTATCGAGAGTTCGTATTGGTCTATTGACGAAGTCTGATAATGAAATTCTTGAAAGGAGAAAATTATTGTTTAAAAATAATTCTTTCGAGTCTAGATTAAATGAATTATGTGATTTTATTAATAATTTGCCATTGAATACTGCTTGTTTACTGCTTACTTGTCATATGTGTGACGTTCTGAATAATGCAATGTTAAATCGCATTGCATCGAAAGAAATAGTATTAACTGCTGAAGATACTATTGATTGTATTCAATATGTTAAAAAGAAAGTTTTAAAAATATTGGCAAATAATGATGATGATAATTCAAGAACAGCTGGACTTTCAAAAAATATTAAAATTAAAATTGGTGCTAAAGTTATGATAAGACGTAATATTGATGCCAGTTTCTCGTTAATGGTACAATTGCTACAGTACTTTCAATATCATACAATACATCTACCAATTATATAGAAAAAATTAAACTTCTTTTAACGTCAGGTCTAGAATATTTCATTGAAAGAGTAAATGTCAAAATTGAAATAATAGACAAAGCTTATGTTATTAGAAAACAATTTCCATTGTCTTTGAGTTATGGAATTACCATACACAAAAGTCAAGGCCTGAGTTTGCAACATGCAATTATGGACATAGGTAATTGTATATTTAATAAAGGTCAAGCTTACGTAGCATTGTCGCGAGTAATATCTTTAAAAGGATTGTATTTAATTAATTATGACCCTTCAGCTTGAAAAGCTAGTGAAGAAGCCATTATTGAATACAATCGGTTAAAAAGAATACATGAACCTAATGCACAAATAATTGCTATTTCAAAAGAGAGTTATTGTAAAATAAAAGATGATTCGTGGATGGTGCTAAAAATAATTTATTCTATTCAAGAGTATAAAATAGTTCGAGAAAATACTATTTGGATCATACGCGGTTTAAAAAATAAAGATGAAGTTTCATGCTACGCAAATGCAGTGTTACAGTGTTTGTTACATTTCAATGTTGTCAGAAAACAATTATTACAGTATGATAAACTAAATATTTTACGTACATTAGCACATAGCTATGAAAACGGAGTGCAGAACTTAAATGTATATGCATTACGGGAATCTTTAGGAGAAATATTTTTCGGTTAACATAGTAAAACGAGATACTTCTGAATTTATTATAGCACTTTGCACACAATATGATCACATAAAAAGTCTGGTTGAGCATCAAGTAACATACATTAAACGATGCAAAATTTGTGGTGATACGAAAACTATTATTAAAAATAATAGTGTTATTTCAATCCCTATTAATAATTGGGTAAATCTACCAATTAGCGTACCCACCTCCTATCATCTTGTCCTTGACATATATTATAGAGGTCACCCTCCTGAGTGACCTTCAAAAGGTTTTAGCCGTCGGTCGTTGTTTACTAAAGTTATTAACAAAAGAAGTTTAATGATTTTGCACAAATTTTCAGCCGTCCACGACAAGCAAAAGGTTATATTTTTCGAAACTGGACACATACGCTCGGTTTCAGCCTGCTTCGTGGGAGGGCGGGGGCAGGGGCTTCGCCCCCCCCCCCGCCAGAACCAGTGTAACAGATTTTACCGTACAGATTTTGATCACCTGGTACACGGCACGGATCCCGGCGAGGGGGGGGGGGGTCGAAGTCCCTGCCCCCCATCCTTCCGCGAAGCGGGCTGAAAACGAGCGTATGTTTCCGAGGCTTCAGTTTCGGAAAATATAACCTAACCAGGTTACGTTAGGTTAGGTTAGGTTAAAGCAGAGAATACTTTTTATTTAACTGTTTATGCTTTTGGTTAAAGTGAAGAATACTTTGTACTTATATTAAAAGAAACTATTCTATATATTAACGATTCACTGCTTTAAATGACTTTCCTTCCTTCGTTCATATACATATTCGTCGTTTATATCTTTCAATATGCAAAATAGCTACTATATTTGCAAAATTTCTTTTGTTAATAACTTTTTCATAAACAACGATCGACGGCTAAAACCTAGTGCAGGTTATTCGGGAAGGTGACCTTTGTAACATATGTCAATATTATGTTCTTGGTTCGCGTGGACACCTGAATATTCGTGCAAAATCATTAAACTTCTTTTGTTAATAACTTTTTATTAAACAACGACCGACGGTTAAAACTTACACAATGTTACTCAGAGAGGTGACCTCTATAATATATGTCAAGGACAAGGTGATAGGAGGCGGGTACGCTAATCGGTAGATTTACCAATAATTGTAAAAAGAGAAGTTATGACATTAATGATTTATTAAATCTTACATTTTCTCACTGGAGTCAGTTAAACGAATCATGTAGTAATTGTACAGGAAATGATATATTAGTTAAAAGTGTATTAACATCGATAAAAGACATAATTATTATCCATTTCATGTTTACATTAACAGGTGATACGTTGGCAAAAGCAGAGAAGTTCAATTTACGCTCTGTTCCAACAACAAAAGTATTAATAGCTGGACAAGTATATAAGGTGATGAGTGCTATATTCCATCACGGATCGTGCATTGAAAAGGGGCATTATATAAATATTTGCAGAGAAGGAACATCTTGGATTGAAGCAGACGATATGCATATTAAAAAAAGGCAGTGGCCGAGAGGTGCTAAAGATATCTGTTTACTGTTTTTACAAAAAATTGATAAAAAATAATGCTAATATTATCAGAGAATTTAATATAAAATTTAGAAACAAATTTATTGCATAATTATAAATTGTTGTAATTACATTAATGTAGCGGTGCGTGCTTACAAGCAAATGTGATTTTTAAGATTATACAATAAAGGTATCTTAATACTATGATATTTATTATATACCAATATCAGCAAGGACTATCGTACTTTGATAAAATAAATATTTGTACAATAGGGGAGGTGGTGGGATATTTTTTGTTTCTTTGACAAAAATCGTGGAAAAAAGTATATACAGGGTGTCCCGAATTTAAATGTCCAAACTTCGGGAGCGTGTAGGGGATGATAAATCAAAAATAAAAAGTCCTTTAGAGATATGCTCGTTTTTACTTCGTTTTGGAAAAATCGCAAAAAAGAAAACGTAGATTTCACGCTTATTTATTCATGTTGTCACTTGCTTAATGTAAATGTAGATATTGTTCAAAATGTTGGCCTCTTGCTGCAATGCAAGCATTGCATCTAGTACGGACAGCTCGTGTTGCAGCCAAACACTGATCTGGTGATATTTGGTGCACTGCAGCCACGATTCGGTCTCTTAATTGCTCTCTTGAGTTGACTAGCAACGAATAAACTTCCTGCTTCAGGGCCCCCCACACAAAGAAGTCCACTGGTGTCAGATCAGGTGATCGAGGTGGCCAAGATACTACTCCTTCACGTCCAATCCATCTTCGTGGATAATGCCTATCTAGTCAAGCTCGAGTAGTTCTGCCATAATGAGCTGGACACCCATCGAGCTGGAACCACATCTCAATCCGTTGTTGCAGGTGGATGTCTTCTAAATAATTACGGAAGTCTGTCTCCAAAAAATCTGTATATCTGGCTGCGTTTAATCTGTCGGGTAAAAAAAATGGTCCCACTAGAGATTCGTTCCAAATTCCGAGCCAAACGTTAACAGCAAATTCATGCTGGAACCTGTATTCTCTAACAGTCCTGGGATTTTCATGAGCCCATACATGAGAATTTCTGTGGTTAATAATTCCTCCTCTTGTAAACGTAGCTTCATCCGTCCACATTATTTTTGATGGAAATGAATTATCATTATCAAATCGCTCAAGAAACCAATTGCAAAAATTCAACTTGTTGAAATAATCCTGGGGTAATAAATTCTGCACTTTTTGAATATGGTATGCGTGGCGGTTATCATCTTTCAAAGTTCGCCAGATTGTCTGCCGCGGCACTTGTAATGCAGCTGATGCCCTCCGGATGCTGGTCTCATGATTATTATCAAAGTGGCGCAGAACACGATTTTTTACTTGAAAATTTGCTCTTAACGGATCTTGATGAATTGAAAATGAGCCGATCTCTCGCAGCCTATTAAAAGTCAACGTAATGACTCGCCGATCCGGCACTCTTCTGTTTGGAAATCAGCGCGCATACTCTCGCACCGCCTCCCTAGCATTACCGTCACAGAAACCATACACGAAAACCATATCAGCATATTCAACGTTAGAATATGTACGCGGCATTGTGACAGGAGTAATTCACTCGATGGCTTCTGATGAGTAACTGACGAATTTATAGGAGAGAAGCAGAAATGTAAACAAAAAAAGAAATGTAAACAAACAAAGGAAGTGCGAGAGTATGCGCGGCGCCGATTTTCAAACAAAAGAATTCCGGAACGACGAGTCATTGCTGCATGAAATCTACGTTTTCTTTTTTGCGATTTTTCCAAAACGAAGTAAAAACGAGCATATCTCTAAAGGACTTTTTATTTTTGATTTATCATCCCCTACACGCTCCCGAAGTTTGGACATTTAAATTCGGGACACCCTGTATATACTACAAAAGTTGTAATATCCATACAAAGTTATATTTTTAATAAAATAAATATTTGTACAATAGGGAGGGGTGAGATATTTTTTGTTTTGACAAAAATTGTGAAAAAAGGTGTATGTATACTACAAAAGTTGTGATATCCATACAAACTCATCTTTTTTTAAAAAAGGTATAAAAAGGGCGCCAAGTACACACGCTCCTTGGTGTTATGGATATTTACAAAAATTGATATGAGAAAGTAGCGCCAATATAAAAAAAGAATATTTTACTACAGTATATCATTATGTACAAAAACAATTTCTACAAAAGTTGTGATATCAGAAAGTAGCGCCAATACAATATAAGAATATTTTACTATAGTATATTATTGAATAGTATATTATGTACAAAACCAATTTCTACAAAAGTTGTGATATCAGAAAGTGGCGCCAATAAAAGAAAAGAATATTTTAAAGTACTATTTCTATAAAAGCTATGATACAAAAAACTATTGCTAACTAAATGAAAAGTACAATGTATAAAACATATATAAAAAAACTTCCTCCAAAAATTTTCTATAACACAAAAGATTACCACAAAGTGATGTCGCAAAATAGCGTAGATTTTAAAAAATTTGTACCTGAAAATAACGCCACTCTGACAAAATAAAAAAAGAATTCAAGGACGTTAACAGGCTTTGAGAACCAGTACAGTTATAGATGTGCAAAAAACTATATTCAAGTACATATAGTACATATAACAAACTACGAACGTTTCGGTCCCTTTCTTTGGGCCATCTTCAGCGCAAATATATGTCGGATACAAAAAATAAAAATAAAAATAAATATAAAAATAACTCAGTCCACATCTTCAAGTAATCCTGCCACATTTACATCATAAACCCGTTAGGCTGTTCCTTTGAATCGCATTGGTAATCTTGCTGCAATCCACATCTTGTAGATATAAAATTGTCTAGTTTTCAGCCGCATTAACAAATCCAAATCTCAATCTTGTAGGTATAAATAAAGTCAAGCTGTCGGTCACATTTGCGAATGCACATACTCAAATCTTGTAAATACAACTGCAATATCCATATAACGTCGATGAAATATTACAAACAATCATAAGCCAAATATTCACAGAAACAATCAGTTACACTTACATCAAGCTATTGGGAAACCCGATGCAATGATGCTCCCCTCATGTCGCGTTAATATAAAATTATCTGCGTTAAACTTGTCAAGAACAACTGTTCTGATCTTATTGACTAGTCAGACGGTAATGATGCTCTGCCTTATTCGTACCTCGATCTCAAACGCGAAAACACGAAAACATGACGAGAACATCAAAACAACACATACCCCGTGTGCACACTTTCTAAATCTTCTTGAGCTTATCGATTACATTAACATAATACATGGGTAAACGCTCCGTATCAGTCTGTAGATTCAAACTTTCTTTCTGTCTTTTGATAAAAACCATTTCCGAGATTAATCGCTTATTCAAACAGGATTCATGGTCCAAAATTTTGATATTTTCCCAATCAAAGTCGTGGTTGAACTGTAGTCTATGTTCCGACAAAACTGACAATTCAGCAGAAGTCTTTTTAAAATTATTACGGTGTTCAGACATCCTCGTATGCACCTGTCGATCAGTCTGACCCACATAAGAGGCCTCACAATCCTTACAGTTAATCTTATACACCACTTCACTACAAGAAGCCCAAGGAAATTTATCTTTCTGAACCTTAATGAATCCATGCATTTTATTAAGGCTAAAATATGCAATTCTCACATTTAAGTTCTTAATGATCTTTTCAAACCGCTCTGATATTTCAGGATGTCGAGGATGTCTGAACTACTACGCGAGTTAACGCACGCACTTACATACATACTAGCGCGCAACTAATAACGTAACAAAACTCGCCAGGCAAACGCCTACAACTCGGCCAGCCTGACATTTTGATCGTCCCGATCAAGCCATAAACAAAACAAATAAATTCAAAAAACAAAACAAAGCATACCATCTTTGGCATAAGTAAAACGTAATACTAGCGATCACCGCTATATCTGTATCCAATGTTTCATATGATCGGCGGACACAACACTGTTGTACGGTATCTGTGTGACTTGAAACCTAGGAATGTCGCATACTACATACCGATCAGAACCGAGAACTGTGTGAACGACATAGGGTCCTTTATACTTTGGTATGAGTTTCTTATTGACGCCAACCGTAGTGTCGACGTTTGTGATCATCACATAATCGCCTTCCCTATAACTAGTCGCTTCCTTATGAGTAGGATCATACAAAATCTTGTTCGCAGTTTGAGTAGCTAATACCTTTTCCGCAGCAGCTTCGCGGAAACTAACAAGGTCTCTATTAGCTGCCCCTGAATCATCGAAAACTAAACGCAAAGGGTCGTCGACTTGTCCAAGTTGGTTTAAACCAAACAGTAATTGGCTCGGAGTATTTCCAGTCGACCGATTCACAGTATTATTCATCGCGAATTCGGCCAAGTGAAGCACTTGGTCCCATTGATTCGGCTGGATACATAACTTCACAAGCATCAGTGTCAAAACTCTATTTGAACGCTCGATTTGCCCATTGGCACGCGGAGTCCCTACCGCTATCAAAACATGTTCAATTGATTCGCTTTTCAAAAAGGCAGCAAACTCTGCAGACGTGAACGCACTTCCTCGGTCGCTTACAAGCCGTCGTGGCTTAATATAAGACCGAAAATAGTCGGCCAAATGTTTAACAGATTCGCTCGCTGTCGTAGATTTCGAAGGATACAGGCGTATAAATGTCGTGAACGCATCTATAACGGAAAACACATATTTGTGACTCTTCTTCGTTTTTTCTAAAGGCTCATAATGGTCAATATGACATACAACGAAAGGCAATTTACCCTTCGGGATATTATGCAAATATCCTTCTCGTTTCCCCGTTGGAGGTGTAAACTCAATACATTTGAGACAATTCTGTATATAAAAATTAACTTTAGTACGCATTCGGGGAAACCAATACACCTTATTAAGGTTAAAAAGCACCTTGGTGATGCCAACGTGTCCACAATCATCATGGCAAGTGCGAATGACATTGTTCTCCATAGACTGAGGAACATAAAATAAAAGTTTACGTTTGTTAACCTTACGATAGACTAATCCGTCTCGAAGTTCAAAAACTTGTCGTCACCTGATTCCAATTTATCGCGCATCTTACAGATATCAGGGTCGAGATCCTGTTTAATGGCAAGAGTGCTCAAAAGTATTTCCCTCCAACACGAGGATACTATTGCATCGGCTAAGCACATCGACATGAGTCATACGGGTACCAGACCTATGCACGATTTCATAATTATACTGCTGTAAAAACATTGCCCAGCGTGCTATTCGTGGGTTAATAGTTTGTTTAGCAAGTGTTAATCGAAAACTATCACAGTCGGTTACTATCTTAAATTTTATACCGAACAAATACACATGAAATCGTTTCACCGCATATATCACAGCTAGACACTCCAGCTCATAACTGTGGTATTTCGCCTCCACAGCGCTAGTCCTATGACTAAAATAACAAATAGGCCTAAACTGACCGTCTGTCTGCTTCTGGAGCAGAATAGCGCCAAACCCGGTCTCACTGGCATCACAATGCAGTTCTGTTGCAGCTGTCGGACTATAAACAGATAATACTGGCTTACGCGATAAACACGTCTTTAAAGTGTTAAATGCTTCGAACTCCTCGGGACCGAACTTAAACACAATATTCTTCTTTAATAAGTCGTACAAAGGTTTCGCTAGTAGTGAAAACTTTGGTACGAACCTCCTAAAATAACTTGCTAGTCCAATGAAACGTTGGACTGCCTTTATACTACGCGGGACGGGATAATTAATGAGGGACTTGACATTCGCCGTACCAGGTTGAATCCCGTTTTCGTCAACGACATAACCTAAATACTTAACACTATGATACAAAAACGAACATTTGTCTAACCTAAACTTAAGTTTATGACGCGCAGCCATTTCAAATATTTCTCTCAAAATGGCAAGGTGTTCCTCCATATCTTCGGTAGCGATCAACAAATCGTCTATGTACATCAGGATTTTATCCCGCGATAGCAGTGATCGAAATATGCGCCGTAAATTTCTCTGAAAAACTCTCGGTGCGTTGGTCAAACCAAACGGCATCTTCACGAATTCATATTGGCCGAAGGGCGTTATGAAAGACGTATATTTAACAGATGATAGATCCATGTTAATATGGTAAAACCCGTTCTGCAAATCCAGACAACTATAAATGCGCTTACCCTTCAAGCTATCCAAATGATCATCGATCACGGGTGTCGGAAAATTGTCTTGAACGGTGATCTTGTTTAACTCCCGATAGTCGATACACAATCTTAAACCGCCATTTTTTTCCTGACAAGTACAATTGGGCTAGCGTATGGAGAATCACTTTCCCTGATAATGCCATTTTTAAGAAGGTCGTCAATAATAACACATAACTTCACCTTATCATCGTGTGACAGTCTTCGCGCGCGAAAGCTAATTGGCTGTTCGTGTTTCAAACAAATCTTCATTGTAGGTTCATCAACCGATGACTCATGCTGCAACCCAACCATATAAGTATCATTATACAATTGATTTACAGTTTTTATCGCGTCATACGGAGCGCTTGGATTAATATCCAATTCCGGCTTGTCAATTAAAGTATCACCATATTCAATATGTCGAATCTGACTGTTAAAGTTATCCGTTTCGTCTACGAAAGTACTCTTATTTTGCGTAACTTTAAGTGTATGACCAATCACGATTTCCATCTCATTATTAGACGTAAAGTCTCTACCTAAGAGCGCAGCACCGTTCATTGTAATCTCAGAAACGACAAAAAATTTAATGCGAACATCAAAATCGCAAACCTTTATGTCTTTCTCGAACGTGCCAAGTATCTCTAACTGCGAATTATTAATACCACTATACCGATAATCAACTTTTCCAACTGGGATAAGACAATTAACTGGCACATACCTAGACTTAATTAAGCTGATAGGCGATCCGGTATCTATAATAGCCATTAACAATTGTCGCTGTACCTTACTTTCGTCATCGATTACCGTATAACTTATTGGTACCGCATAAGGCTCAGTTCCGATAATCGGTTGGATGAGATGAGTTCCCTCGGATGGCTCGCTCGGCTTCTGCACCGGTTTAGAGGGTTGGTCTTCCTTCTTCTGCGATGTGGCTCGCGATTTCTCGCAATCAGCAGCTCGATGTCCTTTCTCCTTACAAATATAACACTTGAAGGTTCCTTTCCGGGTCGGATCGTCTCAGCTGGTTCTTTTGCAGTCGGCTCCGCATCCTTCTTGATCTTCTGATCCTTCCTCGCTACGTCCCTTTCTGGCTTCAAATGATCCTTCAATGTAACGTTTTAAAACGCCTCCATCAGGTCAGTTGTTTCGTGGAATCGTTGTAACCTCGCCTGGTCTCGCAGTTTCACATCAGATATACCGTCAATAATATAATCAATGAGTTCACTATCATCAACAGGCACCCGATTGGCTAGGATAATTTTGTCGTGATAGTACTCACTGAAAGATTCGTTCGGCCGCCACACCTTCTTTTCGAATTCCTTTCGAAGGGCCAGCTTACTCGGTCGATGGTCGAACATCTGTCTCATCTTTTCCAAAAGATCGGTGGCTCACATCACGATATGCTCGGGCTTCGAGTGGAACCAATCCAACACCTTGCCTTTTAACTCCGAGCTAATTAATATTTTCTCACTGTTGTCATCTAGATGGTAAGTGTCTCGCAGTAATTCCACCTGCTGTTTCCACTTCCAAAACTCGTCACCGACACCATTGAATTCACTTAACAAATTCCTCACCTCTTTTAAATCGCTGCCGTATTCACTTGCGGCACGACTTCGAGCATTTTCTGTCGGGCGAGCTTGCGACAGTGTAGCCTCTCGTCTCAGTAGCTTAAGCTCACAATGAAGCAAATTTCGTTCTCTCCGGACGAACTCGAGTTCTCGATTCACAGTGAGGTCTTCCTCGTGCGCGGTGTTTCCTGATGTCCCTGGCCTATCAGTGGCATCCTCTTCGACCACATGCACTTCCTCTCCAACAGAATCGTTCCCAACTCCTGCGTCCAACGCTTCAGGATCATTCTGTCGTAACCTCAACAGCAAATCCGCTTTGTTTCCTACCGTCGAGAGTCCTCGATCGCGTAGCATCTCTTTGAGCTGAGCAACGCTAACTTTCGCTTCTATATTGCACTCTGCGATGCTCACGTTCGTCTTTTCTCGTCTCGCACAGCACCGTATGTATCTTCGAGCACACAGCTCGGGATAACGAACACTTCGACCACTTGCAGGACAGTCTTTTTCGCCGCCGCACGGATTCCAGCACGTGCGTTGCGCAGTTCGCACGTCCAATATGGCGGTCGTTTCTTTGTTCCGCGAATCCTCACGACTTCTGTCTTAACGGTCCGAATCCGAGTCAAATCGAGTCGAATCCCACTTCTGATTTTTGTAATAACCCGGTCAGGATTCGAGGGTTAATAAAAGACACGGCTGTACTTCGAGAATAACGATAATATATATATGGAATAGGTTAAGATACACTTCGTATATGTCTGACGTTCGCGAGAGATCTGCCCGCTCTCCTTGACGAGCGCGGCGTCTGCCGAACTACTACGCGAGTCAACGCACGCACTTACATACTAGCGCGCAACCAATAATGTAACAAAAATCACCAGGCAAACGCCTACATATCCGACATATATTTGCGCTGAAGATGGCCCAAAGAAAGGGACCGAAACGTTCGTAGTTTGTTATATGTACTATATGTACTTGAATATAGTTTTTTGCACATCTATAACTGTGCGGGTTCTCAAAGCCTGTTAACGTCCTTGAATTACTATAGAGAACTTTCACTCTTGTAAAAAAAGAATATTTCTTTTGTAAGAAGTAGGGAAATCTAATAGATACGGTCCTGAGCGTCGCGATGTCAATAGCTCGGATTTTGGCTATTGCGCAAGTTAATGTCGCATGATTTAAGGGTGTTGATCGATGATTGGCGGATTGAGATCCGAGGCTCTCGCGTATCGGCTCAAGGGTTCGCGGAAAGCGGATAATAGGGAGAGTCGTAGATTGAACGTAAGACGATAAGCATAGCACATCGTGCGGGTTAGATCGGCCGATCTGAGTCGATGTCAAGGGGGTAACCACTAGGTAAAATAGTGTCCCACGATTACACGATTTCATTTGACTTCATACGATTTCATCTGATTACAAATGATTTCATCTGATTACAAATGATTTCATCTGATTACACAATGATTTCTTGTGATTGCATATGTAATCATCAAATTTCTAATGATTACAAGTGATTTTATTTGATTAGAAACACCATGATTGATATATATATATATATATATATATATATATATATAATAATAAACAGTACAATACAAAATTATTTTTCGTAAGACCACGGTTAGACTAGTGGGAAAAGTGGGCAGCAAGGAAACACGTTTTCTATCTAACCGAATTGCAATATATATATATTGCAATTCGGTTAGATAGAAAACGTGTTTCCTTGCTGCCCACTTTTCCCACTAGTCTAACCGTGGTCTTACGAAAAATAATTTTGTATTGTACTGTTTATTATTCTAAATTTGCGCGCAAAGATGTGTTTCACTTCACGCGTTGCTCTAACACCAACTACTGCAATCTTATTATGGAAAGAATAATACGCGTTTATAGATATGAACTATGGTATATATATGTTATATTTGCATATACAATAAAAAATACAATGTTAATTTTAATTATATAATATTATATAATAAGAACAATAAATGTAAACAAAACGAAATATTAAACATACATAAAGCATTAAGTACACTGAAAAAAATCCTTGGTAAACTTGTGAGATGCATTCGGTAATAATTATAAACATGTAGTTGAACTTACTAAATGTAATAATTACTACATTATGTTAATACTTACTACTACGTTTAGTTGAAATTATTTAACCACACGCATGGTATCTCATAAGTTTACCAAGGATTGTTTTTCAGTGCACATAACTCTTCGTAACAACAAAATAAATGACATCATTTAGAAATCCTAACTTGTACTATCCTAATTTGTACGTTGCAAGTTCCTGTGGAGAGAATGAATAAAGTCCTTTGGAATTGATAATAGGAGAAGATAACTTACGTGCAATATTAACAGACTGAACTACACAAATATCGTCTCATTTTGGAAAATAAAATAAATACTTTTCTTTCTTTTTCATAAATTTAATGTTATATTCACTCTCCTTTGAGGAAATTACAAATCCTATGTAATAAATGACGGACTTTTTGGTTTCAAAAGGAACTAATATATAATCATTTGGATTAGCTGTTGGTTCAGTCTCAACAAAAGATTTGATATATTTTAAAACAGTCTCGTGAAGTTTTAATTTGTTCTCTATGAATCCGTTGGTAATAGTACATACATAATTTCTCAAACTCATGTATCCATAGCTCTCTACTAATACAGGTTTAATATTTCCCTCGGTATCATAACTATACCACGAACATAGCACTCCTACTTCACGATTTGATTCATAATTGATAATTACACATTCTTTAGAAAATTCTCTGGATTTTCCATTTTTATCTTGAAAGTAGGAAACACTTAAAATCAAACCCAAGAGTATTGTACCGTTTTCGGTCTGTCGAAACAGGCACCAGTCCCCGACAGTTACATCATCACAAGTTCTACAAGATGGTGTTAATGAATTCGATCTTAAAGTAGATTTTGGTTTGGAAAAATATTCCTGTTCCTTTACACGCTGTAAACGATCACTACTAAGGCGATTACAATTTTTATTAAGAAGCCAACAGATAGACGATTTTCTAACAACTATTTCTTTACCATGTGCATCTGCAACAATGGTAAATGGACTTGTTTTACTTAGTCCAAGAGTCGTTTCACCATAATTTTTCATATTAAGATAACCATCAGATACGCATGATAAAGTGGCTACATCTTCAAGGATATCTTTTGCTAGAAATTCGTCATCTTCTTGTTCCATACTAGAAGTAAAAACTCGAGACGTTGATGTAACCATACTATTTTCTTTAGTGCCATCTACATCATACAAATTATTTTCATCATCAAAGGAGTCGGCTTCGGAGTCATTAACTCTCGCATCAACTAATGGTAAATTGCAATTTAGTTCTCCCGGCTCTAGACCAAACTTATGAGCATCAGTGATTGCTTTTTTCCTAGCCTCTTCAATAGTTTCGTACATATCGTCATTAATTGGTAAATCGGGCTGAATTTGTATTGTTCTCAATTTATGTCCTATTCTTAGGAAATCAATATTTTTATTTAATTCGCTTACTAAGATATCGCTTTGTAATTGTATCCTCTTAATTCTGTGTATGACATTAAGTAAACTACAATTTACAATAGTCGAGTAAGTAGTGGACATAGATCTGATCTGACGAAAAATGCTTTACAGGGCTGACTACTAAACAATGGTAGCATGAACAAATGTGGCATATTACAATCTCTTAACTTTTGTATTATATTTACCATACTATGTGCATTAATTTCAATACAGGCATAACAATTTAAACTTAAAAAGTTGTCTGTTAAAGTATACATTCGGTTATCTTTTATCCAATTGCGCCATATTCGTATCATAAACACACAGTACCATAATTTAGAAAGCCTTTTCAAAGCTGCTAAATAGGGATCAGTGTATGACAGTATTATATAATTTAGTAATTTTAAATATAGCACGGTACCCTCAGAATCAGGGATATGGTTAAGTAATAATTTCCGAACATATTCTTGTGATATTTTGTTAGCAGATTCAAAATTCATTTTGTCCTTAGGTTCAATATCGGACAAAGATAACAAATACTTGTCCTTGGATACAGTATTTTTAAATGACTTACAGAAATAAGTTTGTTCCAAAACGGTAACAGAATAGAGGGTTTCAATAACCTGTTTCTAAGTTTTGTAGCTATGTGTATGGTATCTTGTACAAAACCATTGTCAGTATATATAGCATTGAACCACGACCAATTTGAGGTCAATTTCAAGTTTGAGATACTACACACCTGTGAAATTCCTAAACGTGTTTCCGTGCGTATTGCTTTTAATAAACGAGGATCTCCATCTGATGAAAATCCGAGTACAGTTATTCCAAATGTAACTAGTTTTTTAAGAATGAATTTCCAGCGTTTGGTGACATCTTGTGAGGTAAACTTATTATCAGTACCGAATAATGACAGACAAATTGGACCAGAATGTTCTGCGATGGGTTGTGCCATAATGGCATAAATTAATGAGGCAGTCTTTCCTTCACTAAAGTGATGTTCAATTTCCTTGGCTGATCTGGCCAAAAATGAATACGATATAGGCATTCCATGCTCATTAAGTGGTAAAACTAGTCCTACTAACTGATTTGTTGAAGGATCATATTGAATTTTACCGGTTATTCTTGTAGCATCCTCCGAGATCCATACAGTAAGAAGCAAGTTTCTTTCATGTAGGTAAGATTTCAGTTGATCGCAACGTATTTCTCCCTCAACTATTTGTGGTCCATTCTGTTGCAAGTATCTACTTACAGACGTAGGAGAAGGTAATGGAAGATTCTTATACAGTGTTTCATACAGTAATCTTCCTCCAAGCATAAATATATATGTCGAAAATAACTTGAGAGTTTTATTGTATCTAGAACCAGGATTTGACACTCGATTTGACATGTTTACATTCTTTTTAGCAGAATTAATTAACATTTCTAATAAAAATGTGTTTTTCTCATCATAATGTTTTCTAACATTTTCTTTCGAGTTTTCTTCTCTAAATAATAAAACATTCTCTAAACATATCTTTAACTCTTTATGTTTTTGTAAAATTAAGTCAATGTCGTTTAAAATTTTATAAAATTGCGGTATTCTGGTTTGGTTTTTTTTAATGGATCTATAACGTAATCTCTGTGCCTTGTATAATCGAGATCTTTTATTCTTACGTTTTATCAAGCGACGCGGTAGCGTCGCGACGCCAAGTACATAAAGAACAAGGTTCTGAGCAATGAGAGCCACTGCATAGACGTCGCGCGCTACCAAGTAGCTTATCCGGAATTTCACGTCAAATTCATGTCAAACAAACTTTTGATTACAATATCTCAGGAACTAAAGACGTAATGAAACATCTAACGATACTTTTATAACATAATGTGGATGCAAGCTTTCGATTGCGACCACTTCGAAAACAATTGGTGCACTCCATCTTCAGATATCGTAATCGTATGCAACAATTGTGACGTTTCATTTTTCTTCTCCAGTCCACATTCTTGTTCAGACTCACGTACGTACGCTCGCACGCACACAAGCAAAGCGAGTTTGTCCCTAAAGGCGCGTTCACATACGTACGATAGGTTCACGTCGACGACGACGACGACGGCGACGACGTTGCACCACGTCGACGACAACGATGATGACGTTTCACCACATCGACGACGACGAGCGAGAGGGCAAGAGCGAGAAAGCAAGAGAGCGAGAGGGAGAGAAGATTTAAGATATCTCAAAATGTATAAAGAAATGTACAAAAAGCAATAAGATCTGACTAAAAAAACCTCACAAAGGTAAAAATAGTACGCCAAGTACATAAAAAGTTTCACCTTGTACGTAACAAGAAGTTTAAGAAACCATTTATAAAAATCAAAACTAAATATGAAATCAATAGTTAACTAGCCAAGTACCTCGAAGAAATTCAGTTTGTGTATTGTGTATCCAAATGTTTTCCATGCATACTCTCTTAGACGCAACAAAATGTTTAAAACAATATTTGTTATAAAAATCAAAGATCTCTCTAAATATGAAATCAATTGTTAACAGCCAAGTATCTAGAAGCAATTTAGTTTAAGTATTTTATCTAAATATTTCCCATGCATACTCTCTTATCACATGACCACATTGAAGTACTTGGCGTGCCGCGGTCCTATTGGACATGTTTTCTTGTAAATATATTATGAAATTCTTATAAATTTGTACGGTATCTTGATTTAATTTGTACTATATCATGTATCTTGATTTTCAATAACAACTCACAAATCTTATTAGTTGGAAATATTTAAATACTCACATTTATAGAGATTAGCAAAGCGATTATACACATCTCTTTTTATTACTTAGTCGATACAAATAATTTACATGTAAAGTACAAATTATAGGTAGGACAGTATGTTGTAATGCACGCCAAGTACTTCAATGTGGTCATGTGGTAAGAGAATATGCATGGGAAATATTTAGATAAAATACTTAAACTAAATTGCTTCTATTAGGTTGTTCATTAAGTTCTGCGGTTTTTTTGCCCTAAATTAAAACATAAATCTATTGTACTTACATATTTATTCAATCTAGAATGTATTGTCCCTCTTGATCGACCACCTTCTGCCAACGTTCTGGAAGGGACATAATGCCGCGTTTGTAGAAATCGCGCGACTTCTGCGCGAAAAAGTCCTCCAAGTACGTTTGAATATCGTCCACTGAATTAAAGCGCTGCCCGTCGAGATTGTTTTGGAGTGACCGGAACAGATGGTAATCCGACGGCGCAAGGTCTGGGGAGTACGGTGGGTGCTGCATGACTTCCCAGTCAAAGCACTTCAACTTCTTCTTGGTCACCAAAGCAGTGTGTGGTTTAGCGTTGTCGTGGTGGAAGACAACGCCCTTCCTGTTCGCCAATTCCGGCCGCTTCTCCGCCACTGCCTGCTTCAATTTTTCTAACTGAGCGCAATACTTCTCGGCGTTGATGGTCTGACCGCGCGGAAGCAGCTCGAAGTACAGGACGCCTCGCCAATCCCACCACACACTCAGCATCACTTTCTTCGGATGCAAATCCGCTTTGGCAACCGATTGTGACGACTCACCCGGACCGCACCATGATCGCTTGCGTCGAATATTGTTATATACCACCCATTTTTCATCTCCCGTGACCACCCGTTTGAGAAAGGCCTCCAGCGAGTTCCATTTCAGCAGGGATTCACAGATCATGACGCAGTCCAAAATGTTCTTTTCGGTGAGCTCGTGAGGGACCCAAACATCTGCTTTTTTCGACATCCCAAGCCGTTTTAATCGCTGCGCAACCGTTGTATGGGCGATGTCGAAGCGCTCCGCGATCTCCCGCGTCGTCAGGTGTCGGTCTGCTTTGATTGCGGCCACGATTTGGTCGTCGTCAGTGGTGGATGGACGACCGGAGCGAGCAGCATCGGAGACGTTCACATCTCCGGAACGAAAGCGCGCAAACCAACGCTGACAAGTGTCAGCGCTTATGGCCGAGTCCCCGTACACGCCACATATCTCACGTTGTGCGTTCGTCGCTTTTACTCCTTTGCGGAAGAAAAATAGCAAAATGTGCCGAAAATGCACCTTTTGATCCTCCAATTTCAATGAATAGCGCGTACATACAATACGTCAAAACACAACAAAGACTCTGGCGAAATGTCAAACGTTGTCTAACCTGTCACGGAGTATGCGGCAATCCGCGGTTCAGGCGATGCATGCTATCTTTTTCAATGGACAAATGCTATCTATCGAGAAAACCGCAGAACTTAATGAACAACCTAATAGATACTTGGCTGTTAACAATTGATTTCATATTTAGAGAGATCTTTGATTTTTATAACAAATATTTTTTTAAACATTTTGTTGCGTCTAAGAGAGTATGCATGGAAAACATTTGGATACACAATACACAAACTGAATTTCTTCGAGGTACTTGGCTAGTTAACTATTGATTTCATATTTAGTTTTGATTTTTATAAATGGTTTCTTAAACTTCTTGTTGCGTACAAGGTGAGACTTTTTATGAACTTGGAGTACTATTTTTACCTTTGTGAGGTTTTTTAGTCAGATAGGTTTTTCCGAGGTTTTGTTTTTAAAACTATTGATGGCGCGTGATGATGATAGTGTTTTCCTGGAGCAATATGCGCCTCGACTACTCCAGGAAGTTATTCCCCCGAACTCGTTTCACCAATGTCATTTTCATCTTGACTATTCGAGTATTCTTCTTGGACTTCATTAATCAGTTCATCGTCTCCAAGCTGATTTTCTGGCAGAACAAAGTTCTCAAGAGACATTTGCTTTGTCTTTCCAGTAGGATGGTTACTACTGTATACCGTACCACGAGGATTGTCCGCATTGGAATAATGAGATTTAAAGTGCCTCTCAAAATTTGATATCACCCATCTCATTTCTCCTTGCTTCCTATATTCGAGTTTATGGGCTTTTGTCTTTTTCTGACATATGGGACAAATAATACTAGCCTCGACTTTAGCAACATAGTTAGAGCTTTCGGCATCATCATTTATTTCTTCTTGAACGATGGCCATTTCTGCAGAAGCAGGCGAAAATTTCTTGACTTCCTTACTCGACTTACTTATCTGGAAAATAATTTTTGGAAATTGCAATTTAACATCATTTTAATTTAGGTTATTATTACTTTCAAGATTACTTTGTTACACGGAGAAAAAATGAGATATATATTTAATTATATACTTATTTTATTTTGTTTTTTCAACCATACCATTACTAAGGATTAAAGTCTGTCATGCTCAGCGTTCAAATTGATGTCAACGGGATTGTCTGAATTTGATCCACTACTGGCATGCTGCGAAGAACTCGGCGACAACTCTTCATTTTGAGGTTTACTTGCCGCTCGATACAGATTTTTTTGCTTCTGATTCGTAGTGGACTTCGTACTTTTTGTTAATTTTTGGGATTGACAATTGCAGGATTTTTCAAGTCTTAACTCAGGCGTGAAATACATTTTATCCGTGGAGAGCATATCAGAAACGAATTTCTGTATTTCGTTGAGTAATACTTTATGTCCGGTTGAAATACGGAACTCACTGGGACAAACATGATATTTGTCGAAACAGTCGCTGTGTTTTTCACCTTCTTTTATGAACTTGAGCATTTCTGTTCTACCAAAGAGTTCCAGCTCTTTAATATTATCTTCCAACATTTTCTGTATGGCGATGGTTGTGTCACACCCTTCAAGACGCATGATATTTTTTAAGTATACGGGAACTTTCAGCCCTATTCCAGACTCTATAATATGCCACATTGTGATTGTGGCTGCAATTTGATCTTCCTGAGTCTCGGTCTGAGTTCCAACACTGTAGATTTTTTTATTTACACTGAAAAAAATTAATTGGCAACTAATCTTTAATTGGTTCAATTAAATCTTTCAACTAAAGCTATCAAATAAATTTTTAGTTGAGACAACAAAAATTTTCTTTGTCCGGACTAAAAATTGATATGCCTAACAATGATAGCCCAAATAATTAATTAGAATAACAAAAAGTTTGTTATTCTAACTAAAAATTATTTTGTTGCACGATTTATGTAAATCAACTACTTTTTGCAGTATATCGTCGCGTCATACCTGTCGCCGTCTCCTCGGTTATTCTCAGGGTCATTCTTGTCGCCCTCCATTCTTGTCATCCTCTGATTAGAGAACCTATCTATACCAGGATCCCAGAATGTAGGAACACACTTCGACACACTTTCGCGCACACTTTTGACAGCCGTCTAATACCGAAGCTGTAGCGGCTGGGCGCCTGCAGAGCGGCAGCCGCCGCTACATACACGCTAGCCGGCGTGCAGCGCGAGACCGCTCACGCGGCGTAATTCTGCGAGCGCCGCTAGGCGTCGCAGCGCCAGCTCGCTTACTCGCGCGCAAGAGTCGGCCGGAGCGGTATATAAGACCGCGCGGCAGGACCTCGAGTATCTTCTTCGACTCGCTCTCCACCACGAGCACGAGTCGAAATGCTGCCACAAGCAGATAACGGAGCGTAAGCCAACACGACCACGAAGGCCGATAGTACACCGCGCAGGCCCAGTCAACCGGCAGTAGCAGTACCCACTCCTGCCGACAACCACCAGCTTGGACAAAGTATTGCAGCGGTATCAACTACACCACCGGAGCCATCAATCGTAGCCGCACCTCGTCGCCGAAAGGCGATCATCCGGGCCATCACATTGGTCCAAGTTCCTGCAGCCCAGCTACCTCTGCAGCGACGACAGGGTTTGGCATCACCGGCGCCAATAGCGAAGACCTCTCCGGTACCAACAGTAAGAACACCGTCGGCGTCAACAGCGAGGGCATCTCCGACGTCAACAGCGAGAGCATCACCAACACCAGTGCCAACACCGGTATCTCCGGTAGCCGAGACATCCGGGTATTCCTCCGCAACCTTCGAGAACAAACCACCGCCAAGGGTCTGCGAGGATATTTTACCGTGGGCACTACGGGAGATACAGCTGTCTCCACCACGGCGAACACATCCACCCAGGAACACCTTAGACCCGTGGGACATCCGAGTTCGCCGTCTCACCAGCCCTCGGTTAAGGAGAAGCTCGGCAATATCATCACCGAGAAATCGGCCAACATCTGCTGATAAAGAGAACGTTGCGACCCAAACCAACATCTCGTGGGTCGACGTATCCAGCGATGAATCTCCTTCGCCGCCGCGAAATAAGTGGGGCCTTATTCTCGTCACCCTGACGAAGCCCCACCTATCGTATAGAGCAGAGCTCGGCAAGATTTGCACGCGGCAGCCGATTTTCAGCTAGCGCCGCCTCGCGCTATTCCCCTTACCTCGAGCCCCGCGTGCAGCCAACAAGCTGCTCACGGCTCAGGACCGTATGACACGCGTATATCTACATATATTTCCAATAGTTTTCCACGTCACCCATGAGGTACTATTGTTGACGCGTTCTTTTTTAAGTGGTATCCCCAGTAGGCCTAATTCACCCTATGACCCTAAAACAACCCTTTTAAGGAATAAAATAGAAGAATGAAATTACTAATTAAATGAAAACTATTCGGACAATTCAGATTGTGAAGACAATTTTCGAGATCTTTTAAAAACGAGAGTAGAAACATCGATTTCCATATTGCATGTAGCAAGTCGCATAAGACGCGGTAAAGAATCATTACTTAAAGAAGAATTAACGTTTTTCGTTTTTTATCAATTTCATTTTCGAAAATGAAGTTTCACATAAATATGTGGAACCAAACATGGAATAAATTCGAAGTCCGAAATTTCGCAGCTTGGGATATGATGATTCTGATAAAATTTTATAAAAATTAGCACCGGTTTCTTTAACCATTTTAACCGTTTTGAGAGAAATATCAGTGTGTAAATCACACAATTCATCCTGCAAATCAAGGTGCTGTTCTTCGATTAATTCTTTTCGAGAATCCCCTTACAGGCTGTAAGTTACAGCGTCAATCGAAGCTATTGGAAATATATGTAGATATACGCGTGTCATACGGTCCTGAGCCGTGAGCAGCTTGTTGGCTGCGCGCGGAGCTCGAGGTAAGGGAAATAGCGCGAGGCGGCGCTAGCTGAAAATCGGCTGCCGCGTGCAAATCTTGCCGAGCTCTGGTATAGAGAAAGACGCCTGGATTAACATCCATCCACCAGGGGGCACACCATCGCCTCCAGCCGCGTAAGCGGCCACTAAATTTCCACGACATCAGCGCCGCCACCGGCGCTGCCTCCTATAAAAGGAGACATCACGACGACGAGCAGCAGCAGTCAGCAGCAGCCAACGCTCCTGACAACTCCAGCTCAGCTCTCGTCGCAAATACGGCGCAGCTCGCCATTACAACACTTTTCATCAAGACGTGAAGACGTCACGACAACTGTATCAATTAGTTATCTCGAATATAATAATAAAGAATAAATTATTATATTCACTGCCTCATTCTCTTCTCCGAGCGAACCAACAACGTTCCCACAGAAGCTAACCTAACAAACCTTGTTATTTAACTGACAAGTGAACAAAGAATCGAGAGCGAGCGCCGATCGAGAGTGAGCATTGATTGTTAGGATGAGTCGCGATCGAGATAGGGGCGTTGCAAAAGGGCTCTTGCCAGAACGAGCGATAATCAATAAAGCAAGTCGATATGGTGATCACACATGATTCCATCACAGATTTCATGGTGATTACACATGATTTCCAGTGATAACACGGAAATTCAAAATGATTTTTGCTGATTACATATGATTTCATTATGATTTTTGGTGATTCCACATGATTTAATCTGATTTCATGATTACATTTGATTTCAAAACAATTACATGAGGATTTTATAATGATTTCGGGGACATTGTTCCACGATTTCATTAAGTGGTTACCCCCTTGGTCGATGTTGGTCCCATTTTTGTCGTGCAGTCGCTTATGTCGTTGTCCGCTCATTTGTTGTAATACTCGTGATTATTGTCATAATAAACGTCATCACGTTGAAGTGCGCTTGTTAATCGAGTTATTAAACCCGATTCCCCACGTGCCTTGACAGCGAAACGCTGTTCGTATCAGTAGAGAAGAAGAATACGAGCTCGGACTCGCCATCCTATCTCTCTCTCTCTACAAGAGGTTTGGAAAAAACCTTACACTTTCTTTAGTAGAATCTTTCTTTATGGCAAATATTGACAATAACGGAGACCGCCCCGATGACCTTGACCTTAACATATATTGTCAAGGTAACCCTCCTGAGTGACCTTCAAAAGGTTTTAGCCGTCGCTCGTTGTTTATTAAAAAGTTATTAACAAAAGAAGTTTAATAATTTTGCACGAATTTTCAGCTGTCCACGCGAAACAAGGACTTGAGTTTGACATATATTACAAAGGTCACCTTCCCGAATAACTCGCACTAGGTTTCAGTCTTCGCTTGTTGTGTGTTAAAAAGTTTAATAAATAAAGCATAATTTTACGATACCATATACGTTTATGAAAGAGTATATTTGATAGAATTTTAGCTTTAAATCAGAAGTAGGTTTGGGTTAGGTTATATTTTCCGAGGGGGGATCCGTGGCGACGGCGATGCGGTACGGACCTGTATATGCGAGCTCCGTGTTGATTTTGAGTATACGTTGTTAATTTGTTGTTTTGTTCGGTATATTTATGTTTATTATGTTGCGCTTGTGATTTTGCATTATGGCAAATGGAGGTTTTGTGATCTGTGCGGTCGATCACGTAAAATTTGCGACTTATTTGCGGTGTTAGAAGATCACTGGTAATGGCGGCGTCCGTAGCTGTAAATCGCTCGATATTTTGGCGTGTTCGCGGCGTATATGCCCCCCCCCCTTGACGTGAACATTGTTACTTAGTGGTTTATAGACCGAGCTGATGTTTTGCGAGAGTGGATGCTGCAGGGCCCAATTGTTAGTTAACGATGGTGTAAATGAGGAGGCAAGCGGCTACGTGGGTGCACGCTGCGCGACATGCGATGACACAGCGGTGTTGTTTCTCGACGGCGCCGGCGAGCGCCCCAGGTATTTATTTATGTAGTAATTGTGTCGTATCACTGGCGAATTATTCCCCGTGCATTATGCGGCGGGTGCATTGGCAGTGTGCAGCTGAGTGATGTTAATTAAATAATTAAATTATTGAGGTAGTGCAGACGTGTCTGCCATTTCGTGTCGGTCCCGTACAGCTGAGCTTGGCGGCTTGTGATTGGTTGGCGCGGAAAACGGAAGCGTCTGATTGGCCGGAACTAAGGTGACGTACTGCGCGATGCACGCACTGCGCACGCTGTTACGCGAATGGATCGTATGCAGCTGTTCTTGCGGTTTACTGCATTAATATTCGGCGACTGTTAGTTGATTGATTATCGGGTTGTTATTTCACGGGTGCGTTAGACTTTATTTGCGGGACCGTGTAATGGTTGTGTGTGCGGACATGCGATTCACGTTATATTATATGATTGTCGTGACAGCTTGTCACTTAGGTATGCTACCATGTTAAAATATCATGCATGTTGTAATTGATATTGTGGGTGTAAAAATTGTGGCTCCGCAGTTTTTATATACACTAGGTCTTGTTTCAGGTCTCAGCTTGTCCTGTGATGGCTGTGACGGTGGATGGTGTCGTTGGAATGTATACCGCGCGCCCTTTTGTTGTTATTATTATTAATGTTATTATTAAGTTAATTTTGTGGTGACGTTACGAGAGATTTCGTGAACTGATACTGGATGTGTATAGGATGACTCGATGCGGGTCATGAATAAATAAATGTGTTAAGAGTAGGTATATAGGGCGGGTTCTAACCCATGGGGCTCGAGGGGGCGAGGGGAAGGGGGAGGGGAGGGGAAGTGGGGGCGAGGGGGAGGGGAGGGGGATTTGGGAGGGGAAAAAGGCGGGAGCGCCATTTTGGATTTCCCCCGCCACTGGATTTTCCGGATGTGGTTTTCCGGTGAGTCATCGAAAGCGAGTCGGGTCCTGGCGGGAGGTATTTTTGGGCTGGGTGCGGTTTTCCTGTCGATAACGTTCCGTTTTTGGACGCCCGTGTCGTCGCGGTGGTCCCGCGACGAGTCCCCGAACCGGATGTGGTTTTCCACCCGATAACGTTCTATTTTTTGACAACATCTGATAGCGGTTTTCCCTCGAATGAAGGGTATAAAAGACGCGGAGCGCGTCCGATCGAGCAAACGCGTCGGAGACGGTATTCCTCGAGAAACCCGTTGCGATTGACCTTTAGTCGCATGGAACCCGATAAGTCCGTTTTAGAGAAGCCGGGATCGAGTGACGCGTCGACCGCCGATAACGAGTTTGAGGAGGCGCTCAGGGTCCTAGGCAAGGATTTCATGGATGAGAAGGAATTGGATATCGTTTTCAGAGTTTGATACGATTCGCTGCAACATCTTAGATTTTTTGTATCGGATCTGGAATCCGTTACGTTCGGCGGCGCAAAATATACGAGTAATAATCGCTTTTCTGTCGAAGTATCTGTGGAATCGGAGGAGGCAGAAGAGCGACGACGATGCGCCAGCTCGCCGCGTGAGCGAGGGATGGTACATGAGAGTAACGTTGATGGAGACGTACGCGTTGTGGATGGAGCGCGGTCCGATGAATCCAACCTGTTCCACGAATGACTTTCATAACTTTATAATGAGCCACTTTCAAGAACGATTGTACGACCAGTACATGTCTTGTATGATGACCGAGGAAACTATCAAGGAATGGGTGCGCGACTACAACGAATATCTACACGATTTGCCAACTGGTACTCTTAAATCGTGCGAAGCTTGCGGTTTAACGGCCATCCATAAATCCGACTGAGCATAGGTGACGATCGTTCGCGTCGTGCCGATCCAGTAGGTGCACGTACGCAGTGACGCACGGACGCGTGTGCGCTTGAACGTTCCGCCGGATACGGTGCGGAGGTCGTTATCGAATCGCGAGGATCTAGCATAGGTCACGATGTTCCTCCTTCTACCGGAGGATAGATTGATCTGTCGTTTGACGAGCGAGCAGATGCAGTACATTCCAAAGATCATTCTGGAACGATACGGAGACTACGTGGAAGGGTTGTGGGACAGGTTACCGGAACACCTGAGACGCGATCCCGAGGTGCAACGGTATCGCAAATGCTACGCGCACCACAACCAGCCCGGACAGCGTGATCACATAGACGAACTGGCCCCGAGGATCATCGATTGTCACAAGTGTCGAGCGATCGAGGCGCGAGGGTTGCTCGCCAAGAGCACGCAGACGTAGACCCGAGACCGTCGACCCCGTCGTTTCGACGCGCGAAGATGCGAGATTTGCTTTGTAACGAACGCGTGAGCCCTCTCGAGGAGGACGTCGCCGAGGTTCTCGGGGACGTCCACGACGTTCTCGGGGACAATATCCAGGAAGAGACCGGGCCCGGGAGCGTTCAGCGAATCTCGGTAGCGCGGTTTCTGCGCGACCGCGAGATCGGCGCGCGTCGAACCGGCGAACGTTCCTCAAGGCAGGGAGTCGTGATTCAAAAGCGGAGCGTCGTTGACTTGGCTGTATAGCGTGCGAAGGGCGATGTACACGCGGATGCTGCGTGAGTGCAAGGACGCGGAAAGAGAGATGCGAAGAAGGTCATGGGGCTTCCGGTACTACGCGGAGGACATTGCCCGTAAGATCGAGGACAGGGACATTGCGCTGTGCGTCACGATTCCCACCGGTCTAGGGCGGTCGTGTGAACTGACGGTGATGGACGGTATATACCGAATCACCTGTACCTGCATAATCGACGGAAAGCGACGAGCGAATGAGGAATGGCAATATTATAACGAACGGTCAAAGTGGGACGAGGAACGAACGAGGTTAATAAATGAACTGGAGAGATACGAGGGCATCCCGTTCTACATCGAGCGGTTCAAGGCGATGAACGAGAACGTTACCGATATAGAACGACATTGCCCGACGTGCGAGCGACGGACGTGCGAGTGCTCCAAGGCGTGAGAACGCTCCCCGCCGCGCGTGGACGATGGACGAGCGAGGGCTCACCGAGCTCGCCGGGCGCGTCGGGACGCTCGGCGAGTACCTCAACTGGGAAATCAGGTGCGACGAGTACCTGCGAAGATCGCGGGAAGAGTGCGCGCGCGGGGAAGGAAGCTCGCGATCGGTAACCGGGCGGAGGTTCGCCGTGGTCGCGAGGATCGCGCGACTGGAGGGCGTGAGGAGCCGTCTGAGACGACGATTCTCGTACGTGGGCGCGGGACTCGGCGAGCCGTCCGGACTCTCCTGGACGGAGGTGGAGACGGCGTTCAAGAATCGCGTGCTCACCGGTGTGGTGATCAACGACGGTCACGTCGAGCCGCGCCGATTCCTCGAGGATGCCCGGGACATGGTGATCGAGCGCGTTCGCGATAGCCTCGCTACGTTAAACGGCGTCAAGGTGAACACAGCGTTCAACGCCGAGTTCGTAGCGGGCGAGAAGACGGCGGTCAAGACGATCGCCACGAGGAACCGCGGGCTGTTACCCTTGTCTGAACTCCGCGAGTGGTACGACGAGCACGTGATGGAGACCACTCTGGCGGCGCTCGACGAGTTTCAAGAACGCGACAGCGGGTGGGCGTTGTCGAAGATACTGAACTTAACGGTCAACGTGAACAAGTACAACCCCATGCGCGCGGGGTGTGTCATTGATATACCGCGAGCGATACAGGCGAAACGAGCGGTGGTGAATGTGCGAGCGAAGGACAACGCGTGCTTCGCGTGGGCGGTGGTCGCCGCTCTGTATCCAAGCGCCAGACACGCGGACAGGAAGGCACAATACCCCAATTTTACATCCGTGTTAGATGTAAGCGTTATAGAATTTCCCATGACGCTCGACCAGATCGGCAGGTTCGAGCGCGGGAACGACGTATCAATAAACGTCTTCGTCGAGGATGACGATGGCAAGCGAGGGGTTATCGTTCCGCTGCGGTTAACCGACCGCAAGCGCGACAGACACGTCAACCTGCTGTACGTACCCGACGGCCGCGTGGGGCAACCTGGACACTTCGCGTGGATCAGGGACCTCTCGCGCCTGGTTAGCGCTCAACTCAGCGGGAAGAAGCAGAGGAAGTACATCTGCGATCGGTAGGTTCATCATCCTTTGTATCTATCTCTCGCTTGCCAATGTAGAAAAATAATCATAACGTTTCACAGGTGCCTACACTACTTCGTAACCGCGGAGAGATTGGCCGCGCACGCCGTCGACTGCGGTATTATCAACGACTGCGCGATAATTCTTCCCAGCGAGGAGGACAAGCTGCTGACCTTCCGGAACTTCAAGAGGAAGGAGCGCGCACCGTTCGTCGTCTACGCCGACCTCGAGTGTACGCTTGAGAGGAACGAGGATGAGGAGAGTACGGCGAACACCGGCGCGTATCAACGGCACAGGGCGTTCAGCGTGGGATACTACGTGCGTTGCGCCTACGACGAGTCGTTGTCCGCGTACGGGTCGCACCGCGGCGAGGACTGCGTGCCGTGGTTTGTCGGGGAGCTCGGCGATTTAGCGCAGCGCGTCAAGGCGATCCTCGCGTCCGACGCGTCCATGAGGGACCTCACCCCTGAGCAGCGCGAGGAACTGCGCGACGCCACCGCGCTGTGCCACGTGTGCGGTAAGCCGTTCGCGGAGGCTGACACCCGAGTGCGCGATCACTGCCACCTTACTGGTCGCTACAGAGGTCCGGCGCACTCAGCGTGCAATCTGAACTACAAGGACTCGCACGTCATTCCGGTGATATTTCACAATCTCTCGGGGTACGACGCGCACTTCATCATCGAGGACGTGGCGAACGCCTTCGAGGGTAGTGTGGAGTTACTGCCGCTGACGAAGGAGCGGTACATCGCGTTCACTAAGAACGTCGCTAATACAGAGGACGGGTGCGGAACGTGCGTGAAACTGCGCTTCGTAGACTCGTACAAGTTTCTGAGCGCCAGTCTCGACACGCTAGCGTCCTATCTCGACAAGAGTCACATGAGAATCCTACTGTCGGAATTTCTGCAGCATCTCTCCGAGGAGGATTTCGAGCTCCTTACGCGGAAAGGCGTATTTCCGTACGAGTACGTCGATAGCGCCGAGAAACTGCTCGAGACTCGTTTACCACAGCGCGAGTCGTTCCACAGTTCGTTGACCGGTGATACGGTATCCGGTGACGATTACGCGCACGCGATAACCGTGTGGAATAGGTTTTCTATCGAGACTCTCGGACAGTACAGCGACTTGTACCTGAAAACGGACGTTCTCCTGCTTGCCGATGTGTTCCAAAATTTCCGCGAAACGTGTATACGGAGTTACGGTCTGGACCCGGCACACTACTACACCCTACCGGGCTACACTTGGGACGCGATGTTGTTGCACACAGGCATCGAGTTCGAGCTATTGACGGACGTAGATATGGTGTTGTTCGTGGAACGCGGGGTGCGTGGCGGTCTGAGTCAATGCTCGCACAGATACGCCCGAGCCAACAACAGGCACGCGCCGTCCTACGATTCGTGCGAACTGTCGACGTACCTGATGTACTACGACGTGAACAATCTGTACGGATGGGCAATGTGTCAACCATTGCCCAGAGCGAGGTTTCGCTGGATCGAGGACGCGGCTACGTTCGACGTGAGCGCGATCCCTGCGGACTCGCCCATCAGATACATCCTCGAGATCGACCTGGATCCGCGGCATCTTCACGACGCGCACTCGGACCTGCCGTTCTGTCCTACGCGCGAAGCACCGCCCGATAAGCGACAGGAAAAACTCCTCACGACTCTGTGCGATAAGGAGCGGTACGTTATACACTACCGCACCTTGCAGCAATGCACGCGCCACGGTCTTCGCGTCAAAAAGATTCACCGCGTCTTAGAATTCGCGCAATCCCCGTGGCTGCGCGATTACATCGAGTTGAATACGCGATTTCGAACGGTCGCGAAAAACGATTTCGAAAAAAATTTATACAAACTAATGAACAACGCGGTATTCGGTAAGACGATGGAGAACGTGCGTAATCGCGCGGACGTTAAACTCGTTACACGCTGGGACGGGAGATACGGCGCCGAGGCTCCTATCGCGCGACCGAACTTTCACAGCAGGGCCGTTTTCGGGGAGAATCTCCTCACCGTGGAGCTGCGCAAGCTGAAGGCGACGTTCAACCGGCCGATTTACGTCGGCATGTGCATACTGGATATCTTGAAGACGCGTCTGTACAAGTTTCACTATGAGTACATGGCACCGCTGTACGGTGAAAAGTGTCGGATCATGTACACGGACACGGACAGCCTGATATACAGTATCGAGTGCGAGGACGCGTACGCGAACATGGCGCGCGACATCGCGCGCTTCGACACGAGCGACTATCCCGCGGAAAACCTGTACGGTATGCCCCTGCAGAACAAGAAGGTACCGGGTCTCATGAAGGACGAGAACAACGGCACCGTCATGACGGAGTTTATCGGGTTGAGGTCAAAGATGTACGCGCTGAGGGTACGCGGAAAGAGGGACACGAAGAGAATCAAGGGCGTGTGCAGGAGCGTCGTGGGCAGAATGATAACGTTCGACGACTACGCGCGCTGTTTGAGGGAATGGACGGAAATGACCTGTCGACAGTCACGGATACAGTCGAAGCTGCATCGCGTATACACCGTATCGGAGACTAAGCTAGCCCTCAGCCCACACGACGACAAACGGTACGTCGTACCCGGCTCAACCAGCACCCTCCCGTGGGGGCACTACGGTATTCAACGGTGACACGTAAAGGGAACGCATTCGTATAGCTGCGAAAACAAAAAATTTTTTGTATGATATATCGTATCTAATTTTGTAATCCAACATTCATTCGTATGTAATATATTGTATGAAATATTGTAATATGTTATTATAAACCAATAAATAGTGATAATACGTATTCGTATATATCATATGTAACATTTGAATACTTTAACATAAATAGCAATACACATACGTATATATGATTTTATCACAAACCGTATGCGAAATTGCTCCATTTCGGTGCATGGCCCTTCGCGAAGGCAGTCTTATACTCGCTCGCGCGAAATTTCGCTGCAACGGATAGCGGCTGTGCGGGCAAGGCCGGCGTGATGTCGACCGGACGCGTCGCGATAGCGCATTGTCGCCGCGCATTGAATAATGTATCGTATCTAATTTTGTAATCCAACATTTATTCGTATGTAATATATTGTATGAAATATTTTAATATGTAATTATAATCGAATAAATAGTGATAATACGCATTCGTATATATCATGTGTAACCTTTTAATCCGTTAGTATAATATAAATAGCAATACACATACGTATATATGATTTTATTACTAACCGTATGTGATATTGCTCCAATTCGGTGCACGGCCCTTCGCGAAAGCAGTCTTATACTCGATAGCGCGAAATTTCGCTGCATCGGATAGCGGCTGTGCGGGCAAGGCCGACGTGACGTCGACCGGACGCGTCGCGATAGCGCGTTGACGCCGCGCATTGAACTCTTAAGATGTAATAATTCATATAGTGTATACTATAAATAAATAGTAATACGCATTCGTATCAATTCGGTGCACGGCCCTTAGGAAAGAAGGTCTTTTATACTTGCTCACGAGAAATTTCGATGCATTGGACGAAAGAAATTTCGCTTCATTGGATAACAGCTGTGCGGGCAAGGCCAGACACATCGCGATAGCGCGGTGTCGCCGCTCGAGAAATAACTCAGCGCGTGTTTGCATTGTCGCAATCTTTTATTGTGATAAATAATTTATTAAGTACATGCTATATCATATATACGCGTGCAATTACAACACATCATCCCGACTGATCCAAGAATTGTGCGACGCGTCCATTCCGAGCCACTTGACGTACTCCTTGTTTCCTCTCCGCCGCAACACCTTTTCCACGAGGTAGACGTCCGGGTAACGAGCTCTGAGTAACTCGTGCTCGTAGAATCCGCCGGAGATCGGTTTACCGCTATAGTCTTGCAACAGGTACGTCACGGGATTGGTCCGTTGCACCTTCGCCACCGTAAACACCTCCGTGCTCCAATTCGGTGTATAGCCCTTCGCGAAGACGGTCTTATACTTGCTCACGCGCACCTTATCGCCCGCGTGAAATTTCGCTGGAGCGGCGATTTTCACGCGTTTGTAAACAGTGGATAGCAGCTGTGCAGCTTTGACCGGCGTGACGTCGACCGGACGCATCGCGATAGCGCGGTGACGCCGAGCGTTGTACTCGCTAACGAGACGCAGTAGCACGTCCACCCATTTGTACGTTCCATTGAGCGTAAACACTTTCCACATTTCATTCTTCAGCATACGATTGAAACGTTCCACTATCGAGGCTTTCATTACCGAGTGCGTGGAATAGTGATTTATACCGTGCTTAAGGGTCAGTTCTCGCACGTGCGAGTTGTAGAATTCTTTGCCCTCGTCGGTGTGCAGGTTCCGCGGACACCTGCCGGCGTCGCGAAATATACTGGCGAACGACCCGGCGACCTCGCTTCCGGACTTGCGCTTGAGAGGTACGGCCCACGCGTACTTGCTCAGCGCGTCGATGATCGTTAGTATGTAGCGGTAGCCTCTGTTTTGACGCGCGTACGACTGCACGTCGACCACATCCGCCTGCCACAGGTCGTCGTACCCGCGTACGATAACGCGACAGCGAGGAAAGTTTCTTCTCGCTGGTGCGTGTAATTCGCGAGTCAGTTGTAACCTCTCCGAACTGACGTTACCGCGCGACTTGGTCCTCATCGCGACGCGGTGAGAGGATCCTCGGTACGGACACTCCGACGATCCTCGTTGCGTCCGTACGATTCGCCGTTCCAACGATGCGCAGGTCCCTCGATTCTCCTCGTATCGCGTGATAAAGCCCGCGACGTTCGAGTTGCGTCGCGGCTATTATACGGGTACGTTATAGACGTTGCCCGCGGGCTCCTACTCAGCCTCGTTGGATCTCACGAGAGAGCCGACGGTACTCGAGAGTCCGCTCAGCTCGTCCCTCACCTTCGACACCGCTGCCTCGATATTGGTGGCCCGTTCTTCGCACGACTGCGCGGTCGTCGTGACCTTGTCCAATCCGATCGTGTTTGATCTAGCGTCCGTTCGCGCCTTCAACACGTTTTCCGCGAGGTACTTCAGCTTCGTGTCGTGCGACTTCAACTTCGCCCTCAGAGAGGTCGTATCAGATTGCAGCTGCGACAACGACGCGGTGAATCTCTCCTCCTGAGCGACGATCAGCTTCCTCGTTTCCTCGACGGCTGCGACCAATTCGCCGATCCGGCCGTTCGTCTCGTCTCGATGCGCGTCTGTCGTGGCGGTGCGCGTCTCCAGAGCCCCGATCCTGCTTCCCAGCGCGTCCATCCTAGCAGAGAGCGACGCGGACGCACCCTCGACGTCCACTCGCAGCGCGACGACCGCCTCGCGAAGGTCGCGGTAGTCCTTGCGCTGGGCCTCGGACAACGAGTCGACCCGCTGGTCTACGTGATACCGGTTCACCGCGTCGTGTTCCTCCCGCGGCACTGCCACGTTCCGTATTCGACGCCTCTTTGCGTCGTACTCGTCGCCGTCCGGGACAAGACAGAGAGCGTTGTCGCGCACGTAACCGCGAGCGTCGCTGGCTCGAAACCCCGTAGCGTAGTCGCCGCTCCGCGCGAGGGTGGCGCCGAACTTGTTCACGGGCATCGATGCGTCGCTACGGGCGCGTCAGGGCGCAATGACGCCCGCCTCTCGGAGCTCCTCGATTATAGACAGGAACTCGGCGTCGTGCGAGTCGTTGCCCGCGCCGCGCGACGCCTCGATGAGCCTGAGGCGATCCACCAGTTCGTTCGGATCGTCCCAGCGCACGTAGTCTATCTTGTTGTCAGTTACCCTCATGGCCGGGGGTGGCGGACGTTCCATGCTGGCTCCCCCGTGACCCGTGGTCGGGCGAACGCCCATCAACGGGGCGATGATCGTCCTGTACTTGTGTCCCTTGTTACCCTTGACCTGCCCTTGCTCCTGATGTCTCTGCTTGTGCGCGTTCGTCGCCAAAAGGATCCTGCGGTACAGCGTAGTATCGTGCACGTTGCACACGTTCTCGTCGGGGGTTCGCATGAAGATAAGCTCGTACAGACCAGGCGTACCCTCGTACCGCGTACCGCCCACGAATATGGAGTCGTCCGCGCCGACGTCGAAGCGCTTGTTGCCGAGCATCGTGCCGGTCTCATCGATGTACACCCCGTACACGTTTTCGATGGCGCTCGTCTTACTCGTGGGGCCGCTGCCGCTGTCCGTGAACAGAGCGCCCACGTATCTCCGACCTAGCCGTCCGAGCGTGGCTAGCAGCGCGTCCCTACTCACGTCAGTTTGCATGACCTCGGCGACGGATCGTTCCAGCGGACTCATCGGCACCGGAATCTCGGGCGCCGCGAGCGCGGGCGTCGAGCTAATCAGCGGCGATGACGTGGCGATCAGTCTGTGTCGATCTATCTTTAGCTTCTGCGGCGTAACTATCGCGGACGAGGAGGCGTCGGTGTCCTCGTGCTCAAACTTCCCCTTCACGCGGGACGCGTCCACGACGTCGGGCTCGTCGACGGAGTGCTCGACCAACCGTTTCAACGGCTCGACGATCGGCTTGAAGTGGCTCTCAAGAGCACGCTCGTCCTCCATTCTGCCGGTTCTCGGACTCCGGTGCTTCCTGCGAATCGAATCGCGCGCTCGCGCGATCTCCTCAGCGATCGCCTCGCGCACCTGCAGCGCTGGCGCGACAGCCTCATTCGACATGCCCGCGACGACTGCCCCCCCCCCTACTACCCCGTCTCCGTCTACGGCACGGCGTACTCGTTGAATCCACGCCTGTATCTACCGTTGTGAAGTGCGCTGTCCTTGTCTATCACGAGAAAGCCGTACCGCTGGCGCCAACAGTCGCGGCACAGCGCGACGAACTCCTCGAAGGTCATGTCGGTGTTCACGTGATCGTTGTACACGTGCCTCAGATTAGTACCGTTCTGTCGAAATAGGATCAGCAGATTCGCGTTATCGCGCAGCAGGTGGTTCGGTATCCGGGCGTACGTCTGACACAGGTAGAAGCAGTCGACGAGCGAGTGCCTGCCCATCGAGAAGTGCTCCCTCATCGCGTCCTGCCTGTCGCACGCGACGTAGTCGAAAACGAATATCGAGTGCGGCGGGGCCTCGTGCGGCGGTACGACGTCACCGCTGTTGGGGAACGCGTGGTACCCGATCTCCTCCATCGATCCCAGTAGACGCTCCAGGTAGCGGTACTTCGGCTGTTCCAGCGACTTCGAGTACACGTACACGTTCTCGAAGCGCACGCCGTGCAGACTCTCGAGCAGGCCGATCACGACGTTCGTCTTGCCACATCCCGACGGGCTGCAGACCAGGGCGCGTATGGTATTCGGTAGCAGGGACCCGTGTCTGTTCGCTCTCCCCTCTCCACCCCCGATCCTGTCGCACAGGTTCGACACTCGTATCCACGCGGGCTGCTTGACGTAACGCATGTTGCGCGTGATCGCTCGCGCGCGGAGGCGCCCGGCTATTTATAAGTTGATCCACGCCACCGGTTCGATCAGTCGCGTACGCGAGGCTGCCCCGCACGCGCCTACGACCGCTCCGGCGCGCGACGAATGCGTCTGGCCGCTCGCGGCGCGGGTCTGCTCAATCGCGCCATAGACGCCCTTCCGATCGAGCTTCACGTTCCGGCTACCAGTTCTGCGGACCCGGCACGAGACTCGCGAAGCGACTCGCGCGGGCGATCGCGGCGTCAATCCGTTGGACGCTGCCTGCCGCGAGCACGACATCGCCTACTCGCGCAGCCGACGGACGGACGATCGGTACGCGGCCGACCTTGTGCTCGCGACAGAGCGCGCGATCGCGTCTGGCGGGCGACTCGAGCCTCGGCGAGAGAGCCGCCGCAGCGGCCGTATGGGCCGCCATGAAGGCCAAGACGAAACTTGGAATGGGCGCGAAAAGGAAGCGAACGGTTGGTGGAACGAGGACGAGGAGGAAAAGGAGTACGACGACCGCGACCAAGAGGCCAGCGAGGAGGCTTCCGATAGCGAAACGCGGCGGCTTCTTGCCGCTCCTGCCGGTCCTGGGCGCGCTCGGGTCGTTGATCGGCGGCGCGGCCACGGTCGCGAAGGCGGTGAAAGACAACAAGGCCAAGCGCCGTTAGCTGGAGGAACTGCAACGTCACAATCGCGCGATAGAAGGCGCGGCCTGTATCTCACGCCGTACGTGCTTGGGCGCGGTGCGTCCGGCAGTGGCGGATGCGTTAGGAAGAAAAAACGTCCCCGTCGACGCTAGGACTGCCACCGGGCGCGACGACGGGTGCGCAGCTCGCGGCGGAGGCCGCGCGCCTTCGCGTGCCGTTCTTCAGAGAGGTGTTCATGTGCGACTCTTTACCCGCGCGCGCTCGTCGCAACGAGTGCGGCGTCGTGAACCTCGACAACTCCGCGGGTCCTGGGACCCATTGGTGGCGTACGCCAAAAGGGGTGACAGGGCCGTCTACTTCGACGGTTTCGGTAACCTGCGACCGCCGCGTGCGCTCGAGCGCTATCTAGGCGGTGACGTGACGATCGCGTACAATCGTCACCGCTATCAGACGTACGACGAGCAGATCTGTGGGCAGTTGTGTCTACGTTTTTTCCGGAACGTCGAGTGGTAGCGTTTCGCCATGTCGATGACGCTCACGTTGACCGGTAAAAGCAGCGTCCTCACGGTGAGCTACTTCCCACCCATCGATCTGAGCGACGGCCGCTACGAGCTCGGTCTCGCGGACTTCGAGACCTACAACTCGATACCGAACGTCGACGCGACCAACAACAGATTCTACTTCGGCGAGGACGCGCTGATAACGATTCCAGAGGGATCCTACGAGCTCAGTGCCATAAGCCGGTTTCTGAGGAACGCGTTGTTCCGTCTACGCGGAGCGACGGTGGCGACGACGACGTGACTACCTCGGCGCGTACATATGTACGACGATGAGAGACGCGGGGGAGGAAGCACGGGGGAGGGAGAGCTCGCTCTACGCGCGAACGACAACACCATGCAGAAGCGAGATAAAGGCGCCTACAGGGTGAACTTCGCTCTACCCGGCACCATCGGCCGCTCTTGGGTTTCTCGCCCCGCGTTCTTCGACCCAACAGATGGTACGCCTCCGACGAAACCGGTGAACAGCATGAGCGTGAACGTCATTCGCCTGGAGTGTAACGTCACCGCGGGAGCGTACACCAACGACAGACCGGCGCACACGATACGAGTTCTCACCCAACGTGCCACCGGGATATAAACTGTCCGAGAGACCGGCCAGATCATTTACCTCCCGCTCGTCGCGCGGAGCGTCAAACGCGTGAAACTGCGCTTCGTAGACTCGTACAAGTTTCTGGAGCGCCAGTCTCGACACGCTATGTCCCGTATCTCGACAAGCAGTCACGAGTAACTTACCACGGAATTTCTGGCATCTCCGAGGAGGATTTCGAGCCTGATGCGAAAGGCGCATTTCCGTACGAGCACGTCGATAGCGCCCGAGAAACCGAGACTCGTTACCGCCACAGCGCGACGTTCCACAGTTCGTTGACCGCGACATGGCATCTGGTGACGATTACGCGCACGCGATAACCGTGGAATAGGTTTCATCGAGACTCTCGACAGTACAGCGACTTTGTACCGAAAACGACGTTCTCCGTTTGCCGACGTTCCGTACTCGCTGAAACGTATACGGAGTTACGGCCTGACCCGGCACACTACACCTGGTCAATACATTCTGGGACGCGATGTTGTTGCACAGGCATCGAGCTCGAGCTATTGGATGATCGCAGATATGGTGTTGCTCGTGGAACGCGGGTGCGTGGCGGCCTGAGTCAATGCTCGCACGATACGCCTGAGCCAATTTCAGCACGCGCCGTCCTACGATTCGTGCGAACTGTCGACGTACCGACGTACCACACGTGAACACCAGGCATGGATGGGCAATGTGTCAACCATTGCCCAGAGCGAGGTTTCGCTGATCGAGACGCGGCTACACCGACGCGA
Source organism: Ooceraea biroi (assembly GCF_003672135.1). Taxonomy (NCBI): domain Eukaryota; kingdom Metazoa; phylum Arthropoda; class Insecta; order Hymenoptera; family Formicidae; genus Ooceraea; species Ooceraea biroi. Next base: position 4,112,501 of record NC_039518.1, on the reverse strand, counting down.
TCCCTGCGACTCGCCCATCAGATACATCCTCGGTGATCGACCTGGACCGCGGCATCTTCACGACGCGCACCGACTCGCCGCCCTGTCCTACGCGCGAGCACCACCGATACGACAGGAAACTCCTCACGACTTGCAGCGATAAGGATGGTACGTTATACACTACCGCACTCTTTTGCAGCACGCACGCGCCACGGCCCGTGTCAAAAAGACTACCGCAACGCACCCGCGCAATCCCCGTGGCTGCAACATTACATCGAGTTGACACGCGATTTCGAACGGTCGCGAAAACGATTTCGAAAATTTATACAAACTAATGAACAACGCGGTATTCGGTAAGACGATGGCGAACGCAATCGCGCGGACGCCAACTCGTTACACGCTGAGGGAGATACGGCGCCAGAGGCACCCTATCGCGCGACCGAACTTTCACAGCAGGCCGTTTTCGGGAGAACTTCTCATCGCGGAGCTGCGCAAGCTGAAGGCGACGTTCAACCGGCCGATTACGTCGGCATGCATGCCGATATCTGACGCGTCTGCGCAAGTTTCAATTATGATAATACGGCAATCGCTGTACGGTGAAAAGTGTCGATCATGCAATGCGTCGGACACGGGACATTGCCTGATACGCTGTGCATCGAGTGCGAGGACGTACGCGAACATGGCGCGACATCGCGCTTCGACATGAGCGATCCTGCGGAAACCTGTACGGTATGCCTGCAGAACAAGTAAAGGTACTGGTCTCATGAAGGATGAGAACAACGGCACCGTCATGACGGAGTTTATCGGGCTGAGGTCAAAGATGTACGCGCCGGGTACGCGGAAAGAGGGGACAACAGTTAAGGGCGTGTGCAGGAGCACCGGGCAGAATGATAACGTTCGACGACTACGCGCTGTTTGGAGGGAATGGACGGAAATGGTCTGTCGACAGTCAACGCCGATACAGTCGAAGCTGCACGCGCATACACCGTACGGAGACTAAGCTAAATTCTCAGCCCACACGACGACAAACGGTACGTCGTACCCGGCTCAACCAGCACCTCCCGTGGGGCACTCATGGCATCAACGGTGACACGTAAAGGAACGCAGCCTGTATAGCTGCGAAAACAAAAATTTTTGTATGATATATCGTATCTAATTTTTGTAATCCAACATCTGTATGTAATATATTGTATGAAATATTGTAATATGTTATTATAACCAATAAATAGTGATGATAATACGTATTCGTATATCATATGTAACATTTGAATACTTTAACATAAATAGCAACAATACGTATGCTGATTTTATCACAAACCGTATGAAATTGTCCCATTTCGGTGCATACCCTTCGCGAAGGCGGCAGTCTTATATCACTGCGCGAAATTTCGCTGCAACGGATAGCGGCTGCGGGCAAGGCCGGCGGAGTCGACGACGCGTCGCGGATAGCGCATTGTCGCGCCGCGCATTGAATATCGTATTCACTTTGTAATCCAACATTTGTCTGCATGTAATATGGCCAGGCGAAATATTTTAATATGTAATTATAACGAATAAATAGTGATACGCATTCGTATATATCATGTAAACCTTTAACTGTTAGTATAATATAAATAGCAATACACATACGTATATGATTTGCCATCAACCGTATGATATTGCCCACTCCGGTGCACGGCCCTTCGCGAAAAGCAGTCCATACCTGATAGCGAAATTCGCCGCATCGGATAGCGGCTGTAAAAGGCCGACGTGACGTCGACTGACGCGTCGATAGCGTTGACGCCGCGCATTGAACTCTAAGATGTAATAATTCATATAAAGTGTATACCTTTAAATAATGCATTCGTATCAATTCGGTGCACGGCCCTTAGAAAGAAGGTCTTTATACTTGCCCACCGAGAAATTTCGATGCATTGACGAAAGAAATTTCGCTCAGCTGATAACGCCGTGCGGGCAAGCGCCAGACACATCGCGATAGCGGTGTCGCTGCCTGAGAAATAACTCACGCGTGTTTGCATTGTCGCAATCTTTATTGTGATAACACTATTAAGGTTACGCTATATCATATACGCGTGCAATTACAAATACCATCCCGACTGATCCAAGAATCAGCGGACGTCCATTCCCGAGCCACTGATCGCACTCTTGTTTCTCCGCCGCAAACACCTTCCACGAGGTAGAATGTCTGCAACGAGCCTGAGTAACCTGCAGCTCGCAGGAATCCGCTGGAGATCGTGGTTTACCGTTATAGTCTGCAACAGGTACGTCACGGATTGGTCCGTTGCACTCGCTCGTAAACACCTCTCCGTGCTCCAATTCGCGGTATAGCCCTTCGCGAAGACGTATTCATAATTTGCTCACGCGCACGACGTTCGCGTGAAATTTCGCTGAGCGGCGATTTTCACGTTTGTAAATATGGACAGTAGCCAGCAGCTTTGACGGCGTGACGTCACCGGATGCATCGCGATAGCGCGGTGACGCGAGCGTTGTACCTCGCTAACGACGCAGTAGCACGTCCACCCATTTGCACGTTCCATTGAGCGCAAACACTTTCCATACTATCATTCTTCAGCATACAAGATTGAAACGTTCATCGAGGCTTTCATTACCGAGTGCGTGGAATAGTGATTTACGCTATGGTCAGTTCTCGCACGCAAGAGTTGTAGAATTCTTTACCGGTGTAGGTTCCGCGGACACTGCCGGCGTCGCGAAATATATTGGCGAACGACCCGGCGACCTCGCTTCCGACTTCAGCGCTGAGAGGTACGCCCACGCGTACTTGCTCAGCGCGTCGATGACGTCGGTATGCGCGGTAGCCTCTGTTTTGACGCGCGTACGACTGCACGTCGACCATCCGCCTGCCACAGGTCGTCGCGTACCTGCGTACGATAACGCGACAAAGAGGAGTTTCTTCCTCGCTGGTGCGTAATTCGCGAGTCGTTGTAACCTCTCGAACTTCGATGTTACCGCGCGACTGTCCTCATCGCGACGCGGTGAGAGATCCCACGACACTCCGACGATCCTCGTTGCGTCCGCATGATTCGCCGTTCCAACGATGCAGGTCCTCGATTCTCCTCGTGGTCGCGTGATAAAGCCCGCTGACGCGGCTATTATACGGGTACGTTATAGACGTTGCCCGTGCGGCCTCACTCAGCCTCGCTGATCTCACGAGAGCCGACGGTACCGAGAGTCCAGCTCGTCCCTCACCTTCGACACACCGCCGCCCGAGCATTGGTGGCCCGTTTCGCACGACCGCGCGGTCGTCGTGACCTTGTCCAATCCGACGTGCTTGATCTAGCGTCCGTTCGCGCTCAACACGTTTTCGCGAGGTACTTCAGCTTCGTGTCGCAACTTCAACTTCGCCCTCAGAGAGGTCGTATCACTGCAGCTGCGACAACGACGCAGTGACCTCTCCTCCGAGCGACGATCAGCCTCGTTTCTGACGGCTGCGACACCCGCCGATCCGCCGTTCGTCTCGTCTCGATGCGCGTCTGTCGGCGGCAAAGGCCCCAGAGCCTGATCCTGCTTCCCAGCGCGTCCATCCCAGTAGAGAGCGACGCGGACGCACCGATCCACTGCAGCGCGACCGCCCGAAGGTCGCGGTAGTCCTGCCAGCCTGACAACGATCGACCCGCTGGTCTGCTGCGGATACCGGTTCACCGCGCACGTTCCTCCTGGGCGCAGCACTGCCACGTTCCGCGTATTCGACGCCTTTGCGTCGTACTTCACGCCGTCCGGGACAAGATGAGAGCGCTGTCGCGCACAATCATGAGCGTCGCTGCCCGAAACCCGTAGCGTGGTCGCTGCCCGCGAGGTGGCGCCAAACTTGTTCACGGCGACGATGTCGCTACGGGCGCAACAGGTACGACGCCCGCCTGGAGCTTCTCGATTATAGATTAGGAACTGGCGTCGTGAGTCGTTGCCTGCGCCGCGATTTCGCTCGATGAGCCTGAGGCGACCTACCAGTTCGTTCGATCGTCCCAGCGCACGAAGTTCATCTTATATCAGCACCATGGCCGGGGTGGCGGACGTTCCAGATGCTGGTTCTGACCTGGTGGTCAAGAACGCCCATCAACGGGCGATGATCGTCCCACTTGTGTCCCTTGTTACCTTGGACCTGCCTTTACCCTGGATGTCTCTGCTTGTGCGCGTTCGTCGCCAAAGGATCCCAGCACAAGGCGTCAGCACGCTGCACGCCTCGTCAGTTCAGAGTGAAGATAAGCTTGCACAGACCAGTGCACCTCGTACCGCGTACCGCCCACGAATATGGATGTCCGCGCCGACGTCGAAGGCCAGAGCATCGTCCGGTCCTATCGATGCACACCCCGCACGTTTTCGATGGCGCTCGTTCACTGTGGGGCTGCCGCCGCTGTCCGCAGAACAGAGCGCCCACGCATTCCTTGACCAGCCGTCCGATGCGGCTTTCAGCGCTGCCGTCCCTACTCACGTCAGTTTGTGACCCGGCGACGGATCGTTCCATGACTCATCGGCGTTCCTGAATCTCGGCGCCGAGCGCGTCGAGCCATCAGCGCGATGACGGGCGACTGGCCCGTGTCGATCTATCTTTAGCCTCTGCGCGTAACTATCGCGACGAGGAGTGCGTCGGTGTCCCTGCCCAAACTTCCCTCACGCATGCCCACGACGTCGGCCTGTCGACGGAGTGCTCGACCAACCGCTCACCGGCCCGACGATCGGCTTCGAAGTGGTTCTCAAGAGCACGCTCGTCCATTCCCGCCGGCTCCCGGACCCGGTGCTTCCAGACCGAATCGCGATGCTCGCGCGATCTCCTGCCAGCGACGCCTCGCGCACTCGCAGAAGAGCTGGCGCAACAGCCCATTCGACATGCCCGCGACAGACTGCCCCCACTACCCCGTCTCGTCTACGGCCTGGCGTACTCGTTGAATCCACGCCCGAGGTTCTCGGGACGTCCACGACGTTCTGGGACAATATCCAGGAAGAGACCGGCCCGGGAGCGTTCAGCGAATCTCGCGCGGTTTCTGCGCGACCGCGAGATCGGCGCGCGTCGAACCGGCGAACGTTTCAGGCAGGAGTCGTGATTCAAAAGCGGAGCGTCGTTGACTTGGCTGTATAGCGTGCGAAGGGCGATGTACACGCGGATGCTGCGTGAGTGCAAGGACGCGGAAGAGAGATGCGAAGAATCAGTTCCGGTACTACGCGGAGGACATTGCCCGTAAGATCGAGGACAGGGACATTGCGCTGTGCGTCACGATTCCCACCGGTCTAGGCGGTCGTGTGAACTGACGGTGATGGACGGTATATACCGAATCACCTGTACCTGCATAATCGACGGAAAGCGACGAGCGAATGAGGAATGGCAATATTATAACGAACGGTCAAAGTGGGACGAGGAACGAACGAGGTTAATAAATGAACTGGAGAGATACGAGGGCATCCCCTACATCGAGCGGTCAAGGCGATGAACGAGAACGTTACCGATATAGAACGACATTGCCCGACGTGCGAGCGACGGACGTGCGAGTGCTCCAAGGCGTGAGAACGCTCCCCGCCGCGCGTGGACGATGGACGAGCGAGGGCTCACCGAGCTCGCCGGGCGCGTCGGGACGCTCGGCGAGTACCTCAACTGGGAAATCAGGTGCGACGAGTACCTGCGAAGATCGCGGAAGAGTGCGCGCGCGGGAAGGAAGCTCGCGATCGGTAACCGGGCGGAGGTTCGCCGTGGTCGCGAGGATCGCGCGACTGGAGGGCGTGAGGAGCCGTCTGAGACGACGATTCTCGTACGTGGCGCGGGACTCGGCGAGCCGTCCGGACTCCTGGACGGAGGTGGAGACGGCGTTCAAGAATCGCGTGCTCACCGGTGGTGATCAACGACGGTCACGTCGAGCCGCGCCGATTCCTCGAGGATGCCCGGGACATGGTGATCGAGCGCGTTCGCAGCCTCGCTACGTTAAACGCGTCAAGGTGAACACAGCGTTCAACGCCGAGTTCGTAGCGGGCGAGAAGACGGCGGTCAGACGATCGCCACGAGGAACCGCGGGCTGTTACCTTGTCTGAACTCCGCGAGTGGTACGACGAGCACGTGATGGAGACCACTCTGGCGGCGCTCGACGAGTTTCAAGAACGCGACAGCGGGTGGGCGTTGTCGAAGATACTGAACTTAACGGTCAACGTGAACAAGTACAACCCCATGCGCGCATTGATATACCGCGAGCGATACAGGCGAAACGAGCGGTGGTGAATGTGCGAGCGAAGGACAACGCGTGCTTCGCGTGGGCGGTGGTCGCCGCTCTGTATCCAAGCGCCAGACACGCGGACAGGAAGGCACAATACCCCAATTTTACATCCGTGTTAGATGTAAGCGTTATAGAATTTCCCATGACGCTCGACCAGATCGGCAGGTTCGAGCGCGGGAACGACGTATCAATAAACGTCTTCGTCGAGGATGACGATGGCAAGCGAGGGGTTATCGTTCCGCTGCGGTTAACCGACCGCAAGCGCGACAGACACGTCAACCTGCTGTACGTACCGACGGCCGCGTGGGGCAACCTGGACACTTCGCGTGGATCAGGGACCTCTCGCGCCTGGTTAGCGCTCAACTCAGCGGGAAGAAGCAGAGGAAGTACATCTGCGATCGGTAGGTTCATCATCCTTTGTATCTATCTCTCGCTTGCCAATGTAGAAAATAATCATAACGTTTCACAGGTGCCTACACTACTTCGTAACGCGGAGAGATTGGCCGCGCACGCCGTCGACTGCGGTATTATCAACGACTGCGCGATAATTCTTCCCAGCGAGGAGGACAAGCTGCTGACCTTCCGGAACTTCAAGAGGAAGGAGCGCGCACCGTTCCGTCTACGCCGACCTCGAGTGTACGCTTGAGAGGAACGAGGATGAGAGTACGGCGAACACCGGCGCGTATCAACGGCACAGGGCGTTCAGCGTGGGATACTACGTGCGTTGCGCCTACGACGAGTCGTTGTCCGCGTACGGGTCGCACCGCGGCGAGGACTGCGTGCCGGTTTGTCGGGGAGCTCGGCGATTTAGCGCAGCGTCAAGGCGATCCTCGCGTCCGACGCGTCCATGAGGGACCTCACCCCTGAGCAGCGCGAGGAACTGCGCGACGCCACCGCGCTGTGCCACGTGTGCGGTAAGCCGTTCGCGGAGGCTGACACCCGAGTGCGCGATCACTGCCACCTTACTGGTCGCTACAGAGGTCCGGCGCACTCAGCGTGCAATCTGAACTACAAGGACTCGCACGTCATTCCCGGTGATATTTCACAATCTCTCGGGGTACGACGCGCACTTCATCATCGAGGACGTGGCGAACGCCTTCGAGGGTAGTGTGGAGTTACTGCCGCTGACGAAGGAGCGGTACATCGCGTTCACTAAGAACGTCGCTAATACAGAGGACGGGTGCGGAACGTGCGTGAAACTGCCGCTTCGTAGATCGTACAAGTTTCTGAGCGCCAGTCTCGACACGCTAGCGTCCTATCTCGACAAGAGTCACATGAGAATCCTACTGTCGGAATTTCTGCAGCATCTCTCCGAGGAGGATTTCGAGCTCCTTACGCGGAAAGGCGTATTTCCGTACGAGTACGTCGATAGCGCCGAGAAACTGCTCGAGACTCGTTTACCACAGCGCGAGTCGTTCCACAGTTCGTTGACCGGTGATACGGTATCCGGTGACGATTACGCGCACGCGATAACCGTGTGGAATAGGTTTTCTATCGAGACTCTCGGACAGTACAGCGACTTGTAACCTGAAAACGGACGTTCTCCTGCTTGCCGATGTGTTCCAAAATTTCCGCGAAACGTGTATACGGAGTTACGGTCTGGACCCGGCACACTACTACACCCTACCGGGCTACACTTGGGACGCGATGTTGTTGCACACAGGCATCGAGTTCGAGCTATTGACGGACGTAGATATGGTGTTGTTCGTGGAACGCGGGTGCGTGGCGGTCTGAGTCAATGCTCGCACAGATACGCCCGAGCCAACAACAGGCACGCGCCGTCCTACGATTCGTGCGAACTGTCGACGTACCTGATGTACTACGACGTGAACAATCTGTACGGATGGGCAATGTGTCAACCATTGCCCAGAGCGAGGTTTCGCTGGATCGAGGACGCGGCTACGTTCGACCGTGAGCGCGATCCCTGCGGACTCGCCCATCAGATACATCCTCGAGATCGACCTGGATCCGCGGCATCTTTCACGAGCGCGCACTCGGACCTGCCGTTCTGTCCTACGCGCGAAGCACCGCCCGATAAGCGACAGGAAAAACTCCTCACGACTCTGTGCGATAAGGAGCGGTACGTTATACACTACCGCACCTTGCAGCAATGCACGCGCCACGGTCTTCGCGTCAAAAAGATTCACCGCGGTCTTAGAATTCGCGCAATCCCCGTGGCTGCGCGATTACATCGAGTTGAATACGCGATTTCGAACGGTCGCGAAAAAACGATTTCGAAAAAAATTTATACAAACTAATGAACAACGCGGTATTCGGTAAGGACGATGGAGAACGTGCGTAATCGCGCGGACGTTAAACTCGTTACACGCTGGGACGGGAGATACGGCGCCGAGGCTCCTATCGCGCGACCGAACTTTCACAGCAGGGCCGTTTTCGGGGAGAATCTCCTCACCGTGGAGCTGCGCAAGCTGAAGGCGACGTTCAACCGGCCGATTTACGTCGGCATGTGCATACTGGATATCTTGAAGACGCGTCTGTACAAGTTTCACTATGAGTACATGGCACCGCTGTACGGTGAAAAGTGTCGGATCATGTACACGGACACGGACAGCCTGATATACAGTATCGAGTGCGAGGACGCGTACGCGAACATGGCGCGCGACATCGCGCGCTTCGACACGAGCGACTATCCCGCGGAAAACCTGTACGGTATGCCCCTGCAGAACAAGAAGGTACCGGGTCTCATGAAGGACGAGAACAACGGCACCGTCATGACGGAGTTTATCGGGTTGAGGTCAAAGATGTACGCGCTGAGGGTACGCGGAAAGAGGGACACGAAGAGAATCAAGGGCGTGTGCAGGAGCGTCGTGGGCAGAATGATAACGTTCGACGACTACGCGCGCTGTTTGAGGGAATGGACGGAAATGACCTGTCGACAGTCACGGATACAGTCGAAGCTGCATCGCGTATACACCGTATCGGAGACTAAGCTAGCCCTCAGCCCACACGACGACAAACGGTACGTCGTACCCGGCTCAACCAGCACCCTCCCGTGGGGGCACTACGGTATTCAACGGTGACACGTAAAGGGAACGCATTCGTATAGCTGCGAAAACAAAAATTTTTTGTATGATATATCGTATCTAATTTTGTAATCCAACATTCTCGTATGTAATATATTGTATGAAATATTGTAATATGTTATTATAAACCAATAAATAGTGATAATACGTATTCGTATATCATATGTAACATTTGAATACTTTAACATAAATAGCAATACACATACGTATATATGATTTTATCACAAACCGTATGCGAAATTGCTCCATTTCGGTGCATGGCCCTTCGCGAAGGCAGTCTTATACTCGCTCGCGCGAAATTTCGCTGCAACGGATAGCGGCTGTGCGGGCAAGGCCGGCGTGATGTCGACCGACGCGTCGCGATAGCGCATTGTCGCCGCGCATTGAATAATCGTATCTAATTTTGTAATCCAACATTTATTCGTATGTAATATATTGTATGAAATATTTTAATATGTAATTATAATCGAATAAATAGTGATAATACGCATTCGTATATATCATGTGTAACCTTTTTAATCCGTTAGTATAATATAAATAGCAATACACATACGTATATATGATTTTATACTAACCGTATGTGATATTGCTCCATTCGGTGCACGGCCCTTCGCGAAAGCAGTCTTATACTCGATAGCGCGAAATTTCGCTGCATCGGATAGCGGCTGTGCGGGCAAGGCCGACGTGACGTCGACCGGACGCGTCGCGATAGCGCGTTGACGCCGCGCATTGAACTCTTAAGATGTAATAATTCATATAGTGTATACTATAAATAATACGCATTCGTATCAATTCGGTGCACGGCCCTTAGAAAGAAGGTCTTTTATACTTGCTCACGAGAAATTTCGATGCATTGGACGAAAGAAATTTCGCTTCATTGGATAACAGCTGTGCGGGCAAGGCCAGACACATCGCGATAGCGCGGTGTCGCCGCTCGAGAAATAACTCAGCGCGTGTTTGCATTGTCGCAATCTTTTATTGTGATAAATTTATTAAGTACATGCTATATCATATACGCGTGCAATTACAAAACTCATCCCGACTGATCCAAGAATTGTGCGACGTCCATTCCGAGCCACTTGACGTACTCCTTGTTTCCTCTCCGCCGCAACACCTTTTCCACGAGGTAGACGTCCGGGTAACGAGCTCTGAGTAACTCGTGCTCGTAGAATCCGCGGAGATCGGTTTACCGCTATAGTCTTGCAACAGGTACGTCACGGGATTGGTCGTTGCACTTCGCCACCGTAAACACCTCCGTGCTCCAATTCGGTGTATAGCCCTTCGCGAAGACGGTCTTATACTTGCTCACGCGCACCTTATCGCCCGCGTGAAATTTCGCTGGAGCGGCGATTTTCACGCGTTTGTAAACATGGAGTAGCAGCAGCTTTGACCGGCGTGACGTCGACCGGACGCATCGCGATAGCGCGGTGACGCCGAGCGTTGTACTCGCTAACGAGACGCAGTAGCACGTCCACCCATTTGTACGTTCATTGAGCGAAACACTTTCCATTTCATTCTTCAGCATACGATTGAAACGTTCACTATCGAGGCTTTCATTACCGAGTGCGTGGAATAGTGATTATACGTGCTTAGGTCAGTTCTCGCACGTGCGAGTTGTAGAATTCTTTCGTCGGTGTGCAGGTTCCGCGGACACTGCCGGCGTCGCGAAATATACTGGCGAACGACCCGGCGACCTCGCTTCCGGACTTGCGCTTGAGAGGTACGGCCACGCGTACTTGCTCAGCGCGTCGATGATCGTCAGTATGTAGCGGTAGCCTCTGTTTTGACGCGCGTACGACTGCACGTCGACCATCCGCCTGCCACAGGTCGTCGTACCGCGTACGATAACGCGACGAGGAAAGTTTCTTCTCGCTGGTGCGTGTAATTCGCGAGTCAGTTGTAACCTCTCGAACTGACGTTACCGCGCGACTTGGTCCTCATCGCGACGCGGTGAGAGATCCTCGGTACGACACTCCGACGATCCTCGTTGCGTCCGTACGATTCGCCGTTCCAACGATGCGCAGGTCCTCGATTCTCCTCGTATCGCGTGATAAGCCGCGACGTTCGAGCGTCGCGGCTATTATACGGGTACGTTATAGACGTTGCCCGCGGGCTCTACTCAGCCTCGTTGGATCTCACGAGAGAGCCGACGGTACTCGAGAGTCCGCTCAGCTCGTCCCTCACCTTCGACACACCGCTGCCTCGATATTGGTGGCCCGTTTTCGCACGACTGCGCGGTCGTCGTGACCTTGTCCAATCCGATCGTGTTTGATCTAGCGTCCGTTCGCGCTTCAACACGTTTTCCGCGAGGTATTCAGCTTCGTGTCGTGCAACTCAACTTCGCCCTCAGAGAGGTCGTATCAGATTGCAGCTGCGACAACGACGCAGTGAATCTCTCCTCCTGAGCGACGATCAGCTTCCTCGTTTCCTCGACGGCTGCGACCCGCCGATCCGCCGTTCGTCTCGTCTCGATGCGCGTCTGTCGGCGGTGCGCCCCAGAGCCCGATCCTGCTTCCCAGCGCGTCCATCCTAGAGAGCGACGCGGACGCACCGACGTCCACTGCAGCGCGCGACCGCCGCGAAGGTCGCGGTAGTCCTTGCGCGCCTCGGACAACGAGTCGACCCGCTGGTCTCTACGTGATACCGGTTCACCGCGTCGTGTTCCTCCGCGGCACTGCCACGTTCCGTATTCGACGCCTCTTTGCGTCGTACTCCGCCGTCCGGGACAAGAGAGAGCGTTGTCGCGCACGTAAGCGAGCGTCGCTGGCTCGAAACCCGTAGCGTAGTCGCTCCGCGCGAGGGTGGCGCCGAACTTGTTCACGGCATCGATGCGTCGCTACGGGCGCCATGACGCCCGCCTCTCGGAGCTCTCGATTATAGACAGGAACTCGGCGTCGTGCGAGTCGTTGCCGCGCGCGCGACGCTCGATGAGCCTGAGGCGATCCACCAGTTCGTTCGATCGTCCCAGCGCACGTAGTTCATCTTGTTGTCAGTTACCCTCATGGCCGGGGGTGGCGGACGTTCCATGCTGGCTCCCCGTGACCGCGGTCGGGCAGAACGCCCATCAACGGGGCGATGATCGTCCTGTACTTGTGTCCCTTGTTACCTTGACCTGCCCTTGCTCCTGATGTCTCTGCTTGTGCGCGTTCGTCGCCAAAGGATCCAGCACAGGCGTCAGCACGTTGCACGCTCTCGTCGGGGTTCGTATGAAGATAAGCTCGTACAGACCAGGCGTACCTCGTACCGCGTACCGCCCACGAATATGGAGTCGTCCGCGCCGACGTCGAGGCCGAGCATCGTGCCGGTCTCACCGATGTACACCCCGCACGTTGTCGATGGCGCTCGTCTTGCTCGGGGCCGCCGCTGTCCGTGAACAGAGCGCCCACGTATCTCCGACCTAGCCGTCCGATGCGGCTAGCAGCGCGTCCTGCTCACGTCAGTTTGCATGACCTCGGCGACGGATCGTTCCACGGACTCATCGGCCCGGAGTCTCGGGCGCGAGCGCGGGCGTCGAGCTAATCAGCGCGATGACGTGGCGATCAGTCTGTGTCGACCTATCTTTAGCTTGCGCGTAACTATCGCGGACGAGGAGGCGTCGGTGTCCTCGTGCTCGAACTTCCTCTTCACGCGGGACGCGTTCACGCGTCGGGCTCGTCGACGGAGTGCTCGACCAACCGTTTCACGGCTCGACGATCGGCTTGAAGTGGCTCTCAAGAGCACGCTCGTCCCATTCTGCCGGTTCTCAGACTCCGGTGCTTCCTGCGAATCGAATCGCGCTCGCGCGATCTCCTCAGCGATCGCCTCGCTCCTGCAGCGCGGGCGCACAGCCATTCGACATGCCCGCGACGACTGCCCCCCCCTACTACCCGTCTCCGTCTACGGCGGCGTACTCGTTGAATCCACGCCTGTATCTACCGTTGTGAAGTGCGCTGTCCTTGTCTATCACGAGAAAGCCGTACCGCTGGCGCCAACAGTCGCGGCACAGCGCGACGAACTCCTCGAAGGTCATGTCGGTGTTCACGTGATCGTTGTACACGTGCCTCAGATTAGTACCGTTCTGTCGAAATAGGATCAGCAGATTCGCGTTATCGCGCAGCAGGTGGTTCGGTATCCGGGCGTACGTCTGACACAGGTAGAAGCAGTCGACGAGCGAGTGCCTGCCCATCGAGAAGTGCTCCCTCATCGCGTCCTGCCTGTCGCACGCGACGTAGTCGAAAACGAATATCGAGTGCGGCGGGGCCTCGTGCGGCGGTACGACGTCACCGCTGTTGGGGAACGCGTGGTACCCGATCTCCTCCATCGATCCCAGTAGACGCTCCAGGTAGCGGTACTTCGGCTGTTCCAGCGACTTCGAGTACACGTACACGTTCTCGAAGCGCACGCCGTGCAGACTCTCGAGCAGGCCGATCACGACGTTCGTCTTGCCACATCCCGACGGGCTGCAGACCAGGGCGCGTATGGTATTCGGTAGCAGGGACCCGTGTCTGTTCGCTCTCCCCTCTCCACCCCCGATCCTGTCGCACAGGTTCGACACTCGTATCCACGCGGGCTGCTTGACGTAACGCATGTTGCGCGTGATCGCTCGCGCGCGGAGGCGCCCGGCTATTTATAAGTTGATCCACGCCACCGGTTCGATCAGTCGCGTACGCGAGGCTGCCCCCGCACGCGCCTACGACCGCTCCGGCGCGCGACGAATGCGTCTGGCCGCTCGCGGCGCGGGTCTGCTCAATCGCGCCATAGACGCCCTTCCGATCGAGCTTCACGTTCCCGGCTACCAGTTCTGCGGACCCGGCACGAGACTCGCGAAGCGACTCGCGCGGGGCGATCGCGGCGTCAATCCGTTGGACGCTGCCTGCCGCGAGCACGACATCGCCTACTCGCGCAGCCGACGGACGGACGATCGGTACGCGGCCGACCTTGTGCTCGCGGACAGAGCGCGCGATCGCGTCTGGGCGGGCGACTCGAGCCTCGGCGAGAGAGCCGCCGCAGCGGCCGTATGGGCCGCCATGAAGGCCAAGACGAAACTTGGAATGGGCGCGAAAAGGAAGCGAACGGTTGGTGGAACGAGGACGAGGAGGAAAAGGAGTACGACGACCGCGACCAAGAGGCCAGCGAGGAGGCTTCCGATAGCGAAACGCGGCGGCTTCTTGCCGCTCCTGCCGGTCCTGGGCGCGCTCGGGTCGTTGATCGGCGGCGCGGCCACGGTCGCGAAGGCGGTGAAAGACAACAAGGCCAAGCGCCGTTAGCTGGAGGAACTGCAACGTCACAATCGCGCGATAGAAGGGCGCGGCCTGTATCTCACGCCGTACGTGCTTGGGCGCGGTGCGTCCGGCAGTGGCGGATGCGTTAGGAAGAAAAAACGTCCCCGTCGACGCTAGGACTGCCACCGGGCGCGACGACGGGTGCGCAGCTCGCGGCGGAGGCCGCGCGCCTTCGCGTGCCGTTCTTCAGAGAGGTGTTCATGTGCGACTCTTTACCCGCGCGCGCTCGTCGCAACGAGTGCGGCGTCGTGAACCTCGACAACTCCGCGGGTCCTGGGACCCATTGGGTGGCGTACGCCAAAAGGGGTGACAGGGCCGTCTACTTCGACGGTTTCGGTAACCTGCGACCGCCGCGTGCGCTCGAGCGCTATCTAGGCGGTGACGTGACGATCGCGTACAATCGTCACCGCTATCAGACGTACGACGAGCAGATCTGTGGGCAGTTGTGTCTACGTTTTTTCCGGAACGTCGAGTGGTAGCGTTTCGCCATGTCGATGACGCTCACGTTGACCGGTAAAAGCAGCGTCCTCACGGTGAGCTACTTCCCACCCATCGATCTGAGCGACGGCCGCTACGAGCTCGGTCTCGCGGACTTCGAGACCTACAACTCGATACCGAACGTCGACGCGACCAACAACAGATTCTACTTCGGCGAGGACGCGCTGATAACGATTCCAGAGGGATCCTACGAGCTCAGTGCCATAAGCCGGTTTCTGAGGAACGCGTTGTTCCGTCTACGCGGAGCGACGGTGGCGACGACGACGGTGACTACCTCGGCGCGTACTATATGTACGACGATGAGGAGAGCGCGGGGGAGGAGAGCACGGGGGAGGGAGAGCTCGCTCTACGCGCGAACGACAACACCATGAGAAGCGAGATAAAGTGCGCCTACAGGGTGAACTTCGCTCTACCCGGCACCATCGGCCCGCTCTTGGGTTTCTCGCCCCGCGTTCTTCGACCCAACAGATGGTACGCCTCCGACAAACCGCTGAACAGCATGAGCGTGAACGTCATTCGCCTGGAGTGTAACGTCACCGCGGGAGCGTACACCAACGACAGACCGGCGCACACGATACGAGTTCTCACCCAACGTGCCACTGGGATATAAACTGTCCGAGAGACCCGGCCAGATCATTTACCTCCCGCTCGTCGCGCGGAGCGTCACGGACATAACGGTGCGCGTCGTCGATCAGAACGGTCGCCCGATCGACTTCCGCGGCGAGGAGATAACGATGCGCCTGCACGTGCGACGGTCGCACGCTGAGTAGAGCGGAGTGTTATACTCGTTCTACGGGGTGGTGACGAGGACGGAAGAAGAGGTACCACGGGGAAGCGCGACCGCCCCGAGGGGGAAGCGCGCGCGAGCGGTAACGGCGCGCTGCTGAGCGCGAAGAACGTCGCCTTCCTCCGCTCGTTGAGATACGCCGTCGACGATGGCCGACGTGCTCGACATCGCCGGTGAACCGGTCTTCGACGAGCGCATAGTCGGCCTCGAGATCCACACGTACAACCCGTACGCAAACACCTCGTTTGGGTACAGCGAAGAGATAAGGATTCCCATACAACAGCAGGATCTGTACACGTTGCCCTGCGAGAGCTACCTGTACATCGAGGGTACGTTCTCGATCGTCGGGACGTCAGCTGGAGAGGGAGGTGATTCAGTGACGCACAAGGACCAGGCGCGACTGGTGAACAACTGCGCGGCGTTCCTGTTCGACGAGATTCGTTACGAGCTCAACGGCGTTGAGATAGACAGGAGCCGAAACGTCGGCGTCACGAGCACGCTCAAGAACTACGCGTCCTTGACTCACGCGCACGCTAACATCCTGCAGAACGCGGGATGGAGTGTGGTGAACAACACGTCAGGACCGGGTGATTTCAACCTCTGCGTCCCTCTCGGGATGCTGCTGGGCTTCTGCGAGTACAACAGACGCGTGGTGATCAACGCGCGACACGAACTCGTTCTGATTCGCGCGCGCAACGACAACAACTGCGTCGTGCTGTCGAGCGACCGACACGAGCCGAAGATAGACTTGCACAAGGTGCAGTGGCGCATGCCGCACGTGTACCTGAACGAGATCAACAAACTACGGCTGCTGTGCACCCTCGAGAGCGGGTGATTTCTCAGCATGGCGTTTCACTCGTGGGACCTGTACGAGTTCCCACTTCTGCAGAGCACGACCACGCACACCTAGGCCGTTAAAGCGGCTACGCAGCTGGAAAAGCCGCGCTACGTCATCTTCGCGCTACAGACCGGCCGAAGAAACGTCGGGACGAAGGACGCCTCTCTGTTCGACGAATGCGACCTCTCCAACGTGAAGCTGTTTCTCAATTCGGAATTCTACTCCTACGACGACATGCATCTGGACTTTACAAAAAATCGTTACGCAGTGCTGTACGACATGTACACCAGATTCCGCAGAACGTACTACGCGCTCGATCGGGACGATGACGGTGCGATGCTGACGATGAGAAAATTCCTGCACTGCGGTCCGTTCGTGGTTATAGACTGCTCTAGGCAGAACGAGGCGGTGAAGAGCGCCACCGTCGATGTACGCATAGAGTTCGACTGCAGACGTAACGTCCCGCCCGAGACCACGGCTTCCTGCCTCATACTTCACGATCGCGTAGTAGAGTACAATCCGCTTACGAGCGTGGTTCGACGAGTCGTATAATCGTAACCATGACCGACGAACCGATATTCGTCGACCTACAAGGCTTCATCGTCAAGGGCGGTTTCGCGGTGAAGGAAGTGGCCGTGCTGCGTACGGCGGAACGTGCGCTAGCGCATCACGTCTTCCGCGCACCGGTGCCATGAAGTCGCCTGACTAAGGAGGAGAAGTCACAGGTCCACTGGCTTACGGCCAACCACCACGGCCTACGCTGGACGGACGGTACCGCGAGCTACGGACTCGCGAGCGCTCTAATCCGTAGAGCAGTATCCGGCAAAGGAGGGAACGCGCTCGTCTACGTTAAGGGCGCGGAGAAGAGGCAGTGTTTGGAGGACATACTTGGCGACCTCGTTGGCGAACGTCGCGTGACCGTTAGATCCATCGACGAGGACTACGCGGACATCGGTCGTCTCAGCGAGTTGGAGAGCTGCGATCCCGGGAAGTATCGCTGCTGCGAGCACAGCGGGACCTGCGCGCTGGAGAACGCGCTGAGGTTGCACGCGTGGTAGTGCCGGAAGGATCGTCGACCGCGCGATACGTAATAGAGAGACAATCGCTGTTTAGTGATACATATATATATATATTTCTAAGCTTATACTCATATGTTACATATATTACGTATTACATATATTATGAATTACATATTATAGGTATAATAAATGAAACTTTATATAATAAATGAAACTTTATATAATCAGAAATTTTATATAATAAATGAAACTTTGTTTAATAAGATTCTTTATATAATAAATTATTTATAATAAATTATTTATAATATTAACATGTGTGTGGTCCTCTCTCGCTCACGGTTGTCTGAAAAGAAAGTACGGATAAATAAGCGTTATTCTAGCGAAATGTGCGCGCGGTCGGTTGCACTTACTCCGGAGGTGGTGTATCAGCGACCATGTAGTCAGTCCCGATATTGAGGTTAACGTCTCGATCCACCGCCTCCAGGAACAGCATTTGCTGCCTTATTACCTCCACCATCTCTAGGAGATACGTTCGTAATAAACCCCTAGAAAACGCATAATACACAATAATATACTCATAATACACAATAATATACGCTAGGATTGGAAGAATAGTTTAGTACTTACATGTCTTGCATCATGTACGTAGTCGTGTGCACGTCAAACTCGGCGTTGGTGCGCGCCATGTTGCGCGCTACGTGATGTATACGTCTCGTCAACATTTCGGCCGTATCGGTAAACATCACCGATGCGGCGTGCACTCCACCAGCTGCGTCTACGATGTTCTCCATCGTTTTTTTTTGTTGCACTCTGTCGCAAACGATATTTTGCACTGATGCATGTTGTGCTTCGTCGTGTACTGCAAGGAGCGTGTTGCAGGAAACGCGCGGTTTACTAGTATCTTAGGCATTGAATTTTCCTTAAATTTAATCGTTTGTGGTAAAACGCGCTGCATAGAGCGTTATATTTAAAGAGCGATGACGGAAAACCACCGTCACTTTCCTGTGACTTTCCTCCCATGGGTACGAGGGGTAGCCAAAATCGGCGCGCTCGCGCGCCGGTGTACTCCGAGCGTCATCGGTTCGGTGCAGCATCCTCACGAGCGACGGATCGTCGCGTCGCGATCGCCTCCCCGCCCGACGTCAGTCGCACCGCCGTGCTCTCGCGAAGCGTACGCGCGCTGGGTCTTATCTCCGCGATGTCGTTTTCCGCTGTCGTCGCGTTCCTCCTTATCGCGTTTCCGCTCGTTTCCGCGTACGACGAGTACCGGAGCAGGGACCGAGCCGTGAATTTTCTTCGACATTACGGCTATCTCGACAGCACAGCGGATCGAACTCTGATAACGAACGACGAGCTTCGTCACGCGATTTCGCTGTTTCAAGAGTACTACCACCTTCCGGTCGACGGTACGCTGAACAACGCGACGCTTCGTTATATGGCTAGACCGCGCTGCGGGGTGAGCGACGCGCCGAGTCGTCGGCTCGGCGTCGCGCCGTTGCGGTGGCCGAGGCTGAATCTCACGTGGAACTTCCAACTCGCGGATCGGACTACCTTGCGAACGGCTGAGACCGCTTTCGCTATCTGGGCCGCGAACTCGGCGCTGACGTTCTCGCGCGACACGAACAAGCCTGACATCATCATAGCGTTCCGCGAGGGTAGGCACACGATGCTGGACCGTAGGTACGGCGGCGCCGTTTGTCCCGATGACCTCGATGGATCGGGAAAGGTGCTCACTCACGCGACGTTACCCACAGGGGCTCGGGACGACGTATCGGAGGTGCACATAGACCACCGCGAGGCGTGGCACATCGCGCTGACCCCCAATCCGCAGAATTCGCATCATCTGCTGCGAACGCTCGTTCACGAGATCGGTCGCTCGTTGGGGCTGTCGCACACCACGGACGAGAACTCGCTCATGTACGCGTACTCACCCGCCGTGGACTGGCCGGTGGTGCTCGGTATGGAGGACGTTCTCGCCGTGCGGAATCTCTACGACGCCGCGAAGGACGAGCCGTCGACCGTGGTGCCTGCCGAGCCTACGGTCGTACAAACGACTACGACGCCTGCGACTACGACGACGGCATCGCCGGAACCGCCCGATCCGTGCACCTGGTGCGACATCGACACCCTGCTCGTGCTGGGAAAGCGCTTGTTCATCACGCAAGGGCAGCACGCGCGGTCGATCGGCCTGGGTGGGAAGATCGTCGACAGGCCGTTCTTCCTGAGGGATTACGTGAGGTTCCTTCCAAAGATCGTTACGCGCCTGTCGGCGGCGTATCAGACGATCAAGGGGAACCTGGTGTTGTTCGCCGATGGCTGGGTGTACATGGTATCTTATCCCACCCTCGAGTTACGCGCGTCGTGGCCGCGACGTATCACGGATCTCGGGCTTCCGCCCAATGCCGTGATCAACGCCGCGCTGAACTCGCACACGGGTCGCACCTACATCATATACAACGATTACGCTGTACTGGAAATGGACGAATGTAACATGACGGCTCGCGAGTACCACACGCTGCAGACCGTTTTTCCGGGTATACCGTCGTCGGTGCGCACGGTCTACCGCTACACCAATGGACACCTCTACTTCGTTCATCGGGATCGCTTCTTCGCGTACAACGATTTCACCGAGACCGTGACGAGGTCCGGGGAGTTCGATCTCGACGCGATCGGCGTGACGTGTCCTAGGGAGGATATCCTGCGGAAATTGTGGGATCTGCTCGCTCGACTTGCTCGTTCGAGGGTCGCGTTTGATTAGTCACACGCGCATTCCCATCTACGTCACGCGCCTTTACATGGGAGAAGAAGGGTATATAATCAGCGTCTCTCTTGGGAATACGCCAGTCAAGCGTCCTTAATCTGATAGGAGAAGACCCACGTCCTGTCCACCGCGCGATGTATCAAATCAAAGCACCGCTTGTGCAGATGGATAACGCCGTTCCTAGTTCGGAGGCGAACGGGAGCTCCATAAAGAAACGACGTCGCGTGTAAGTTGCGTCATTGAGTCTCCACGACCTTTTTATCAATCGCTTTTTATATCTAATCAGAATCTCTTATCTTAGGTGGGGAGACCTCGCCGCGATGTCCAACGTCGACGTGCGGCGCATGCGGCTGCTCAGCCGCAGATACAACCTCACCAGAACCGGCTACAAGTATCTGGAGATCGGCATAGGCGTCCCTCCAACCTTGGACACGGCGACCGTGCACGTCGCGATGAGGAACACTACCGGCAAGGAGATACTGCTGAACACCGAGATGTGGAAAGGACTGGTAGACAGTAGAGCCATCGTCTGCGACTATCTCGCGCGGGCTAACGGCGAGCACGTCATCGCACCTCCACCCATGCAAATGGACGACCTGACGATACGCTTCGCCAGCATCAACGGCCAGCCGACCATACGCCTGGACACTCCTTCGGGTCGATTGACCCTGTCCGCACCGACGGTTCGCTATCTGTACGGATTGCGGCATTGCGCCGAGCGCGTCATCGCCACGATGGCCAGCGTCGTCGGACGAGCCGAGGCAAAACTACGCGTCTTCAAGCACGCCGCTGCGGGCGTCGAGGATCCTTCCGACGCCCCGAGGGCGATACGTGACAGCAAGAAATTCGACAACAACGATCTGCTCGATTGCGAACTGCTCGTTGTGGTCTTCGGTAATATCTGAGTTCCGCGCTGCATACCGAAAGCTCCCACGTACGCGCATAATGTATACGTATTAGGCACAATAAATTGTACTATATCTCTCCATTCTACTCGTTATATTAAACACCGTGGTATTAGCCATGCTGTATTTTTATTAATCTTACTTGATATTACATGAATCCGTAGTTGATAAAATCCGCTGTATCCGTAGTTGATAAAATAGCGGATAATATAGGCGGGTTCTGGGACCGTTCAATTCTCGGAAACTGATGCGGTGCGAGTTTCCTGGAACGGTTCCAGAACCCGCTAATCGTAGAATGCAAATAAAGTCTTTTTTTCCTAATCAAATTGCGTCTCTTTGTCGCGTTGAACCCTCCACCCTTCCGTGCGCGAGAAGATACAAAGATAACCGTAGCGTCTCGTTCAGCGGAAAATTTAAAGATAACCGCGCGACCTCGAACGCGTCCGAGAGGTTTCGAGCGTGACGCGATCGTCGCCGATGTTTCGTCAAATCGCTAGACGACCGTCGAACCGCATCCCGCGAAAATTAAGGAATTTCCAAAAATAGAACGTTATCGGGCGGAAAACCACATCCGGTTCGGGGACTCGTCGCGGGACCACCGCGACGACACGGGCGTCCAAAAACGGAACGTTATCGACAGGAAAACCACACTCGGCCCAAAAATACCTCCCGCCAGGACCCGACTCGCTTCCGATGACTCACCGAAAAACTACATCCGGGAAATCTAGTGGCGGGGGAAATCCAAAATGGCGTTCCCGCCTTTTTCTCCTCTCAAATCCCCCTCGCCCCCACTTCTCCCTCCCCTCCTCCCAAGCCACGCTCCCTTCCCCCTCCCCTCCCCCTTCTCCTTACCCCCCCTCGAGCTCCATGGGTTAGAACCCGCCCTATATACCTACTGTTAAGTGTAAGAAATTCATAGTTTTCACCTGATCGCTGCGACTCGTCCCGCTGTTATATTCGTCATGGCGTGACTTGTGCTCCCTCATATCGGTTTTTATGTTTATGATAGTATTTATTTTTATATATATCATAGCATAACTTGCATGACAGAGGAGGAGGCTATGATTATCGGTTTGCTAGGGTTATGAATGTTACGATATTGCTTCATTTTGAAGGGTAGCTTGTCTAGATACGAGCGTTAACTGCATTGATGACGGTGTGTTAAAATTCTTACGCGGGAAGTATTAAATAACAACGATAAATGACTTATATGTCTGCTCGGCTGAATGTTGGACAGCTGATACGTAGGGTCTATGAGAGCGGGTGGCGAAGGCGCGCTACTCGCTTGAAATATTCCTAGGCGATAGGTCGTCGTAGATCCCATAGATGGCGCTATTCGAGAACTTAAGTAGTTTTACTTTTTCGTTAGTTTTAAACTTTTTCCGTTTTTGCTGTGTTTTGACCGCAACACGCATTTTTTTTTCTTCTTTTGCGCTTGAGTATTTTTACAGTTTTGTTTAGTTATTCATTCGTTTATTTTGTGTTTTTTTTTCTTTATTAATAGTCACAGTGCGGCATTCTCATGTGTATATACGAAAATTTTGTTTGTTATTCGATTTGGAAACTTTAAGTTCTGCTCGGTTGTTGTTCGTCGGTCGCCGTCGCCACGGTTTCTCCCCGGTTAAGGGCACACCGTTAACAAACCATAATTTTCATGGGTTATGTCTAATAAAGAGGAGATATCCGCTGGAGTTCGGGTATCCAGCAACCGGTCTGGTGGTGTTAGCCCTGGCACTAACCGATCGTCAACCTTCAAATCAGGAGCAACCATGTGTAATGCGAATACGGTAAGTGATGTGAATATTCCCGAGAATATTGCGGATACTGCGAATATTGCGAACGATCACTTAGTGCGTGTCACCGACGAAGGTAATAGGAAGGACCTTTACCCGGCAACGGGGTCTTCTACCGTTAGTTATAAATTTGGAGAGCAGAAGGACCTTGACCTGGCTTCTCAGCCAGGGTCTTCTGAGTATGAAGGAGGAGCGTCGGCCCCTCTCTCTAGTGCAGAAGACGGGGAGGGGAGTGCGCGATTTTGTGGGGACGTAGCATCCGTTTCTGTTGTTGCGAAACCGGAAGTAGATGCGATACTTGACGCTGTGTTTAACGAGGCTGGTGCGCCACGTGTCGTGGAGAGTGTCGCACCTGCAACTGTTCGCGGTGAAAAACGGGATCGGGCTCCGTCTACGTTGCCGGGGACTCCTGCTTTTGTAGAGGCACGTGATGTGGACTTTGAGGCGGATGTGCAACCGGTTAAATCGCAAGTTCGGTTGCGGTTGTTTGACTCAGAGGAGCGAGACGATTTGTCAACTCCATGTGCGGTAGATAATCAACCTATTGAGATTTCTAGATTTCTGATTCTGAAGGTTTGGTGATGCCTGTTTCCACTAGGAAGTCGGCTAAAGTGCGTCCGAAGAGGAAGGTGCGACGGTTAGACTGCGGCGGGCGTAAGCGTTACTGAGGCTTTGGCAATGGAGTTAGAATCTTGCCCTGAATTGACGGACTTTGAGAGTCTCTCGAGTTGCTCGGCGGCCGATATCAAAACGCTTGCGTTGCGATGGCTTGGCGATATTGACATAGCGCGGGTTAGGAGCGGTAGGATAGAGGGAAAGTTATCTGGACAGATGAAGAAGCGAATTGACAGCCTGAAAAAAGTCGTGGAGATCATGGCAGAGCGTGTCGAGGATGTTGGAGATGTGGCATTTCTGCGTCAGCGAAACTCCGAACTGGCTGCTCAAGTGCGATCTGTCCAGCCTACTGCTGACAAATTGCGCAAGGACTTGGCGGAGGCGGAGAGAAAGGTTAGAGCCTTGCAAGAGGAGGTGGATGCCTTTAAGCGGCGAATTGGTTCTCGGTCTCTTTCGCCGATGCCTATAGACGTGGTAACGCGTGAGAAGGAATCACCCAAGCCTCAGCGGACAGAACGAAATCGGAAGTTGGATCGGGAGAGATCTGCAAACAAAAAAAAAGAGGAGGACGCTCAGCTTGCGGTCCCACTGGTGAGCGATATTTACCATTGCGACGATCCTGCGTCTGGCATGGGTCCTAGTGGAGATCCCGTTCTGGGTCCTAGTGGTCTTTGTCCTGTAGATGGTGCTTCGGGTCCTGCGGATGGGCTGGCGGCACATCTTGATGTCTTGAAACAATACGATGACAGGATTATGACACAGGTAGAAATGTTATTACGCCTGAGGGACGAAATCCATCATGGAGGCGCCGGTGGTTCCAGTGAGAGAGGTGGAGTTGCCAGGGACGCGCGAGCTCATCCCAGGATCGTGGAAAATGTCTTGGTAGTTCCCCCATCTTCTTCTGTAGCAGGAGGAAATCGGGATAACTTGGCTTCGGCAGACGGAATGCAACCGAGTGGTGACAACGAGGAATGGCAGAAGATTACTCGGCGGAGGAGGTAGAAACGTGTTTCGTTGACTTCTGCTGGGCCCCGCGAACAAGGCTCTTCAGCGGAACCTCGACGGTTGGGAGATCTGCCTGCCTCTAAGACGGTAGACACCCCTGCACGAACGCCGCGAAGGCGTCCGCCGCGCACGGCTGCGGTCGCTATTAGGGTTCACAGCGGGGTCAAGAAGTCGTACGGGGAGGTGCTCCGTCAGGCTCGGCAAGTGTTGGCTTTGGAGACTCTCGGGATCACTGATACGCGCGTTAGACGGACGGCAAATGGTGGAACATTAATCGAGATACCGGGACCGGATGGTGCGAATAAGGCGAATCTGTTGGCAGGATATTTGCGCACGGCATTAGAAGGCGAGGCTTTAGTTTCTCGCCCAGTTGTCAAGGGTGAACTTAGGTTATCAGGTTTTGACGATTCAGTTTCCGTAGATGAAATCTCGGCGCTGATAGTTGATCTCGGCGGATGTGCGCATAGTGATATTCGGATCGGTCCCTTCCGCCCTTTGAACAGTGGTCTTCTCGCGGTTTGGCTACAATGTCCTTTGGCGGCGGCCACGAAGGTTGCTGCGTTAGGTCGCGTGAGGGTTGGTTGGACGACAGCGCGGGTGGAGCTTCTCCAAGCCCGTCCGGTTCAATGTTTTAAGTGTTGGAATTTCGGACACGTGCGAGCAAAGTGTACGGCGACTGTTGATCGCCGCAGCTGTTGTTTCCGGTGCGGAGGAGAAGGTTATCTCTCTGTGGGCTGTACAGCGCCCGTGAGATGTTCTATTTGTACGGATCGCGGACTGGATGCGGCACATAGGATTGGTTCGGCGTCTTGTGCTGGTGTGGTACGCGGAGGAGCGAATAATAGGCCTTCCAATGGCGCCTAATACGCTCAAATTTCTCCAGGCGAACACGAACAGAAGTTGGCGTTCTCGAGACCTTCTGATGCACAATCTCCTTGAACTGGAGATTGATGTGTGCTGCGTCTCAGAGTTACAATCGGTTCCGCAAAACAACCCGAAGTGGTTTGCCAGTGACAACCAATTGGCGGCCATTTACTGGAACACGGAGAAGATTGGCGCAGTGTGTACCTTAGTGACACGTGCGCGCGACTTCGTGGCGATAAGGTGCGGAGATTTGGTGATCTTCTCTGTGTACATTTCGCCCACTTGTACGACTGAGTATTTCCTAGAGGCGTTGGACGACCTTAGCGAGACGTTCGCTGCGCGCGGCGTTCACCTTTTTTGCGGTGACTTTAATTCAAAGTCTGCCCTGTGGGGCTGCCCGGCCACTGATCGTCGTGGTGACATTCTCGAGGGTTGGCTAGCGCAGCATGATCTGCAATTGTGTAATGTGGGACCGCACCGACGTGTGTTCGCGCTCAAGGCCAATCGATTATCAATCTAACTTTTGTCTCCTCTGTTCGGTCCGCGTATGTACGCGAGTGGAGTGTTTTGGCTGATTTCGAGACATTGTCGGATCATGTATATATCAATTTTATTTATTCGCGTTCGGGACTCCCACCGGCGATACGATCGAGCGGTCGGTTTTATCCTCGTTGGAACTTTAAAGACTTAGACAAGGAACTTTTTGCGGAAGTTCTCGTATTTTTAAGTGCCTTCCGTCCTCGCGAGCAGGGTATTGTAAGGTCCGTAAAGTGGCTTAGCAATGCTCTGAAAGATGCGTGTGACATGGGAGCTCGGCGGTCTGCTCCTAGTCGTTCTCGTACGACAGCGCATTGGTGGAGAGAATCGGTGGCGGAGGCGCGACGTCGTTGTTTCCGTGCGCGAAGATTGTGGAAGGGATCTCGCAGAGCGAGTGAGGAGATTCGTGCGGAGCGGGAACTTGAATACCGTACTGCGAAGCGGAAGCTCTGCGCCGAAATAAAGAAGGCTAAAGACGAGTCGTGGCAGGCTCTTCTGGATACTATAGAGGAGGATCCTTGGGGCCTCCCGTACAAGGTCGTTTTGGGTCGTCTTCGTAGGTCCTCTCCGGGCCTGACTGAGACGCTAAACGCGGCAGACCTGGAACGATTGCTGACGTCTTCGTTCCCTGTGGGACCCACTCATGACCCGGTGGCGTTATGGAGGAATCAGGAGGGGCAGCAGATAGAATTGGAGGATGTCTCGGTAACTGAAGTCTCTGCGGCCATGAAGGGCAGAAAAAGGGGTGGCAGCCCGGTTCCTGGACCGGATGGCGTGCCGTTGGCTATTTGGCGTAGGGCCCCCGGCGAGATTCCAGCCGTTTTGGCCGAAATTTTTACGGCTTGTCTTCGCCAGGGTTTCTTCCCTGAAAGATGGAAGAAGGCGATCTTGGTCCTAATTCCAAAGGGTGGGGACCTGGTAAACAGTCTTAAAGCCCGGCCGATTTGCTTACTAGACGACGTCGGTAAGGTATTTGAGCGCATCATTGTAACCAGGATGAAGGCCTTCATGGATGCCAATCCCCGTGCTCGACTTTTACCGCGGCAGTTTGGGTTTCGCGAGGGCCTGTAGACAATCGACGCGTTGTATGCGGCGATTAATATTATTGAGCGGACAACGTCGAAGGGCGGCTTCGCGTTCGGGGTCAGTCTGGATATTCGTAACGCTTTCAACTCGCTGCCTTGGCCATCTATCAGGCAGGCACTTGAGAAGAAGGGCTTCCCTGCATATTTGCGTCGGATCATCGATCACTACTTATACCAACGTAAGATCGAATTTATTGACGGCAACGGTCGGCTATGTGCACGTGAGGTTAGTGCGGGCGTGCCCCAGGGCTCTATCGTGGGTCCCTTGTTATGGGACATAACGTATGACTACGTGATCTCTATGCGCGATATGCCCGTAGGTTCGGTGCTGGGATACGTTGACGATACCTTCATCATCGGCCGTGCGATAGAGCTGGAGGCGGCTCTCTCGCGAGTGAATGTTCAGGTGCGGCAATTTTGTTCCGCATTCGCAAGTTGGGGCTTGAGATTGCAGCGGACAAGACTGAAGTGGTTTTGTTCTACGGCCGGTGCAGGCCCCCTTTCGATCCGGTCATACGAATAGACCGCACGTTCGTTAAAATGCAGCCTTTAATAAAATACCTCGGAGTGATGCTGGACTCGCGTTTGTCCTTCTTGGCTCACTTCCGGTATGTGCAGGGGAGGGTGGGCAAAGTCACGAGGGCCCTGGGTCACTTGATGCCCAACTTACGTGGGCCGTCGGAACATAAACGTCGCTTATATGCGAGTGTGCTGGAGTCCGCCGTACTTTATGGAGCTCCTATATGGAGCTCGGCGTTGGACGTCTCACGCAGCGGGAAACGCATTCTGCAAGGAATCCAGCGTACTGTATGTTTGCGTGTGTGCTCGGCATATAGGACGGTTTCTTTGGACGCGGTTTCGTTGCTCGTCCGTGCTCCTCCGTACGAACTTGTGGCGGCCATGCGAAGGAGAGTGCAAGAGCGTTTCTGAGTCTTGCGTGAGGCAGGGCCGAGTCCCAAGGAAACGGCTCTCGAGTTTCGCGAGGAGGAGTCCCTCTTGATGAGGAGACAATGGTCGCTTTATTTGAATCGCGCGGATACTGCCGGAAGCAGAACGAGGAATGCGATCATGCCTCACATAGAGGGGTGGATGTCTCGCAGACACGGCGGGCCCCATTTCCATCTGGTGCAGCTATTGACGGGCCATGGGTGTTTCTCCACCTTCCTACATAGGATAGGAAAATTGGAGAGTGCAGCGTGTTGTCATTGTGACGGGGGCATAGACTACGTGGAACACACGTTGCAGGAGTGCGACGCGTGGGAAGTGGAAAGGCGGGAGTTGGTCGCAATAATCTGCCCAGATTTAACTCTGTGTGCCGTGGTGGGGACCATCTTGCGAAATCGTGAGGCATGGTCTGCGTTCTCCCGGTTTGCGGTGAGCGTTATGCGGATTAAGGAGGATGCAGAGCGGGCTCGTCAAGCGGCAGACGACCCTCTGCAAGTGAGGTAACACCTGTTAGAGTGGGTGAGAGTGTGAACGTAGCGTGTGGGGCAGGATTTTGGCGAGCAGGGCGGGTGGGTGGGCGCACCGACTGGTACGCCTTCTGCGGCCAGTCGGGTTATTAGTCCCGAATCCTTGCCCCCTTTTTCCTTTCATCCTTGTCCATGGTTTTTGTGCTTGTCTCCTACCCCGTACTTCTTGTAGTACGGCGGTGGTGTAAGTCCCCTGAGTGGGACTCCTTACACTAGCAGTAGTGTATTGGTTGTCTCACTCTCTCCTTTGTTCCCCTTGTTTTTGTTGTTTTATTTACCTTGTGTTATCCTATATTTGTTACATGTTGCCTTTACCCTTGTGCCGTATATATCCATGTATATATATATATATATATATATGTGTATGTGTGTGTGTGGTAGTTGTTCGGTGACGGCGTGTGGTAGGTGAATGAATATATGAATGCATGATCGTGGGAAGATACCTGTGGGTTACGGAGTAATGTGGGAGTGGTGCTGTGTCGCCTTCGGATGGGGGGCCTTCCCCATAGTAATGCTTCGGAGGAGCTGGGGAAGGCTTCCTGTATTGTGCTGTCCGTTCGTGCCGTTCGGGGGGTGTTTGTCCGGTGGTGGGTGTACGTTGGGGGAGAGTTTTAGTGGGTAGTCCTGTCTGGGCCGTTGTAGAGATCCGAGAGAGTCCCACACTGCCTTGAGGGCCGGTCCTTCTCGACGTGCGTTAATGCATTTCTCTCCTCCCACGTAAACAAAAAAAAAGGTTATATTTTCCGAAACTGGAGCCCCAGATACATACGCTCGTTTTCAGCCCGCTTCGCGGAAGGGGGGGAGCAGCAAAGCCAATGTAACAGATTTCACTGTACAGATTTTGATCACCTGGTGCAC
Organism: Ooceraea biroi; assembly: GCF_003672135.1. NCBI lineage: Eukaryota > Metazoa > Arthropoda > Insecta > Hymenoptera > Formicidae > Ooceraea > Ooceraea biroi. The sequence continues at coordinate 4,082,968 of NC_039518.1, read as the reverse complement.
GGCACGGATCCCGGCGGGGAGAGAGGCCGGGAATCTGCCCCCCGCCCTCTCGCGAAGCGGGCTGAAAACGAACGTATGTGTCCAGGGCTCCAGTTTCGGAAAATATAACCTAACCAGGTTAGGTTAGGTTAGGTTAAAGCAGAGTATACTTTGTATTTAACTGTTCGTGCTTTTGGTTAAAGTGAAGAATACTTTGTACTTATATTAAAAGCAACTATTCTATATATTAACGATTCACTGCTTTAAATGACTTTCCTTCCTTCGTTCATATATATATTCGTCGTTTATATCTTTCAATATTCAAAATAACTACTATATTTTCGAAATTTCTTTTGTTAATAACTTTTTGATAAACAACGATCGACGACGAAAACCTAGTGCGGATTATTCGGGAAGGTGACCTTTGTAATATATGTCAATATCATGGTCTTGCTTTGCATGGACACCCACACAGCACAAATGACTGTTTGCCGGCTGATAGTCGGCATTTTTCAGTTAACTTGAAGTCAACTTTTTAAGTCGACATTTAGTCAACTATTTGTTGGATGGTTTATTGTTGACTGTAATTATAGACTGAAAGTCGACCTAAGGTCGACTATTTTCGAAAGTCGCCTTCTAATTGCCATAAAGTCAACTTATAAGTCTACTTTTGGCTGACTGATAGACGACTATAGTCGAGTCAGTTGTCGACTATTAGCTAACTATAAGTTGACATTCAGCCTGACTTCGGCTTTTTAAAGTCGACTTTAGACTTCTTCTGCCGACTGACAGTCAACTAACAGTCGACTTGGTGCTGTTTGGGCAACTAAAAATTCGTGCGAAATTAAACTTTTTTTGTTAATAACTTTGTAATAAACAACGAGCGACGGCTAAAACCTTTTGAAGGTTACTCAGGAGGGTAACTTCTATAATATATGTCACGGTCAAGATCATCGGGACGGTCTCCGTTATTGTCAATATTTACCGTTAAGGTATATTATTAGTTAATCCAGCAGCTCCAAGTTTTTGTCTTTTAAAAACTTTTATACTTCTTATATTTTTAAACTATATCTTTTGTCGAAACCTTTTTTTATTTAATTTTTATTTATTTACTATACATAGATGTATACAAATATTATAATAAAGAAATATTCTACTAACGAAAGAAATCTTCTTTTTTTATTTTATCGAAGTGGTGTTATTTTCAGGTACAAATTTTGTAAGATCTACGCTATTTTGCGACATCATTTTGTGGTAATCTTTTGTGTTATAGAAAATTTTTGGAGGAAGTTTTTTATATATGTTTTATACATTGTACTTTTCATTTAGTTAGCAATATTTTTTGGTATAGCTTTTATAGAAATAGTACTTTAAAATATTCTTTTCTTTTATTGGCGTTAAAAATACATGGAAAATGTTTTATCTTACGATAAAGATATAAATCGCAAAAACTATAAAAAATGTAAATTTACTTGTTTTAAATGAAATCATAATAGTGTCACAATGATAATTAAATAATTTTTCTAATTTTGAAATATAAATTATGACAATTTAGGATATAATTTGGAACATTTTATACTCATAGAACGAAATCGAGAAAGAAAGAGAGAGGAAGAGAAAATTTTAAATTGTCACAATTTATATCTGACAATTAGAGAAATTAAAAAGATTTGCACTATTGGATAAATCTTTATAATCCAACATTTTTATGTTGGATGATCAAGAGACACGGTAGTGTCTCGCGCCAAGTATATGCGCAGCAAGACCGATCGTGTACTGTTACGCGAAGCGACACTTTTGCAGACACTCAGATAATTAGAACTCAATAACCGCTGAACGGATCAAGTTCAGAGTAGGCTCAATGGTTAGCTTGGGGTCGAATTATGTAATAAAAGTGTTTTTATTTTTCTTCTACGTGCCCTAAGAGCGGAGATATTGCAATGCAAAGTTGGAAATGACAATTTTACGATTAAGATACTCCGTTTTCTCCGTCATCGTTAAGTGTTGGCAAGGGGGGTTGCGGAAGGGGAGAAGAAATGTGCTACAGAACGTTCTTCATTGGCTTAGAGACTTGGTCAATCAAGAGGCACGATAATGTCTCGCGTCATGTGTGAATATCGCCGTGGCACGAAAGTGAGTTACGTCAACTATAGTGTAAACAATTATCGACAACCAGTCTAATTTCTATTCTAATGAATACACTTCAGCCTTCTTTCTGGCGTAGTGTCGCGAGTGCTCTTATACTATTTTTTGGTTATGTTAGATAATCAATATGCGGACACGTTTTATTACTGGTGCTGACGGGCATCATTTTTAAGGTACGTGCATCATTTTTAAACTGTAAAATAATTATCTATATTATCCATCGTGACATTTCAAAAGCTTATGCTATTTTCTTGCTTTATCGGAGGTAAGGATGATGGTGGAAGATTGCATAACGTCAAAGGTGGATGGATGCAGAGATGAATTGTAAGACACGCATGAGATGCTCGATACTACTGATCTGTGGAAACGTGTTACTGCTGCTGACGTTAATAATTTTTCCTTGTTTCGGCCTACATATAAGAATGGTAACCTGACTGGAGGTACGTGCGTAATTGTCAAAACGTAAAATAATTTTATATCTCCATTCTTCCTCGCAACATTTTGCAAACTAATAACCTTTTATTGCATTTCTGTTCTTTTATCGCTAGTGAGAAGGAAAGCGAAAGGTTGCATGATGTCAAAGTTGGATGAATTGTGAGAGAAATGTAATGAGAAGCCACGCAGGAGAGGATCGATTAATCATAATCTGCAGATATTATTTGTTGTTTTCTTTATTATGGTTTTTTTATATATACTAGCACACAGGCGCGCGCTACGTGCGCTATAAGTAAAATAAAAAATTAAAAAAAAATAAAAATAATATAATAAATAAAATTATCAATATAACCGCACTGACAGCCACTATGACATTCTGACATTCGCAACATGAAGTTCAAGTCACACGAAGTTCGAGCCAAGTGAGAGAACCAATCAGCGTCGCGGAAAAGAGGCCTCAAAAAAGAACTTCACGATGTTAACACGCCTTGTTTAGAATAGGATATTAATACATATCACTGATAACGGATGTTAATAATTGCTTATTGTATAGAAGAGGTCATTGGGTATGTAGTTATTACGATAGAAAAAATATATTTATTTACGATTCTTTAAATAATAAAAGATTAGAGAAGGATCATGAAGAATTTTTGAAAAAATTATTTCCAACATATGACTTCATCCAGAATCCTGTCAAATTTCCTACTGTCCAACAACAACAGAACGGTAACGATTGCGGTGTTTTCGCAATAGCCTTTGCTGTTTCATTATTATTTAATATTAAGCCTGATAAAATAAGGTATGATCACAGCTTAATGCGTGCCCATTTGATAAAAATATTTGAATTGAATATTATAGAGCATTTTCCCCAAGATTTAAATTTTGGAGTTCCTCAAAAAGTATTTCCATTAAGAGAAGTAAGAGCAAAAGAGGTTAAAGCGGCTCGTATGCGCACAATATGTGAACGTAAATTGGAACAACTGAAATCAAGTTTATTACAAAGAAAGTGCGATTCTCACCAATCTGAGGAAGGATTAAATAATAAGTTCTTAGCCGAATGACGTCAACGAGAAATGACGCTGTCGTCAGAACAAAAAAGTATTATTGCTGAAGGCAGATGGTTAAATGATTTGCATATGGATCATTTTAATCATCTTTTACAAAAGTGCTCAGATTATAGACCTGTTGGAACATATCGAGTACAGTCAATGAATAGGGTACAACCCATACCGAGAAATAAAAAACATACAGATATTACCTTCTATGTCGTTGGGAACACATTGGACATGTGGATATTATAATACAAAAAACATATTTATTTATGATTCTTTGAATACAAAAATGTTAAGTGAGTGTCAGGATGAATTTTTGAAAAAATTATTCCCGACGTACGACTTTATTAAGAATCCTGTCACTTTTATTACTGTGCAACAACAACCAAACGCTAGCGATTGCGGTGTTTTCGCAATAGCTTTTGCTGTTTCGTTGTTATTTAACATTAAACCTGATAAAGTAAGGTATGACAACTTAATGCGTCCGCATTTGATAAAAATGTTTGAGTCCGATGTTATTGAGCATTTTCCTCTAGATTTAAATTGTGGTGCTCCTCAGGAAGTACTTCCGTTACAAGAAATAAAAGCAAAAAAGACTGAAATGGCTTTTATAGGCAAAGGTACAAAACGCCAATATGAAATAGAACAACAAAAATTGAATAATTTACAAAAAAATTGTGATTTATATCAATCTAAGAAAATATTATTAAATAACAATGAGAATAATAATCTGTGTAAGGGCAATAAGCAAGATGAAGTGAACAATTATTATACAAAAGATTTTGAAAATAAAAATGTTAATAAACATTTGCAAAATAAAAATGATTCTAAAAGAAAAGATATTAATGAAGAGAATCAATATCAACAAAAAAATGAAATGAGTTACATGCAGAATTTTGAAATTTATCAGGCAGAAGTGCATCAACAGAATTTAGAATGTAATGCTAAAAAGCGTCAATATGTTGAACATGATTTAGACAGTAATGCTAAAAAGAATACTAAAAGGCGATATGTTTATCAACAAGACCTAGAAAGTAATCGCATTAAACAAGTAGAACGATATAACAAGAATCTAGAAAAGTATCGCGCTATGAAAGTACAACGATATAAAAAGAATCGGAAGAAAATATTCTTCTTAAAAAGCGACTTCGATATCAACAAGATCGAGAAAATAATCGCTTTAAAAATCTGTGTCGGTATAAATAAGATCTAGAAAATCGTATAAAAAGGCGTTGTCAGTATAAAAAAATTCAGTAAAAGAACGTGCCCGAAAACAAATATATTATTTTCTACATTCTGAACTAGAAAGACAAAAAGCATTACCTTCTGCTCATAAGTGGCTTTACAATAAGCGATATTATCAGAAAAAACGTTCTAATTTGATACTTGGAAAGAAAACTCACGTTATTGCCAAAAATATTAGTAAAAAATATGTCAAGATTCGATCAAGAAATGTTAGAAAACTTCATGATTCTGCGGAAATATTAGTTAAAAATATTTTACACAAGCTCAATATTACAGATTGCAGCAAAGGTTATATTGAAAAACGATTAGAAGTTGAAAAAGTCATACGCTGGTGTATGTATCTAAGAGACTGTAATATTCGTAATATATATAAAATGTTAACTCTGCTTAAAAACAAATCAGAAACATGTTTGACTGTTGTTGCAGAATGTTCTACAGTTGATGACAAATTACGTGCACTATGTGGCATATCTAGACATACAGCTTCGTCCGAAAATTATTTTGTTGATTCGATTTATCACGATATAATTTCATCTGAAGTCAATATAAGGGAGCCTCTAATAATAAATATGAAAGGACAGACTGAAAATATATTACCCTTGATGGAGGGAAGGGCAAAAAAATCGTGGTTGTGCAATTCTTTATGTAAAATTAACGATCCGCTTCTAATTAATCGATATCAAACATTTCTAGAAGCTATAAATATATGTACTTTAAAGAACGTATCAAAACTCATGCACAATATTTATGAATGTACCGTGAAAACTTCAAATGATAAATTAGGCCATACGCATAGCTGTTATATTGATTTAAATCTTTGTAAAGCGATGTTTGTTCCAATGCAGTTATTATCGCCTCATTTCCCCAAAGTAAAAAATATTAAACGTTTAATGTATCAACTTAAGAATTTTTATCAAAAATTGTTGTATTTGGACGAAGCATTATATTCTGCTGATTTGAATATATTAAATGAAATTGTAACTTCAGCACAAGAAAAAGTAGATATGTACAAGCATCAGCAGACTGAAATAATTTTGAGTGACGATGATATTATTTCCAAATATTATAATGTATTTACGGTTTTGAAAAAACGTTCACTGGACACACCGCGGTATATTTGTATATCGTGTCAGAGATTTTGTTATAAAAGAAATGTTTCTAAAATTAGTGCAAAACTTCAAAAAACACGGAGAGATAATCCAATTTGGAAAGATTTGATGGCACATGTAGAGCAACAAAAACTTAATCCGCAATACATATGTCATTATTGTAATGGGAAATTTCGTAAGGGTTTGATGCCTGCTTACTGCATTCTAAATAATCTCTCTGTAAATGATGTACCTGAGGTAATATCGTCTCTTAATGAATTTGAGAAGTTGCTTATACAAAGAGCTAAAGCTTTTCAAACTGTTGTTAAAATGGGAACAGTTGCTAATAAGAAAATCCCTGAAAGACAAAAGATACAAAAAGTTAAAGGTAGAACACTTCATTTACCACTTCCTTTACAACAGACTTTGAATAAATTATGTTCTAATACTGATCCAATAAACCTAAATCACGAATTTATTTTACTTCGAAATGTTCCAACTAAATAAAAAATTATTTGGGAAGATTTAGTGGATATTAAAAAAGTATTCAAAGCTCTAACATGGTTGAAAAATAATAACCCTTTATATTCTAAAATTGTACTGCCCGAGAGTCACGATAAACTATTTTTAGGGAATTTGGATAATGTGGAATTTGAAATGCAAGAAACAGAAAATGCTGTAGAAACAGAAAATGATGTAGAAACAGAAAATGATGTAGAAGTTACATTAGATGATCAACGTAAGGTAATGCTGACTCAAAAAGATAAAGATGATAGTTATTACGAGCACTATACTATAATTCCCCTACATGAAAATAAAGAAAATCAAACTGCGTGTACCTTATATCAAGTGGTAAAGATTGAGGATGTACCCTTGGATAATCGTGAAAAAAATTTAGATGTGATGTGTTTTCCACATTTATTCGTATTAGGTTGTAATGGCCAATGTGATGAAAGTAGACCGGTGAAACTTCAGGACCATGAATTTATTAAATGTCTTTTGACGTCTATGGATCCGCGATTTAGGGTAGACCCCCAATACCTGTTTTTTGAGTTAAATAGGGGGAATATTCGTCAGTTACGTCGTGGAATTTATCATAAATTGAATATAACTAATCCACGGATTTGTTACAAGGCTGCGGAATGTTTAGATGCTATATCGAAAGAAATTTTGGAGTCCGACTTAAATACAATATTTTCTTCACTTCGAAATACGGAACAATATTGGCGTAGACCGAGAAGTGATTTGTCTTGTATGACACAACATTACGGACCTGCGACATGGTTTCTAACATTAAGTCCTAGTGAATGGCTATGGGACGATTTAGATGAATATATTCATGAAGTAAATGGATGGCAAAACTCTTCATTGAGTACCAGTGTGCTTGTTGCTAAAGATCCTGTATCAACGTCCAGATTTCTTGATAATAAATTTCGGGCAATGCTTGATTTTATTTGTTCCAAAGATTGCCCGATCGGTGAAGTAAAACACTATTTTTGGCGACGAGAATATCAAGGTAGAGGTATACAACATTTTCATTTACTAATTTGGATTAAAGATGCACCGATTTTCGGTGAATCTTCTATTCAAGAAGTCTCTAAATTTATTTCACAATACATAAGCTGCAAAATGCCAGATAAAAATATTTCTCCATTATTGTACAGACGCGTTGATACTCATCAACGACACAAACATAATGATTATTGTCTTCGTTCTAAAAAAGTAGGACGTAAAGTTATTCGTAGGTGTCGGTTTGGATTTCCTCGTCCCGTTACTGAAACACTAAATATAAGAGATGTGCCAACTGCCATAGCAGGTAGAAAACAATTAAAACATAAAAGCAGATTGTACGATCTTCCTCGAACAAATAATGAAGTCGATATTAATGATTATAATCCTGCTATTCTTACTGCATGGGAAGGAAATATGGATATACAATTTATTGGTGAAAAGTCGACATTGCTCACTTGGTACGTTACCAAATATTTGAATAAAGCAGCGAAAAGTGAGTTATCTGATTTTGATCTTGCAAATTGTAAGAATGATAAAAATAAATCATTGGCAAGTGTTCTTTGGAATTTTGGTTTACGATCCATAAGCAGTAGAGAATGTGGAGCTCTTGAAGCTGCTGATACGTTGCTAGGTATTCCTTTATATGGGACTGATCGCAATACAACGATTAAATGGTTAGATGTTAATTCCATACGTCAGAGGAAATTAAAAAATCATAAAGAAATTGAAGCTCTTGATAGTGAATCTACAGATATATTTTTATCTATCTTTAATAGATAATTATTATCCGAATAGACCGAAAAAATTAGAATCTGTGTCTCTTTATGAATTCGCACAATGGTATGATATCACGACAATCAAACCACAAAATAATATTATTGAATACTATAAAATAGATAATAGTCATTACCTTAAACGGCGTCGACGTGGATGTCTTATTAATCATTATAGACATAATGTTAATCCCTCTAGAAAACCTTACAAAAGTAAAAAAATACGCCAAGTACATAAAAAAGCAAAACTACATATGATGAAATCCATAGTTAACTAGCCAAGTACCTAGAAGCAATTCAGTTTGAGGATTTGTAATTTGAAATAATACTTGGCGTGCCCGGGTCGCATTGGACATGCATTCTTCTAAATTTGTACTTCCTTGAGTATTTTCACTAATGACTCGTAAATCTTTGTATTTGGTAATATTAAAACAAATATGTTTACAGTTTTGCACATTAGCGGAGTGATTATAAATATCCCTTTTCATTACTCACTCAATACAAATAATTTACACATAGAGTTTACACAAATTATAGGTACGTACGTTTTAACGACCCGGGCACGCCAAGTATTATTTCAAATTACAAATCCTCAAATTGAATTGCTTCTAGGTACTTGGCTAGTTAACTATGGATTTCATCATATGTAGTTTTGCTTTTTTATGTACTTGGCGTATTTTTTACCGTTGTAAGGTTTTTAGAAGGATCTCATTACTTTTTGTAAAAATTTTTTACATTTCATTAATTTTAAATGTTTTTATGTATTTTTGTATATTGCCACAATAATATGTCATTTTATTTCTGTTGTGAGATCTCATCAAACATAAAAATGTTGGATAATAAAGATTTATCTAATCGTGCAAATCTTCTTAATACTTCTAATTGTCAAATATAAATTGTGACAATTTAAAATTTTCTCTCTCTCCCTCTCTCTTTTTTCTCGGTTTCATTCTATGAGTATAAAATGTTCCAACTTATATCTTAAATTGTCATAATTTATATTTCAAAATTAGAAGAATTATTTCCTTATCATTGCGACGCTATCACGATGATTTCATTTAAAACAAGTAATTTTTAATTTTTTATATAATAGTTTTTGCGATTTATATCTTAATCGTAAAATAAAATATTTTCCATGTATTAAAATCAGTTTTAATTCATAATAAATTAAATCGTGCATCTGTGAACGCACCTTGAGTGACAAAATCGCTTTGCATGGGTATGTGCGAGCATACGTACGTGAGTCTGAAACTGATTTCGGAAAAGGAGGAAAACGAAACGTCACAATTCTAACATTCAGTTACAATATCTCAGGATAGACTGCACCAATCTTATTCGAATTGGTCGCAATCGAAAGCTTGCATCCATATTATGTTATTAAAGTGCCGTTAGATTTTTACATAAGGCTTTAGTTTCTGAGATATTTTAATCGAAAGTTTGTGTGAGGCGAAATTCCGGATAAGCTATACGGTAGCGCGCGACGTTTATGCAATTCTTTCCGAGCAGTTCTGAGTTGTTGATATCATTATTTTTTATATTGCCTAGAGTTCTCTGCTATCAAGAGACACGGTAGTGTCTCACGTCAAGTATACGCGTGGCGAGACCGCACCGTGACACTATTGAAAATACCGTAAACTCAGAAATGAAAAAGTTCTAGCCCTTAGAAATTTTTTCTTTTTCCGAGCAGTTCTGAGTTGGTGATATCATTATTTTTTATATTGCCTAGAGTTCTCTGCTATTGAAAGTACCGTAAACACAGAAATGAAAAAGTTCTAGCCCGTAGAATTTTTTTCTTTTTCCGAGCAGTTCTGAGTTGTTGATAACATTATTTTTTATATTGCCTAGAGTTCTCTGCTATTGAAAATACCGTAAACACAGAAATTAAAAAGTTCTTTAACTGGGTCTATGAATAAACATTTGCAAAGAACTGTTCTAACTAACATGGATTTTGGATTGCGATATGAACTATCAATACATTTTTGTAAATGGCCGTTGTAACTATTAATATGGATTTTTGATTTCGCTTATAGTTTACTGATATACATTGAAGATGGTCTAACGAATAGTTTGTTGATTGATTTATACTCAAATTAAATTGTCATAATATATCGTTCAAAATTAGAAGAATTATTTACCTATCATTGCGACGCTATCACGATGATTTCATTTACACAAGTAAATTTAAATTTTTTATAGTTTTTGCGATTTATATATTTATCTTAAAATAAAACATTACCCAAAAGTATTAAAATCAGTTTTAATTTATAATAAATTACATCATGCATGTGTGAACGGCAGCTTGACGGACAAAATCGCTTTGCATGTGTATGTGCGAACATATGTACGTGAGTCTGAACCTGAATTGCATGAAAAAAGAAAATGAAACGTCACAATTATAATATACGATTACAATATCTCAAGACTGACTGCATCAATCTTGATCAAATTGGTCGCAATCAAAAGCTTGCACCCATATTATATAATAAAAGTGCCGGTAGATTTTTGATAACGGCTTTAGTTCCTGAAATATTTTAATCATAAGTCTATGTGACCTGTCAAATGATATAAATTCCAGATAAGCTATACGGTAGCGCTCGACGTCTATGCACTGAACTTGGTAACGCTCGATGTTTATGCAGTGATTCTCATTGTTCGGAGCTTTATTTTTTACTTTTATGTACTTGGCGTCGCGACGCTACCGCGTCGCTTGATAATCGACCGAAAGAATATTTTTTTTCATTACTGCTTATGTTTAAACCCTGGCGGAAATTAGAGGATCTTAGAGATAGTTGTGATACTTATGCAGAATCATTTCATAAAGTAAAACTGCATCTTACGGAGGCATTGCAATACCATGAAAAGATAGAAGAATTAAAAAAAGCATTTGAAACTGCGCAAGAGTTAGTTCGGCAATTAGATGAAGAATTACAAAAAAACGTGTCTCAGGATGACCCTGACAATCCGATAGGCGTTCAAAATATAGAAGCTGGCGAAGCAATGCAAGATTTTAGAGATCTTGGTAATAAAATAGACGAGAAAATTAATGTGTCTCAAATGATAGCAACCTTAAATACGGATCAAAAAAGAATATTCGATAGTGTCATTGATACCGTAAGGTCAGATAATTCGATATTACGGTTGTATGTTAGCGGAGAAGGTGGAACTGGAAAGAGTTTCTTAATTAAAACCATTAAATGTTGGATAAAACAATATCTCAATAAAGATACCGCTGTAGCGACACCTACTGGCATAGCAGCGTTTAATATAGACGGTTTGACAGTTCATAGATTGCTTCAATTACCTGTTGAACATGGTCATATTCCAAAGTATAAACAATTGTCTGATCATGTGTTAAAAGTTTTACGAGCAGATCTCAAGGATGTTGTTCTTTTTGTGATTGATGAAGTGTCAATAATATCTAATTTGACTTTAATGTACATACATCTTCGATTGTCTGAAATATTTAATACTAACGATTGTGAAGACGGTTGGTTCGGTCAAAAGCACATTCTTTTATTTGGCGATCTGCTGCAATTACCTCCTGTACATGACGATCCTGTTTTTGTACGATTCCCAAATGACAAAATTGATAAATGTATCGGTTCTTTAACTGCTGTTAATTTGTGGACTACATTATTTGATTATGATGAGTTGACGATCAATATGCGTCAGCAAGGGGATGACTCTTATCGACAGTTGTTGTCAAGAATTCGTATTGGTTTATTGACCAATTCTGATTGCGAGATTCTTGAAAATAGAAAAATATCGTTTAAAGGTGATTCTTTTGAATCTAGATTAAACGAATTATGTAATTTTATTAATGATTTTCCGTTGGACATTGTTTATTGCCTACTCGTCATATGTGTGATGTTCTTAATGCTAAAATGTTAAACCGCATTGCTTCGAAAGAGATATTATTAATTGCCGAAGACACGATTGACTGTATTCCATATGTGAGAAAGAAAGTATCAAAAGTATTATCGAATAATGATGATGATAATTCTAAAACTGCTGGACTTTCAAAGAAATTGTAATTAAGATTGGAGCAAAAGTTATGATAAAGCGTAATATTGATGCTACCTTAGGTCTTGTAAATGGTACAATAGCTGAGGTAATTTCAGTTGTACAAGATACGTCTACCGATCGTGTAGAAAAAATAAAGCTTCTTTTACTATCAGGATTAGAATATTTCATTGAAAGAGTGAGCGTTAAATTTAAAGTGGTGGATAGAGCGTTTGTTACTAGAAAACAATTTCCATTGTGTCTGAGTTATGGGATCACCATTCATAAAAGTCAAGGATTGAGCTTACAAAATGCTATTATGGACATAGGCAACTCTATATTTAATTGCGGTCAAGTTTATGTTGCATTATCACGAGTAACGTCTCTAAAAGGGTTGCATTTAATTAACTATGATCCTTCATCAGTAACAGCTAATGAAAAAGCTATTAGGGAATATAATCGACTAAGAAATAAGTACAAACCAGAAGCAGAAATAATTACTGTTGCAAAAGAACGCTATCGCAAAGTGAAAGATGTTCAATGGGCATTGTCAAAAGTAATTGCTTCAATTCAAGAGAATTGTCAAAATCAAAACTTACGACAAAATGTTGCTTGGGTTTTACATGGTTTACAAAATACAGACAATGTTTCGTGTTATGCAAATGCAGCATTACAATATCTAATGCATTTAAGTCCTATTAGAAAACAATTGGTGAAGTGTAATAAATTAGATGTTTTAAGAATGTTGATGCATCGATATGAAAATGCAATGTGCAATTTGAATACATATGCAGTACGGCAATATTTAGGAGAATCGTTTTCAATAAATGTAAAACGTGATGTGTTTGAGTTTCTTACAATCCTGTTCACTAAATATGATTGTATAAGACAACTGGTAGAGCATCAAGTAACTTCTACTAGTCGATGTAAATCTTGTGATTATACAAAGGAATTTACTTGTAAGGATGTAGTTATTTCAATACCTATTAACAATTTGGGGAAAAAAGCTATACTCTTAATGATTTATTAAATGTTACAATTTCACATTGGTGTGAATCTGATGGGTCATGCGAACAGTGTACAGGAAATGATATTTTGTTTAAGAACGAATTAACAGTAACGAAAGATATAGTTATTATTCGTTTAGTATTATTTTCATCTCAAGATGATAAAATGGTGAAAGCAATACGTAAATTTAATATATGCACTATTCCTACAACTAAAGTTTTAATAGCTAGACAAACGTATAAGCTTATGAATGCTATATTTCGTAGTGGTTTATGTATTGAGGATGGTCATTACACGAGTATATGTAGAGAAGGAATGTCTAGTAATTGGACTGAAGCTGATGATGCACAAATTAATAAAAGACAATGGTCTAGAGGTGCTAAAGATATTTATATATTATTCTTACAAAAACTTGATAGTACATAAAGTATATATCAGCTCCCGTATATATACAAGGATACAAGGTCGCTTTGCGCCCATACAGGGTTGGTGAGAGTAAAAGAAGTGTTGATTAGTTGCAAAATTATACTGTAATAAAGTAAGTAACTAATAATTTAGTGCGAAATATATTTCGCTGATCGAAATATCATTTTGCTGATAATAAATGTTATTAATGCTGTTAATAAAACGAAGAAAAAAAGAACTCTACAAAAGTAATGATATCAAACCATTGCGCCAACTATAAAAATGGGTATTTATGCAAATCAGAAAATCTATTATTTTATTATTATGTATACAACATCCTATTCCAATCCAAGCGTTGTTTTAATTCTCTTTAAATATTATTATAGTATTTTTTCACAAAAATGTATGAAATCTTCAAATTGCGCCAAGTGCAGAGAGAATGTATCGAAAATTAATTATTGTACTATTTAAAAAACTTAAGTGGTAGTATTCTTATCAATTAGAAAGAGAATATATGTATATATTGTTTTGAAAAATTATTGTTGTACTACTTTTAAAAAATAAAAAGTGATACATATCTTTTTATTGTCACTCTTCCTCTTCCAATCCAAGTGGTAGTAGCTTTCATTTATCACTTGGATTTTAATTTGTTTGAATTCTAATGGAAGGAATAGAAAACATAATAGAAAAGAATAAAAGAGGTTACAGTACAAAATGTAAAAAAAATAACATTTAGTTACTGCAAAAAACTTGGCGCTGCTAGACCGAGTAATACGAGAAATGCTTTTCTCTCTTTCATCGTTTAAGGCCCAATTTCTTCACCTCTCGATAACTTTATCCAAAAGATATCTCTGTAACGATGCATATGGTTGCATCGTCTGTATGCCGCCCGCCCGACCATCGGCGGGCGAGGACAACGGGCCTCGAGCCCGAATAAATAGTCGAATCGCCGAACACGGGCGGAGAAAACCGAGCGAGGCCGTAGCGTCGCGTCAGCCGCTTTCCGTACAGGCCGCTCCGTGGACGCGGCGCTCGCGCGTTTCACAAGCCCTCTCCGCCGACCCGAAACGCGCGACAAACAACGCGTATCGCGAATAAATAGCGGGCCGAGAAGCGCTCAAGAGGAATCCTGCCTCGTCAACCGAACCGCTCGGATCGACGCTCCCGAACCCTTACCCGCTACGAGTCACGGACGAAACCGGGGGGTCAGGAGTTCCTGGTCTCCGCCGAGTGCATCTCGGCACCGTCACTCCGAAACGGACCCTTCCTCCCGTTCCCGTCTCCCCGGGGGTTGCGGATACCAGGGGTGGAGAGTGCTCCGCCTCTGTCGAGTGCATCTCGACATCCGCCCGGTCGCCGCCCGCCCCCCCCCCCCCGGCCTCTACGACGGACCAACCCACGGGGTCGAGCGTACTCCGCCTCGGCCGAGTCTTCTCGGCACCCGGACGTCCAGAGCGCGCCGGGCACCCGGTTCCACTTCCCGCACCAGGCCTACCGCGACCGCACCGAGCACCGGGCCCCGCGGGAAGCCCGGCCTCCGGCCGCACGTCACCGCCGCGCGCGCGCCGCGTCGCGAACCGCCACGACAAGCGGGCCTCGGGTCGACAAGCCCGCGCCCCGCGACTACTGTAAATCGCCTGTACATAGACGCCTTTGATTGATAAATATAAGCTAGTGAGTAAGGGACGACCCAGCTCTCATTTTTCGCCCTGCACCTACCCCGGACCCTCCGCCACGAACCACATCCGCAACGAGCTATACCGAGTGCCCCGCGTACGGAAGGTCGTTACATCTCGTAGAATCAGTTTTCTTCACCTTTGTAACCTGACAGAATATGGTAATTTATAATAACATTCTAGACACTTTGTGTCAAAAGTGAGTAGTACGAAGAATAGCTATCCGTTAAATACGTAATCAGAGGTTTCAATAAAGAAAACAAATTTTTAGTTATCTGGAAGATAGCTATTGAGAGGTATGAAGAAACTGGGCATAATAGTAGGTGTGTATGTTCTCTCTCTCTCTCTGTCTCTCTCTCTCTCTCGCCCCCCTCTCTCTCTCGCCCCCCCTCTCTCTCTCTCGCCCCCCTCTCTCTCTCTCGCCCTCTCTCTCTCTCTCACTCACTCGTTCTCTCGCAAATATATCTTTTCTCACTCCAACTTCTTGCACTACATCGCGTCGTACACTTATCGTACACCAACCGGCGGAGTTGCTGTCCGTATATCCGTGTGACTTACACATGACGGTCGGGTCGATAAGTTAGAGTTTTCTAATGTAGAGTCTCTACATATGATCGTTATGTGTGAGTCACACGGATATACCAACAGCATCTCCGCCGGTCGGTATAAACGGAGCTGCTGCCATCTCGATGAGAAGAACGAACTGTACAAACGACGATGACGATGACGTCGACGTTTCTTAATCGAAAATTTGTCAATTTCAGACTTTGCATCGCCATATCTCCGCTCGTAGGGCACGTAGAAGAAAAATGAAAACACTTTTATTACATAATTCGACCCCAAGCTATCCATTGAGCCTACTCTGAACTTGATCTGTTCAGCGGTTATTGAGATCTAATAATCTGAGTGTCTGCGAAAGCGTCGTTTCGCGTAAAAGAGTCACGGTGCGGTCTCGCTGCGCGTATACTTGGCGCGAGACACTACCGTGTCTCTTCCCAGTGAACACAGTTTCTAACAGTTATATAACTGAGAAGTTACAAGTAATATTACGTCTGTTATACTCTAGACAACATAACAATAATATAAGATGTTATTTATAAGTAATATTATCAGAATTACATTTAGAATACATAGTAAATATATAACAATTTTTATTCAGGTAATATTGCATACGATGATTTATAATATTACGGCAATGTAATTTGTAACACATAATATTACAAATACACGTTATATGGAAACACGTTGATATTTATATTAATTTTGTAGATAGTGCATACTTATTTGTCTGTAGAAACTGATTAGTTATTTATTTTTATTACTGAGTTCGGTATAAGGTTTGGAACAAAGTAAAATAAGAGTACAGAGCAAATATAGTGCATTAACTATCGGAGAAAAGATTTGGCTACAAATAGAAGAAATCAGCTAAATAACCTCAAATATTCTAAAGGAGAACTAAAGGTATATTGACGGTTATATATGTCACTAAACAATTTATATAATCTTTACTATATTTCTAGGTTATTTCATGAAATATAAAAATTTAATGTGATTTTACTATAGTAACAATTATAAAATATGCCAAAAGAACTACAGTATTTGTCGAAGAGACGAAAAAATCAGCTGATTCGTCAAAAAATTGAATCCTATAGAAATACGGATATTTGTAATACTGGTTCTTCTTCAGATCTTATTAATGTTGTTAACGACAAATCAACCACCATTGATGACAATTTTGGAAGATTCTGTTCTTCGGATTCGGAGTTTTCTTCTTCCACTTTTTCATGTATTTCACCTGTAGTTGAAAATTATGAAGACGATACTGACTCTTCAGGTTCAAATTTCTCAGAGAGTGATATAAAAAACCAAAATTTAGATTTTGATGAAAACAAAAGTGAGAACAGTTTACAAAGTAGGTTACGATCTTGGGTAAATACAGAAAAAGTTTCTCAGAGATCTGTTAACAAACTATTAACAATATTGCGTGATAATGGACATAAAGCTTTGCCTCAAAACGTCCGGACTTTAATGAATACACCCCGAAGTGTTACTATTAATAAAATGACAACAATGGGTAACGGTTCTTACATACATTTTGGACTTGTCATCGGTCTTCAGCGGTCAATTGGAAAATATTTGGAACAAATTGCAAATTCTGTGAAATTGTTAATTAACTCTGACGGAATGTCTTTGTCGAAAAGTTCCAGGAGTCAATTTTGGCCTATTTTAGTGTCAATCCAAGCGGAGGTTTATACGAAACCTTTTGTTGTAGGAATTTATCACGAATACTCGAAGCCAAGAAATGCAAATGAATTTTTACGATCTTTTTGTTAATGAAATGACAGAAATTCAACAAAATGGTTTTTTTTATGGCGGAAAGAAATATTTAATTGAAATTACAGGCATTGTTTGTGATGCTCCAGCAATGGCTTTTTTGATGTCTACAAAAAGCCATTCTGGTTATTTCAGCTGTCATAAATGTACTCAGGAAGGAGAATACATTAACTCTGTAGTTTTTCCAGAAACAAATTTCACAATGAGAACTGACGAATCATTTCGTAATAAAACACAAGAAGAACATCATACAGGTGATAAAATTTTACAGGAACTGAATATTGATATGGTTTCTCAAGTTGCAATTGATTATATGCACTTAATATGTTTAGGAATTACGAAACGTCTTCTTTTCTGGGTGAAAGGACCGAACAATATTCGTTTAAGTAAAAATAATCAAAAATATTTGTCTGATGCAATTGTAGCAACTAAATCGTCAATTTCATCTGAATTTTCAAGATTACCTCGCACTTTAACAGAGGTCGATAAATGGAAGGCTACAGAATTCCGATTATTTTTGCTTTATATAGGCCCAGTGATTTTGAAGTCAATAATGTCTGCTACATATTATATTCATTTTCTTACATTGAGTATTGCAATAAGGATATTATGTGATCCGAATATGTGTATAGCATTAAACGATTATGCTCATCAGTTATTAAAACATTTTGTCACTAATTATGAAGTTTTATACGGACGACAATTCATGTCGTATAATATCCACAATATCCACAATTTATTACATTTAGCCAACGAAGTTAAAACTTTTGGTCCATTAGATAAATTTAGTTGTTTTCAGTTTGAAAACTATTTAAAAACTGTACGAGAAAAAATTCAAAATTCTCCAAAGCCATTGGAACAGATATATAATAGATTACACGAAAAAAATGAAATTCCCGTTGTAAAAGAATTAAAATCATATCCAATTAGACATTATACGAAGACAGGAGCTATTAACTGCATTGAATTTAAAGATTTCACAATTACAAACAAACACCCGAATAATTGTTGTTTGTTAAAAAGTAATGCGATATTAGTTATAAGCAAAATTATAATAAATAACAATGAATTATATCTTATTGGTGATCAATTTTCAGCAGTTAGGCCGCTGTTTATAGAACCTTGCAACTCATTAAGACTTAATATTTGTGAACTTCATAATTCTCCAAGTGATGAAAATGTGACAAATTCACTCTCCGAAGTTAAAAACAAGTGTTTAAAAATTAATTCAGGACGAGAAACGTCAGCAATTGTTCCATTGCTTCATCATGTAAATTAATAATATTTATATATTTATTATGGCAAATAAATGTTTTAATATACTATAAACTTTTTGTTTATCATATGCAAATATTTTTTCTAATTTTGCGAAGCTATTTATTTATTTAACGTTATTTAACGAAGTTCTTTTCTCTTGTACTCGCCATCTAAAAGAAAAATAATTCTTTATTTTTTATATTTTTCATAATTTTTATAAATTTCAATACTTTCAAAATTATGCTAAAAAGAATGACGTTGAATAAAGTCAAGTATATTGTAGAAGTAGGAAAAACAAGAAAAGATATTAATTTTGTTTTACTGTTTTATTTAATCTCTATATTATTATATTTAGAATAATAAATAGAATAATAAAGTTAAAAAAAGAAATGGAACAGTTCTAAAATTTACAAGAAACTAAACTGTATTTTTATTTATAATGAATAGAAGTTAATTATTTGTAAAAAACAAAATAATCCAAAACAGCAATCAAATTTGATGCCTCAAATTAGAAGCTAATTGACTCTTAAGAATGCTATTCCGTGACTAGACGCGAATAACAAAAATGTCGCTACTACGCTACTAACAAGAAGAGCAGAGAAGAGGAGAGTCTAACAAAGGACACGAGAGTCTAACAAGGACGTGTAGACGAGTTGCAGCATTGTTTTTGTATTTTTCATACGTTTACGTAAGTGTAGCATATATAAAGAGTATATTTGTAGCTGTAATACGAATTTTCTACATATAGATAATATAGATAGGTTATATAAATGAACAGAGGTTAAGTAAAAGAAATTCTACAATTTTGCTATAAGCAGTCTCATAAATACAATTCTTATTTGTTTTGTAGAATGGCTTATGCAGTTGTATATTTTGTTGATAATTCCGTGTCGGAAATACCAACAAATTGGATACATGAAGATGAAAATGAAAGTATGTGCTGGTGGCCACCAAGCTCTGTAAAAAACATATCAACATTAATATCGAAAAGGGGGAAACCTGACAAAAAGTCATGGAACTTAATGTCTGTGACAATACAAAAATACTTTGGTTAGAATAATCTTAGTTTATGAAAATGTTTGTAGTATATTTGTGCACTATTTCATTTTTTATCTTTCTCTTAGCATCAGTGGAGAAAGCCAGAAAAGCTGCAGAAAATGATTATTATACATCAACGGATGATTAATGCATGGGTAAAGGGCAACGTAAAAAACTACCTAACCGCTTCATTTATTCAGATGAAGATAAAGATAAAGATACAGATACAGATACAGATACAGATGAAGATGAAGATACAGAAGAGAACACTAAGGAGACCACTAAGGAGACCACTAAGGAGAAAAATTATAGTTGTAAAAAAAATTTGAAAGTTTATGGTAGAAAAAAAGTAAATACATCTATTAATAAAGAAGATTCTGAAGATAATTTTGTGGAGAATGAACTGAACATAAATGAAGCTCTTCCTATGTGGCCTGCAGAAATACAGAGTTCTCAAAATAATGCCGATATTGTTAATTCTATGATGAATAATAATCAAGACGATGGTGAGTTTCTTATTTCTTTGTATTTTAATCCTAAACATATATATCTTTTTAAATTTATATTTCAGCGATGCAGAAAACTGGACGTGAGTTATGTAGAAACCATTCTGGAATGTCAGTATGTAAAAGTAAAAGTAGTGCTTTCGAAAAGACGTTGAATACGAACAAAAGCATAGAAACTGATACTGCATTAAATATGTTGGAGAGAATTAACGGTAAAGTTCTTTTTTTTATTATAAACATTATCCAAATTGATAAATGTAACAATTCTATGTACAAATACGTATTTAAAAATTCAATTTTTATTATGTTTTATTATAAATATAGAAAATATGCTATTTATAAATATTATAAATAGTATAAATAGAATTATAACAGTATATTATAAGTAGTTATAAATAGTATATTATCATTAAAGAACATCCTTCTCTTCCATATGTATCATTATAAAATTGATTCATCATATTAAATGAACTACAAAGCAAAAATAAATAATTTTATTTTATTCAGATTTATTATTTTATTATTTATAAAAATTATATTAATTTCAGAAAATGTTGAACATTTAATGAGGGCTGTAGCAGAAATGCACCTACAATTAGATGATGTTTCAGCACAACTGGCTAATAAAGTTATCCGCAACGGTCAAAATAAATCTAACACAGACAGAATTAAAACGTTCTTACCATTAAAATGTATTGATGATATTAAAAAAATTGAAGTTCAGTTAAAAAATGACAAAACTTTTTATAATGAATATGTAAGTACACCTAAAAAAAATTGATTCTACATTTTGCATAATTAATGGATTGTTTTATTTCAGGAAGCTTTTATACAAAAAATTGGAGGCCATTCTCCAAGAGAACATGTTAGAAATATTTTGACAAAAGTATTTTGTAACGAATGTGCAATGGCGTGCTCTTGGAAAGGACGCAGACAAAATTTTCCTGTTGCAAAATTATTGATGATTACAGCAATAAAAGGTATATTCACTTACTATTCTTTTTTATTTACTATATTGCATAATGGACAATTAAAAGGATTTTGTCTTTTTATAGAAGTTATTTTAGGACATCACGTTGTAACAGAAAAAGAGCTGGATACAATATCTGCGGAGTGGTTCCGATTTGCAAAGCAACGGAAAAATCGAGAGGAAAAGGAGAATTAAAATTAAAAACAAATCTAACAGCTTGTTATGATATTATCTATTACTTTTATATATGTATAAGTTTACTACACAATTTCAAATGCATTACATATTTTATTTCTGTCATGAATATCTAAGACTAAAAAACTTTTTGTTTATAAATATTTAATATACGTTTAAATATATTATAAATTTAACTTCAGTGTTGAATGTCAAAAGTTTAAAAAACTGTTTGTATTAAATGTATTGAAATAAACAAATAAACATTAATTTTTTATTTTTATAAAAATTTCTATTTATTTTGCTAATTATATATATATATATATATAATTTATATATATATATATTTTTATATATATCTTGCTAACCTTTTATATATATATATATATATATATATATATATAAAAGGTTAGCAAGATATAACAAAGAACATAATATTTATATTCCATTCACTTAATCACAATATAACAGTCATATTACAAACGAAATGTCTCATACATAACAGTAACATAACAAGCAATATAACATGTTATATATATGAGTAGGAAATAATAACTAACCAGTAACTTACACAAAATGCTTTTGTAATATTATTTGTTACATTTCATTTTGTTACAGCAATATAACATTAATATAACTGTGTTCACTGGGTTGATGTATGACTTCCATCTCCGAAACGTTTACCATCTTCATCCATATCTTTGAATATTTGAGGATATTTTTCGATGACGTTTTTAGCAACTATTTTAAATGCTTTAGATGGGATAAATTCTTGTATGTTTCTCATTTCTGAAACTATACGATTTACAACAGCATGTATTACATATTTGCTACGGTTTCCTGCTTCTAATTCTTTAAGCACTGTAGATTCCAAATTGTCCCAAGGTATATGAAAATTTGTCCAAGTTTCATAATTGTCTGATTTAATATGCGACACAGTTATTGGAGATGAAGCATGTCATGTACTTGACAAAGATGACAAAGTAGATGCAGAATCACTTAGACTTAGAGTATCCGCTGATGCTGTACTGCGTAATTCCGTCTCATTTTGAGGTGACCAAAATTCTTCTGCTTGCAGTAACATAAAAGTTTCGCCGGAACAAAATTTTAGAACATCATTATCATCGATATTCGTACCATCCTTTTCCATAACAAGAGTGGAACCATTAATACCAAGTTTGCTATTACTTTTTGTAATAAGTTCAGGTAACATGTTATCCGAATGATGAATTACCAATGAGATTTTTTGTTTTCTATTGGCCGACCAAACTTTAAATAAATAAGACATCTGCAAAACAGAAAATATATACACATGTTATACATAATACTAAATAATAATACTGAACAATAAGTATTACCAAAGTATTACTCACATAATGTCATAGGTTAAGAGGCGCATATTTAAAGATATAAACGGCAATGGAATTTAAGTGAGTTTCAAGAATAGGATGTGGAATAAGTAAAGCAGAGTATGGAAACAAAGACATTTTATCGATTTTATGTTCTTGATCTTTAATTTCGAATTGTTCATATATTCCAAAATCAGAATTATATACAACTTTTATCGTGGTACCCAGAAAATATACATTTGAATAAGAATTACTTATTAAAAAATATTTTATTTTGCATATGATAAAGTTATCATAACAGTCTTTTCCTACGCAGATACACATATTTGTTTGATATGTAATGCCTTTGAAAGTAATTTGTGAAGCTATATATTTAAAATTTTCATTCCTTTTATCATAAAAATAATCTATTATAACGGATGAAATATTGTTACTAAAATTTTCTGGAATATATTCTTCTGCGTTATCCACTATTACCAAAGAACAGTATGTATTTTTTGGAAGTTGACTTTGTAAATAGTGATGTTTATATGATAACGATTTTGTTATGTTCTTATAATTTTGCGTATGCTTGATAATGTTTTTAAAATATCCATGTTTACTTTCAAATTGTAAAGTCCATAAATGTTTAAGCGGACCAAAAGATACAATTAAAGAAGGATAATGAGAAATATAATGGTGTTTTGGTCTGAATTTTATGTTTGGAAAACATTTGGATCTTAACAATAAATATTCATTTATTTTCTCTTGCAATAGCGCAATCTGGCCAAAGGATAATGCACAAGCAAAAATCAAAGAACAGATTTCTCGAAGATGCAGTATTAATAACCAAACTTCATTTTCAGTATCCTTAATTGAATCAAAGATAGCTAAAGGACATATCAGTAGTAATCTTTTAACTTGACTTGCAGTACCAGTAATTTTGCACGAATCTTTTATGAATGGAATGCTGTTGTATTTATTTTCATTTAGAAATTTTATTTTTTGGAATCGAGAATTTAAAAGTTATAAGTAAACCATCCTTCTTTAACAAAATATTTAACACAATACATAAGATCATAAGGAATAATACCTTCTAGAAGATCATGAGCTGCGCAGGATGGTAACCCTGGATTACATACATGAAAATAACTAACAAGGAGAACCTCCCAAGTGTAAGTCTGAGATCGGGATGAGCTTTTGTAGAATAAAAGGGCTTTAAGAGTAAGTAAACACCTGTTTAGACTTAAGGTGCTATGAATAGCCGTTTCAGAGAAAACAACAATTAAAAAGAACCCCGCACATTTTATAAGAAAAAATCGGCTCCGGTCAAATTGGCTGAAATTGAAATATGTTGTAGTTTAGGTGATGCTGATTAAAAGTTTTCTTAGGCAAAAACGCCGAAAATAAAAAATATAAAAGATACGACGACTTAAAGTGAGCAAAATTGGAGTTTAAAAAATGTTTGAACACGTATATTAAGTTAATATATAAATATCTGCGTGTATGTGCGTGCATGTACGTGTATGTGCGTGCATGTACGTGTATGTGCGTGCGTGCGTGTGCGTGTGTGCGTGTGTGTGTGTGTATAGCGGTTCAACCGAATCGCGCTTTCCTGCGGACCCGCCTTTAAGACAACCGCGCACATGCGTGCGTATATATATACACACACACATTTATATACCTGCATATTAATATATTTTTTCAATATTTATATATTAATTCACAGGTTGAAACGTTGTGTATTTACCAGCAATAATATAGTTCGGTCGGATCAACTTGACTTCTTTTAATTTATATATTAACTTATCAAGAGACACGGTAGTGTCTCACGCCAAGTATATGCGCAGCGAGACCGACCATGTACTGTTACGCGAAGCGACGCTTTCGCAGATACTCAGATTATTAGATCTCAATAACCGCTGAACGGATCAAGTTCAGAGTAGGCTCAATGGATAGCTTGGGGTCGAATTATGTAATAAAAGTGTTTTTATTTTTCTTCTACGTGCCCTACGAGCGGAGATATGGCGATGCAAAGTCTGAAATTGGCAAATTTCACTTAAGAAACGTCATCATCATTATTATTATTATCGTCGTCATTGTCGTTTGTACAGTTCGTTCTTTTGAACTAGATGGCAGCAGCTAATATCGGTTTTCTCGCGTGCGCCAGAGATGTAAGATGCGATAAGAGAGCATGTACGACGCGGGCTGCGGTCCAGTTGATGCTTCAGATGCTTCAAAGAAAAGGGATAGAAAATGTTCTGAAACACTTGAAGCTGCAACACCACGACGACGACGACGACGACGACGACGATAGAGAATGAGAGAGCGAGAGAGCGAGAGAGCGAGAGAGCGAGTGCTATGCGCACGCTATTTTATTTTTCAATATTAATAATGTTTTCGAATAATAATATTCATCTATTATTTATTATATAATAAATACCACAAATCCTATTCTAAAAAGGCGTTAAAGGTGTTATATTTATTTCATCGTGTTTCATCAATATACAAATTTGACAGAATTGACAGCTGCCGTTTTCACGTTCCTAAGAAATAAAAATTAAAATTGTCAATATAACCGCACTTACAGCCACTATGACATTCTGACATTCGCAACACGAAGTTCAAGTCACATGAAGTTCGAGCCAAGCGAGAGAACCAATTAGCATCGCGGAAAGGAGGCCTCAACTATTAGATAAAAAAGAACTTCACGAAGTTAACACGCCTCTTTTAGAATAGGAAACATGTAAGTTAATATTTTTAAAAACCTTGACAGGACTAGGGCTTTTATCTCCTCATATATTACAAAAAAGAATAACATACTTTACACTACAAAATGTGTGAAATCACAACAAAATTACCTTTTTAAAAAAAGGTACAAAAAAGCGCCAAGTATACGCGCCTGAAGTTCTTTCAAAAAAGGACTCTACAAAACTAATGATATAAACAAATTACGCCAACTACAATGGGTATTTATGCAAACCAGAAAACCTATTACTTTATTATTACCCTTTGGCCGATATTCATTGTTGATTCTGATTTAAGACCATCTTAAGTACAATTATAAGATATTTGAAACCAATCACACAGTCGTATTAGCATCTTAAGACATTACTTCAGATCGTCTGGAAATAAGAATGGACTATGAATACTAGCCTTTGATATTAAAAAATAAAGGACATAATAATATTAAGCAGATATTTTTATACGAATAAATATTTTAATACATAGAAATATATTTATTAATACAAATAAGTGTTTTTTTCAAAATGCTTGGCGCTGCTAAACCGAACTTTCAATACCAATTTATTGCAAAAAATGTCTCTCTTTAGCCAGGGTTCGAACACGAATCTCCCTACAATCCATAACGTCTTTACCAATTCGACTACAGCTATAAAAAGTGAAGCAACAAAATCGAAATAACATAATCCGTAGAGATTCCCTTTAAAATTCGAGTTATAATGTGTTGTACTGGGTAGGTGTAACTAGGGGTGGCTTTCTGCTCATAGGGGTGGAGCAACAAAATCGGGATTGACGAAAATGTAAAGCAACAAAATCGAAATGACATAATCCGTCGTAATTTTTCCTGAACTTCGAGTTCTAGGATGTTGTGCTAAATGCGCAATAGTTAAGCTAAGGGTAGTGTTCCGATCATAAGGGTGGCGCAAGAAATTTGTGAATGAAGCAACAAATTAGCAACAAAATAGCACTAAATAATTATGCCTTGTTTTTTATTTAAAAACATTTTTTTAATATGGCTGTGCTAACTTTAAACTTAAGCTAGCACAGCCACTGTGTTTTAAGAAATGGCTGCAGCAACAAAATCCGGAATAGAGCAACAAATTAGCAACAAAAGAGCACTAAATTTCTATGAATGTTTTATTTGATTGTGCTAAAGTGGCTGTGTCAGCTTAATAGGCGTAATATATCCCAAATTTACTTTGCCTTGTATGATGATATAAGTGTCTATTAAAATCTTTTGTATTTGTGAAACAGATATTACAATCTTTTTCTCTGCAACGATAAATTATGTCTATTTGTTTACCGCAATTTTTAGTATGCCATCTAAGAACATGTTTTTTAAAGTTAAAATATCTATTGAACTGTTTTCCGCAATCTTTAAAGAAACAAGTTATTCGTAAATTAGGCATGTTTTTATGAAAAACTTGATGTTTATTGTACAAAAGAATAAAAGGAAACATGGAATTACACATTTGACATGTTAGCATTTTTGATTGAAAAATTAGTTCTTAAGCCTGAACGAAAAAAATCGTAAAGTTTTAAAGAAGTAAAAGGTAAAAGTGAAAATATTCCAGGATAACTGTAACAAAATTGTTATGTACAATTATAAAAACTAATAAAATTTTGTGAATATCGGTTTCACGTCGATACAAACATTTACATCCAGTATGTAACATAGTTGTTCTTATGTATAAAAACTTACTTTTTTTCGATAAGCTTTCTTGTACTTCTTGAAGTTCGGTCAGCGACAGTATCGAATTTTACTTCTGTACTTGCACAACAAAATCACTTTATACTGATTTTATTACTCGTGAAAAATGTCACGCAGTAAATTAACGTTTCAAACTGCTCGGAACCAGTGCTCGGAACGATCTGCCTGCTTTCGAGAGTCACATCTTTTCTAACCGCTCACCGCGTAACAACGACTGTTTATTTGTTATAACGCGCGACGGCGAGTCTTCAGGAGCGTATCGTATGGGATGGATTCGGAGAGACGCTATTAGCGCTATGTAGCGCTGAAAATCTATAGTATACGTGACATGACTATAGATTTTCAACGTTAAATAGTGCTAAATAGCGTCTCCCTGAATCCAGCCAAGGACTATGAAAACGCATGGTACTACATACACTAATTTCGAAATTATGAGCATCCTCATTGTTCTTGCGATACGGGATTTTAGATAATGTTGAGCAGTAGAAGGAGACAAGCATATAATTTTCTGTCCTCTACTCTCACTCGGGCGAGTTATCGATACGACAGTTGAACAGTTGTTCAACAGTTGAAACAGTGGCAGCGTAAACTGTTTGACATAAATATATGCATAAAAATATACCTTACCGAAAATGAATTGTCTAACCAAAAGTTTTTAATTTGAAACTTATGTTGCAACGTAAAAAAACTAAATGAGTTAAAAATGATTGCAAATTTCTAATAATTTTTTTATTTTTGTAATATATATTTACGTAAAAATTCAGCTGTAGTATGTAAAATTATTATATGATATGTAATATATTATGATATACTATATAATGTTACACAAAAATTGTATATTTACATAACTCTATAAATTATACTTTTAATCTTGTAATTTTTTGCAAAATATAAATGATTATTTACACAACAAAGAGTAAAAAAACAATTGTTTGTAAAAGTACATGAATTTATACATTTCCATTATTAATAATGTAATCGTTACACTCATTTTTTATGTAACTTTACATACTTTTTTTACAGTGTAGCGCTGTAGTGATTGGTTCCTTGTAGTCACGCGTCGCGTGTCTCACACCGCATGTTGTGGAAATCAAACAATATAGCATCAAAGCTTGACACCGCGTTTGCGGTGTGAAAGATTCTCAACAATTTCGGTGTTAAAATTCACACCGAATGATTTAACTACATGGGTGTGGTGAAATTTCACACCAATATTTCTTAGAGTGTAGATATTCCGTCTCCTACTTCAACAAACGCGAATCCATCCTCTTCTCCCAGCTACTCCCTTCTTTCCCTCCCTGAATTGTCTTCGCGGTGGTATTCACCCATCCCCTCTCCTGAGCTCGAGCAGATCCTGAACTCGGCCATCCCTTCCCCAATTCCCGAACTGAGGCCCGAATCATACCTTCCCCCACCACCTCCTGTCTCTGAAAACCCCGAGTTTTCCGGGCTACCCATTCCAACCATCTCAGCGTTAAGGAAGTTCTCCCAGAGCGCTTTCCACCTGTTATTCGAGTACTTCCTGGATTTCTTCCCCACTTACTCTCTTCCACTTCCACCTAATACTGTAACCTGCGAACCAGGATCTATAAATATACCTGCTCTCAGAGACGCAGTCGGGAACGCTGGTCCCAACACATTTGTATCTTTCATAACCCGCCACCGCGTCCATCCTGTATTGATCCCCGCGTCTTACATTAGAGAATTTTTGTATAATTTTACTTCCGAAATTTAGGTATAATAATGTAATTTAAAATTATAACGTTTTGTACATGCATCAATACCATTTTGAAGTTACCAAAATTTTAGTTTTAATTTAGAATTAATCAAAATTTATACCAATTAATAATATGTATTTGATAATTTCAAAAATATTCAAAATTATAGTTATTTGTATCGTTAGGAATCATTAATGTAACCATTTGACAAAATATTCAAAATTATAGTTATTTGTATCGTTAGGAATCATTAATGTAACCATTTGACAAAATATTCAAAATTATAGTTATTTGTATCGTTAGGAATTATTAATGTAATTATCTGACAAAATATAAAAATGTTACTTGGTAGAAGGTAAAACAAAATTATATTCATTTAACTACCCTCGCTTCACTCTCTTCCTCGACAGTTCGTACAGGTCCTATCCTTGGTAATAGGGATTCATTTCCCTTACCTAAAAAGGACCGTCGAGTTGACCGTTTCGACTATTATAGGGTAGAGCGACCTTGGTCGTTGACCCAAAAATCGAAGCGTATCTGTCGGCTCGAACACGAGATTCTGCGGCTGTGTGCCAAAGAACCTCGAGAGGCGTCTGGTTGCGCCCTTCCTCGAGTTCACGGAGCTCTGGACGTAACAGTACGTAAAAAATGCAAATAATAAGTTTATACTTATTGTGCAAAGAATAAGTTAACTACTTCAAAAGTTATACTATACTTATACTACATATCATATCAAATGAAGTAAAAAATTACATGAAACTGAAAAGTTTATGTAAAGTAATAAAACAATCCTGTAATTAATGCAAAAATAGACTGAAAAGCAATTAAAATTTTTAGGTTATGTAAACTGCTTGACAGTGAAAATGAACTAAAGAAATCGCATAAAACATAAAGAAAACTATACAATCTTATATAATATTGATACAAGTAACATTTAAGATTAAATATACTTACAAGTTTCCACAGAAAACGTTAAAACGAAGCACGAAAACTCATTCGTATACACTTGACCGGAACTGAACGTAATTTTAAGGAACTGTTATATGCAATCGTTTGTATTTCGTTTGAAGAGTAATGAAGTGTGATTAAAAAGGTTTGTGAGTTCCTCAGTTAATTGTAATTAATTAATTATTTTTGCTTAATGTATTTAGCCAGAACAGATTAGCCGGAATAACTTCAAACGATATTGTTATGGAATCGTTTGTATTTTGTTTGTAGAGTAATGAAGTGTAATTAAAAAGGTTTGTGAGTCTCTCAGTTAATTGTAATTAAATGTTTATTACTCGGTAGTTAGTCGGAATCAGAGAGAAGAATGAGAGGTGTCATGGGCCACACACTTGACCGGAAGTGGACGGTTTTTTAAAGAACTGCTATATGCAATAATTAATTAATTATTTTTTGATCCCGCACTTAGCCAGAATGAATAAATTGAACAAAGATTTGACATGGAATCGTTTATATTTTGTATGAAGAGATATGAAGTGTGATTAAAAAGGTTTGTGTGTGATCCAAATATTTTTAATTTAACTCGGAAGTTAGCCGAAATTTAGTTACTCCTGTCAAAAGAAGAGACGCATTCATCGGTAGTTTCCCTTCTATGATGTTGAATGATTTAAGCCAAGAAATGTTGCGTCATTCCAGGACAAACATCGTGGACGTGAAATTTTAGGACGAATATCCGTCGCGTAAAAGCCTTTTACGCGCACGATATTCGTCCTGTGAAATATTAAATCACAGTAAGTGCGTAATTAGACTCGCATAGATCACATTCAAGGCACACGGTATGAGTAAATGAGAGTTTTAATTACACAATGTTGCATAATATGTACATGTAAAGTAAAAATTGCAAAATATTTCACAAATTATTTCTCTTATTTAAATAACGCTGTCAAAATCAAGAGCGAAGCAGGATGTATGTGCTTAAATCTTTAATAATAAACCAATTGTAGTTCACATAAATCACAAACGTTTCGGTCTACATTAGACCATCTTCAGTGTGCCATAATAATATAAACTTATACGCAAGATCGCCGCCATTTAAAACTCGCAATCCACTTCAAATGTATCCAATGATCGTAATAAGTGAAGAATAAATCGTGTATCCAATGGTCGCAATAAGTGAAGATATCATACTTGAAAATCGTAGTCACCGCAAAAACAAATCAGTGTCTAGACCCATGCTTCTGAGTCCACAGTCGCAAAACAAGGGCCAGTCAATAACAGAGTTCAACGGTTTATGTCCAGTTTAGCTTATGTAGATGCTGATAGTAACATGAAATAAAATGACAATAAAATAAAATAAAATAAATTAGAATGAAATTCATGGGAAATCATTGAGAAAAATAAAATTAAAGATGTATAATGACAAAATATAAATAAAGTTACAAACCATAAGTAAACCACACATGAAACTCGATTAAAGACGCACAAAGTCGAGATGTCATATCTTAAAACCGTTCTGCCGAATACCAAAGAGCGACTGGGGTCGAACGCAAACAGTCACACGTACAGACAAATAAGTAAGCAGACAAATAAGGCTAGTCAGAAAACAAATTCAAGAAAGGGAAATATTCGGTCGGTAACGTTTGTGTGTCACTTTGTAAATTCAAAGGCATTGCCTGTTTCTTTATATTCACTATCTCCGAAATCAATCTCTTTCTATATGAATCTTCTTTATCGATAATCCAAACACCATCCCATTGAAAATCATGATTGAAGTCAAATCGATGAACTGAAATGACCGAAGGGCTACCTGATCTTTTGTTAATATCCTTCTTATGTTCCATTATTCTAGTGCTCAATCTACGCTTCGTCTGCCCTATATAGGACGCATCACAGTCGTTACACGTGATCTTATATACAACATTACATTGAGAAGAATTTTCAACCGGATCCTTTCCCGTTCTAATAAATCTTCTCAGCGACTGAGTACTTCGATAAGCCGGAAAAAAACCAAACCTTCTTACGGAATGCGACAAGGATTTAAATATTGATTTCACATACGGAATCGTGAAAAATTTAGTAGTTTCGCTATTATCAGTTGTACTATTATTATTTGTGTAACAGAATTTATATAGCCTGTTATTAATTGCCGAAAAAATAAATTTAACAGGATAGCAGTTTCGTAATAAAATGTCAATCAAAAGCTTTATATTTTTCTCCTGGAACTGTGGGTCAGCAATATTTAAAATTTTATCAATAAGTCCGAAGATAATGCCGCGTTTCTGAGACAACGGATGGTGAGAATAAAAATTCAGATACCTCCCTAAAAAAGTCGGTTTGTGATACCAGTCAAAACTCAATTTTCCGTGATTAAAAATTAACGAAACATCAAGAAAATTAATCATATCGTTATTGCTGTATTCTAAGGTAAACTGTACCCTGTCATGAAACGAATTAAAAGCATTCAGAATGTAGTCAAAATATCTGGGATCAGAAGCAAATAGAATATCATCTACATATCTAAAGTAAACCGGAATATCTATCCCCCCAAGTCTCAGAAAGATTTCTTCTTCAATATCCTGTACAACCATATCCGCAATTATCATAGAAATAGGAGATCCCATGGGAGTCCCAAATATCTGTCTATACGTGCAACCGTTAAAAGAGAAATATGTAGAGCCCAGCACAAACTTGACCGCAATAATAAACTTCTCGCGAGAAATAGATGTCCCCTCAGAAATACAATCCCATCTCCTCTCCACGCTTCTTATAGCCAGGTCAATTGGAATATTTGTAAACATGGAAATCACATCTAGAGAAGCAAATTGTACATTTGGGTTTAAATCCATAGCCCTCAATTTATTGACCAACTCAAAGCTAGTTTTTATGTGACTGTGGGGAAATGATATATTGTTGTAAATGACCTCATGCAGGAAAGAAGCGAAAGAATAGAGTGGACTGTTTACACAAAGTCTAAGAGGGCAATCTTTTTTGTGAATCTTAGGCAGACCGTATGCCCTCGGAAGAGTCCCATCAGTGGAAAACAGCGATCGATATTTAGAATCAGTTATATATCCATTCTTCTTCCATCTAACCAACAAGTCACGTAGGCTATCGATCACAGATCTTGTTGGATCCTTCTTAAC
Organism: Ooceraea biroi; assembly: GCF_003672135.1. NCBI lineage: Eukaryota > Metazoa > Arthropoda > Insecta > Hymenoptera > Formicidae > Ooceraea > Ooceraea biroi. The sequence goes on along the minus strand of NC_039518.1, from coordinate 4,049,782 downwards.
CTCGACATAAGTGTTCCCATCAGACAGCATCGTGAGCATCTTTTCCTTGTAGTCATCTAAATCCATAGCCACCGTCGCATTACCTTTGTCAGCCCGCGTGAAAAGAATATTCGGATGTTCGTTCAAAACACTTTTTGTTGCTTCCTACCAGTCTAACAACCAACGATCCTCAGTGCTCAATTTAATGCTGTCCGAACGCAGCCTATCCAAGACACCAATGGAAAGGTTTCTGATTGATTGCCGCACCGTAAAATTATTGTTATCAATATTGCTTTCAATATGCTTAATAAACTCAACCAATACTCTATCCTTCGAATGATCAGTCAAAGGCATATTAAATCGATCACCAAGCTGTAAAAGAAATTGCACTTCATTAGGCATAGGAGAGCGGGTTAAATTAATAAACCAGCCATCACGTGGTACATCCAAAGGAAGTTCATTATGAGTCACAGACGGCAAAATTTCAATTGCTTGAGAATTAACATTATGAGGTCTCGTAAAAGAATATTCCCATTTTTCACTATTGTCCTGTGCATTAAAACAAAAATATTTAATCGATTTAATACTCCTCAAACTCTCCATTCTGCGTTTTCCAGACAACCTTTCCACTTTATTCATAATCCTAGAGCATTCTCGCAGCCAGAGCCTCCAGCTCAAATGTTCTTGGTATCTCAAAAAGTTATTACAGATTTAAGCACATATATCCTGCTTCGCTCTTGATTTTGACAGCGTTATTTAAATATTATATTGAGCTTATTGTTTATATATTATTTCTCTTATGTTATGTTACTCATACCGTGTGCCTTGAATGTGATCTTTGCGAGTCTAATTACGCACTTACTGTGATTTAATATTTCACAGGACGAATATCGTGCGCGTAAAAGGCTTTTACGCGACGGATATTCGTCCTAAAATTTCACGTCCACGATGTTTGTCCTGGAATGACGCAACATTTCTTGGCTTAAATCATTCAACATCATAGAAGGGAAACTACCGATGAATGCACCTCTTCTTTTGACAGGAGTAAGCTACAAGAATATGCAATAAAAAATAGGGATTTCCATTTAAGAAATTGAAGATGACCTTCATGTGACCTTGACAACACTCTTCAAGATCATACTGATATTGCTATGTAATGCGTTACTTGAAACCCTACAACTTTTGTCTAAAACATTTTTGTCTGCCGTTCTCGGTTTTCGAGATATTTTACCGGTACGGGTGGTCTGGGACACCCTGTATATATATATTTTGCATTTACCTAAGTAGACAAAAGTATAAATGTATAAAAATAATAATGTCGTTCTTGAAATATGTACAATCACAGAAATAGAAATCTATATAAAAACAGATTACAAAAAATTTTAATGGTAAGATTCGAAAGTGCAACACGCGGTGTTCTCGTATAGCAGTCCGTCGCTTCACGCTCTACGCCACGACTGCAACCGGATAATCCCATTCCGCTAATAGATACGTAAGTTGAAAACTGTTAACTAATTGTAGCGACTATTTTACAATGTATCAAGCAGCTTTATCTATCATTAGTGAGAGGATTCTGATACATATATCAAGTGCATTCCAATCGATGAGCACAAATCCTGAGCTTTCCCTAGTCACAAGAGTGTGCTTTTCGCAAATATAAATATCCACGAAGCATTGCAAAGAAACAAGAACATAAAGAATGTAAGCAGCATAAATGTACATATTGTCGCAAGTTCCTAGAAATTGTGATCAAGTGTCGAAAGATCAAAGTAATCACGAAATGTAAAAATATATATACATTATATTATATAGATGCATTTATTAAAGGTGAGTATATGTGATGTGTCGTCAGCATCTACGTATATATGTGTATCTGTGCACGCTTCCTCGCCGAATCAGATACATCAAGTATTTTTGCAATGCTTCGTGGATATTTATATTTGCGAAAAGTACACACTCGTTTGACTAGGGAAAGCTCAAGATTTGTGCTCATCGATTTGAATGCTCTTGATATGAGGGAGACCGGGGCTCGTTGGCACCATTTTTATAATTTCGTCATTCGACTCTTTAAACAACTAATTATAATAATTAAACTGTACTAATATGATAGAGCAAACTTTTCTCTACATTTCCATGCCAGAAACGATCCTGTATACTGCATAGTTTTTTTGTAATGAGTGAGATACGAACGTATTGCATTGTAGCCAGCTTGCCCCGATAGTGGGGTAAATTGATATACATCACGGTATAAGTTGGCTAGGCGTCGATAATTACAACAATTACAATTAGATTTGAGGTTACATTATTATATACACGCATAGAATTGTTTTAGCAGTCTCATATTATACATATATAAAGTTACTTACAATTAATCTTCTATGTATCACTTTTATGTATCACTTCTAAATACTATAGCAATCGTAGGATCGTAGGTATGTTCTCACTTCTCATATAGCAACAATACATAAACGTACCTAACCTAATGCTATGAGCCAACATACCCCATAAAATTTGAGCCAACGTACCCTAGCTTTACATACATTTGATTTAAATCATTTTATTATAAATAATTATTGTCATTATTCAAAATAACATGTGCTAACAGTAACAGAAACATTTCTTTTAACTAATAATGCGATACTTAGATTTATTCTCTCAAGCTAAAGAGTATTAATACGAAAGTTTGAAATACTCAAAAATTTACTTGGCTGCTCTTGAATCAGAATGTTCCTTGTTTTTATTATAATACTTGTTTGATTTAAATGAAACATTGAGAAAAGTATCTATGTTATGAAAGAGTTATTTTGAAGTAACTTTCTTATAGTTCTTTTTGCCACAAATACATTAATTGAACGCAATGCCAACTTGCCTCTTGTGCCAACGAGCCCCGGTTTCCCCTATGTAGCAGAATCCTCTCACTAATGATAAATAAAGCTGCTTGATACATTGTAAAATAGTCGCTACAATTAGGTAACAGTTTTCCACTTATGTATCTATTAGCGGAATGGGATTGTTCGCGGTACTCATAATCGAGAAGGAAAGGAGAGGCAATGATAGAAAAGTCAAGAAATTAAAACTAAAATCGCCGGAGACGCTATTATGTTCTCCAGTATTTCCCGTTATGTTTATATTTTCGCAAACGAAGACCGTGTCGACGAATCGTACGGCCACGTCGCAAGTAGAGCCGAGTTCAGCATCAGCTGATCCTCGCGTGCGAGCGAGAGAGACCGAAATGACAACAACCGAGAAGGTACCGATAAACTGTCTCTTTCGGCTGTTTGTCACACCAAGAACGCGAGGACTGGCCTGATCAACACGGGACGATTCCTTTGTGAGCTGAGTTCGATTTCGACCGGCTTTCTAACATTACGCGCCTACGCAAGCTAGCACGTACAGTCAGCAGTTACTATCTCGGTCTCGAAATCGGAGCTCTTTCCTCCAGACGGAGTTACAACCAATTTTGTCAAGTTTTTGTTGAATTTGTTAAATAAACCGTGACTGTTGGAACGACATCGTTATCACTGCAAAGTTCTCTCAGCAATTCCTCGGAGTTACGTAACGCACGTCCCTCGCTCCCTTCAGAGCGTTCATCAGCAGTAGACCTCGACGACATCGAGCTACTCCCGCACAGGGATTATCAGGTAGCAGTCGTGGCCTAGAGCGTGAGGCGACGGACTGCTATACGAGAACACCGCGTGTTGCACGTTCGAATCTTACCATTAAAATTTTTTTAAATATTTTTTTATATAGATTTCTATTTCCATGATTGTACATATTTCAAGAACGACATTATTATTTTTATACATTTATACTTTTGTCCACTTAGGTATATGCAATATATATACAGGGTGTCCCAGACCTAACGTAACACCGGTTAATGGTAGATACCTGAGGTGATTCTGAGACGAATTTTCCTCTTGCAAAATGTCGAGGGTGGCGTAGTTTCGGCGCTATAATGGATTGAAAATGTTCTATCCATGTAGAGAATTTTCCCGCGTTCAGTGACGGTGGGTCGAAGGGGTCCCGCGCATCGCGCATACTTCAATTTGAACAGCCACGAAAAATTAAGATCAAATTAAAGTGTGCGCGATGCGCGGGACTCCTTCGATCCATCATCACTGAACGCGGGAAAATTCTCTACATGGATAGGACATCTTCAATCCATTATAGCGCCGAAACTACGTACGCCACTCTCGACATTTTGCAAGAGGAAAATTCGTCTCAGAATCACCTCAGGTATCTACCATTAATCGGTGTTACATTAGGTCTGGGACACCCTGTATATATATATATATATATATATATATATATATATTGCAATAGACAAAAATATAAATGTATAAAAATAATAATGTTCTTGAAATATGTACAATCACGGAAATAGAAATTTACCAAATATGTCAGGAGCAAAAGAAGGTGAGCAAGCAATTAGATTAGACAAAGAACGTACGACAAGGAATACGTTCCACTTGACGCTCCCAACGACGCATATTACAACGCCATCTGTGGCAACATCGTTGAACTAATCTTGTGCTCTTGGCCACGATTTCAGAGGTGCACATGTTGTCAAAAGTTTATTCCAACCTATCTTTTTTACTACACTTATGAGGTCTCTTTTAAAAACTTCCTTATATTCTTTCCTTCTGTCTTCTTTGTACTTAAGTCTCTTTTTGTACGTACAAACTGCACAACTTCTGTATTAAACACATTAGTGTACAAAGTCGGTAATAAAACTGTAATCTTCGAAAAATTTTTCCGTTTTTGACATTAAGTGTAGTCAATTTACAATGCATTTCTGTATGTATTGTAATTGTGGAAAAGGGTTTCTTGTTCTATGAATCCAAAAAGAAATGCAGTTGGAATAAAGTTTTATGGTAAAACAGACGACTCTAGGATCCCCCCCCCTATATGTGTATAAATTTACATCAAAATCAGAATTTTCCACTTCGCGATGTTCCCTTTTGAGTAATCTGCAGAAGATTTTAGCCGTCACTCGTTGTTTCTTAAAAAGGTATTAACAAAATAGTTTAATGAATAGAGCATAATTTTACGATACCATATACGTTTACGACAGAGTATATATGATGGAATTTTAGCTTTAAATCAGAAATAAGTTTGGGTTAGGTTATATTTTCTGAAACTGGAGCCCCGGACACATACGCTCGTTTTTCAGCCCGCTTCGCGGGAGGGCGGAGGGGAGGGGCGAGGCCCTCCCCCGCCGGGATTCGTGCCGTGTACCAGGTGATCAAAATCTGTACGGTGAAATCTGTAACACCGGCTCCGGCGGGGGAAGGGGCTTTGCCCCTCCCCCCCGCCCTCCCACGAAGCGAGCTGAAAACAAGCGTATGTGTCCGGGGCTCAAGTTTCAGAAAATATAACCTAACCCAAATTTATTTCTGATTTAAAGGTAAAATTCCATCAAATATACTCTTTCGTAAACGTACATGATATCGTAAAATTATGCTCTATTCATTAAACGTTTTTGTTAATAACTTTTTAACAAACAACGAGCGCCGGCTAAAACCTTTTGAAGGTCACTCAGGAGAGTGACCTTAAGGGGATCCTGGAGTCGTCTGTATTACCGACGTAGTAAATGACATTTTTTAATGAAATCTTTTTATTGATTGCTCAGAATGAAAAATCCTCTTGCACGATGAAAGAAATCCGTTTGCACGATATCAAGGAACTAATCTTTTACTCTTGTCCACGATTTTACATGCGAAATTTTGGCATGGAATTTTCCAAACAATGGATTTTTTTATTACGTAAAATAATAGCAAGTAGGTAATAACCTACAATGTTACATTGGCCGCATTCAGCAGACTCAACAGTTGGACAACATTACTAGATTTTCCGCTGGCACTCGATGTTGATTTGTTGATTCTAAAAGTTAGAACCAATTATGTTCGATTGCTACTAAGCGGTTGAGTCTGCTGAATGCGGCCATTAATACACCAAAATGCCGTTATAAAATCGTAAAAGAATAGACACACAAATCGTAAAACACACTCACTGACAGAAAAAGACCAACAAGACGACAAAGAGACCTGTACGGAAACGTCAGCTCTCGGTGGAAGCCAGCGAACAAGTGAAGTCGAACACTAATCAAAACCCTCGACCTTGTTCAAAACAATGTCATAAATACCCGGTAAGCTTTCGGTGTCTTTCTGTAAATTTATCGACGAAGGATGTCGCTTAATAAAAACCATCTCTGCAATTAATCTTTTACTTAAAAGACTCTCTTAATGTAAAACCTGCACCTTAGACCATTCAAATTCATGCCCGATATTCATCCTATGTCCGCTGATCACCGACCAGTCACTTTCACGCTTCCTCACATCAGAGAAATGTTCCTTAATTCTCGTATTAAGATGCCTTTTTGTCTGCCCGACATAGTAGGCATCGCAATTCGCACAGCTGATCTTGTAAACCACTCCTGTTCTGTCATCATTCGCCAATCTGTCTTTTGCACATCTTATAACACAATCAAGCTTTTTATTGGTAACATGTATCACCTTCAAATTGTAACGCTTCAAAATTCGGGAAATGTTTTCACTAAATCCTTTGATGTATATAGGAATACAAACACTAACGGCATCATTTACATTGTTATCTGTCGCAACATCTAGACACATGTGTTGAATTGCACGAAAAATGTTTCTTACAAATAGTACAATGGAAAAGACTATCATCACAGGATACTTTACGTATCCAACATTTGTATCGATCATCATGGAGCCAAGCTTCCAAAAAACTTCGCTTAGCTCTTTTTCTTAACTTATCACTCATTTTAATATGCAAAAAGAACGAAGAATATGAAAGTAAACGATAAGACAAAGATAAGGATTATACATATTAGCAGTAATGTATTAACAATATTATAGTGACAGTATTAACAGCATAAAAAATTGGAAAACTTACGAATTGCGATTGTAGCGACCTTAACACCAAGATTCAGACAAGCACGTATAAAAGAACGCTAACACTGATCAAGGCGAGAAGATTACTAAATAAACGTTTCGTCTTCACGACAGAAAATAAAAAATACGTCGTAAAACAAATGTATCACGGGGACGGCGCACAGTGGTGCCAAAATGCATATTGCCGGAAAAAATTATGTAACTTTTATATTTAAATAGATAGAGTTATGATTATTTTTTAATTTAAAGATAATGTTTTACTGTGTTCAATACAGTACAAAGTACTGTGTTAAGTGTTAATGAATATGACAGATATTATATTTTTAAAAATATATTATAGAATAATATTCGTATACGCCGCATTCTTTCAAGCTGTTTGAAATTTTCGTTATTAAATGAGAAGTTTTCATAAAATATTTTGTAAAATATTTTGTAACAACTTTTTGTTACGGCAAATTACTTCATGCAGGCTTGTGGAATTAGTTACGTGACGCATCCAAGTATAACATCTCGGAATAAAAATTCGAATTTTTATCATTGGCGCAAATATGCGCAGCTAGATCTTGATGTTTCTTTAAATTAGAAAGATTATCTTCCATTGTAAACAAAAAACACAGTTTGGGGAGGTTTGGGTAACAATTTTTCCGCCTCAGCACCACTGTGCGGCGCGGCGATACATGGTGCGCTTCGGACGTTTTCACCGTGTACATGCCAGGCAACATGTCGCGTAAGTATAGCACGATAATATTAATAATATTTCTTATTCTCTACTTCCATTATGTAGTATCTCATTCATGAAGCTGCTTCATGAATGAGATACATTGTAGCATAATATCCGCTATACACAATCTGCAGGGTCCAATTAGTTGCAGATCCTGCAAATCGGGCCATGTGTGGATTTAACACATGGAAAATTCAATAACATACATATATATATATGTATGTATGTATGTATGTATGTATGTATGTATTAATATAAAATAAAATATTTTTTTAGTCAGTGACGAAGAAATGCTCCTGTCAGACGAGGAGTCTGCTCTTACTGCTGCTGCTGCTACACCAAGCACGAAGCAGCTACTGCTGCAAGTGCTGCGACTTTTGCAGCAGCACCTGCAACAACAACAGCAGCAACAGTCGCAAACGCAGCAGCAGGAGCAACAGCGGCAACAGCAGCAGACGCAACAGCAGCAGCAGCAGCAGCCGCAACAGCAGCAGCAACAACGCTGAGGTAATGAGAAGAACTATTATATTCTTTCTTAATTTCTTTCATTTCCCTTCATTACAGTATTCATTAACGTGATTATTACTTTATATTTTAATAAAATAATTTTATTAATTTATTACAGTTTTAAGAAGAGGAGGCGGCCGCTCCCGCGCTAGGTGGTACCGCTACCAACGAGGCGGGAGCAGCGCGCAAGAGGGATCGCGTGGTCGCGGCCGTGGTCGCGGCCGTGGATATGTAATAAAACATTACAAATTTTATTAATTATGTATACTAATAAAATAAAATAAACATAAAACTATTAATCTTTTTCTCATTTATTTATGTTTTTCTTTCAAATCGAAAAGTGTGCTAAGGTATCATGTTTGCGAAAGATTGACATCACACTGAAAATCGAAAGATGTCTTGTCTGTGCACAAAATCATTTAATGTGACAAAATAGTAAAATGTGGTATAATAGGGCTCCAGGCGAAGGTTTCCACTTAAAAAAGACGTATTCACGTCAAAAACCTAACGCACCATTAGTGGCACCTCAAAGGTGGTGTGGAAGTTCACTATAATGTACACATTAAAATCGAAAAAGTTAAAATTTTCGATTAAACGTATGTCAGCATGTCAGATATATCTCTATACGTATGTCACAGTTGCTACTACTTTAAGATATGATAATTTGTGTAGGAAATTGTTTTATATGCATTACGTCGTGTAATATGAAATGTCGGATTTTTTATTAATCGCAACTTTGTCACACTGAGAGAGATTATCTGTGAAACAGGTGTGTAATTCTTCCATTCTAGCTTCACTTTTATAAGCTTTTTGGTAATTTACCGCTATTGTTCCGTAAATATTCGGATTACTGTTATTTCTATAGCAAATTGCCAAGAAACATATACAAGTGAAGTTAGAATGGAAGATTTACGTATCTGTTAGACTAGATATTCTCTCAGTGTGACCAAGATCTATATATATAGATCGTGTAACATAATGTAATTATATATTTGTATTTAGATATATCATATATCAGCTGATGTGCCGTACAATATTGACACACACACACACACACACACACACACACACACAGAGAGAGTTATATAAAGAAATAATAAAGTAATAAAATAATAAATTATATATTATTACAATACTTACACATACCCACACAGTTGACTTTTTGTTCAGTATATAACACGTAATGTAAAAGTATAAGGAAATTTTTTAAAGTATCCTCCGGAATACTTAGAAATTATTAATATATATGTCCGCCCGGTAAACATATATATCGATCATATAAAACTACACGTAATTATATAGAAACATTGATACATAATTTTATATGTTTCTATATAATTATGTACAGTTTTATATGATCGATATATATGTTTCCCGGGCGGACATATATATTAATAATTTCTAAGTATTCCGGAGGATACTTTAAAAAATTTCCTTATACTTTTACATTACGTGTTATATACTGAACAAAAAGTCAAATGTGTGGGTATGTGTAAGTATTGTAATAATATATAATTTATTATTTTATTACTTTATTATTTCTTTATATAACTCTCTGTGTGTGTGTGTGTGTGTGTGTGTGTGTGTGTGTGTGTGTGTGTGTGTGTGTGTGTGTGTGTCAATATTGTATGTACGGCACATCAGCTGATCAGCGAGCCGCGAGACAAGCGTTGGTCGCGAGCGAGCCTCAACGAGCCGAAGCTGCCCGAGATCCCGAGTGCTCACGGATACGAGACGATACATGTGTGCGTCACGCAGCGTCACGTGACATTCCCTCTCCACTCCTATTCCGTGCTGGCCGCGGCCCGAATCTACCATCACTGGGCGAGCTCGGCTACGCAACAAAGTACGATCGCGTAACAGTTGCCATATCCAGGCCGAGGTAACATAAAAAGGATAAATATTCGCGTCGCACACACAGATCCGATACGAAGATTGGGTGCACGACGCGAATATTTATCCTTTTTATGTTACCTCGGCCGGGATATGGCAACTGTTACGCGATTGTACTTTGTTGCGTAGTCGAGCTCGCCTCGCATGCGACAGCGAGACGGCACGACCACCGGCAGCGGTACCAATTTGAGGCCGCGCAACGTACGCACACATGGCAGCAGCCGGGTACGTGTGCGGCGGCGCACCGAGCGCCGAGCACACGTACACGGCTGCTGCCATGTGTGCGTACGTTGCGCGGCCTCAAATTGGCACCAGTGCGACCACGACGGCAGCAGTGTTGTCAGCTGGGACGCGGTTTTCGGTCATGCGCAGTGGAAATGACCGTTAACCAACATCGTATCATGCGGCATGTTACGGGTGCGGCCCCTAGTTTTGGCGCGCTTAGTGTGTAGCGCGAATGGAGTAAGAAGAAAGAAGAAAGAAAAGAAGAAAGAAAGAAGAAATAGAAAAGGTAAGTATATTATTATAAATAATACTATTTGTAATAATGGAAAATATTAATCGTAACGTCGGAAAAGGAGCAGTAAAAAAACGTAGGTCTTTTCAGAAATCGTGGTTAGATGATAATAATTTTAAAGGATGGTTGGCTCCTCATCCTGTTGAAGAAGATTTAGCAATTTGTATTTTGTGCAATAAAACTATGAGATGCTGTAAATCAGATTTAATTCGACATTCACAGACGGTTAAACATATCGAAAAAATAGATTCGCGAAATTGTGAAAATGATAGTAATAATAATGACTTATCACATCGAGATAAAGTAAAACGCGCGGAAATTAAGTTAGCAGCTTTTTTTGCAGAACATAATGTAGCTTTTCGTACCGCGGACCATTTAATACCGTTAATGAAAGATATTTGTATAGACCCTGACATTGTAAAAGATCTTTCACTGTCCCGAAATAAATGTGCAAGCATTGTAAGAAACGTTATAGCAAAACGCGAAACTGAGGAATTAATCGAAATTTTGAAAAATCGCAAATTCTCAATTCTAATTGATGAAAGTACGGACATTACTGATAACAAATTTATGTGCATCCTTGTTCGATACGTTTGTCCTTCAGACAAAAGAATTAAAACTCAGTTATTAGAATTACTCTCTTTAGATAGTACAGATTGTTCCGCGATAAAAATTTTTGAGCAATTTAAAAATGTGTTGCATAAACAAAATATTCCTATTAAAAATATCATTGGAATGGCATCTGATAATGCATCAGTCATGGTAGGATGCAACAATTCTTTTATGTTTTATTTAAAACAGGAGGTACCAGAATTAGTTGTTTTAAATTGTATTTGCCATTCCTCCGCGCTAATAGCCAGTAAAGCTTGTGATAGATTACCTCCTTCTTGCGAACAATTAATTAGAGGAGTAGCTACATATATTTCAGGCAGTGCTAAGAGATGTGCGATTTTAAGGGAATTTCAAAATTTTTTTAACGTTGAAAATCATAAAATTTTTAAATTGTCTAATACTAGATGGCTGTGTTTGCATAAATGTGTTGTTCGACTTCTCGAAAATTGGGAAGTTTTGAAACAATATTTTATTCTAGAAACCGCGGAAAATAAATCAAAAAATGCCGAAATGATTTTAGAATATTTAAATAGCGATTCTATTAAAGCATATCTATTGTTCTTAAAATATTCTTTGAATTTTTTAAATAGTTTTAATGCATTATTTCAATCGCGTACTATTTTAATTCATAAATTATTTGAAAGCAGCCAGGAATTAATTTATCAATTTGCACAAAATTTTATAACTTATAATGCTCTGAAAAATATTTCTAATTTAGATCTTAATAATGAGGAAAATATTCAACCTTTAGATAATATATATGTCGGACCCGAATGTGAATGTCTTTTGCAAACGCTATCTGTAGAATAATCCATGTATGATATTAGATTAACGTGTTTAGAATTTTATAAAACGGCAGTTCGCGAAATGTTACATCGTTTACCATATAATGATCTGTTTTTTGAACAATTAGCTTTTTTAGATTCCAAAATTGCTCTTTTTAATGAAGGCAGAATACGAATTAAAGATTTAACTTATATTGCCACGTGATTAAATTATAAAGACATAACACAGTTAGCTTTTGAATGGAGGATTCTGCCATCTCTTTATAATAATGAACAAAAAAAGCAGTTAGCTTCTTTAGAAATTGATGAAATGTGGAAAAATATTGTTGAATATAAAAATTTCGCTGGTGAAAAACAATTAAAACATTTAGAGTCGTTCGTTCAAATAGTTCTTTCTTTTCCACATTCTAATGCCGAATCCGAGAGAATTTTTTCGATAGTTACGGATGTAAAATGTAAAAAGAGAAATAGATTATCTAATGATAACCTATCTGCGATTTGTATTGCAAGATCGAGTTTTCAAAATAAATGTATTAATTGCATTAACTTTAAAGTAGAGTCAAGGCATTTCGAACTGCACGAACCGCAAAATTTATATGAAGAGCAAAGCACATCTCATAGTTCTTAATATATTATTTATTTTATATTTTGTTTACTTATTATTTGCTATATTCGAAATTATTGAATTTATTTTTTATTATTTCGTAAAAACGCATCTAGTCTTCCAGCTATTCCAGTTATTTCGTCTTCTCTATTCATTCGTTTCTTCTCTATTGTAATCTGTATTATTACTAATATAATTTATTTTGCAGAAAGCATCATATATTTCTTATTTTAAATGTGCAATAATTACAATTGTGATTATATTGTGATACTTATATTGTAGTGTACGTGATATTAATTTAAGTTTTTATAATAATAATAATAATTGTGATTATATTGTGATAATTGTACGTATTGTAGTGTAATATTAATTTAAGTTTTTTACCAAAGAAAATGTATTTAAGAAATATGTGCAATTGTAATGCAATATGTGCAAGTTTAATTTATATTATTTGCAAATGTTATTTTTAGTTTTAGTTTTAGTTTATTAGTGTAAGCGTTTATTATATTATATTATAAATAATATATAACATTAACATATATATATATATAAAATATTATAATTAAGTAATTTAAGTTTTGTATTTAATATTTATATAATTTAAAGTATTTATTTATTTAGTAATGTTAATGCGTTTTATATATATATAAGTATATATGTAATACATATGTAATTTTTATTTTCAGACGAATACTGGTAAGGGTTTTGGCAGTTTTCCTTACCCACGCAACGAATGTTGGTATTCCATGATTTTTCTGCCAAATAGAACATCTGTTTTGTTATTTAAAAAAGATCTATTTTATTTTACCAATCATTTTGCTTTCCTACCTCCTTCAACCTTTTTGCTATTTGTTCACATATCAAATATATAAAATTTTATGTATGTAGATGAACATGTGTACTCATGTGTATACATATATTTATTTATTTATTTTTTATTTATTTATTTATATTTCATTTATATTATTATATTCTTTATATCATATATATATATATATCATATGTTTCATACATTTAAATATTTTAGAATATTTAGCACGGGCGACTTCCACATATCTTTTTTACTCCTTTAGATACGTCATTGACGTATCTTCCACTGCGCATGACCGAAAACCGCGTCCCGGCTGACAACACTGGACGGCAGTGTGGCTGTGGCATTCGGATCGATCGGATCGAGAAAACGTGCTTCGTTCATCATGGTTAGATGTAAATACTAGCATTATTCTCTTTATCTTATTATACGTATTTATTTCTCAATTCCAATTACATATTACTATAACCTATTTATTATATGTTTTCAGCAAAAAACGATAGCTATGCGCGGCGGACGGCCGGAGTAACGCCAATACGAGTGAGCAGGACTGTTGAAGCGGCGCCGACGGTAGAACGAGCGGCAGAGGACATGCTGTCGACGTCGGCACGACGAGCGGCAGAGGACGTCCGTCCGCTACGTCGCTGCAGACCCTCCACCATCCGTCCGCTACGTCGCCGCGGAGCCTGCACCATCCGTACAATACATCGCTGTGGAGTCAGCGCCTTCGGTATGGAGGTACGTGCCCGCGTCTTCGGTGGAATACGTCGCGCCCTTGACAGAAAGGTATCTATAATACAAGAAATCCGAGCGTGTGCTACCTCCGCGGCGACGTAGCGTGTTGATCATACAAAGTTTTGCTATGTAAGGGTCGATTCACACGGATCCGTGCCGCATTCATGACGTATTCGTACACGTCGGTGCACTGGTGACAATATCTTCTTATTGTTATATGACAGCAATCACACATCTGCTTTCCCAGTATTCGTATCAGCATCGGATACGACAGCTAAATACAGATTTACGTCATGGATTCGGCACGGATGTGTCTGAATCGACCTCTTTTTTTTCTTTTTTGGTGCGTCGTTTGCCTCGCCGTTGCCGTTTTCTCTGTTCGTCGTGTTGTCGGCGGATAGACCTCCGTGACCACGTTCCTCCGCGCCGACGTCGACACCGTCATGTTTTCTCTCGCTCGTTGTATCGTCGTCGAATTGCTGGTGTAATTGTCGTCGTTGTTTCAACCTTTATATTGCTTCCATTATAAAGCTTACCTTTTTCGAAAATAAAAATGCATGAAAGAATGAATGCATACGTTTTTGCAAGAACGGTACTTAAATATTTATTGTTCTGTATGTTTATTTGTCAATTATACTGCTTTCTGTACAATACCATCAATATTCACAATGGAAGCAATATAAAGGTCGAATCACTTTCCTTAATTTATGTTCATACAAATGTTCATTTTATTTGTGTCAAAGGTCTGTACGTGAAATTCTTTGTATGATTATATATTTATTCTTTGTATGATTATTATATGTATGTATATCCTGATTTAAACCTGTCTCTGTGTACAATTTTGTATACAAAATATATAAATATATATTTTAATTGTAACAATTACAATCTATGTACATGTTATTCCCCAACATCCATAATTCCCCAACTTCCATTACATATACATTATTTTCTTGCGTTTTTGTTGCCACTAATGCGTATATAAGTCCTCTAAGATACTGTTCTAAGTTCCAACACACAAAGTAAAAGAATCTATTTTCCAAATATATGTATATCTTGATACAAAGTTTCTTGTTTGATACCAGATTCCGTTAGCTAATAGCACTCCGCAATTAAAAAAGTACAAAGTCCTTATTGCGATTTTTTTCTGGTTGATATGTGAGACTCGTACAATTTCATATCATCAAAGACAAAGTACTGCGCAATAGCTTATGAGTTATAAGATTTGAAGTTTACTATTACATAAATATATTTCGAGTCGTATAATCGTAGTATACGTAGTATACTTTCTAAAAACAGTGTAATTATAAAAAACAACCTTTCTAAAAAAGTGTATTATAAAAATTTATTTCTTCAAACATATATATGAAATCAATGAAATTAGCCAAGTATATCATTATTTATTGAAAAGTGAATTCTTCACAAATGGATATGAAATCAATGCAATTTATTTAGTATTTGTTTAAAAATGGATGTTGTCAGTGCAATATCCAAAAATGATATACAAGATGCATTCACAATTAATCCAAAAAGTATATGAAACAAGTTGTATACATTCAAAAGTACATGCAACACAAGCTTAACGCATCCATTGTCTCTTCACGCAAATTCTAAGTCACATAAAACGGGCTTAAACTGACTCAAATGATCAACGGAATCATAGTGAAGCAAAAAACTTGGCGTGCCCGGGTTGTATTACGATGCAATAGCTCACCATACAAAATACAGTACAAATCAAGATACTGTTACTCAAGTTTATAAGAATTTTGAAAGACATGACCAATGCGATCCGGGCACGCCAAGTTTTTTGCTTTTTTATTTTTATTGAAACAAATGTTAATAACTTTTGAAAGGTCAACTATAAACCAAACAACTAGAAACGATTCTGAAAACGACAGCGCAAGCGAATTCGCGATATCTTAAGAAATGGCAAAGTTAGCTATTTTTTATTTAAACAAATGTTAATAACTTTTGAAAGTTCAACTACAAACGAAATAACTAGAAACGATTCTGAAAAAGACAGCGCAAGCGGATTCGCGATATCTTAACAAATGGCAAAGTTATCTATTTTTTATTTAAAAAAATGTTAATAACGTTTGACGGTTCAACTCCAAACGAAACAAAACAACTACAAACGATTGTGAAAAGACAACGCAAGCGGATTTGTGATATCTTAAGAAATGGCAAAGTTAGCTATTTTTTATTTAAACAAATGTTAATTAATACCTTTTGAACAGTTCAACTACACACAAAACGAAACTACAAACGATTGTCAAATAGTCAGCGCAAGCAGATCGCGATATCTCAATACTCAACGTATCAGACGCAGTGTGAATTCTCCATAACGTGCTTATGTGAACGCACCTTGACGGACAAACTCTCTTTGCTCGTGTGCGTGCGAGCGTACGTACGTGAGTCTGAACAAGAATCTGGACTGGAGAAGAAAAACGAAACGTCACAATTCTAGCATACGATTACGATATCTCAGGATAGACTGCACCAATCGCGTTCGGAGTGGTCGCGATGGAAAGCTTGCATCCATATTATGTTATTAAAGTGCCGTTAGATTTTTACATAAGGCTTTAGTTTCTGAGATATTTTAATCGAAAGTTTGTGTGAGGCGAAATTCCGGATAAGCTATACGGTAGCGCGCGACGTCTATGCAGTGGCTCTCAACGCTCGGAATCTTGTTCTTTATGTACTTGGCGTCGCGAAGCTGCCGCGTCGCTTGATCGAGTCTGTAGGAACGATCAGCAAATAGCTTGCTTAGCCCAGCGCGCCGCGGCGAGTAAGGCGTTGGACGACGGACGTCACTGGTTAGAATCCTGCGTTTCTAAATTTTTTTTATTTTCTTCAGAAGTATGTGTATAATATATATGTTTATAATAAATAAATGTATATAATGTGTGTATATATGTATATAGACACACACACATACACAGGGTGTCCCGCACAGGGCGAAAAACCTTCCGCCCACAGATAGATCTTGTAAAAGTACAAAAGTCCTGTATCATTTTGCAAACAATCACGTAAAATATCGAGTAGTCAAGTAAAGAAATTTCGCTAATCCAGCGCACACGATTGGCAGCGAGGAATAAGGTAGGCGTGAATAACATAACGGCGAGACGCCGAGAAATTATTGTCAACTAACGGCTAGCCGTGCGCGCGATGACCGCGAATATAAGTTTAGAGCGGCAGGCGGCAGCATATATGATGTAAGGATATATCCTTACATCATGGGCGGCACGATGCTTTGACAATAATTTCTCAGCGTCTCGCCGTTTGTTATGTTATTCACACCTACGTTTCTCGTTGCCAATCGCGTGCGCTGGATTAGCGACATTTCTTTACTTGATTACACGAAATTTTACGTGGTTGTTTATAAAATGGTACAAGACTGTTAACTATCTGTAGACGAATGGTTACTTATAAAATTTGAGAAATAGAATGGGCCCCTCCAACGCCCATTCTCGTGAGACGCAACCAATATATTTTTTGTCTCTCCGATTGTTCATACGAGGCATACCGGCAGTAAACGCATTTGTTTTGCAAGAAGTTTTTGCGCGAACAACGCACGCATCAAGCAATAAATGTATTACCATACATCTATGACATAAATTCAATGCCACGCGTGTGATGCATGAAATGACGTTATGTGACTAACATTTTTCAAATCGGGAAAAGCGTCAATTTGTTATTTCGTAACATAGTAACAAATAACGTCTCATACCGACGTTTTACGTCATTCGACATCGCATTTGGTTTTATTTCTTATAATGCCAGCCAACGATATGATTTTCGCGTATGATTTTGTTGTACATACCACCTCACGAATTTATTGCATTTGGCTTTCTTGTACTTTTATGTTGGGAGAAGCGTCAATTTCTTACTTTGTAAAATATAAAGAAAATGACGTCTCATGCGATTCACGTCATTGGAATATTTTTCTTCGCATGGATCGTTTCCTAACGCTATAGCAGTAGCAAAGGCGGTAGCATAAATACCACACTATAACAATCCGGTTGTGTTTGCACCTTTTCAAAAATTATGTCGCTAACGTTAATTTGTGGGAAACGTATGCGAATATAATCTTTTTCCTTTTCTGCTAATTTGTAGTATGTACAGCCGGGTATGCTGTCATACACGTGCAGGTTGAAACCGTCAAAGAAAATGCACCGCCAATGATCGGTACAATTCCCTCCAATTATTTAAATGCTCATGTCATCGCTATTAGTAGCGTCAATGAGCTTGGGAGATTCCAGGTACTGCACGCTTTGTGTCTCGAAAGGAGACGTCTCTCTAACGATGCATAAAAATGCATCTAAAGAGGAATCGTTAATTTTGCTGTCCACAGGCAAAATATTCTGCTCCAGCAAAGAGAGAGGAACAACTGCCTCATCGAGTGTTTTTTAAATAATTCTTGCATCTTCTTCAGTCAATTCTTCTTTAGAATAACTAATGATGATACAATCATCATCTTGCTCCTCCAAAGGAGAAACAGCAGCAGATGATACTTGACTGACCTGATTAGCAGACGCATCTTTTCCACACGTGTTTCGTGAACTACTTCCTTTTGTACATGCTTCTTTAGCTTGTAGAGCCTCGATTATGTAATCCGGATCTCGTATTGGCATGTGCCTATTATAGCGAATGTCCAATATTTCCGGAAGCAAGCAATTGTTATAAAACCGTGTTAGGTTAGGTAGTATTTGGTTTCTCCAGAAAACCTCGTCTCTGCTAACACGTACCATTTTGAAACTTTTAGGCGTCCACACAGTAAATATGCAATAATCTCGTCGTGTGACGTTTAATTAACCCTGAACCTAATAAAAGAATCGGTGATTCTGATTCATTTTATCAGGATTCTTTCGGTCAAGTACGGTTTTCAATTGAGGCAATTTCTGCAATGCCTCATCAGCTGTTAAGTTCTTAGCTGACAAAGGACATTTAATCTCCACAAGACCGTCGTCATTAATAAGACCGTCAGGAGAAGCACCTAAGCATGGATTTTCATAATCAATGAATAATCCACACGGTATAATGTCATTTTTCAAATGTGCAGCAATTTTCTGTCTTGCGACTTCCTTCATGTCGCGCCCATACTTCATGGCAGCGGTGTCGATGGATGGAGGAAACAAAATGCTTTTCACACTTGCTGCGCAAGATGTTGTTTGTCTCATGCGACATACCATTCCAAAATTGGATGCCGTTAGCATTAAACGTCTCAATGATTGCCACAATTCGCAATCACTTTGACCTCTCGTCAGACATTCTATTTTGTCGCGATTAGCTGCGTTTTCGAGCAATTTTTCAGCATGATGTTACTGTAATTGCTCAAAAACATGAGGCGGAAGATATGGTTTTTGCGATTGTGGACCGTAATAAGAGTCTGGTCCTACTTCTCGCTTCCTTTTTTGTCTTCCATCTACCTCTCTGTATTCTTTGTTTCGAGCAACTTTGACTTGTCGTCGTGTTTCTAACTTGGCGACAACAGCAGGAACATTCTTATACATGTTTTCATGCACTTGTGTAAGAACTTGTTGTGTGTTGTGCTGCACAACACTTCCTGCAATTCTGGCATTATACGATCCTCGTTTGCCGAAATGAATACGTTTGCCACCAATTTCCTTGCAGATTATGGAATTGAACAATTCTGCAGGATTTTTTGTTACATTGATTAACAAACTGTCAGAGTAGGCGCTCAGCGACACGATAGCGTTGTCAATCGGTTGAAACAGACCGCACTGTTTCAGAGACGGCACATAATTTTTCATTTTCTTGCAGAGATCTTGATGTACACCAAGTTCTCTGCATCGCTTATGCTTACCAAATATATGGCTAGGAATATTTAAAATGTCTTTTAATAATTCCTTAGCCTTCGTATGATGAGTTTGCGTTCCTTGCCTTCGTACAGCGGATAGTCGCAACACTTCTTTGCGCATTGCCAAAATGTTGCGGTCCACAACATTTCGTAGCTGTACAAAGTCACGCTTGCTATGCATCATTGTCTTTGGCACAGTCGTTCGTGCAACAGCTTTGAGCTTTTTGCAAAAATTGCGAAGCAAATGATTAGTGCATTCAATCTTTTGCACCGTTACATTCATCTCGTGGTACGGTGCATTATTCCTGATGGAATTATATACGCTGCTGTCGCCGTCGGCAATCAGTGTTTTGAATATTAATCCATGCATTTCAAGGCTACTCTTAAAACCTTCGACAATAGCATCGCTCTCCATTCTTATCGAGCTTGCATGCTTGTCAAAGTTTTTGTAGCACTTGTGCTTCCGTACCTGCAGACCTCGTTGCTCCGCCATATCGCATACAGAGCAATATTTGTTGCGGATACTGACGAAGAGTATTTTTTTGGTGTGGTAACCTATTATGGCACCGACACCGGACGGTGAATCATAGGCAGAGCCGTATGACCTCTTCATCCAGCTATCATCCGCAACAACAGTTATATATGGAATGCCATTTATAATGTCATTCCTTTCTATAGCGAGTTGTTTTTCAACCTCGCCTGCCATTTTCATGCTTTGCATGGCAGTTCTTTCAAAATCATCGATTACATTTTCTCGACGTTGTATATACGTCTTTTCAGACATGCAGGGAACATTTACAGCCGCACATAGCTCTTCGAGCTGGGCGTAACCATTTCCTACTGAAATTGTGCCAGCTACAGCAGCTGTATTAATGTCTAATACCTGCGGGTCCGTGGGTTTCGACCATATGTACTCCTCAAGATTGCACATTTGGCATTTGAAGAAGAACTGCGTCTTCAACCCACAGCGAAGGGAATTTACGAGTTTCCAATCTCAAAATTCGCATTGAACTCCGCACCTATGCTTCTCATAGGTTCTGTGGATCTCGGTCCACATAAAAGCAAAGTCGACAATGAGACGGCCTTCAGGCAAGCTTTCCTGGATATGACCGATATCCAGATGGCCTTTTTCGATGACTAAATCATAGTCATCCTCGCAAAGTTCGTCAATGCGGCGGCCTGCAGGAATGCTTTCCTGGGTACAACTTGTGCCCAGGCGGTAACTGTCGATGACAAAATCATTGTCATCTTCGCAAAGTTTGACATTATCATTATATGTGTTTACATTTGACGCTGACTTCAGGCACTTCTGCATAACTGGAGTACTAACTTTCGATTCCATTCTGTCGGATACTAATCCAACAGATGTATTCGAATCGATGCATGCATGATTAGTACTCGTATGCTCAGTGTTCCTCGAGTCTTTCGATATAGTCTGCATTGCTTCCATTAATCGTCGCCTGCAAAGAAAAAGAATAGATAATTATTATTTGTTGTTAAAATACGTTGAAAGAGCAAGATGTAGTACATATCTTGTATCAAGTACATATACATTTTATTATATAATGTTATTACGTATAGTTCATGAAATTGCTACTTCTAATAAAAATGCAGTCTTTGTTTTAAAATTTTTATTTATATGCTACTGTAAGTTTTACCTCTTTCTATAAAACAAAATATATTTTGTCAATAATTGTTTCTTACATATTTATCAGCATACAGAATGCATCTTGATATGAGCGTCTCTGGCTGCAATGAGCATGCCAGGTAAACAATAAACGTCTCTGGCTGCAATGAACATGCCAGGTAAACAATAAACGTCTCTGGCTGCAATGAGCATGCAAGGTAAGGAACAAACGTCTCTGGCTGTATTGAACATGCCAGGTAATGGACAAACATCTCTGATTGTATTGAATACACCAAACGGTTCAATTGTAATTGTACATTTACTAATTCAACGTGCCGACCGTCTGTGATTATGTTTCTACTTCAGCAACAAATAAACAAGACTGCATTCTTATCTTTCTGTTATATATTACATTTATCTTACAATTATTTATATTCTATATATTACATGTTATACGTAAATATATATGTACTAGGCAGTAAGTCAGTGACGAAGATCTTCGTACACTACATAATTCTTCTTTTCACCTGTAGTGCATTCTATGCGAAAACGGAAGCTGTTTCAGAGACAAAAGGAGGCCCAACAAAATAATATGTGCAAGACTAGTAATTTTTTAAAAAAGTTAAGACTATACGAGTAGTAAAAGTTAAGACTATACGAACACTTTTGTGAGATGCATAATACTTCGTTCTTCTCGTAAATTTCTTAAAAAAGTAACATAATTAATATATTTTGTAATATATATATATATATATATATTTCTTGATTATCTCACATGTTTAAAAATTGATATTATACAACGTATTATCATTTTCTTAAAATTGATCCTATTCTGGTGTACGAAGACTTTTGTGAATGACAACAATAACAACATCTCGTGATATACACCCAAAATCTCCTTTTACACGGTGCTTCTTTACACTATTATTCAGTTACATGTTTTTGACATTTAGTAACGCGATTTTTGGAAACGTTTCATTCACATTTACACGGTTTTTTTCATACGTTTCACTTTTTTTTACACGGTTCGTTGAAAAAACGTCACAAAATTAATGTATTTATTTCTACTTCTTTATGTACATTTCTACATCTTACAGTTTTTACTATTTTTTCAGGATTTTCTCTTGCATGGTACGCATCCACCATGTAAAAAGAGACCCAGCTATATTATTATGCATTATATATACTATTGCATGTGATATATGACGGATAGGGAGATAGAGATAGATTGTGATACTAGATATAGAGGGAGAGACAGAGAGAGAGGGGGGGCGAGAGAGAGACAGAGAGAGAGCAAGAGAGAGAGGGGGCGAGAGGGCGAGAGAGAGAACGAGAGAGGGAGAGGGGGCGAGAGAGAGAGTGTAATTGTTTGATGTATACTGCCTTGCGGGAATATCTGTGTCAACTCAAAGGACGATTTTTCTTGTCCACTTTTCTTGCCATATTCTTTTTTTATACCGATGAATGAATATATATATATATATATATATATATATATATATATATATATATATGCCAAGTACATAAAAACTCCCAACTTGTCAAAACTCAAAACTAAATATGAAATCAATAATTAACTAGCCAAGTATCTAGAAGCAGTTTGAGTATTTTACCCAAACGTTTTCCATGCATACTCTCTTATCGCATGACGACATTGAAGTACTTGGCGTGCCCGGATCGCAGTGGTCATGTATTCTTGTAAATTTGTACAATATCTTGATTTGTATTGTATCTTGTATCTTCATGATTTTCAATAATGACTCGCAAATGATTTTGTGTCTCTTATAGGTAGGACAGGACGTTTTAATGTGATTCGGGCACGCCAAGTACTTCAATGTCGTCATGCGATAAGAGAGTATGCATGGAAAACGTTTGGGTAAAATACTCAAACTGCTTCTAGATACTTGGCTAGTTAATTATTGATTTCATATTTAGTTTTGAGTTTTGACAAGTTGGGAGTTTTTATGTACTTGGCATATATATTTTTTTCTTTTTTTACAAAGGTGTTTAGGGATATATATATATATGTATATATATGTATGTGTGTGTGTGTATATTTTGATGTTATATATAAAATGATTCACAATACACGTATTATGAATAAACACAATAAAATATGGCTATGTGCACTACGAAATGCTATTGCATACTGCTTCTTCGCGTCCCGTCGAACGCGTTTCTCAACGGTTGACTTCTGTCGAGCTGTTTTGTTTTATGTCCGCGCGCGAATAAGAATTCTCAATACATCACTATATCAGATATAAAAGGATGGAGTATTGTGCGTAGTATTCTCAAAGATAACGTATGAATCCTGTCATTACAGTAATTATAGTAATGCACTTCTTATCCTAATGTGATTGGCATTTTCATGCTACATGTCGCAATGTACTGTTGGTATATTGCAATATATGCATAGATAAAAGGTATACATATATTCATTTTGCTTTATAAATAAATAATTGGATTGTGATCAACCGTCTAAAGTAAACGAAAAATGCCATAGAAAAGGTGAAGAACTACAAACGGAAAGAATGTATGCATATTTTACTATATAGAGATAGACGTATATATAGAGATAGACGTATATTCTTTGTGAATAAATGAATATATACGGGGTGTTGCAAGATGATACAGAGCAGTATTACAATCAATCAACAGATTGTCGATTGTTGATTGATTGTAATACTGCTCTGTATCATCTTGCAACATCCCATACACCGCTTCATCGCCGATTTCACATCGTCCGTCAAGTTATTCGTCATTTCCGCTGTGTTTCGTAAAGAATTCGCCTTTGTTACAAATACAAACTCACGTTAAGGTACAATTTCATGCTGTCGCTCGTCGCTCATTTTCAGCGACAAAACAGGTCATGTGATCAAAATTGACCAATATCCAGCGTTAATTTTGATCACGTGACCTGTTTTGTCGCTGAAAATGAGCGACGAGCGACAGCATGAAATTATACCTTTACGTGTGCACCGCTGATAAGTCGCGGTTTGTCAAACAGAAATTTATATTTTCTCACTCAGAGTCTGTAGAAACGATTAGCAAGTAGCGAGCGTAGCCCGGCGAGCAAGCCGCCGGATTAGAATGATAATCGGCGATGTAGGACGTACGTCGCTCATTCGAATCCTGTCTGTCGATTCATCAAATT
Organism: Ooceraea biroi; assembly: GCF_003672135.1. Lineage (NCBI taxonomy): Eukaryota > Metazoa > Arthropoda > Insecta > Hymenoptera > Formicidae > Ooceraea > Ooceraea biroi. Next base: position 4,025,096 of record NC_039518.1, on the reverse strand, counting down.
TTTTCTCTTCTTTTTCTGAGGATGTTTTCAATGTATATAACGTCCCAAATGTATTTATACTATTTATTACATATGCATACTTTCATACTATAATTATGAAAATGGTATCGCCTCGCTTTGAAAGTAAAACATCATTGGAAATGGAAATTGTGTAACATGAAAGTTTATTTTTACGGTATATTTATGTTGCATTATAACACCTTGGCGCCGGCGCGTTTAGAGCCGAGTTCAAATGATAGTTCATTTTCATTAATAATAACAAAGGGATACCATTATTATAAGTATACCCAGTAAGCAAATTGATCACAGACTGCGCGCAGATTGGTAGCAAATTTGATCAAAAACCCATACCAAAACCGTAGCCATCTGTGTCCGCATTCAGCTTGTGTTTTGGCGACAGAGTCTGCTGTTAGGCAATAGCAGCAGATTTGCAGCAAAAACCGCGCAGAGTCTGCGCTCGTAACTTGACAGCAGATTGGCGCTAGAAACCGAGCAGGATCTGCGCGCAAAACTTTCCAGATAACATTAAAAGATGTCTTATATTCTTATAAGACATCTTCTAAAACTATCACATTGTGAGCAGATTGATTTTAATCTTATATAAATTGTATAAATAACATTAATATTATTTAATTAATAAAATTAAATTAATGAAATATAAATTTTATCGAATTATGTAATTTTCTTTCCACATTCCTTCTTCAGAATAAAGAAAACTATTAATATAGCAATATACAATATATATAGATCATATATAAAAGCCATTTAAACAGCTGATTGGGTGCAGCGTCTACTCATAGTGTTTGCTATCAATCTGCTCTCAAGTTTTGCGCGCAGACCCTGCTCGGTTTCTGGCGCCACTCTGTTACCAGGTATGAGTGCAGGCTTTGCGCGGTTTTTGCTGCAAACCTGCTGCTATTGCCTGACAGCAGACTCTGTCACACTTCTGGCAGCAATTTGACAACATAATTCCAGAAAACAGATCTTGCTTCAAATTTGTTGCCTTTCTGGTATCTAAAGTTTGTAGCAAGCATTGCTCGAAATTTGTTTGCTCAGATTTTGCTATCTAGGTACTGTTCAAGTATACCAATAAGTAAACATAATAAATATAGATATTACGTATAACGTGTATATGTATATGTATGTATGTATGTATGTATATATGTGTGTATATACACTCACTCCCAAAAAAAGCGGTACACTAAAATTTAGGGAAAAATTTACCAACCTTCAAATGATCATAACTTGGTAAATAATGAAGATAAAAATATGTTCAAAAATGCAAAATGAAGCTTCAAGTATCCACTTTAAGAATATTTGAATGGCAATTATGGTCTGCCATTTGATTCAAAATGGCGGATGACAAAATGAGCATGCGAAATTGATAAATGAAGATTCGAGTTTGCGATGGCACATGGTGTAAAGTAGGTATTGCAGCCCAATGGGACTAAATGCATATAAAAGTATAGAGTTTTATCTTTAAAACGCTTTTTTACAAAGCTCGATGCGATAATTTTTTGTTGAGATACTCCAAATTTACTTAACAGAGTGTTTTCTTTTTTAAAGTTGCACAACTCAGCGAAAAATGATCGCATCGAGCTCGGTAAAAAGCATTTTAAAGATAACACTCTATATTTTCATTTGCATTTGGTCCCATTAGGCTGCGATATCTAATTCACGCCATGCACCGTCACAAACTCGGACTTTCGGTTATCACTTTTGCATCCTCTCATTTTGTCATCCGCCGTTTCTCATTAGAAACATGATGGACCTGAGGAGGCGGAAGGTACAGAGGACACAGAATATACCGACACAGAGGAAAATTATCCAACAGAAACGGAGATAGAAAGAGTAACGACTCCAACACCGCGACGAAGTACCAGGCCTCGGAAACCTGTGGTCAGAGATGACTACGTAAGTTATTATGTGTCACAACAAATAGATAATGAACCAGAAAGCGTAGAGGAGGCTCTTAACGGTCCAAATAGAGATAACTGGCTTGAAGCCATGAAAAACGAGTATAAAGCGCTCGAACGAAATAATACTTGGAAATGCGTAGATAAACCGAAATAGGGGAATGTTTTGAGTACAAAGTGGGTTTTCAAAATAAAACATAGCGCAAATGGAGAATAAAATATAAGGCTAGATTAGTTGTAAGGGGGTTTGCGCAGGTTAAAGGTGTAGATTATGAGGAAACATATTCACTGGTTGTTAAATACAGTTCGATAAGGTATCTTTTATCATTAGCAGTAGAAAAAGATTTAGTTATTCATCATATGGATGTTAATACGGCTTATTTGAATAGTGATTTGCAAGAAGATATATATGTGTTACCTCCGGATGAAATAGGAAAGACAGATAAGAATAAAATCTGGAAGTTAAATAAAGCGATGTATGGGTTAAAGCAAAGTGGGCGTGCTTGGAATAAAAAGTTAGATTCAGTATTACAAAGTATAGGTTTACAGAAATCTCACGTAGATCTTTGCATATATTATAATAAAAGGGATAAAAAATATTTAATAGTAGCAATCTATGTTGATGATTTGATTATACTTTCAGATGATTTGAATAAAGTAAAAGAAGTAAAAGATATGTTAAAGAAAAATTTTGAAATAAAAGATTTGGGTGAGGTGCAAAATTGTTTAGGGATGCATATTAGAAAGGATACGCATGCAAAGAAAATATATGTAAGTCAAGTGAAATATATAAAGACGGTGTTAGAGAGATTTGGAATGGATAAATGTAACCCGGCATTTACTCCCATGGATGCTAAACTTACCAAAGATATGGAGCCCCAAAACAAAGCAGAAGAAAATGGTATGAAGAATGTACCGTATAAGGAAGCGATAGGATGCTTATTATATTTGAGTCAAATTACGCGTCCGGATATAGCTTTTGCGGTGCAAGTAGTGAGCAGATTTTTTAAAAACCCAGATCGGCCTCACTGGAATGCGGTTAAAAGAATCTTGCGTTATTTAAAAGGAACAATACATAAAGGTATATCATATAATAAATATTCAGAAAACAAAATTACTGGATACAGTGACGCTGACTGGGCTAACGACGTTGACTCTAGAAATTTTGTAACAGGATATATTTTTATGCGAAATGGCGGACCGATAGCGTGGTCTAGTAAAAAACAACGAACAGTAGCGCTTTCCACTGTGGAAGCAGAATATTTAGCACTATCGAGTAGTTGTCAGGAGGCGTTATGATTACGTAAACTGGACGAAGAAATATTAGAAGAAACTGCGAGCGGTTTTATTACATTGTTTTGCGATAATAAAGGTACAATATCTCTTGCGAATAATGCAATGACAAGTCAACGCACAAAACACATAGACACGAGGCATCACTTTATCCGCGAGAACATAGAGCGAACATACATTAAGTTAAGATATATTTCCACATGCTAACTGAGATGTTAGCGGATATATTTACAAAGGCGTTAACAAAGGTGAAACATGTACCTAATGTTGAAGCGATAGGTTTAGAGCGATATGTTTCAAGAAGGCGTGTTAGCAGAATGTGAAAACATGTTTATTGGTTATAATCTTATATGTTATGTAGTTATGGGCGATGTATCGATTGGTTTATCGATTGGATTGTAGAGACCGCTAATGCGGCCCAGCGCAGCGTTATCTTTTGTTAACTCTTCCCGCCTGTATTGTATTGTAACGTGCTGTTCTGCGTTCAGTTCAATAAAATCCATTGTCATCATTAACAAACCGAAAACAAATCTGTAATTTTCAATTGTAATTATCATCACCTGTAATTATTATCACCTGTAATTATTATCAATTCTAGTGTCAGAGGTAGACAATATTTACTTCCAAGGAAAGTAGTAAAAGAAATATTATGGGGAAAGAATAAAAGTACAAAAAATACTAAAATACAGTAATGGTATATTTGCATAAAATACATGAAATCAGTGGAACAACGTACATCCGCAAGATAAAGTAATTAAAAAATGTTAGTAAAAATATATCGAAAGTGTTAGCAAGTAGTTATACTTATAACGATCAAACATGCCCTTGTATTATTGAATATGACAATCATGTACCTATCCTGTTCATGAAACGTTTATAACATTTTTATGATATAATATATGCAGACATGTGAGTGTGAGTGTATAATTTTATCATTGCAAGATATATATATATAAGTATATATATATATGTAACTATATACAGGGTGGCCCATTTTAATTTATACAGTCGATTTTTTAAAACACTAAAAGAGATACGAAAAAATGTTTCAGACAAACATGTCACGATTTCGAGGGGGACATAAGATGATACCATTGGTTTGACCTTGAATAGTCGTTTGAAGATCACGCGAAGATCACCTTCAATTTCTTAAATTAAAACCCCAACTTTTTATTGCAGATTCTTATTCTCCATCGAAAAGTAAGTAACTTTTGTCTGAAACATTTTTCCGAAAAATGTCATCTTATGTCCTTAAAATGTCCTCAAAACTCATCTTGAAGATCATTTTAAGGACATAAGATGACATTTTTCGGAAAAATGTTTCAGACAAAAGTTGCATGTTTTTTCGCGTAGAATCCGAATCCGTAATAAAAAATACCATGTCTCATTAAAAAAAAATTTCAGACCGGAAGTTAGAATTTCGATAAACAATGACCCGTCTAGTTGTATCCACATTCTCTGTCGTGTATGGAGATCAACGTTCGAACAGTGTATTGTCGAATACCGATTTACGTAATCACGTTTGACATTGTCGATATTCGACAATACACTGTTCGAACGTTGATCTCCATACACGACAGAGAATATGGATACAACTAGACGGGTCATTGTTTATCGAAATTCTAACTTCCGGTCTGAAATGTTTTTTTAATGAGATATGGTATTTTTTATTACGGATTCGGATTCTACGCGAGAAAACATGCAACTTTTGTCTGAAACATTTTTCCGAAAAATGTATTCTTATGTACTTAAAATGATCTTCAAGATGAGTTTTGAGGACATTTTAAGGACATAAGATGACATTTTTCGGAAAAATGTTTCAGACAAAAGGTACTTACTTTTCGATGGAGAATAAGAATCTGCAATAAAAAGTTGGGGTTTCAATTTAAGAAATTGAAGGTGATCTTCGCGTGACCTTCAAACGAGTATTCAAGGTCAAACCAATGGTATCATCTTATGTCCCCTTCGAAATCGTGACATGTCTGTCTGAAACATTTTTTCGTATCTCTTTTAGTGTTTTAAAAAATCGACTGTATAAATTAAAATGGGCCACCCTGTATATACAGGGTGTCCCAGACTTACCGAATCACCGGTTCAGGGTAGATTCCTGACGTTATTCCGAGACGATAGTTCCTCTTGCAAAATGTCGAGGGTGGCGTAGTTTCGGCGCTACGAAGTGTTGTAGTTATCCTATCCTTGTACAGAATTTTCCCGCGTTCAATGACGGTAGGTCGAAGGGGCCCCGCGCATCGCGCACACTTCAATTTGGTATTAATTTTTCGCGGTTGTTCACTGCGTGTTTCTATTCACTGCACAATGTCCTGCAAGCACTGTATCCTGTTTCTATAAGCACTGTTCACTCTTCAGGGTCAAATCCGAAGACCTTGCTGGCGAAATCACTCGTTCCGTGTTCGATCCATTTATCCGCGTATGTCTCGTTAAACGCACTTCCACATACGTGTACACCGAGATTTTCACGCGTTACCGTTCGACTTTCTGCGACATCGGCAGTACGATCGACGAGAAAAGGCGGACCGATTGCTTATCATGTTGCACGAAATCGTGATACACGAGGAACTGTCAAAACATACGTGAAGTGCAGCGCGCCTCCGCGATGACAGAAAATCAATACGAGCGATGCGAAGCGCGCTGCACTAATATCGATAAGATGTGATTCATAAAGACGATACAATTTACAATTTATTAAATAATTATGATTTGTATTTTTGATACGCTTGGAATCTGTCACCACGCAGCATACGATGCTTCGCGAGATCCCGATTTATCTGTGGCGAGCATAATTATTTAATAAAATTGTAAATTGTATCGTCTTTATGAATCACATCTTATCGATATTAGTGCAGCGCGCTTCGCATCGCTCGTATTGATTTTCTGTCATCGCGTGGACGCGCTGCACTTCACGTATGTTTTAACAGTTCCTCGTGTATCGCGATTTCGTGCAACATGATAAGTGATCGGTCCGCCTTTTCTTGTCGATCGTACTGCCGATGTCGCAGAAAGTCGAACGGTAACGCGTGAAAATCTCGGTGTACACGTATGTGGAAGTGCGTTTAACGAGACATACGCGGATAAATAGATCGAACGCGGAGCGAGTGATTTCGCCAGCAAGGTCTTCGGATTTGACCCTGAAGAGTGAACAGTGCTTACAGAAACAGAATACAGTGCTTGCAGGACATTGTGCAGTGAATAGAAACACGCAGTGAACAGCCGCGAAAAATTAATACCAAATTGAAGTGTGCGCGATGCGCAGGGCCCCTTCGACCTACCGTCATTGAACGCGGGAAAATTCTGCACAAGGATAGCATAACTACAACCCTTCGTAGCGCCGAAACTACGCCACCCTCGACATTTTGCAAGAAGAACTATCGTCTCGGAATGACGTCAAGAATCTACCCTGAATCGGTGATTCGGTAAGTCTGGGACACCCTGTATATAACGTATATTTATAATATAATAACGTTACATATATGTATATGTACATATCATGCAATAATATAAGTAATATGTAATACAGTACTGCATACATTATAACGTAACATTTATAACGTTTATAATGTTTGTAATATATCATTTCTATATTATGTCAGTATACATGTCAGATTTTAAAAGTTTTTATCGAAACATGTTATAAATTTGCACACGCACACACATGGAGCAACTCGCTGTCGTCATTGTCAAGTCATTGTAACGTGAAAAATGGCTTTCACCAACCATATGTAAAGCGTTAAAAGTATATCAATAGTGCTATAATATTTGCGAATTCAATGTAATTTTTTCGGAAGCGTGCCTGAAAACAATTATGAAAATGATTATAAGAATATATATAGTAGCAGATAAATAATAATTACACACAAACATAAACTTTAGTGATATATAGTACTATTAGAATAATTTATAAGTTGTCATTATAAGTAACATTAGAATTATATTAAAACGGTTTCATTAAAGTATTACGTTATTAAAAATTGAAGACGAATAATGAAAATTTAGTAAGATTTAATTTTATCATGATAAAATTTATAAAGAAAAACAGATTTTATTATAGAACTAAATCGTTATAGCAAATTTCTTAGACATATTGTTTTGGCAATATTATCTAATGATCGTATATCAAGGCAATATTTTTTATAGTTCCTTAAAATATAGTTGATATATATTACTAACATCGTCGTTCTTGAGCGTCTAATCTAATCATTCTTGAGCTTCAATTGCAGATTGGGCATTCATTTCTGACATACACATGTCGAAACCTACAGACGTACTCTTGAGGAATCTCATTCATGGGTATGTCTCCTCCTCTGGCCTGTTCTTGTGCCGGGATCCTTTGTCTGCGATCATATTCGTATGCACAAAGGCTTACAACAGAAAAATCAGTTTTATATGCAACCGTAATATGGATACATACACTTAATTATATTATTGTACAGGAATTGTAGATTTGCTATAGTATGAATAACATTTAATGAAAGAAAATGAAAGAATTAAATGATTACATTAGACATCATGCAAAAAATAATTATGTAGCGTCGGAGGCATTGTATAAGGTGATTGTATTTACACTCTACAAAATTCTTTGACAATGAAATCATTGAAGTTTCATCCTAATCGTGTATTCTGAAAATAATTCTTAAACTTTAAGAACATAGAACTATCTTAGAATTCAGTTCATAGTTATATTATCATCTAGGCTCGAAGTGCCATTTGTGCAAGTCCATTCATACTATGTATCAAGAGAAAAATAATTATTCATCAAGCCGAAGATAACTTTTGTAAAACAAAAATATATAAAATTCCTATTTGTAATATTTCTATACTTTATGTGATATATGTACTCTAATCGTCTAAGATAACCATTTATTATTCATGTACTATGTGCACGTTATGAAAATACAAGTTTATTTACAGATAGACATTGACTCGCATTGATAGAATTAGTACAATCCCACATATTGCTATTATAATGGAAAGACCAATTCTTACTCCTATCGTGTCTTTATGATGTGATGGCCAAAATAATAATACAGTGGCAACTGAAAAATGATCGTGATTAGTTTTGAACTAATTATATTCAGAATATATAAATATATAAAACTTTTCACTATCACATTGTAATTATGTTATTTACAGAAATGTATTACTAATCATTAATTGTGTAAAAATTCCTAATTTGTTATTAGGAATTAATATAGTAAAAATGTATTAAAGTAGTAATATAGTAAAAATGTAGTAAAGTAGTAATATAATAAAAATGTATTACAATACACCGAATAAAAATTCTTAGTAGCCGATACTTCTTATGCATATAGACATGGCCAAACATATTTTGGCTATGTCTATTTTAATGAAATTGAAATAATCAAATCTAGAGATTAATCGCCAAGAAATAATTAATAAAATAATTAATTAGTAGTAGAATGAAATATCTCATACGTGCTTTTCTCACATACAGCCATGGACAAAATTATTAGGCACCCTACTTATTTAACTAACTTCCTTCTAATTTATAAGGAAATAAATAACACCATCTTTATAAATATTAATATTTATTCTCTAAACAATCATACAAACTAATATTTGGTTGGTCCACAATTGTGTTTTATGACTTCTGTTCCTCTCAGGTAAGCTATGCACTAGTCGCTTGCACATAAAAGATGATATCTTCTCCCATTTTTCAAGGACCGTTTTCTTGAGTTCAGTAATAGAAATTGCACTTGCGAGTATAGATATATTTCTTTACACATAATAATCACGTCCGTAGTCATCAAAGTCAAAATACAAACTGAAGAAGTTTCATAGAAGTATTGTTATTCCCATAAGAAAGATATTGAACTTCGTACCTCAATCGTTTGAACCATTCATAAGGTCGATAGAATGAAAACAACATATAAACATAAAGTTTACACTTATTCAGTTCCGCGATATTTGCGAGAAACAAGGTGCCTAATAATTTTGTCCATGGCTGTATATGTAAATATATATAATAAATATATATAAAGTTAAACAAGCGATTAATTATAACGATATGTAATTAAAAATATTATTTCATCTTATTAGAACACACAGCTATTACAATGTCTAGTATTATAAATATCAGATATCTCGGCATTGTAAACACTACTGCTTATATCTGTGGAAGATTTTATTCTTTAAATTATTGCTGCTCCGAAATCTCGAAATAAAGCTTGCTGTATCCCTTTGGTTTTATTTTATTTAATCTTCTTAATATCGCGATATTATGTAACAAGCCTGAAAGTAGCAATGTAAAAAGTTTTTAACATTGGTCATATAATACAACAGTATTTCTTCGGTCAGCACCACTTCTGACACGCTATGATAAATATCTTTCGAATAATCGAACAAGTAAGAGATATCGCATGAACGCAGGCGCGGCGCGGGTATAAATGACATGAATACCGAAAAAAAACATATAATAATTACTAAGTTCTGTTTTAATTATCAAGCGATTTGGGCAAATTAAAACCGTGATTGACGCGGTTATTGGTGCGTACTTATGACAAATTATGTGTGAAAGTATGTATCAATCGTTTCATTCCTATTTCGAATTCTTCTCTGCGACTGTCAATAGCAACCGTAATAATTGTCGCGATTATGAAAGAGTTGCACTTGGTACTTACAATTAGTCAGTCACTGAGGGAGATTCAAAATAGATCCGAAACGTTTGAAATATACTTTCACACGTAATTGGTCAATACGCGTCGACAACCAGTGCAATTATTATTAACCTTATTCATTAGCTTGAAAATAACAATATGTAAGGTTTGCGAAAAGTATATAGAACCTAACATTTTATGTATGGATTCAAGTTTAAGTAAAAAGTCTCTAAAAATTAACCAACCTTTCTCATAAGAAATTCTCGGCTTGGAAATTAAAATGGTGTAACGTGCTACGAGTGAGCGGACAGCTCGCGAGTTACCCAGAGTCGGTGAACCGTGGCGACAGGGAAGGTAGTGAATCTATAGACCTTTTAGGGAAAAGAAATCAATATATTCTGTGGCTAATTAATTATACATGTACACGGAGGCTTATCACTAGGCGGTGGAGTCGCGGTGACTCGGAATACGCGGCGGAGTCTCACGGCTAAGCGATGGAGTTGCGGTGACTCGGAATACGCGGCGGAGTCTTACGTCTAAGCGGTGGAGTCGCGGTGACTCGGTATACGCGGTTGAGTCGCGGTGACTTCGAAATACGCAGCGAAATCTCACGGCTAAGCGATGGAGTCGCGGTGACTCGGTATACGCGGTGGAGTCGTGGTGACGCGGAATGCGCGGAGGTTTGGCGGGGATTCGGGTCGGTGCTGCTCAGAACGCAGGCTTCGGTGGAGTGCTGCTCAATACGCAGACTGCAGTGGAGTGCTGCTCAGAACGCAGGCTTAGGCGGAGTGCGCCTCAGTACGCCGACTTAGGCGGAGTGCGGCTCAGTACGCCGGCTTAGGCGGAGTGCTGCTCATTACGCAGACTTAGCGGTGGAGGTGCGGCTCAGTACGCCGGCTTAGGCGGAGTGCTGTTCAACTCGCAGGTTTCGGTGGAGATGCTGCTCAAGACGCAGGCTTAGGAACTGCTGCTCGGCTCGCGGGCTTAGGATAGCTAGAGCGGGAGAGCTCTAGCCCGGGAATGGTACCGGTGGTCTCGCGGCTCGCGCTTATATACCCCCGGACCTGTGGTCCGGGGGTCGCGGTGCCTGGCGGCACTTGGTGGGGCCTGGCGTATGGCGGTCCGCGGGGCCGCAGGCGTCGCGCCGCTAGCTGTTGCGCGAGACAGCCGTGACGTAGCAATAGCTGCGTCACATCGGTAACTATTTCCTTCCCTTCAATGTCCTCATCAAATCTGGAACTAGCTGATGCTGTGTCTCCTCTGTATGACCGATACCAAAATAATAAGCGCTTCTGTTATTGTATATGATGTACGCGATATTCCAAGCACGCTATGGAAGGGAAGCCTGCCTGTGTTTTGTTAAATATCAATGGTAGACAATATTTACTACAAAGGTATAAAGTGGGAGAAGGGAACAGTAGAAAACAGGGAGAAGGGTACGTATAGTAAGTGCAACAATTACTTGTACAGGGAACATTTCTTTAAAAAAGTCCTTATTTCCTTAAGTCCTTATTGTTAGAAAATAAATTGTAACTAACAATTGAGCTGAGTATCAAAATAACATTCCTATATAAATATAAATATATATTCAAAATCTTCTTTATTCAACCAAGCTGGCAATATTTAGTAAAAACCACACAACGTTTCGACCGTACACCGAAAAAATTGTATTCTGATGAGAAGTACATCTTAAGAATATGCCACTTATTTTTATCCTATTTTCCACTAAAATAGGTGCCAAGAGGATCTTCTTATTTTAAGACGGAAATCCTCTAATCAAATATTCTTATCAGATATTCTTATCAGATATTCTTAAAATATATAATGATTGCGATATTTTCTTACCATTATATTATTTAATATTTGGGATCATGGTTAATAATTTTGCGATCATTAACCATGATCCCAAATATTAAATAATATAATGGTAAAAAACAGTTCAATAAGTAGACATTTGCTATATATTTATTAACTATGTATTTTATAAAAAACAATATATATAGTACATTATATCAAGTAATACAATATATATTAAGTACATATAAGTTTACATATCACATATTATAGAATGTGTCTGAAAGATATATATGAATTGCCATCTGCTCCTATTCTAAATGAAGTTGAATAAAATGATATAAGATCTTGGTGTTCGCGATAAAACCATTGCATGGTTGGTGTCACTTCATAACAGTGAAGATGACTATTGAACCCAACAGTATGAAAACCTGACAAAATAAAACCTACTCTATCATTATTTAGCTGTGATTTTACAATCCAATGCAATAATCCAAAGAGGGGCAAATCATTTTCATAGTTTATCGCAAGCACCATATTTCTCTTATATTTAGTGTTATAGATAGTTGCTTCTTTAACTACCACAGAGTTCTCATGACCAGGAGGTAAGATATATTGAAAATCATTATAATTATAACAATCAATTAGACTTTGTTCTTTGAAATGAAAAACTACATCCCGTTGAAATCCGCGCTTCGACAGAAAGCGAGCTGAGAGACTGAGTAAATATTTTTTAGCGACTGTTAGTGGCAGATTATTACGAGAAGTTGTAGCCTTAGCTACTTGTTTTATCACTGGTCGATGCTTTCCCTCCATACGCATCGACCATACATGAATAAGGGAACCAATTAAATTCATGATTCTGGGATAATGAACCATAATGTGGTGTTTGGGTTTTAATGTCTTGGAGAATAATTTACAATATAATTCCATGATGCTCAGCAATCAAAGTTGCAAGATACGTGTTTAAGTTTGTGTCTACAAATGGGGCAATAACGATATCTAATATTTGAATCAAACGAATATATAGCTGCCAAACTTCTTCTTCTTCAGGCACCAAATCTCCAATCATGAGACCAAAATGTCGAACAAAAAATAGCATTTCTGATGCAGACATTTTCAGTTTTTTTCCTCGAATATGATGAAGTATTATAATAGAGGGCTTATACCTATATCAAAACTATAGTCAAACTTTTGTATTCGATCATTGAGAGTGTGAAGTGTAAAATATCCTTTAATAGAAATCAATTCCTCCAAAATGGCACAAAAATCATAATGACAAACGCCCTCCAGAATATCGTGCATTAAATCTGTAACAAGATTAGTAATCACATGGTAAGTTTGAAGTTCATTCCAAACACATCGATCCTTAATACCTGTTAATGATATATTATTAATAAGACTATCAGTTTCATAATTTTCTCTATTACGTAAGAGTAACAAATTTTCTCTAACTTGCCTTCTCATTACTAATTTATGTTCTTTACAAAAACGGCAGTAATAGTTTGCATTGAAAGATTCAGTAAACCCAGTAATAGAGTAAAATCCTAAATTGTCAGCAAGAAGCAAGCATAAACAAAAGTAGACTCGCTGATTACCATTTGTTGTATGTACTAATATACCATTATCTTCGAGATCTTTGAGTTCGTTTATAACAGGTCGGAAAGCGTTTGCATTATTTAGATATCTGTCATCTGATAAAAATATGTAAGATACAAAAATATTCTCAAGAGTGGACATTTGATGCTGAGGAATGCAGGGAATTTTATAATATAATGCTCCAAGACTATGATCACCTGCGTGTGAACCTGTGTGATTGTCAGGTTCTACATCATCAAAATATACAAACAATGGCAATACTAAACGGTCTTTAAAATAGGAAAATTTAATATTTATCCACAGTGGACTCTGAATTATATTAGTAAATTTATTTGAATTATTGAGATTATCGATATTAGCCAAAATAGAATCGAAAACACCGGGTAATTCCAGAAAGTTTTTCAAAACATACCTCATTGGTATGTATTGACCTGTCAGTTCGATTGGTGTCAAAACAGAAACGTTTCCAACTTTACTCATTTTCTCTGAAACTGCAATTCTATAAGTTTGAGGGCATATATAAGACTGGCTTGCTTTGAGTGCATTCATTCTTTGTGTCTCAGTCTCTAAGCCTTGAAATACATTTTTTATTGTATCAAACATCTCAATTAAATGTTGTATATCATTCGGTCTTTGTTCAACAGCTCGCAATGTAGACAAGATTTTGGATCGAAGCATTATAATAAATTCATCAGAAAAAAATTCAGAAATAAGTTCAATTATTTCCTGCACATGAGCTCTGTTTAAGGTACTAGAAGCATATAATTTAACAATTAAAACTCTCGATGATTCAAATACAGTATTCTTGAAATCAAAAGAAGTAATTTATGTATGTCTGCAATCTGTTCATCTTGACTACTATTTCCAATTTCTTCAAGGGCATTCCTCATGTTACAGTTCAATTCTATATTTTCATTAACTTCCGCTAAATGCTCGTGATGAAGAGCCTGTAATGGCATATGGGGAGAATTATTTCTCGAATGTTTACCTCTCAAATGTTTTCTGAAAGCCTTTATCGAGTTGTATTCTCGGGAACAACCATTCTGAGCACATTTATACACACTAAAAACATTATATGAATGAATTGTCTGTAAATGACAACATAATGCTTCAATGGAAGGCAATTGAAAATGGCAGTCCTTACAATTATACGTCATTTTTTTAATAGTTTTTTTAAGTTTTCTTAGTAGTAAAGACAAATAAAAAAATTTTACAATGTAAAGTTAAAGTGCGAAATAGCACTAGCTTTTCTTTGATGCCAATCCCTTCAAGGAACTAAGTATATTTGTCACTCGAAGAATATTATTATCTTCTTTAAGATATAAATTATAAAAATACTTCTGGATAAAAAGCCACACTGCTCGGCACTCCTCTTGGTATGCAGTATCCAGTGCATAAAATGCCTTGAAACATGTGTCCAGAGCTTTTAATGGAGTGCGAAGTTTATACCGCACAGTATCTATTTGAACATAACTGGCAGTAATATTCGATAAAGTAGGTCCAACAAATATTAACGTCGGCTACAAGTTTAATCCACGATTTGCTAGCCACTCACTATGAGTGGCTTGATTTCACGATTTAAATCTCCCGGGATCTGTAAAAATATTTTTGAAAACAATGAGTTCATGTACATCATTATTATCATAAAATAGAAATATTTATTACAAATGATAGTTACAAGAACATGGAGAATAAAAGTCTTCCTAGCTTCTGCGACAGATGGTACGCTCACGCTCGCACCTCTTGTCCTTTTACAACAAAGTGATGGTAGTAAATGAAATAAAATTACATCACTTTTGTCTGCAAGACATAAATGAAATAAAAAAAATAAAATAAGAAAAGTTATATAATTAACAACAAAAGGAATTTGATAGCAAATATATCTTTATATAAATGCCTGTATCTGTAGAACTTAAATCTGTAAGTAACTTCCTCCCATACTCATCCGATTTGGCTATCTCAATATTAAGAAAATTAATTAAGACTTCTTTCGTTGAATCCCACTTTGATATCAAACAACCATCTTCTCTTCCAGGATATAATTCTTTAAAATCTTGCTGAATCTGCAAATCAATTAACTCGGCAATTAAATTTGAAAGGGAAGAAATCGAAAAAGAAAGAAAAGTATTATATTCAAAACATGTAAATGCAATTTTCTTACCAGTAGATATCCATTAGGCAGTGCAAGCACGCTCCAATTTTTGAAATAATCATTTACTAAAACATCAGACTTTTCTGATTGTTGGACAGAGCACGTTGCCCTCTGCGATATCGGTCTGGTTTCTCTAAGATACTGAAAGCGCAAAGGATGTGTCACTGACCAAGAACGCAAAAGTTCAGGCCAAGATTCAATATTGTCATACTTTAAACGAGCGATTGCAGTTTTAACTGCAGAGTCGTTTGGATCACAACTTCCTGAAAAATAAATTTAAAAAAATTTTTTTAATTTGACAAACTATACAAAATTAAGAAGTTACTTTTGGAACTTCTTAATTTTATATAGTTTCCTAATTACTTTAAAATTTTATTAAACTAGATAGTTAAAAAATATCAAAATTAAAACAATTACACACACACACGTATCGTAATATAATTTTATATATATATATATATATATATATATTGTTACCTGCAAACTTTTCAGGATGTGTGATTTTATTTTCACTCGGAACAAAAGAAGATTTAAAACGAGATGTTGCCCAAGAACCAGCAGCTCTTTTCTTGACCTGATACTTTATATTCTTAATTTTATCGGGAAGTTTTCCTGATGCATTTCTATGGTTGCCTGCTGGTGGACAATAATACGTTTCCTGCATTTCAAATTAGAGAGATCCATTGATCAAAAAATAAATTAAATAAATAAAATTTTATACAGAAAACTTTCTTGCTTATAAACTTCACCTTAGTTTCACACGGAATCAATTCACAGAGCTTAGTTGCTGCAATGTTATATTCTGAAACTGTCGGCCTATTTGAAGAAAATCAAAGAGAACAAAATTCAATAGGTTGTTTTCATTTCATGGAAGTGTGTAGGAAATTATTATTTACAAGTGATTCAACTGGAGAATGGCATTAGCTACAGCTTCAGTTATGGCGGATCTATCTAAATCAGTGAGCATTCCATTTTTCTGAAAATTCTGAAGAGCGGCATTACTTTTTAAGGAGTGATTTTTCAGAAGATTCTCAAAGTCCTAAAACGCATAGAAAATACAAAAAATAAAAAGGTGATTATCATTGAATATGGATGCAAAGATATCTAAATAGATATCTGAAAAGTTTCAAATTAAGCATGAGAATAATAAACCAAAATGAGAATTACGAACCAAAGCTGTTAATTTTTCAAGTGATTTAAAAGATATAATGTGTCGACTGCGTTTACAATTTTCTTCAATGGATACACCTTTATTTATCTTCTTGCATCGCTTTCTTTTATTTTCTTGCATCGAATCACGATTTGAACATGATGGTGTTTCTTCTACATCTAAATCTGTGCAATGTTTAATAGAATCGCTCTGGGAAAAATTAAAATATATTTTATTTATCATGGAAGAATTTTTCACTTCAATCGAAAAATTTGCATTTTGATGTCAGAATTTTATAAATAAAACATTTTAAATAGTGGTATCCACTCAATGAAAAAATAGTTATAAAGTTTTCATGTAATTTCAAATATAGATATCACCTTACCAAAGTAAGTTCCTCAGATACTTTAGATACTTCAGATACCTCAGATAGTTCAGACGCTTCAGATATATCAGATTCATCAAAAATAGGTATAGAATCTATCAGTAGTGGTATATCGTCTATAATTTTTATTGAAGGGGTCTTCTTAGAAGTCTGCAAATAAAACCCATGAGCATTAGTTTTAATTTAACATTGATATGATCATATGATGTATAGGAAATAAAATAATAATAAAAGTATTTATTATTAAGGAAGGATTAAAATGCAAAATTAGTTAGAATGCTTTGCTGATAAATAATACCTCTTCTTGAACAACACTTACTAAGCGCTTCCAACTACAAAGAAAATCTGCTCGCAATCCTATCTGAGGAATTAATTCTGTTATTAATTCTTCATTTAAAGCGAGTAATCTTCTCATTAATTTTTTGAGCTAAGAAAAACACGAAAGAAAAGTAACAACTTGCATTAAAACGTGCAACAGTTTTGGCAAAAAGAGAAAACACAATATTTTACACATTCAATAATGTCGAAATACAAACACAACTCTGTTTTAAAACATGCACTGTCAAACATAGTTAACCTGACTAAATATTTAATTCACAATTACTTATTCAGTTAAAATATTTGTATTGAAAACACAAGTATATAGTTATATAAACAAATTCGTGTAATTTAAAACAATATATTTTTGTTGATATGTTGAATCTAGCAAACAATAAACTTTATTATGCCAATTAATGTATAGTTAATCCAAACGCATGTCGAAGAAAATAAAAAAAATATAGTTAATAAGTTGATTCAAGATTACTTAAGAAGTATTTATATTTATTTAAATTTGGATTTTTTGAGCGAAATTACATTGTCCTAAACAGATAAAATATCTAGTCGCTCTAAGAAATATAGTAATCTTATTTAAACATTAATTACGTTAAATATAAAATACAATATAATATTGTGGTAATTATTTTAATCAATATTTCTTATATCAGCAAAATATTTACTTGAATGAAACCAGCAAAATATTCACGTTTGGCTAACTGAACTATATTTACTGTTTCTTTCAATCATATTTTATATTATTCAATGTTTACACAGAGAAATTTTCTTTTGATTCAGCAGCTTCTTTCTTAAAATATGACTAAATACACACAAAAAAATCGCACTTTGAATGGAGTTACATCTATATCCTAACATTTTTAAACACACCAAAGAATACCAATTAAAGATAACCAATTAAAAGAAAATTAAAAAGTGCTTGAAATGGCATGAATATATTATAATATATGTATGAATATATGGATAGTTATAGGTTAGATTATGGGTAGTAAGATTAGACATTGTGTAGAAAGGTTAAACTATTATAAATAAAATTTAATGAGGCATATTTGGAAAAAATAAGAAAGTTTTGTTTCCTGTGCGTGCCGATTCTCTAACTTCGTAACGACAATATCGTTATCGTGTCGTTGCTCAGCTATGTTTTGATACGTTTTATCTGTATAACGATATATAACCCAATAAGAAATAACTCGTCGATCGACGTCGAAATGATGTCGAATTGACGTCGAAATCATCAAACCGACGTCGATCGACAAGTCATATCTCATTGGATAACGATAGCGATATCGTCGTTACGAAATTAGAGAATCGGCATGCAAATCGGAAACTATCGAGAGATATCTAGAAAGGTTAATAGGATTCATGAATTTTCTATTCCAAATATCTAAGATACTTACTCATAAATATCTCCTTCAAGTCGCTCAGATCTTCTTCTTTAAGCCACCTGGCTACTTTTTCCTCCATTTCTCAAGAAATACGAACGCAGGATTACACTGTACATGTACCTACGAACATCACGAGCAATAAACATGAGCGGATAAACGACATATTAAGCGACAAAAGGGGACCAACATCGACCGGCCGATCAAAACACGCACGAAACAAAATGTAGTGCTTCGCTTGAACACGTACCGACACGCACGGCGCAGTGGCGCACCGAATCTGACCTTTTCTCTGTGGCGCGAACGTCGCGCCTGCGCCATATTAAGAGGATATTCTAAACAATAAGAAAATATTCTTATTCGTTAAGAATAATATTAAAAATAATTTATAAAGTATGAATTTCAAGAATACAATTTTTTCGGTGTAGTTTTCGGTCCTTATCAAGTGTGAAAATCTTAACAAAGGATCACCTTCTAAACACAAAAAATTACAAATTCGCACTATAAAAACATCCAATACATTATCATAATAAAATACAATTTCATCAATATACATACTAGCAGAAGGAGACCCAATAATCAGACAAACGAATTCAAACAGATAAGTCTCACTGTCTAGAACAAGACTGATGAAATCATGACAAAACCTACGAATCTCTTTGTTATCGACAAAGGTCTAAGGTACAAAACATCAGCTGTTGATCAAAATATTGTCATATATACCAGGTAATTTCTCGGTATCCTGTGAATTTATGGACATATTCTCTCTTTTAATGAAAACCATTTCAGCAATTTCTCTCTTTTTTAATTGACTTTCTTGATGCAAAATCTTAACATTAGACCAATTCATTTCATGATCCGAGCCAAATCTATGCCTACTAACCACAGAAAGATTGTAATCAGTTTTGTTAATATCTTTTAAATGTTCCTTAATACGAGTCTCTAAATGTCGCTTAGTTTGTCCACCATAGCAAGAATCACAGTCACCACATTCTAATTTGTAAACTACACCCATCTTCTTAACATTAGTCAATTTATCCTTCCCTCTCTTAATCAAAATATCTAATTTATTTGTAATGGTAAAAATCACATCAAAACTGAACTTCTTCAAGCTTTTCCTTAAAGTCTCACTCACACTCTTTGTTCCGTATTCAGTATAAATGTGGTTAATATTTACACCGTAGTTTCGTGTGGATTTTGAAAACGTTTATTATCGGCACTTTGTACACTTTTGAGAATCTTATTCGCTTGTATTCGCGATTGGCTATATAGACCGCTTGGACATCGACAACGCTTGGGGAATGACTTCCCTGAGTCGATGGGCGACAACGCCTGGGGTATAATTCCCTGAGTCGCTTGACGACAACGCCTGGGAGACAAAGTCTCTGAGTCGCTCAGTGACACTCGCTCGTTCGTGCTCTACCGTGCTCTAAGGCTATCGATAACAGACTGGTAAAATCCGAAATACGACTCGAACGTATCGGCCCTTCGGTCCGCCCATCTTGTCCGCGGATTGGTGGTCGGCAGATCACTCGATCCGCGAGTCGAAGCCACGAACGCGCCGATAAACGCGGCCAAACATCACAGGCGCCGACCGCCCGATGCCGCCGTCTTAGAAATATGCCGACTCAATTAATCAGAAAAGAGGGAACCGCGTTCGGGAACGAGCGAGAGTCTCTATCATTTATGTATATGCGAGTGTGTGTATGCATAGGTGTTCGAACAATACTTATATGATATTTGCCGTGCACGGACTTTATGAGCTCTGTACGCACCACTCTTAACATAAGGAATCTTAATACATCTCTTATTTTTGTCACGACATCTAACATTAATATTAGAAACTGACTCTCTCAAAGCGATCTCTCTAATTTTTATATTAATATGTTTATCAACAAATTTCGGTGGATAACTATTGTTAATTAAAATACTTTTAACAAGTGCAATATTATGTTCATGAAACTTAACATTCGACAATAACATGGCGCTGTCCACCAAACTCTTAACAACACTAATTTTGTAATTCTCACTATGATTGGACAAATAGTTCACATAACGTCCAGAAACAGTAGGTTTCTGATACCAATCAGTAATTAAAACATTATTATCCTTGATTACAGTGACATCCAGAAAGTTTAGTTTGCTATTACTTTCAATTTCGCACGTAAACTTCAAACGCTCGTGATAATCATTAAATACATTTACAACGCACTGCAACTTATCTTTCAGTACGATCATAAACACGTCATCTACATATCTATAAAATAAAGGTACAGTGAAATCCAACGAACCAAGAAAATGTACCTCCAGGTCCTCCATGACCATATCGGCTAATATCGGTGATAACGGCGAGCTCATGGGACTACCAAAAATCTGCTCGTAAAATTCACCGTCAAAACTAAAACAAGTGGAATCCAAAATTAAGTCAATCGCATGTTTGAACTGGTCCAAACTAAAATTACAGCTTGTTTCAATGAATGACCACCTTCTCTCTATCGCCGCCATCACTAATTCTTTAGGCACATTAGTAAATAGCGACACCACATCCAACGAAGCCAAGATATCATCCGAGCCTATCGTTCTCCCCCTTATCTGTCTAACAAACGACCAACCATCCTTGATCGAAGAAGCTGGTAACGGGACAGACTTTCTCAAAATATCATGAATAAAATATGCAACTGTGTAAGTCGGACCAATAGCCGAAACGATAACTCGCAACGGAAACCCTGGTTTGTGAATCTTCGGCAAACCGTAACATCTAGACAAGTTGAACGTGGTGTCATACAATCTCCTGTGCTCTAAATCATCGATAAGTTCATTTTTATGCCAACTCATTAACTAAGTCACAAAAACGCATCGTAAGTCGCCTAAGAGGGTCAAATATCAGTCTTTTGTATGTATTATTGTCACTAACAAGCGACACTACCCAAGTGCCACGCGCCGATTTTGATAAGCTTTGAATATGTTGTTGTCTAGGTCAAACTATGAGACACGTATTTTTTTATACGGGCCCGTATCGCTATTAAGGGGGTGAAACACCCTCTTGAAAAAAATCGGTTTTTATATTTCTTAGCGAATACCGTGGAAACAATAAAAAATATAAAAAAAAGTTTCAAGTAAAAGTTTTATGGCTTCTAATGTACTTCATAACTACAATTAGATTGTTCGAAAATGTCATATTTTTCGAAATCCCTCCCCCCTCAATTTTTCAAAAATTTTTAAATTTATCTTTCAATAAAACTTAAAGCATATTTAATGTTAAATTCAACCATATATGATAAAGTCATATTCTGAAAACGCATTTTTTAAAAAAAAGCTAAAAGTAACTTTATATCGCTATATACGCGCTCCACCTGTATTTGCGTTTTTAATACGCTAGTTACTTTTGGCGACAGTTTTTTCGCAATCTCACAGAGATAGCAATGAAGTCGGGAGATTACTTTTAATAAACAAAATAAGTTAGGTTCTCACTCTCTGCCGGACCCAGAAATGGTCAACGTGAAACTGGTAAGAAATTTTCACTTTTTACAAACTTTTTCAATATTAAAAAGTTTTTTTTTAATTTTTATTATAAACATATTATTATAAATTATTATAAATTTTTAAATTAAAAAAAAATTTTTAAATATTGACAAAGTTTTTAAAAAAGTGAAAATTTCTTGCCAGTTTCACGTTGCTGATGGCTGGGCAATCCCTGTAAAGCTGATGGTTACTCTCTCTTGGCCCTTCCTTGTGCGAGGGTTTTCGTGTCGGGGCGGTTTCGGGACGGCGCGGATCCTCCCAGACGACCCCGCAACTCGTGCTCCGCTTCTCCAGACTCTGTAGCCTCCTGAGTTTCCCTCGATGTCCAGTGGATTACATAGTCCAGACGATGATCTCACACTCTGCGAACACTAATAAACTCGCGCGCTCTCCGCGCGGCACAAGTAACCACGGCAATCGCAATCGAGACACAAGGTCGACGCTCCCTCGTTTGAGGAAACGATCCCACCAAAACTGTGCCACCTCGATCGGGCGAACCCTTGTGACGGACGCGCGGGCGTCATGTCACAGTATACATGACAATATTTTGATCAATAGCTGATGTTTTGTACCTTAGATCTTTGTCGATAACACAGAGATTCGTAGGCATTGTCATGATTTCATCAGTCTTGTTCTAGACAGTGAGACTTATCTGTTTGAATTCGTTTGTCTGATTATTGAGTCTCCTTCTGCTAGTATGTATATTGATGAAATTGTATTTTATTATGATAAATGTATTGGATGTTTTTATAGTGCGAATTTGTAATTTTTTGTGTTTAGAAGGTGATCCTTTGTTAAGATTTTCACACTTGATAAGGACCGAAAACTACGGTTGAAACGTTGTGTGGTTTTTACTAAATATTGCCAACTTGGTCGAATAAAGAAGATTTTTGAATATTACATTTCTGGCGAATTATTTTTATTGATATAAATATACTATATATAAATGTTATACATTATTCCTTTGTGTTAGACATTTAATACCTTACATACATATATTGAAATATATACGTGACGTTTAAAAATAAAAGAAATATTATGGGGGAAGAATAAGAGTACTTAAAATACTAAAATACAGTAATGGTATATTTGCATAAAATACATGAAATCAGTGGAACAACGTAAATCCGCAAGATAAAGTAATTAAAAAATGTTAGTAATAATATGTCGAAATTGTTAACAAGTATTTATCGTTATAATTGTCATGAGTAGATGGCACTGTAGTGATAGCGCTAGTAGGGATCCTATAAGGAGGGATCGGACAAACCGACTCCATTTGCAGCTAATGCGGAAGTGGGGTCATGCAGCTACCAACAGTATCAAGCTAAAACTGCTTATATTAAATAATAACTTACTATGCCAATCTTGTATTCTTGAAATAGTTTTCAGATGTAACACTTTATCACGTTTGCACTTTCTACCATTCACTGCTTACAAAAGAATGCAACAGTTCATCTATCCATTTCTATCTTTTATCACCCTCTAACTCTGTCTTCTATCTCCCTTCAGTTTCCGGTTTAGATGCAACATGGCGTGACCAATAGAAAACGTCCGGGGCATTGTCCGATCCCTCCTTATAGGACCCCTAGGCGCTAGTGGACAGACAGCGCCGACTAGTTTTATGTTTTATAGTTTTATGTTGCCGGCCGGGGGTCGGGCGTTCTAAGTTTAATTTTGGTCATGTAACGACTTTGAGCATTTTGTGAGTCTCAATATATTCGAAATATATATTCATAAAGTACATTTGAGTGTGTTTCAATAACGATACAACCATTACATGGCGCAGTCGGTCATAGCATTACAATAGAAGAGAAAATAGTCGAAAAGAAGGACTCAATTTGGCTGTTTGGGGAGAGATTCGATAAAAACAAGAAGAAAATGGAGACGGTCTTATCTCCATCGCGACCATTATTATTTGAAGGGAATGTGGCAGCTAATTGAAAGAAGTGGAAGCAAAAATTTAACCAATACCTAGAAGCTACTGGGTTAGATACAAAACCAGAATCGAGGCAGGTAGTAGTACTTTTGCATGTCATTGGTGAAGAAGCTATGGAAAAGTTCAACACATTTACAATTTCCGAGGAGAATAGTAGAAAGCTACAACCATTGTTCAAATGACTGCAGTCATGCAGGCATTTAAAAATTATTGTACCCCGAAGGCTAACGAGAGTGTGGATAGACACATATTTTTCTCCAGAGTGCAGCAGTCAGGAGAATCATTTGACGTGTTTTTGACGGAACTGAAGAAGCTTAGTAAACAATGCGGATTTGGTACACTCAACGACAGTCTAATTAAAGACAGAATAATAAGCGGTCTCAGCGACTCGAATCTCAAGAATAGATTGCTCAGAAAAGAGGATCTGGACTTGGAAAAATGCATCAGGATATACAAGGCGACAGAGCTGGCTCAGCAACAGTTAAAAACATTGGCACCGGACACAAAAATACACACTGTGGCGAAGAAGATGACTTCAGCTTTCGCTTTTGCTTTTGGAGTGGTTAAAGTCACATCAAGGACATTTTGATTTTTTAACTGTCGACATATATTTTTTATTGCGTACGATTGTAACCCGTCTCCTGACGAGTAGATTGACCACAAATAGTCATAATAACAAAAAAAATAGAAATAACAAAACAAAGTAATAAATCCTTAAAGCAAATGTTCGAAATTGTGCCATTCAAAAACTATATGTCGACAGTTATAAAATCAAAATGTCCTTGATGTGACTTTACCCATTCCACCTAGGAAAAAACTAACTTCATCATATGATGTTATTTTCGATACCCAATATTTGCTGGAAAACAAAAATTTCATACTTCATCTAGTTTTAAAAATATAAGCTTGTAACACCTTTAGTAATACACCCTAGCTGTATATTACTTATCTTATGCGAGATATTTAGCAAAAATAATAAGACCAGCTGAAATTTTGAGCCATCTGTTTACGATACAGGGTAGCACCGTAGTAATTACTGAAGATAGTGATGAAGACTGATAAAAAATTAATTTGTTGATCACATTCGATAAAAATTATGATTTTTGTATAAAAATTCTTTCTAGAATCTTGTTTGTATAATTATAACTATATTTGTATTGAGAGAAATAAATAATTTTCTATTTTACTGGAAAAATAAAAGGAAAAAATTGATTTTTATTTTTTTCATGATGTTGCACCAACTTGAAAAAAATTGAAAAAATTTGAGAACAATTTCATAAAAGAGAAGTTTTCTGTGAAAGTTTAGTGATTGTACCTCGAAGAGAACATTTCGGAATAGTTACTTTTAATTTTATTATTTTTTTTATAAATGGAGTTTTAAATCGGGAACTATGAAAAAAAGTTTCTTTATGTCTTATATTAATAAGTCTTTTTAAAAAAATCGACAGAAGTCCATCTATAATATCTATGGAAGAAAAAAATAAAAACTGAAAATCGCATTTTTTTCAATAACTCGAGAAATAATACAATTAAAGGACTGAAATTTTGAGAAAATATTTTTGTTATAATGACAAAATAACAGTCCAAGTGTCGTTCCAAAACTCGCCGGGGGCACTTTTAGTATGCTAATTCGGCTATGGCCTTTATCTCAGAAATCGGCAGTGTTGAGAAATTTGATTAAGAAGAATAGAGTATGGCAGTGGGATCAAAATGCTGAGAGGGCATTTCAGGAATTGAAAGATAATCTTATTGAAGCTCCGGTACTTCAATATTTTGATCCTAATAAAAATATAGTACTTAGTGTGAATGCATCTCAGAATGGTTTAGGAGCAGTTATTTTACAGAATAATTTACCCGTTGAATATACGTCTAGGTCGTTTAATGAAACGCAGAAAAATTATGCTCAGATTGAGAAGGAAGCATTAGCAATTGCATTTGCAGTAGAACGATTTCATTATTATATTTTTGGTAGGCCAGTTGTAATTGAAAGCGATCATAAACCTTTACAGGCTATTTTCGCAAAGCCTTTAGATAAGTGTCCTGCGAGATTACAAAGAATTAGATTAAGACTTCAAGCGTATGATATTACCGTTGTTTATAAGCCTGGTAAAGAAATGTTTTTAGCAGATGCATTATCGAGATCGTATATGCAAGACAATTCTCCATTTATGGAAGAAGAGATTCAATCACAGGTGATTATGATGATAGAAAATATACCTATGACGGATATGTTATATAAACAATTTCAAATAGAAACTAAAGCGGACAAACAGTTGCAATTGTTAAAAACGTTAATTATCACTGGTTGGCCTAAAGATAGAGGCCTTGTACCACCAGAATTGGGCGTATATTGGACGTTTCGCGAAAAGTTAACTATAATAGATGATATAATATATAAGGATGATAAGATATTAGTTCCGGAATCTCTTAGAAAAGACATGCTTTATCGAATTCATTACGGTCACATGGGGATTGAAAAATGTAAATCTAGGGCTCGAGAACATCTTTTTTGACCTGATATGGCAAAGCAAATTAATGATCTTGTCCAAAATTGTGAACCATGCTGTGTTGTACCAAAGGCAGGCCGGTCGGTTGACCACGCCGGCCTCACTGATCGTTCAGCGATGAGCGCGAGATCCGTGCTGGTCGAAGCTTCTTGAACGCGAGAGGAGAGGTGTCAGGAGAGCGGAGCGTAAAAGACTGATCGCAAGGATTTGGTCGAAATAAGGCTTTATTGGACTTCACCACTTGATCCCGGTCGAGAGTGCTGGACCACGCTGTAGCGATCGATGTCCGACGGCTCGATCGTTTGAACGGCAGGACGTGAATCCAAGATCGAAGGTCTAGGAAATCTTGCTCTGCGGAGATCTTGCCGCGCACGTCCTCACGAGCGATCGACGACGGAGGGCACTCTTGCACCGTTCGTTATTACAACAGTTCGAAATTGCAGTTCAATGGCACTCAACGTAGGAGACCTCAACGTAGTAGAGACGCCGAACAACTCCGCGACGGTCGCGATTTGAGAGCGCACCGCGCGATGATTCTGACACTGTTCGGAACGATGACACGAGCGTTATACGATCCACTCGGTATCGCGTCGTAGTCGCTTCTGCCCTTTGTCCGAACGAAAAATCCGAGTGTATCCCCGGATTTTCACGTCCGGGCACGGAGACTAACAGAATTTGCCCTAATTTCGGCTAGAAAATTGCCTTTTATGGGCATGGACAACACGGAGCGAGCGGAATCGTGTTTACGTGTTCTGGAAATAAGTCATCCGAACTGACAACATGTTTTCGGGTATTTGAACGAAGCGGATTTACTTTTCGCGACTAAATCGTAACGGAAATAATGTAACTCAACATTAAAGAATAATAAATGAAAATTAAAGAGAAGATAACGAAATTTACTGATCTTAAACACATGCCAAAAATATCAGAAAACTAATCAAAAAGAAACTTTGATGCCAAAAGAAATTCCAAACGCTCCTTGGCAAATAGTTGGTATAGATATTTTTACTTATGCAAATATAAATTATTTATTAATGGTTGATTATTTTAGTAAGGTTGTTGAAATAGCTAAGCTTACTGAATTAACAAGTCGAGAGGAAATTTCCCAAGCAGTAAAATAAGGCAAAATTACGTCTATCTGACCTTCTAATAGGTTCAAAAATCTGTTGGACTAAGCTTAACTTACGTCGAATCGACGTCGAAAGAAGGTAAGTGGGGAATAAAGTTGAAGTAATTTTACGGTTGAAATTAGGTAATGTAAGGTATTTCGCCATATAAGTCATAGTTTGATTTGGTTAAATAAACCTAACAGAAGGTTGAGTATTGGTAATATCTTGATAATTTGGACTTAATTCTGACCACTTTGTGCCCTCTTTTATTTTGGCGACGGAGCTGTTTGTCTTCAATATGTCTAGATGGCAGCAGATATATATATATTCCATATTAATTGTACCCAGACTCGGTCTCGGTGTCTATGCTACATAACATGGTCCCATCAAACTATAGAAACTTAAATGGAATAAAATATTAATAGAGTCCGTTACCACATAGGTTTTAAAACTGAATATTGACAGATATGTGACAGAAATATAAGTGCGAAAGAAAAGTTTCTGTACAGATTTTCATTTTACCTCGTTACAATCCACGCGCTTTCGAAAACAAATAATTTATACAATTATTAATTAATCGTTAAATATTTAACAAAAATATATTTTGCTTTTAGCACAATAAAAATATTTTAATGTCACACCTATGTGAAAAGTATTGCGAAATCGATATTTTCTTAAAGTTTTAATGAGTCCAAAGAGTGACTACTTATTTATTTTATGATGCTTAAATTTATAAAGCATTTTGATACATCATGGCAGACATAATAGTTTTCATAATGATGGCCGATTAAATGTTTTCGTCTGAATTTCGACTTGTAAGTCGAATTTCCTTACTACGAAGGCCAAATAACTAACTTTGAGGGCAGATTTCCTTAATCGGGGAATTTTTACTTCAAAGTTGTAGACTTTGAGATCGTCTTATCGACTAATAAGACATTCTGACTAGTAAGCTCGATTTCCCTATTTTTAAGTTACATTGTCTCGAAATCACGCTGGATTGATATATAAATGCCTGCGATCGGCAGCGCTGCGGACTTAAACATAACCTGAAAATTACAGTGATCGATTAACAGGCACAATGGGAGATAATTTTAAAATTGTCGCTATAATAAAAACAAGAGGCACCGCAACAAGAATTGAGTATGCGTACGTTCCGCATCAGTGGGTGAAAAATGAATTTGTGTTTTGGCCATCTAAGAACTGTGTGACTTTGACAAATGATCCATCAAGTGTTCCTGAACCCGAGTGGAAGACATTTAAGTGTAAAGTTAAAAAAGACTTCATTGTCGGACAAGAAGAAGCCGAACTATGGGAAGAAGAATACTTAAATGCTTCGTGCACTGAATCTGAAGAAACGTATGTATATGCATGTATATATATGTACATATGTATGTATGTATAACATCACTGTCAGTTTTCTTCAAATTTCATCTTTATTAAAGGTCGAGTTTAACTGCAACAGTTTTGTTACAAAACTAATATGATATATTTGTGAACTTTTTTATAGCTTGTCAATTAACCAGCAGCTTCAGCTCACTAATAATAATGGCGATGAAATGATGGTCAAGACAATCGATAAAACAAATATTGATGCACTATTCGATGATATCGCTGCATCAACGCCAAATATAAATATAAATGCTGCTGCTTCAACAAGTATCGGATCAGAGGAAATAAATTTAGCGTTTCGAAATGAAGGTGGAATTTTGGTTCAAGAGCTCGGCGATAATACATTCAATGTTGTAGATAATGTGCTGATCTCAAATGATAAAGAGGAAGTGTCCCTGAATATTAGTAAGTATCAAGAGACACGGCAGTGGCTCGAGCCAAGTGTGCGCGGAAGCCTGTACGCAGCGTGTATCTTTACGTGAAGACTACTGAAGAGGATCTAAATAAGGGGTTGAAACATTTGTTGAATAATTTAAGACTGAGTATTATTATTTCTTACGTCCCAACACCGGCAATTCTGCTCGAAATAGCGAATTTACGTACTGATTAATTTATCTTTATCTTAAATTTTATTCATCATAGTCATTAATGCTCCATGTGAATACGTGAGTCAACGGCGTCCGAGCCACAGTAACATCTGCTCATAATCCTCAAACTGGCTACTCTGTTTGTCTGCCTCAATAAATAATATTTAATTAAACAACTATGAAAGGCTCTAGCAGGGTATGTAGGGTGAATCGGCCCCGGGCGTAAATTTTGATGACACTTGGCTCAAAGCTAGCTCCCTATATGAGATTTAAGTACACCAAGTTTCAAACATGGGAATCACTTTTTTTAGAAGTTATGTATAAATGTGATTTCATGATTTTTGCGAATATCTCAGTGGTGTTTAGAGATATTTATTTATAAAAATACTGTTAGATGCAGGGCCTCAAGATCAATAAAGGACTATATATCAACTGGATTTTGGCGCGAAATTCAAATTTTTTAAAAATATTAAAGTTTTGAAAAATTTTTTTCGACATGTTCCCTTAGAGCGACAATCATAAGTTTTTTTCTATACAATGCTCTACTACAAACCTACCTATCAAAAAATCAACAGCCATGTATCCGTGGTGCAACAGTATGAAAAAAACCATAAACCAACGTTTTCGTTTTTTTTTATATTATTCATGAAAATCACATAAAATACATTCGTAGGGTCTATATAGCTTTTATTAGTGTCATATAGTTATATGGTTAATTAAAGATCGCGAAGGATTTCAATTTTATTATAAAGTAATTGTAATCACAATAAAATTACCTTTTTTAAAAAAGATACAAAAAAGCGCCAAGCATACGCGCCCGAAGAACACGTTCAAAGATGACCCTTATAAAACTAATGATATCAATAAATTGCACCAATTATAAAAATGAGTATTTATGCAAACCAAAAAATCTATTACATTTATTCAGTTTATTACATCTATTATATTTTTATACAACTAAATATTTTAATACATATAAATATTTCAATACAAATAAGTGTTTTTTCAAAATACATGGCGCTGCTAAACCGATTCAGTAATTGTCTTAGTATTTAAATAATCTAAAGATTACAATAATTTCTTTACACTCTAAATTACATAACACAATTCGCCGAAATACGTAAAATATATGTTACAAATGTAGTTCTACTTATTCTATACTTAATTCTAATGTCTCACACACACACACACGCGCGCGCGCGCGCGCGCGCACACGCACACGCACACGCACACGCACGCATTCACGCATGCATGCATTCATAAGACAGAAAGAAAGAGAATAAGGCAATTAATATATAGATTCGGTTTAGATTTTGATATATTATCAGAAATATAGGGAATGAGAAGAATATTTAAGTGTTGCCGCTATGTCGCCGTTCATCGTTCCACCGCAGCATACATCACATTCTTGCGTACGGTAATTACAAGTTTGATCACGAGATATCGCATTATAGCTGCGCTTTCTCGCAGTTAGAATCGTTCCATAGAAAGCATATAAGACAGACTCACGCGCTGATTAGTCAATCGTGGTATAGCTATTAGCCATACTGTTGCTTTTGATTCTTCGGTTACGGTTTTGATTTAGTATTGATTTTGGCATTGATTTAGGGGCTAGACTTTCGTATGCGACCTATCTCCGATTTGACAAATTTTTACAGACATGTAGTACATACTAGAGACACTCTAATAAGAGTCTGGCCATAGAGCGATTTGGTCAAAATCGTGCGAGAAAGAAAGATATATATATATTCGCTAAAAATGCGCTCACGCACGCGCTACAGATAGTCCACAATACATTTTAATGAGTATATACTGATTAAAATGTATCGTGGACTATCTGTAGCGCGTGCGTGAGCGCATTCTTAGCGAATATATATATATCTTTCTTTCTCGCACGATTTTGACCAAATCGCTCTATGGCCAGACTCTTATTAGAGGGTCACTAGTACATACTATATGAAGTCTATGACACAAGTGCGAATGTGCGGAAACGTGTAGTTTCTGAGGTATTCAAATTTTTATTATTGTCTTAAATGTAGGATTGGTAAATCTACCGATTAGCGTACCCACCTCCTATCATCTTGTCCTTGACATATTATAGAGGTCACCCTCCAGAGTGACCTTCAAAACAGGTTTTAGCCGTCGATCATTGTTTACTAAAAAGTTATTAACAAAAGAAGTTTAATGATTTTGCACGAATTTTCAGCCGTCCACAACAAGCAAAAGGTTATATTTTCCGAAACTGGAGCCCCGGACACATACGCTCGGATTCAGCCCGCTTCGTGGGAGGGCGGGGGGGAGGTGGCTTCCCCCCCCCCCCGCCAGAACCAGTGTAACAAATTTCACACAGATTGTGATCACTTGGTACACGGCACGGATGCCGGCGGGGGGAGGGGCGGAGCCCCTCTCTCCCCGCCCTCCCGCGAAGCGGGCTGAAAACCGAGCGTATATGTCCGGGACTCCAATTTCAGAAAATATAACCGGTAATTATACACATAAGGAGACATAAGTTTCGAAAATATAGTAGTTATTTTGAATATGAACGAACAAAATTTATTTAAAGCAGTGAATCATTAATATATAGAATAGTTTGTTTATAAATACAAAGTATTCTTTATTTTAACCAAAAGCATAAAACAGTTAAATACAAATTTATTTTCTGCTTTAATTGAAATTAAAGACTTTTTCGAAACTACTTTAATCGAAAGTGAACAAACAATGACCGACGGGAAAGGTCAATGACCTTGACCTTGTTAGGGGTCAAGGTCAATGTCAAGGTCAGTCGGAGGTCATTTGGTGCGGGTTGTGTAAAGGTAAATATTTACTAATTATTTTTCTTTTTATACATCTAAAAAGTGCATCTGAAACTTTATTTAGCTCGAATATGCATTTAGCTTAAAATGTGAATATTTCAAAAAGTAGAAGTTTCCGCACATTCACACTTGTGTCATTCGTCTTCATTTAGTATGTACTAGATGTCTGTAAAATTTCATCAAAATCGGAGGTGGGTCATATACGGAAGTCTTACTGATTTAGGTTTTGATTTGGTATTGATTTTGGTATTGATTTTGGTATTGATTTTGGTATTGATTTCGGTTTATTATTCTCTATCGTCATATACTTTTGTGTTGAGATTTTCTCACTCCTCCTAAAGGAAGAGATTAGGAGGAGCTTACCAGTTCCTAAGATTCGTTCGCACTCTCACGTCAGAATTGCCTCTCTTTTCGTTAAGAAAGAGATCTTGTTTTGAGTTATTCGCACTTTTACACCGTATTTATTACGATATTTAGATTTACAATGCCGAGTGAAAAGTGTGCTCTATGCACCCGATCACTTCGTAAAATATCAGGTTCTAGAAAAATCTTAACGAAAGAAAGTGAAGTGCAAGAAATACAAAGAGTGACTGGAAAATTAGTATTTATGAATGATATACTCTGCAATAACTGTCGCCTGTCTATATACAGACAAAAAGCAGAAAATACAAGCGATCCAGTTCCATCTACGAGTACGACTCAATGTTCTGCAGAATCTGAAAGTCAGTACCTTTCTCCTTTGTCATCAACATCACAAGCATCTTCTCAATCTTCGATGAACGATCCTACTTTCGTTATAACGCAACGTACATCTCATCCGTTTAATGAAGAATACATAGAAATATCAATGCAACGAGTGATTTCCACTCATAGAATGTGTTGCGTTTGTGGATCTACAGCTAAATTAAAAGTAGTACCATTTGAGGCTCGTATGCAGACATTTATTAAAAGAAGAATATATGTTCCTACTGGAAACAGATGTTGTAATAGCCACCTAATAAAAAATCGCTTTTTCGACGAGGATATGAATTCTTTAAGAGTTTACTCTAATATGAGTACTATTCTAGCTTCTGAAGTACCAAAATTATTGGGGCACCTTGCGATCAAATGTGATTCTTCTATAAAAGATAAAATAGGTGACTTCTCAATTTCAGAAGAACGCATTAAAATATTTACTGGTCTCACGTGGGAAGATATTATCGAATTACGAGATATGATGACATTGATGAAGAATTCTAAAACCCGCAACGTCACGCAAGCTATTGTTGTATTTTTGTTTAAGTTACGTTGCGGAAATTCCAATTCAATGATAGCTTCACTTCTCGGATTGGAACGTGAACAACAAGTTTCGGAGTATTCACAATCGGTACTGCATTCATTTGAAAAAGATATACTTCCACGTCACTTTGGTATCAATGCTATATCCAGAGAAGAATTGATTAAAAATCATACATCTGAAATTGCTCAGAAATTGTACAATGTAGAGAATAAGCTCATGATCATAAGTAACGGAACGTATTGTAAACATGAAAAGAGTACCAACAACGAATATCAGCGAAAATCATTTTCTGGACAGAAAAAAGTTCCTTTATGCAAACTGTTCACCTTGTGCACCACAGACGGATACATTATTGATATGCTTGGTCCTTACAACGCCAATCTGAACGATGCGGAAATACTAAAATCTATTTTAAATATTCCAAACAGTTTCCCGAAACTATTACAGAAAGGAGATATTTTCATTCTTGATCGCGGTTTTAGAGATGTCAAGCCACTTTTAGAAAAAAAAGGTTTCGAAGTACTCATGCCTGCATTAAAAGGAAAGAGATCGCAATTACCTACTGACGAATCTAACGAATCACGTTTTGTCACAAAGCTTCGCTGGGTAGTTGAAGCTGTTCATGGAATAATGAAAAAAATACAAGCTATTAGACCAAAAATTAGACAACAAAATGCTTCCAAACGCCAAATTATACTTTCAGATTGCATCATTTCTGCACAATAAGTTTGGGAAACGTTTGAATTCGGATCATGACCTCACAGACGAAATTGTGGATATGATGAAACTACGCAGATACGAAAAAAATACTCTATTTGCCGAGGTCGAA
Source organism: Ooceraea biroi (assembly GCF_003672135.1). Lineage (NCBI taxonomy): Eukaryota > Metazoa > Arthropoda > Insecta > Hymenoptera > Formicidae > Ooceraea > Ooceraea biroi. Next base: position 3,990,489 of record NC_039518.1, on the reverse strand, counting down.
GCCAAAAAATGGATACGACGAAAGCTTCCTTTCCGTAGTTTAACATCAAAAGACTTGCTGGACTTCCCTGAAATGACTGAAAGAGACTTGAGGATTTTATTTACAGGTTCTTATCAGTTATCTCAAGCTGTATCGTATTTAGCAGAAATGATTGATGAAGATGGTACGGTTTATTTACAATATCAGAAGGATCACATCAATATATTAAAAGTTCGTGTAAAATCTCTACATATAAGTAGGAAGACATATCGTTGTTTTGTTGAGTATGTTCCTAACAGAAATGGATATTCTGGTATATCACGTTATTGCTGCGAATGTCCAAATGGTAATCGAACGGTTGAATGCTGCTCTCATGTAGCAGCGGTCATTTATTACCTTGCGCATGCAAGATATTTATCGAAAATTGTGAGATCAGCTGAAAAACTCAAAAAACTTTTTGATACAGTCTTGGTGGATCCAATAATAAATGAAGATAGTGATGAGGATTAAAGAATAAATTGTGTGTTCATTACAATTATTTTATAATAAAATTGAAATCCTTCGCGATCTTTAATTAACCATATAACTATATGACACTAATAAAAGCTATATAGACCCTACGAATGTATTTTATGTGATTTTCATGAATAACATAAAAAAAAACGAAAACGTTGGTTTATGGTTTTTTTTATACTGTTGCATCACGGATACATGGCTGTTGATTTTTTGATAGGTAGGTTTGTAGTAGAGCATTGTATAGAAAAAAACTTATGATTGTCGCTCTAAGGGAACATGTCGAAAAAAATTTTTCAAAACTTTAATATTTTTAAAAAATTTGAATTTCGCGCCAAAATCCAGTTGATATATAGTCCTTTATTGATCTTGAGGCCCTGCATCTAACAGTATTTTTATAAATAAATATCTCTAAACACCACTGAGATATTCGCAAAAATCATGAAATCACATTTATACATAACTTCTAAAAAAAGTGATTCCCATGTTTGAAACTTGGTGTACTTAAATCTCATATAGGGAGCTAGCTTTGAGCCAAGTGTCATCAAAATTTACGCCCGGGGCCGATTCACCCTACATACCCTGCTAGAGCCTTTTAAACTACAACGTTTACAGATGTTGAATGAATTTTCTTGACTTTTTTGAATATCTTAAAGTAGAGAAAATATCATTGGACTTGACAGACCCACGTATTCACTAAGAAGGTGCCGAAAAAACGTATGCACATGGAGAGTTAACATGATATTTTGTTACAGTATTTCAAACACTTTTAACGATTAAAGAACGTCAACAACAAATTGAAGAAAATCAATTACGCATGATAGAAATGCGAAAATCTGACAATTCTCTCTTGAAATTGACACTAGATAAAATATATGATATGATGAAAAACTTGCGCGACGGAACTATTCCAAAGCCGACAACTAGTTATGAAGAGCCAAATGAATCTGGGTTTGCGAGCAAATTCATTTTCCCATTAAACATTATTTCCGATGTACAAGCGTTTAACTCAGAAATTGAAAAGAATGCGGATTACAAAAATTATTTGGTAAGTTTACACTTATACTCTATTCCTATTTTGCCGTTTAGAATAAAAGTTTTCAAATAGCCACTGATTAATAACTATTATGACGAATAATATTTTAATCTATACATTTATTTTATCTACATTCTTATTTTTTTATTAATTTACACCAATTCTCTCAGTTATGCGTATTCAAATTTACATTATAATTATTAATTTATATATCATACAATATATTGCATTTGTTTACTTTACGCGTTCTTAATTATATCTTTTTTTCCACTAAACGAATGATTGCGTGCAATGACTTTTCGAAGCCGAACCGCCGGTGTTGAGGCTCTGAAAAGCCATTGCACGCAATCATTGATTCTGCACATCGAGCCTTACACTACATCACAATTGAATTCACTAAACTAATTTATATTTACAAGATGATTTATCCCTTCAGCTCGATACTTTTAAAACAATTGGAGGTATTGAAGGGAATGAAGAAGGGAAAATCGTTGCCAGAAGTTTGTTGGTTATTCTCTTTACGAAAGAAGTGTTGACCAAGTTTTCGTGGACCGGAATCTCCAGAACCACGGGAGTGAAGAAGAAAGAAGCATTTCATTCTTGCTGCGGGATTCTTAATTTTTTTACAGAAATTATTATACTAGCAGATTCACGCTGGAATGCCACAAAGACTGATCATTTATTCAAAATGAATATCTTGAAGCATGCAAAACAAATAAATGAGGCATCAAAGAAAAGAAAGGAAAAATTACCTGTAGACAGACAAGAAGAATCTGATAAGATGCCAGATGCTATCGATCCAGACAATGCAGAACTTCCGTTACAAAATAATGTTGATGCAGAGAAGGAAGACATATTAAGCAATAATACAATTTAGTGTAATCGTAAATTTAATAATTATTTCCATGTTATTAATGTATATTACAAATGTGTATGAAATATTTGCTGTGATATGAAAATAGTCATTGTTACAATTTAAGTTTAATGTCTTAATGTATGAACTAGTGGAATGAAAATAAATTCATTGTGATACGAAAGACAAAATAATTTACATTTTATGTCGCCTAACGAATACAAGGGCGGGTCACTGAAATCGCATTTATATTTTGTATGTCTTTTTGAATCTTTATCGATTATTCCTTTTGAAGCAAAAATATTGAGTCGAGATGATGCAAAAGGTTTCACAAAAAAATTATATTTATTTTGTAAATTAGCACCGTAAACGTGGATTTTACCTTCAAAATAAGTTGCATTTATCATTGATACAATCTGTTTATACTTGTCATAAAGTATCCATTTTTATTATCTCGACTCAAAATAAAATCATTTGTTAAGTGTAGCCGCTTATAAGCTTTTTTACACGTTGGTATGTCATGAACATAATTAATAATTTCATTTTCGACATATATGCAACAATTTCTTATACTCTTTGAAGGATTCAATGCGGACAATTCAATAATTCTTCGGCTTATTTGACTTAGTGGCAAATTGCCACTACGAACTAACATCTTTATATGTCCAAGATGTTTCTTGAATGGATATGAACTGATTTCAGGTAGAGAACCAAACTTTCTAACATCATCTACGACATGACATATGTTATGAACATTACTGCTTATTGAATCGATTCCGTAAATGTCTATAAATTGCTCAACATAGCAACTTAGTAATGTTTCAGCAATGTCTAAATACTGAGAATAGTATTTACATGAAAGTATTGTAACCGCAGTACTGAGATGTAGAAAGTGCTCATAAACTTCTGATAATAAAAAATCTTTTAAGATTACGGGACCAAGATACAATAAAAAAACTCGGTATTCTGAACCTTTCCAAAATTTGAGGCACTTTAGAGTACGTATAGATCGTTGGAAGTCCATCGGTTTTGTATCATTACAGGTTTGTAACATCTGTGACATTTCATCAGCTTGAGTCTTCGATAATTTAGTACGAAAATTATAACTTCCTTCGCGCCATCCATATAAACATCTACGCATGATGCCTATACAAAAATTATTTATTTATGTTATGAAAAATAACATAATAATATACGTATCACTGTTAAAAATTGAATGTATACCTAAATGGAATAGATGAAGGGAATCTGCGATTACAAAGTCTTCCATCATATCAATTGGTAAATCTATCAAAGGTGTGTTTTCCTTGTGATGATCTTCGTCCGTTTTGTTGCGAAAGCTTTCATCAGTCCTTCGAGGGCAATCGAACCTTGGGTAGTTCATGTGTCTTCCTTTCCTATCCCATTGACCAACAACAGTACATTTAATACAACTTCCATATTCAGCATTACAAGCAGGAGTTCCTATATTGTCACATGAAATAAATTAAACATATCAGTTTATGAAACACATATATCAATATATCACATATCCAACATTATTTACAACATTATTTACATAACTTACCTTTAATAAAACTTCTAGCTTGTGTATCGCAAACAAAGCATTTTACACCGACAGTTACTTTCTGTCTATTTATGAATAATCCATCTCTAAGGATTTCGTTCAATTCATGTACAAATTGTTTCAAGTATAACTGCAATGGAGGTTTGCTTTCACCGTAATAGACTGCTGCAACCATTGGTTGCAGCTGATGCATATCTTCAACGATAAATGCAATAGGCCAAAATTGATACAGTGAACTATTGAACGGTGATATTCCATCGACGTTAAAAAGTAATTTAATTGTTCTTGGTTGTTGAATGTCACAGTTTGAAAGCGCTAATAGTAAATTCTTTCTGATTCCATTGTACCAAAATTTGCCTCCACCCATCTCTATAATCTCTGTTATACTAGGAGTTTTTAAAAGCGTTCTACCGTCTTTTGGTAGTTCCGCCATACCATGACTTCTCAATATTTTTAACAAATCAGTAACTGAAGCTAATGTTAATTTGTGTGAGATCGCCCAATGATAAAGTTCCATTAACAATGTCAATTTGTTTTCCAAAATTGTTTCTTCATTTCCATCAAACTCATCTTCTTCAGGAATAAGATCAGTTTCGAAGCATTCTTCACTAGTTAACGGTACATCATTTATGTGGACGTCCGACTCTTGTAGTTCCGTAATTATTTGTTCTGTAGCACTACTTGCACTTGCAATATTATGATTGATGTGAGCACACCTTTTTATATTTTCACTATTCTCTGTATTTTTCTTTAAATTCCGGTAATAACTTGTCGTTAAACGATACGGTTTATGTCTTATTTCCCTGGACATTTTTATTTTCTTCGATAATGACGACTTGTTATTTACTAGCAAACAGGAAAGGACACAATATGATAATATGATAACTTTTAATAAGGTCTAAGACCAATAACTAACTTTCAGGGCAATTTTGCTGGGCATTTCAACTTAACTTCGGACCAAATTCCTTTATGGGTCATTCTCCGTGGTAATCTCAACTTTGTGTTACTTTCAATTTTAGGTTTGTGCGCAATCGCGAGATTTATTCGTACCTTAAATATTCCCAATTAGTCAAGTCGAATACACAGGAATTATATATGGTAAAAAGTAGGTAATTCTGACTAATTAAGTCATATATCACCTACGAGTTGAAATTAGGTAATATAACCAGGTCACATTTTCTTGAAACGGACTCTAATATTGATTTATAAATTCAATTAACTTTTTGACTTCATATCTGATCAAACTTTGGTTACTTGTAACTTAATGTATAACTATAAAGTCATTGGACTTTGAAGACAGTTAGTAAGTTTAAATTATATAATTTTCGACGTGCACATAGACTTCAAACGCTATTTGATTTTTAAGACATTTTTTATGTCGAAAGTTGGTAATTTTTCATTTCATTAGGGCAAACAGTCTTTGGTTTGGTCAAGATGCTCTGCTTTGCTGCTTGGGTTTACATATGAAGCCCATATTTGTTAGACACGGTATACCGTTAATAGTATATTCAGATAATGGATTACAATTTAATAATAGATATATGCAAGATTTTGTTAAGCGGTGGGGATTTGAACATAAAACATCGAGCCCCAGATTTCCTCAATCTAATGGTATGGCAGAACGATATGTAGGAATTATAAAAAATATCTTAAAAAAGACTGTTTATGACGGGAGAGATTTATATTTATCTCTTTTAGAATTAAGGAACACACGGATATCTGATCAAATAGGCTCTCCTGCAGAGTTGTTGTATAACAGAAAAATTAGAGGGTTGCTGCCATGTACTTTTTACGATAATGATGGCACAAGAAAGTTATTTTATTATGCGAGCGTCAAGATAAACAAAAATTGTATTATGATAAGAATGCTCGTGATTTAACTCCGCTAGAAATAGGACAGCCAGTATTTGTACGAAAAGAGGTAAATAGGTCATTAGAACCGGCTATAGTTACTCAATATGTTGATAGACCTCGTTCGTATGAAATCGAGCTAGGAAACGGACAGAAAATTCGAAGAAACCGTGTACATTTGCATAAGGCGCCGAAAGATTTAGATTATAAGATAGATTTAGATCTAAGCGAAGATTCGTCTCGAAAATCTGATAATTTGCTTAGTCAAAGAGCAGATCCTGTATCTCCAACAGAACAAAATACTGACAAGGGTGTTATTATGAGCGATACAATTCGTCCTAGAAGAGTTGTTAAACCACCATCATATCTTCAAGATTATATTACATAATTTAGATAGTGTTGTGGAAAAACTATGCGAGTTGGTTAGTTATATATATTTTTTTTAGTTAAGAAAGGGGATGTCATGAGTAGATGGCACTGTAGTGATAGCGCTAGTGGACAGACAGCGCCGACTAGTTTTATGTTTTATGGTTTTATGTTGCTGGCCGGGGGTCGGGCGTTCTAAGTTTGATTTTGGTCATGTAACGACTTTGAGCATTTTGTGAGTCTCAATATATTCGAAATATATATTCATAAAGTACATTTGAGTGTGTTTCAATAACGATACAACCATTACAATAATGATTAAACATGCTCTTGTAACATTGAACATGAAAATCATGTGCCCATCTTGTTCATGAAACGTAACATTTTTAGGTGTATAATATAATTTATACATACATATGTGTATGTGTGTTCAATTTTATCACTGCAAGATATATGTATATGTTATGGGCGAAGTCCGCAAGATGTACAGAGTCGATATTGCCCGGGCAATGTCAACATTGCCCAACTACTGGGCAAAGCCCGCAAGAAATGGTTGATTAGCTAACATTCCCCGGTTTTATGTGGGCAAAGTTGACACTGCCCATTCAGTGATGGGCAATGTCAGTAACTATTATTTCTTTGCGAACTTTGCCCGGTTTTAAGTGGACACAGTTGACATTACTAAAGTACTGCAAAAGCAAGTAATCTGCAAAAGGTTTTAGCCGGCAATTATTATTTAATACAAAATTGTTAACAAACAATGTTTAATGATTAGTAAGTGATTCCGCATAGGTTCGACGAGGTTCGTGTCTTGGACATTCTATGCCAATCGGGGCCCACCGCGGGCGAGGTAGTCCCCTTGAAGTTTGTTTATATTTTTTTCGGCGGGGGTGTAGATGGAGGATGTTTCGCCGAAGGCTTGCATTACCCGCCCCACGCAAACATTGTCAAATCATTGGTACGATTCTACGTTGGTTCAACGACGTGAAAAATCAAAAACATAGACTTCTTTTGAACCCATGTGGAATCGTGTCGATGACTCGACAATGTTTGCATGGGGCGGGTAATGCAGGTGGAGGGGCTTCGTCTTCGGCGAAGCACCTTCCATCTGCACCCCCGCCGAAAGAAAAATAAAAACAAACTTCAGAGGGACTACTTCGCCCGCGGTGGAACCCGAATAGCGTAGAATGTCCAAGACACGGACCTCGTCGAACCTATGCGGAATCACTTACTAATCATTAAACATTTTTTGTTAATAACTTTGTAATAAATAATGACCGCCGACTAAAACCTTCTAAAAGAAATAATAGTTCGCAAAGAAATAATATTTGCCGACATTGCCCATCACTGGATGGGTAGTGTTAACTTTGCCCACATAAAACTGAGCAATATCAGTTAATCAACCATTTCAGCGGGCTTTGCCCAACAGCGGTGGGCAATGCCGACTCTGTACACCTTGCGGACATTTGCCCGTAACATATATACAACAAAATTACCTTTTTAAAAAAAGGTACAAAAAGGGTAAGACTTCCGAATAGCCCCCCCTCCGATTTTCATGAAAGTTTTAGGATATATAGAGGTAGAGGTGAGGAAGGTGTGGGTGGAAGGATTTTGTGCGGAAACGCCTCCTAGCGAAGAAATTAATAAAAAAAGGTTTAATGATTTTGCACGAATTTCCAGCTGTCTACGCAAATCAAGACCTTGACCCTGATATATGTTGTCAAAGTCAATGTCCTGAGTGACCTTCAGAAGGTATTAGCTGTCGCTCGTTGTTTATTAAAAAGTTAATAACAAAAGAAGTTTGATGATTTCGCACGAATTTTCCGAAACTGGAGCCCCGAACGTACACGCTCGGTTTTCAGCCCGCTTCGCGGAGGAGCGGCGGGGAGGGGCAAAGCCCCTCCCCCCCGCCGGGATACCTACCGTGTACCAGGTGATCACAATCTGTACGGTGAAATCTGTTACATCGGCTTCGGCGAAGTCCCTCCCCCCCGCCCCCCGCGAAGCAGGCTGAAAACCGAATGTGATACTTCGTTGGCCAATAACTTTTTAATAAAGGTCAAGATCTGACCTGACCTGACCTGACCTAACTTAACCTAACCTAACCTAACCTAACCTAATTAACCTGGTTAGTCTCTACACACATCAGTATATTATGTTTTGACCACTAATTTTAAGTAGTATAGTTTTCAAACTTCTTTTGTTAATAACTTTTTAACAAACAACGAGCGACGACTAAAACCTTCTGAAGGTCACTCAGGAGGGTGACCTTGACAACATGTGTCAAGGTCAAAGTCATCGGAGGTGGGTCCCCTAAACAGCTGTATTACCAATATTTGTTAACATAAACGCGAGCAGAGATAACATACTAAGGTCCGTTAAGATTACATATGCGTGCAAAATCCTTACACTTCTTTTGTTAATAACTTTTTAATTAATAACGAAGGAGAACTAAAACTTTCTATAAGTTACTGAGGGAGGTGACCTCTATAATATATATCAACGTCAAGTTCTTGATTCGCGTAGGCAGCTGGAAATTCGTGCAAAATCATTAAACCTTTTTTTGTTAATTTCTTCGCTAGGAGGCGTTTCCGCAAAAAATCCTTCCATCCACACCTTCCTCATCTCTACCTCTACATATCCTAAAAATTTCATGAAAATCGGAGGAGGGGCTATTCGGAAGTTGAGCCAAAAAAAGCGCCAAGTATACGCGCCTGAAGTTCTTTCAAAAAAGGACTCTACAAAACTAATGATATGAACAAATTGCGCCAACTACAATGGGTATTTATGCAAACCAGAAAATCTATTACTTTATTATTATTCTTTGACCGATATTCATTGTTGATTCTGATTTAAGACCATCTTAAGTACAATTATAAGATATTTGAAACCAATCACACAGTCGTATTAGCATCTTAAGACATTACTTCAGATCGTCTGGAAATAAGAATGGACTATGAATACTAGCCTTTGATATTAAAAAATAAAGGACATAATAATATTAAGCAGATATTTTTATACGAATAAATATTTTAATACATAGAAATATATTTATTAATACAAATAAGTGTTTTTTTCAAAATACTTGGCGCTGCTAAACCGAATCATTATGTTAATTGCCTCATTCTCTTTCTTTCTCTCTTGTGAATGCGTGCATGTGTATGTATGTGTGTGACATTAGAATTAAGCATAGAATAAGTTTAACTACATTTGTACATATATGTATTTCAGCGAGTTGTTATGTAATTTAGAGTTTAAGGAAATTATTGTAATCTTTAGATTATTTAAATACTAAGACAATTTTTGATTTGGTTTAGCAACGCCAAGTATTTTGAAAAAAACACTTATTTGTATTAATAAATATATTTCTATGTATTAAAATATTTATTCGTATAAAAATATCTGCTTAATATTATTATGTCCTTTATTTTTTAATATCAAAGACTAGTATTCATAGTCCATTCTTATTTCCAGACGATCTGAAGTAATGTCTTAAGATGCTAATACGACTGTATGATTGGTTTCAAATATCTTATAATTGTACTTAAGATGGTCTTAAATCAGAATCAACAATGAATATCGGCCAAAGTGTAATAATAAAGTAATAGATTTTCTGGTTTGCATAAATACCCATTGTAGTTGGCGCAATTTGTTCAAATCATTAGTTTTGTAGAGTCCTTTTTTGAAAGAACTTTAGGCGCGTATACTTGGCGCTTTTTTGTACCTTTTTTTAAAAAGGTAATTTTGTTGTGATTTCACATATTTTGTAGTGTAAAGTATGTTATTCTTTTTTATAATATATGAGGAGATAAAAGCTATAGTTCTGTCAGTCAAGGTTTTTAAAAGTATTAACTTACATGTTTCCTATTCTAAAAGAGGCGTGTTAACTTCGTGAAGTTCTTTTTTATCGAATAGTTGAGGCCTCCTTTCTGCGATGCTGATTGGTTCTCTCTCGCTTGGCTCGAACTTCATGTGACTTGAACTTCGTGTTGCGAATGTCAGAATGTCATAGTGGCTGTAAGTGCGGTTATATTGATAATTTTATTCATTATTTCTTAGGAACGTGAAAACGGCAGCTGTCAATTCTGTCAAATTTGTATATTGATGAAACACGATGAAATAAATATAACACTTTTAACGCCTTTTTTAGAATAGGATTTGTGTTATCTATATATATATATATATATAAGCCAATTTATTATATAATAAATAATAGATTAATATTGTTATTCGAAAACATTATTAATATTGAAAAATAAAATAGCGTGCGCATAGCACTCGCTCTCTCGCCCTTTCGCTCTCTCATTCACTCGCTCTCTTGCCCTCCCGCTCTCTCGCTCTCTCACTCTCTATCGTCATCGACGTGGTGCAACGTCGTCGTCGTCGTTGACGTGGTACAACGACGTCGTTGTCGTCGTCGTCGTCGTCGACGACGTGGTGTAACATCGTCGTCGTCCTCGTCATCTTCGTTGTCGACGTGGTGCAACGTCGTCGTCGACGTGGTGCAAGATCGTCGTTGTCGACATGGTGTAACGTCGTCGTCGTCGTCGTCGTCGACGTGGTGCAACGACGTCATCGTCGTCGTCGACGTTGTGTTGCAGCTTCAAGTGTTTCAGAACATTTTCTATCCCTTTTCTTTAAAGCATCTGAAGCATCAACTGGACCGCAGCCCGCGTCGTACATCAGTACATGTTATCTCGCATCTCTGGCGCACGCGAGAAAACCGATATTAGCTGCTGCCATCTCGTTGAAAAGAACGAACTTGTGACGTGACGTTTTGGGACGTCCGTCACAAGGTGCGATAGGACGGAGGAAGCACAAATATTCCGTCGGGATCGTTCCTCTCGCCTTTGAGGGGGAGCGATACTTTACCGAGCGGAGTGTGAGCGCGTGTTAATCATGTTAAGAATTTCGCAGAGTGTAGACCCACCCACCGGAAGAACTGTGTCTCACACCGCGGGACAGCCGCACATCGGAGCAAGAACCCGGCGGGAGGGAAGATCGAAGAAGGGAAGTTTGAGGGTCGCGGGAGCGTTGGAGGTTCCGAGCCGTGCAAGGAAACGATGCCGCCGACCGCCGAATCAAGATGCCGAGCAGCGAGGAACGGAGCTGCGGGCGCGGATCGTCAGCGAGGAATTCCGTGCCGACCCGAGAAAAGGAGCACAGCAGCTCGACCGCCTGGAAGGGGGTGCGCAACCCCTCGGCGACAATCTCGAGTCCCCTCGTTTGGGCCTGGCCAGCCCGACGAGGAAAAACGGCGACCGGGGAAGGTCGGCGCGGCCAGCAACCTAACACGATCCAAAAGAAGCGCCTGAAGAGCGGCTACCCGCCGTGTGAAAGATAGCGGCGATAGGGACTACGGCGGCTTGGCGATAAGTCGGTGGTGGATCGATGCGCGGATCGATGCGCGAACGGGGAAGGACCTCGCGATGCGCCCCGCGACTCGTCACTTGGAGTGTAGTTACGCTTGCGGAACGATCTTGGCGAGGGCCCCGAAAACGAGCGAGAGAACAGCCAGCTACGACGAGGAGGACGAGGTTCTTATGTAAGGTTACACTCTGCGATATCTTTGTAATTACACCGGCTACGACGGCGCCTCGAGCTCAGTCGCCGAAATAATTGTTTCGCCCCGTACCTAAGGGGAACAGACTATCGTGTAGTGCCGAGGAGAGCGAGAAACGAGATGAGGCCCGTCCGCCCCGGTGTCGCGAATAAGGGGGGTAGAACTTCCACCTCGAAAGCCAACTCCAGTCAATTGTTGCGTAATATTGTCGTCTTTTGTAATCAAATATTACTGTTTATTGTGCGTTGCCGAGTCGTGAAGTATTTCGAGTGTTTCGTCGCGTGTATTGCGTTTCGTGTTCTGTTGTCCGAAGGAGTGTCTCGTCGCGCGTCTTGTTGAGTCCGAATATCGTCGCGCCTATTACGTTATGTACGGATCTGTGTTGCTGCCGAGTAGTCTAGTAGCGGGATATCGACTGCCGAATGGAATACGGTCGAGACTTTCCGAGTAACGCCCGTGAGAGACAGAGCCGGGATTGAGGCCAGATCGCGAGAAGGACGAGGATTTCGCGCCGAGAATAACGACCGTTTTCTAACCGGACCGCGGCACCTCGCGGAAATCACCAGGGAGGATCTCGAAAACGGGTGCCGAGAGAGTCCCTGCGACGTAAAAGACTGACTCGCGTATCCGCTATTTGTCGCTAGTTTCGAAAGGGTGCGGTGACGACTGCATCGCGTATTGTGTCATGTTTTTCGTATGTCGTTGTGTTACTCGAGTTTGCGTTCGTGTATCTGCGTTGTTGGCGTCCATGTGATTCGGAGTGACGAATCCCTGTATCCCCGGAAGTTCTCGAAATACATTACTATTTATTATTTTATACAAATGCGTTGTGTCTTACTGTCTTCCTTCCAGCGGCCGTATAATACCCTAACCCACAACGGCTGACTAGTCGAGCTATCTAGTTTTACGTGCTGATTTCGTGAGCGGCGCAAGTGATTGCGCCTGGCGCCCAATTCTTTATCGTTTGCCGTATCGGTGATCGTGACACCGAGACTCAGATCCGCGGTTGAGAGAGAGAAGTTATCGAGAGGGAAAGAATATCGAGAGCGGAGAGACGGAGTTCCGAGCGAAAGAGTGTCGAGAGGACTTGCCGAGGAAAATCTGAGTCGTCACTATCACGGTTGTTCGGGAATAATTATCGTTTCAGTAGATTTCGCGCGTCATCTGATTTGCGACGCCGCGGCTACGCGCACGGCGGGCCGTAGGCCAGCGACGGCCGCCGCAAACTGTGCAAGCAACAGCATAAATGCCTTCCTTCGGTTATGAGTAACGGTCGGTAACGGCAGATGGCACGACTGTGATGTGGACGGAGGCGGCGCGGCGCACACAGGCGAATTCTTTCAAATTCAAAACCTAAAATATAAAATTAAGGTGTTTTCGAAATCTAGTTTAATAAATAATGTATTGACTATCAAAGAATCATTTGCAGTTATGAACAAAAATTAACCATTGTTTTTAAAAAATGCCATTTTTAATCTGACGAGTTCATATTTTTGCAAAAATTAAAAACTAAGTTATTGTTTGTAATTTAATAACATTAAGAACTTATCGATCAAAATGATAAGAACGTGCTAATAACATAAGCATCGCCAGCGTAAACATAGTATGTATACATACTACTATATTTTTATGTATATATACTTTATATTATTAAAGCTAAATAATAAGTAATAATAATATAAAATTTATTAAGAATATTTTTCAATATATCTATTTAATATATATAAGATATATATATATATATATATTTAATATATGATATATGGAAAGTTATTCAAGAAATATATTTGAGACTGTTTCGACGTTATTAAATCTTTGGTGGCCCTGAAAAGGACCGATTTTTGGCACTGAAAAGGACCGATTTTTTCCGGTAAAGAGGTCGATAGTGAATAGTTCGTCAGTCAGTAATCAGTCCAGTATCCGTCACGATCGATAACTTGATTGAGTCGATTAGGAATCGAATCAATCAAATTTGCGAGGAAGTCGGGTTGAAACTGAAGTTCTTCCCAGACTTCTCTCGCATGGGCGGCTAACGCTGCTGTCGTCCTCTCCCTTCTTGGTTCCCATCGTTGAACCATTTGTGCCCAAACATTTTCGATCAAATTTAGATCTGGCGAACGAGCAGGCCATTGGATAAAATGAATCTCCGGATGATTCCGAAACCATGCTTGTGTTTCCCGTGATGAATGGACACTAGAATTATCCTGCACTAATCGAATAACTGGCATGTCCTCTGCGGGGTAGATTTCACGTACTGACGGAAGAAATACTTCTTCCAGTATGCGAATGTACTGCGCAGAGTTCATGCGTGTGGGAACGTCCACCAGCTCTCCGATTGTAGTGCCAAAAATCCAGCCCCACATTGCACAGGAAATCCTTCCACTTCTGTGGATAGGCACAACATGATTAGGATTCAACCGTTGATGACGTAATCGCTATACGTGAGGTTGACGGTCGGTACACGATATAAAGACCTTTTCATCGGTCCAGATCGTGGCCTTCCATTTCTCACGGCTTGTCGCCAAGCTGTCCAAAGCAAACGCGACACGTTGCTCCCGATGTTCAGGAGTCAACGGAATTTTGTGAGCTGGACGATAGCAGTGAAGTCCGGCTTCGTTTAGTCGTCGTCTTGCAGTCCTGTCCGATATGTCGACGTCCGCAGTCTGGATGGCTTCTGCAACTGTGCCAAAAGGCCGTTGTTGCATTGAAGCGACGAGATTTTCGTCTTCGTCCCGTGTCGTCCATCGTGGTCGGCGATTATGCTTGCGATGATCATGCAATGCATGATCACCGCCTTCAGCATATCGCTGTATCCACGTGCGTACTGTCTTTGTGGAGCATGGAATATCAGCAGCAATATCTGCTACTGATCTTCCAGTTTGCCACTGTCCCACTATGCGACCTCTCACCTCGGGACACAAATTTTTAAACATGACTTAACGCGCACCTGCAATAAGTCACAAGATAAAACGTATCGCCTCCCGCGAGTTGTATTTATACGTTTTACGGGAAGCGCTGCGGCTCATTTTCAGATTGTGCATTGTTTTTCCGTGAAATCGTAACATTGGACTCGCTAATTAATCGCCAATAGGAATTGAAGAATTTGTTATATGCATTTCATTGGTTCGCATCGACACACCCCGTTGGGTATATAAACGATGCGCGAGTCCAGTGATGTTATAAACAAAACGTCTTCGTCGAGAGAAGACGGAACTCTCCCTGCTTATTTCTTCTTTTCGAGGCTGCGTAAAGGTTGTTCTACATTAGTCGCAAGCGATTGACCACATGCACATTAATCGCAAGTCGCACGAGTCTTATCCCAGCAAACACAAAGTAACAGGTAATATACATGTTAGTTATAATTTCCCACTCATTAATATAAATACAACATAACATACGTGTTATGTAACAATTACATTGTTGAGTGGGAAATTATAACTAACATGTATATTACCTGTTACTTTGTGTTTGCTGGGAATATATCATATAGTTGCCATGATAACAAAGCTCGACGCTCAGGTTATTGCAAATCGCAAAGACGCAAATGTCAAATTTGACCAAACTTTGCGACTGCTGCTTGCGAGCAGTTTACGATCGGAAATAGTGCAGCTTACGTTCATGCGATTGCTTGCTTGCGTCTAATGTAGAACGACCTTTACTCGCAAACAATGAGGCTGTCATCACTGTATGCGACTAACTCGCATTATCTGCAGTAATATATATTATTTTTCAGGGCCAAAAATCGGTCCTTTTCAGGGCCACCAAAGATTTAATAACGTCGAAACAGTCTCAAACATATTTCTTGAATAACTTTCCATATATCATATATTAAATATATATATATATATCTTATATATATTAAATAGATATATTGAAAAATATTCTTAATAAATTTTATATTATTATTACTTATTATTTAGCTTTAATAATATAAAGTATATATACATAAAAATATAGTAGTATGTATACATACTATGTTTACGCTGGCGATGCTTATGTTATTAGCACGTTCTTATCATTTTGATCGATAAGTTCTTAATGTTATTAAATTACAAACAATAACTTAGTTTTTAATTTTTGCAAAAATATGAACTCGTCAGATTAAAAATGGCATTTTTTAAAAACAATGGTTAATTTTTGTTCATAACTGCAAATGATTCTTTGATAGTCAATACATTATTTATTAAACTAGATTTCGAAAACACCTTAATTTTATATTTTAGGTTTTGAATTTGAAAGAATTCGCCTGTGTGCGCCGCGCCGCCTCCGTCCACATCACAGTCGTGCCATCTGCCGTTACCGACCGTTACTCATAACCGAAGGAAGGCATTTATGCCGTTGCTTGTACAAACGACGATGATGATAATGACGACGTTTCTTAAGTGAAATTTGCCAATTTTAGACTTTGCATCGCCTAATCTCCGCTCGTAGGGCACGTAGAAGAAAAATAAAAACACTTTTATTACATAATTCGACCCCAAGCTATCCATTGAGCCTACTCTGAACTTGATCCGTTCAGCGGTTATTGAGATCTAATAATCTGAGTGTCTGCGAAAGCGTCGCTTCGCGTAACAGTACACGGTCGGTCGCGCTACACATATACTTGGCGCGAGACACTACCGTGTCTCTTGATACATTTTGTAAACATTTTTTATATTTTTTCTGCAAAAACCATATATGCATTTTTAGCATTTCGAGGCCAACTGCACTTTAGCACTTTTGCATCATTTATTAATTGCCAATCGATACCTTTAGCACGTCCTATGTTTGTATAATGTCCGTCAATTGTACTTTCACCTTGATGAAAAATTCCACTAATAATTTTATACATATTTGCACCAATAGAGATCTTTTCCGTAGGTACAGCTTTAAGTTTTACATCCGTTATTTTAATAATTTTTGTATCAGTAATTTTAAATAACAATAACTGTAAGATAATAATACTTATCCTGTTATTATTATATCAATCTTTTCAAGTATAGAAATAGCACCACAATTAGTACATATTTTTTCAACATTATTCCAGCGTGAAAAATTATATTGTATTAATTCTTGTAAAGTGTATGATTTTTTTACATTTTCGGGTAATTGAAGCACTAATATATAATTTGTATGAGGTTTTGAGTTTGTATAATTGCATTTTACATCGTAAAGTTATGTTTAATTGATGTTCGATTACATTCTTTGTACTATCTATGTTATTAATTAAATGTATAATAAAGTCACTAACATCTCGTTGGATCTTTTCAAGATATTGATGTCCTGCTAATTGACGTATTGCCATTATATTAATAGTTTTATCGTTTGACACGTAACAATCAATAAATATTCTTATAATATTCGTATGCTCAAGACGAAGCAACAATTTTCTGAGAGTAAAAGAATGAAATATAATAATGGATAAGGGCCAAATGACGGTCATTATGAATAAATCAAAATATGTTGAACAAATGAATGATTTACTTAGCGACTGTAACACTTATAAAAAAACTTACAACTGACTCGCTTAGAAGGTTGACTACGCGTTTTTGTGATCTGTTAAAATCTTGGCGTAAAAATGAAATTATAGATGATCTAACGTACAGAGGATTATATGATACCTCTTTTAATTTATCTAGATGCTACGGTTTGCCTAAGATGCACAAACCGGGGTATCCGTTGCGCATTATCGTCTCGTCTATTGGTAGTCTGACTCACATGGTGGCTAGTTTCATTCATGGGATTTTGAAGAGGTCGGTTCCGAAACCGTCTTCTTCGATCTTGGATGGCTGGACATTTGTTAAACAGATTAGTGGTAAAGAGATTAACTCTGATAGTATTTTAGTTTCATTAGATGTAGTATCGTTGTTCACGAACGTACCTAAAGAACTGGTTATGGCAGCGATTGAGAAAAGATGGCGGTTTATTAGCGTTAACTGTAAATTCAGCTTGGATCAATTTAAATATGCGGTTGATTTGATATTGGGATCCACTAGTTTTAGTTTTAATGGTCAATTTTATGATCAGATATTTGGCAGCCCGATGGGTTCTCCGCTATCTCCCATCTTAACCGATATGGTAATGGAGGACCTTGAGGTACATTGTCTCGGCTTGTTGGATTTTACTGTTCCAGTCTTTTATAGATATGTTGATGATGTGTTCACAATTTTACCGAGGGATAGATTACATGATGTGTTGAATGTTTTTAATGGCTATCACCCGAGATTGAGATTTACGTACGAAATCGAAACTAATAATATGTTAAGCTTTTTAGATGCTACTGTTATTAGGGACGATAATGTGTTAATAACTAATTGGTATCAAAAACCTACGTTTTCTGGACGTTATGTCAATTTTTTGTCCAATCATTGCGTGAAACATAAAATTGGTATTGTGAAAAGCTTGGTGGACAGAGCTTTGATTTTATCTGATGTAAAGTTTCATGAGTCCAATATTGCATTGGTTAGGGGTATTTTAATTGATAACGGTTATCCACCTCATTTTATTGATAAACATATAAAGATAAGAATTAGAGAGATTAGATTAAGAGAATCAGATTCTAATAACGACAATAAAGCTCGTGCGAGTAATTGTGACAATAATAAGAATTACATTAAGATTCCGTATGTTAAGAATGTTAGTGAGACTCTTATGAAAAGTATGTAAGGGTTTGGATTCAATGTTATTTTTACCATTGCAAATAAATTGGATTGCATGATCAAGAGAGGAAAAGATATGATGAGTAATGAAAAGAAGAAAGGTGTGTACAAAATTGATTGTGTCAATTGTGATTCTTGCTATATCGGACAGACTAAGCGTCATTTAGTAACACGTATCAAAGAGCATGTTAACGATATTAACAAGAGAGACGACAATCTCTCAGTTGTGAGCAGACATAGACTCACAAGGGAAGTAACACAACTGTCCCTCACCGATTTTGATGGGCTTTGGATATGTTGTAGAGCATCGAAAAATATTAGACCCATATTTTTTTAGCAGCGTATCTCAACGTTTAGGGGTTGAAACAGCCCCTCGAAGATAATGAATTTTTTCATTTTTAGCGAATATCTTTGAAAATATAAGATATATGAAAAAATGTTTTATAGAAAAGTTTTATAGTATTTTATACTCTTGACAACGGTGTATTCACATTTTTCGAAATGTCAAAATTTTTAATTTACCCCCACCCCCATCTCTTATTTTTGCAAAATTTAAGAACTTGGTAAGAACAAAAATTGAGGAGCATCGAATGCCAAATCCAACCATATATAATACTATTATGTTTCCACGATTCACTTTTTGGGAAAACGAGATGAAAACATGGTGCTATAGGCGCCGCGCTGTAAGTAGGTGTTGCGTTATTTCTCTGCAGTTGCGCTGTACTCAATAACTGCATATTGTGCATATTGTCTGATGCTATAATATGAAAGCGAATTAATCCTCATCTGTTAGATGACTCATCTGTCGATAGGCTGCCCCATCGACATAATCGGCACTGTCGGTAAATATTGACAATAACGAAGACCGCCCCGATGACCTTGCCCTTGACATATATTATAGAAGTTACCCTCCTGAGTGACCTTCAAAAGGTTTTATCCGTCGCCCGTTCTTTATTAAAAAGTTATTAACAAAAGAAGTTTAATAATTTTGCACGAATTTTCAGCTGTCCACGCGAAGCAAGGACTTGAGTTTGACATATATTACAAAGGTCACCTTCCCGAATAACCCGCACTAGGTTTTCACCTTTCACTCGTTGTTTGTTAAAAAGTTATTAACAAAAAAGTGTAATAAATAAAGCATAATTTTACGATATCATATACGTTTACGAAAGAGTATATTTGATGGAAGTTTAGCTTTAAATCAGAAGTAGGTTTGGGTTAGGTTATATTTTCCAAAACTGGAGCCCCGGACACATACGTTCGTTTTCAGCCCGCTTCGCGGGAGGGCGGGGGGGAGGGACGAAGCCGTGCCGTGTACCAGGTGATCCAAATCTGTACGGTGAAATCTGTTACACTGGTCCCGGTGGGGGGAGGGGCTTCGCGGTCTCCGTTATTGTCAATATTTACCGACAGTGCCGATTATGTCGATGGGGCAGCCTATCGACAGATGAGTCATCTAACAGATGAGGATTAATTCGCTTTCATATTATACTATCAGACAATATGCACAATATGCAGTTATTGAGTACAGCGCAACTGCAGAGAAATAACGCAACACCTACTTACAGCGCGGCGCCTATAGCACCATGTTTTCATCTCGTTTTCCCAAAAAGTGAATCGTGGAAACATAATAGTATTATACAGGGTGTCCCATGGGAAGTTGCTGAAACTAATCAGCTCTCATTTTTAAACATATGCAGTTATTAAAAAAACAAAAATTGCGTTGGAAAGAGGAAAGTCTGCAGTTTTTAATGGGTATAAATAAAATTTAGCAAAATGTTTGTATATCAGTTTATTTCATTAATGAAAAATATGCTAATAATCAAGTAAGCTAATAATAAATATTTTCAAAGTGTGCACCATCTGAATTTGTACAAAAATCAATTCTTTTACAAAAACTTGTGAAAACTTTTTCTAACATGTCGTCTTTAATGTTGCTGACGACCTTTTTAATAGCTACTACTAAATCTGACACTGTTTCTGGATTTCCGGCATAACAATGGTCCTTAATGTATCCCCAAAGAAAGAAGTTACATGGATTTAAATCCGGCGAGTACGGTGGCCATTCTAGCCCCCCCTGGGCAAATTTGGGGTATCCCAAACCGATGACTCGATTGCCATAAACTTTATGGATTGTTTCGAAGACCTCCTGGGTTCGATGTGGTGTCGCTCCATCCTGCATGAAATGAAATCTTCTGACCAGGCCTCTTTTTTTGCATGAGGGAAGAATTGTATTTCGAGAAGCTGTTTGTAACTTTCACCAGTGACTGTTGATTCGAAGAATTGCAGATAAATTCCTTTTACCGAGATCGCAGCCCATGCTGTTATTTTTTGTCGATGTAAAGGTTTAGCCAGGGAAACGTTGGGATTTTCCGACCCCCAAAATCTATAATTTTGTTTATTAACATAACCATTTAGCCAGAAATGTGCTTCGTCCGTGTAAATTATCAATTTTGCATCAAGTTCTCCATCTTCAAACATTCCATTTATCGTCTTGCAGAATTCCACACGTTTCGTCATAGCGCGTTTGGTTAGCAATTGATGCGATGTTATTTTATAGGGATGCATTTTCAGGAAATGTTTTAAAATCCTGTGTAACGTTGTTTTGGATATTTCAAGAGCTTGGGTAGCTTTCCGAATGGAAGAATTTGGATTCTCTTCAAAATACTTCTTAATATCTTCAATGTTTTCTTCTGCAGCTACAGACACAGAAGGACCTGGCAGATCATGTCTACGGTCTTGGATAGTTCCATACTGCATAAAATTATCGATAATTCTGATAAAAATAACGCAAACCATTATTTTAATGCAGATTTATTGCCAAAAAATGGAGTGACGTAACGCATACGTTTAAAGAAATAATAAATTCTAACCTTTGCAGCGTGTTTTCGCTCTTAACTTTATGTGTTCCGTATTTAGTACGAAACCCCCTGTAAGCATTGCTATAAACTTTTCCTCTGGAAAAGAAGCACTCGACAAGATAAATCTTTTCTTCCGTCGTCCGATTACTCATTTTGACGCGCACGGACTTGCATCTACCACAACCAGAATAAAACTGCGGACACCCAGATGAACGACCGTTAACCGTAAGACCCTTTCTGAAGTCATGGAGGGGAGAACCAATCGTTTACTTTCAGCAACTTCCCATGGGACACCCTGTACAATATATAAAAATTATTATATAAATATATATGTTTATATATTTAAAATATTATATATAGGTATCTAAAATAAATTATTTTTCATATCTGAAACAATGAGTAACGAAGTAATGAGATAAATCGTTGAATTTAAAATTTTGGCGTCTATCTGTTAAAACAGCTTTATAGCGTGAAAAAGTACTTTCTACTTCGGATGAGACAATGGGTGCGTACTTAAGAAGAGCCAATTGTTCCGAATTTACTTGCACGTCTGACTCTTTACATTCGGAAATTTTGATTAACTTTTGTAAGCCACTATTTTTGGTTAATATTGTGGTCATTTTAGTCTTTATCTTGTCTGGAATGTGAGGAATTTTCGCACTTCTGCAAGGATACGAAGAGAGTCAAAGATATTCCAGATTTTTCTAATTCTATCTTTTCTATCTTTCCCTAACTTCTCGATAATGCTTACACGTTTCTCCAATAGTGATTTGGTTTGTCTGGGCATTTTTAAGCTCGTAAGGCTACTCGATATCTTTCCGTAACAAGAATGCGAAGACGCCAGCAACAAGCTTGATCAACAAGTGAGAATCGAGCAATGAGCAGGACGCATCGAGCGGCAAGCATTGAGCATCTAGCATCAAACAACAAGCGTTGCTAGCGTCTTCGCATTCTTGTTACGGAAAGATATCGAGTAGCCTTACGAACGCCGTTAAGACATTCGGTTTCCTTGAGCTTAAAAATGCCCAGACAAACCAAATCACTATTGGAGAAACGTGTAAACATTATCGAGAAGTTAGGGAAAGATATATATTCCTTGACAGATAATGGTTTGCATTGTAAAATATGCGATCAAGAAATAAAAACAATGCGTCTGTTTGTAATACGACGTCATGAAAATTCTTTGACGCATAAAATTGCATTAAACAGATCGAAATCTAATACATCGTCGTCCGATGACGTTGTATAAAATAACAAAAAGCTCTCACCTTTTGCGAAAGATTTGTGTTCCGCACTAATTGCAGCTGACATACCATTTCATAAACTCGAAAATAAAAAGTTCCGCGAGTTCTTGGAGAAATATACGAACAAAAAATTCCAAACGAGAGCACGCTTCGCAAAAATTATTTACAACCATGCTATGACGATACTATAAACGCAATACGCAAAGAAATCGGTAACCATGCCATATAGGTTTCTATAGATGAAACGACTGATGTAAATGGAAGAGCTGTAGGCAATGTAGTTGTAGGGACTTTAGAAAAAGATAATCCTGGGAAGAAATTTCTTCTTCATTGTCAACAACTTACCGAAGTTAATAATGCGACAATTGCATAATTATTTACAAGTGCTTTAGAATTGTTATGGCCCGAGGGTATAAAGTACGAAAAAGTTTTGCTTTTCGTAACAGACGGTGCAGCATATATGCTAAAAGCGGGAAAAAATCTGTTCGCTGTGTATCCAAATATGATCCATGTGACATGCGTTATACATGGACTGCATAGAGTAGCAGAAACAATCAGGGCGTGTTATCCTAATATTGATATATTGATATCTTCTGTCAAAAAAGTATTTTTGAAAGCACCTACGCGTATTGAGTTGTTCAAAAAAATAGCACCGGATTTGGCATTACCTCCACAACCAATTTTAACTCGTTGGGGCACGTGGTTAAAAGCCGCTAAATATTACGCGGATAATTATCCCACAATAAAGTTGATTATCGAAACGCTTCCACCTGATGCCGTTTCAATTCAAACTGCAAAACAATGTTTCGATCGCAATCTTCTCGAAGAAAATTTGCATATGATTAAAAACAATTTTACTTGTATCATATCGGCAATAAAACAATTAGAAAAATCTGGAATATCTTTGTCTGACTCTCTTCGTATCCTTGCAGAAGTGCGAAAAAATATCGAGCAGCCTCACATTCCAGACAAGATAAAGACTAAAATGACCACAATATTAACCAAAAATAGTGGCTTACAAAAGTTAATCAAAATTTCCGAATGTAAAGAGTCAGACGTGCAAGTAAATTCGGAACAATTGGCTCTTCTTAAGTAAGTACCCATTGTCTCATTCGAAGTAGAAAGTACTTTTTCACGCTATAAAGCTGTTTTAACAGATAGACGCCAAAATTTTAAATTCAACGATTTATCTCATTACTTCGTTACTCATTGTTTCAGATATGAAAAATAATTTATTTTAGATACCTATATATAATATTTTAAATATATAAACATATATATTTATATAATAATTTTTATATATTGTATATATTGTTTATATATATGTAGGTATATGTATATATTTATTATATAGATAGTTTTAGTATATAGATATTTTTGCATTTTACGCGACGATGCCTCCTTGGACTGGTGCAGTGACGGTACTGCTTCTCGCGGCGCTCGGCCGCTAGCACGCACTTGGAGTGGGGAAAACGACACCGTGATCCGATCTCTAGTAATGACCATCCTCAATACATAAACCACTATGAAATATAGCATTCATAAGCTTATACATTTGTCCAGCTATTAAAACTTTAGTTGTAAGAATAGCACATATATTAAATTTACATATTGCTTTCACCATTTTATCATCTTGGGATGAAAATAATACTAAATGAATAATAACTATATCTTTCGTTACTGTTAATTCTTTCTTAAACAAAATAGCATTTCCTGTACACTGTTCACATTCGCATAACCCATCTGATTCACACCAATGTGAAAATGTAACATTTAATAAATCATTAAGAGTATAGCTTTTTTCCCCAAATTGTTAATAGGTATTGAAATAACTACATCCTTACAAGTAAATTCCTTTGTATAATCACAAGATTTACATCGACTAGTAGAAGTTACTTGATGCTCTACCAGTTGTCTTATACAATCATATTTAGTGCACAGGATTGTAAGAAACTCGAACACATCACGTTTTACATTTATTGAAAACGGTTCTCCTAAATATTGCCGTACTGCATATGTATTCAAATTGCACATTGCATTTTCATATCGATGCATCAACATTCTTAAAACATCTAATTTATTACACTTCACCAATTGTTTTCTAATAGGACTTAAATGCATTAGACATTGTAATGCTGCATTTGCATAACACGAAACATTGTCTGTATTTTGTAAACCATGTAAAACCCAAGCAACATTTTGCCGTAATTTTTGATTTTGACAATTCTCTTGAATTGAAGCAATTACTTTTGACAATGCCCATTGAACATCTTTCACTTTGCGATAGCGTTCTTTTGCAACAGTAATTATTTCTGCTTCTGGTTTGTACTTATTTCTTAGTCGATTATATTCCCTAATAGCTTTTTCATTAGCTGTTACTGATGAAGGATCATAGTTAATTAAATGCAACCCTTTTAGAGACGTTACTCGTGATAATGCAACATAAACTTGACCGCAATTAAATATAGAGTTGCCTATGTCCATAATAGCATTTTGTAAGCTCAATCCTTGACTTTTATGAATGGTGATTTCATAACTCAGACACAATGGAAATTGTTTTCTAGTAACAAACGCTCTATCCACCACTTTAAATTTAACGCTCACTCTTTCAATGAAATATTCTAATCCTGATGGTAAAAGAAGCTTTATTTTTTCTACACGATCGGTAGACGTATCTTGTACAACTGAAATTACCTCAGCTATTGTACCATTTACAAGACCTAAGGTAGCATCAATATTACACTTTATCATAACTTTTGCTCCAATCTTAATTACAATTTCTTTGAAAGTCCAGCAGTTTTAGAATTATCATCATCATTATTCGATAATACTTTTGATACTTTCTTTCTCACATATGGAATACAGTCAATCGTGTTTTCGGCAATTAATAATATCTCTTTCGAAGCAATGCGATTTAATATTGCAGCATTAAGAACATCACACATATGACGAGTAGGCAATAAACAATTAATGTCCGACGAAAAATCATTAATGAAATTGCATAATTCGTTTAATCTAGATTCAAAAGAATCACCTTTAAACGATATTTTTCTATTTTCAAGAATCTCGCAATCAGAATTTGTCAATAAACCAATACGAATTCTTGACAACAACTGTCGATAAGAGTCATCCCCTTGCTGACGCATATTGATCGTCAACTCATCATAATCAAATAATGTAGTCCACAAATTAACAGCAGTTAAAGAACCGATACATTTATCAATTTTGTCATTTGGGAATCGTACAAAAACAGGATCGTCATGTACAGGAGGTAATTGCAGCAGATCGCCAAATAAAAGAATGTGCTTTTGACCGAACCAACCGTCTTCACAATCGTTAGTATTAAATATTTCAGACAATCGAAGATGTATGTACATTAAAGTCAAATTAGATATTATTGACACTTCATCAATCACAAAAAGAACAACATCCTTGAGATCTGCTCGTAAAACTTTTAACACATGATCAGACAATTGTTTATACTTTGGAATATGACCATGTTCAACAGGTAATTGAAGCAATCTATGAACTGTCAAACCGTCTATATTAAACGCTGCTATGCCAGTAGGTGCCGCTACAGCGGTATCTTTATTGAGATATTGTTTTATCCAACACTTAATTGTTTTAATTAACCCCTTCAGCGGCAAACAGAATATCACTGTTTGTGCCCCTGGTGGCACCCAAAAAAAGTAATCGGATTTTAAAGACACCTTGTATTTAGGGATTTTTTGGCTCGCGAAATATGAATTTGAGGTACAAAATTTCATAATTCAAAATGGCCGATCCAATATGGCGGTCAAAAAACCAAAATCTATCTAAGAACAATTGAAAAACTGACAAGTATTTGTATCTTAGAATTGGGAACCCAAACTATCTTTGGAAAGATGCATCCAAAAACTTAGTCAGTGAAAAAAGTTTTTATTTATTTTGTGCCACTTCATTGGGTTCGACATTTTGAATTTTGCAATTTTGTACCTCAAATTCAGCGACTGAAAAAATTCTTGGATACCAGTTTTCATAACACTCAGATAGATTTTGCTTTTTTGACCGCAATATTGGGTCCGCCATTTCGAATTTTGGAATTGTGATCTGAGATTCGTATTCATCAGTCCCAAAAACCCTTAGATATCAGATTTAATAACATTCCGAACAAATTTTGATTTTATGATTATATTTGATCGCTATATTGGATCTGTCATTTTGAATTTTGAAATTTTGACTATGGATTCGTATTCAGCGACCCAAAAAGTTTTTGGGTACTAAGTTTTATGAAGATCGGCCCAATCAATCGAAAAAAATACAAGGACGCCATATGGCGTCAATGCCGCCGAAGGGGTTAAGAAACTCTTTCCAGTTCCACCTTCTCCGCTAACGTACAATCGTAATATCGAATTATCTGACCTTACAGTATCAATGACTATCGAATGTTCTTTTTTGATCCGTACTTAATTTTGCTATCATTTGAGACACATCAATTATCTCATCTATTTTATTGCCAAAATCTCTAAAATCTTATATTGCTTCGCCAGCTTCTATATTTTGAACGCCTATCGGATTGTCAGGGTCATCCTGAGACACGTTTTTTTTGTAATTCTTCATCTAATTGCCGAACTAGCTCTTGCGCACTTTCAAATGCTTTTTTAAATTCTTCTAGCTTTTCATGGTATTGCAATGCCTCCGTAAGATGCAGTTTTACTTTATGAAATGATTCCGCATAAGTATTACAACTATCTCTAAGATCCTCTAATTTCCGCCAGGGTTTAAACATAAGCAGTAATGAGAAGAAATATTCTTCCGGTCGATTATTAACATTATGTCTATAATGATTAATAAGACATCCACGTTGTCGCCGTTTAAGGTAATGACTATGAGTGTGTGTGAGTGGGTGTGTGCGCGAGTCTGTGAGTGTGAGTGTGTGAATGTGTGCGTGAGTGTGTGTGAATGTGTGTGAGTGTGTATGACACTACCGTGTCTTTTGATAATAATGAAGTCATATATTCCAGAGAGCAAAAGACAGGAAAATGAAGCATAGATCAATTTTAAAAAATCCTTAGGTTAAAACTAAATTTACTAGTATATTTTAATTTCACTTCCCCTTACCTGTAATTTACCCTCACTGCGAATTGTGTAATATTATAACGCGGCTCGAAATTCCCCGTCGAATAGGTCCTGAACGAACCCTATAAGACGCTCCGTTGGCGAGATATTGCGTAAAAACCATTTATAAAGAAAATTGCGAATATCTCGGAAACTATGTGATATAGAGGGTTGTTTCTGGCAGCATTCGACGCGACTCGAAAATCCCCGTCAAATGGGCTTTTAACGAACCCTCGAGGACGCTCCGTTCGCGAGATATCGCGAAAAAACTATTTTTCAAAGAAAATTGCGAATATCTCGGAAACTATGAGAGATAGAGGGTTCGTACGGCGACTCATTCGACGCGGTTTGAAACTCCTCGTCGAATGGGCCCTGAACGAACCCTCTAGGACGCTCTGTTCGCGAGATATCGCGCGTAAACCATAATTAAAAGTCAACACTCAGTATATTATAAAATCGTAAATACAAGTTTTTTGGGTGATCAATAAAAATTGGACACCCTATATATTATAATCCAAAGTCGACACCCAGTATATTATAAAACCGCAAATAGAAGTTTTTCGGTTGGTCAATAAAAATCGGACACCCTATATATTGTAAAGGTCAACACCCAGTATATTATAAAATCGTAAATACAAGTTTTTTGGTTGGTCAATAAAAATTTGATACCCTATATATTATAATCAAAAGTAGACAGCCAGTATTTATAATTAATTATCGGAATAAATAAAGTTTAATTTATCGCGTCAAATTTTTCTAGAATCACAAATACAAGTTTTTCAGGTTAATCAATTAAAATTGGACACCATATATATATATTATATTCGAAAGTCGACACCCAGTATATTATAATTAATAATTAATCATTGGAATAAATAAAGTTTAATTGATTGTGTCAAATTTTCCTCGAATCACAAATACAAGATTTTCGGGTTGGTCAATTAAAATCGGACATCCTATATATTATAATCAAAGGTAAATACCCAGTATATTATAATTAATTATCGAAATAAATAAAGTTCAATTTATCGCGTCAAATTTTTCTAGAATCACAAATACAAGTTTTTCAGGTTGATCAATTAAAATCGGACACCCTATATATTATAATCGAAAGCCGACACCCAATATATTATAAGATAAAATAAAGTGAGATACCCTATATATTATAATTAAAATAAGACCTCTATAAAACCGGAAATTACTAACAATAAGATATTTAGATATACCGCTAGCGCCTCTCGCGGCAAAAGTATTAACTAGAGAGACACCATCGACGACACGACGACGTTTCTTAAGGGGATCCTGGAGTTGCTAGTAATACCGAAATCTAGTGACTTTTTGTGTAAACGCTTTACTCTTTATTTGTTTTACAGAATGGAAAATCCTTCTCCACGATAAAAGTACATACTGAAATACATTCAAAAGTGCTTGATTTTATATAAAAAATAAAGAAAAATTTTTAACTTACAGTTTTCTTACAGGCTTTGATCTAACCTCGTAAAATGATTTCCTTAATATAAAAGTTTGGCAGCTTGTACGCACAAAAGTGAGGCACTTTTGAATGAAGACAGAATGAACGAATATGAGGCGGCTTTTATAAATGAATTTAGAAGCGTAAGAGAAAAGAAAAGCGTTTTTGAAAATTTGGTACATACATCTGGGTTAGAAATCATGGCCAAGAGTCATGCAGACTACAAAATTAGTTGCTCGATATTGCGAGAGATGGCGCTACTCGATATGTCCCCTCGACGGGCGCGTATTCGGGCGCTGGGACCGGCGTTGCCACATATCCAGAAGGAAAAAAGCAAATTGTGGTAACAACGCGACGGACGATACGGCTACGGCAATGATAAACGTGGAATACGGGACCGTGCCGGCATCAGTGCCGCGATACGCGTCTCTGGCCCCCGTAACAGCATATGCTTTATATTTTCTACAATACAATACTTTATGCACTTTGTACGTACAAAATATGAATAACCCCGACTCGGGATAGAATAAAGGATTATTAGGGCGCTTTTAAAAGAAAGTTTTCGCGCGTAGTAAAAAAGATACATTGTTTTGTATATTCAATGAAAGTATATGTAGTATGTATAATATACGATTACTATTATATATGTTTTTTTGTATAAATGTATTTTTTAATATGTATCTGATCTATATCCTTTTTTTATTATATAATGTATTATGCTAATATGCTAGAAGTATTTATTATATTATATGAATTTTATTAATCATATGTATTACATACCATAACTTTTCCTTTATATATGAAGCAATACTTTCTCACATAAATGTAACGAGATACATACGAGATGCATAAAAGAGGAAATCAAAATTAAAAATATAGATGCGTATGCATTCGTCAGTCATTCTTTACACTTGCATGTATATGATTTAAACAATTCATATAATATGACAAATATCTCTTGTATATTAGCATAATACGTACATTGTTTAATAAAAAAACACATATACCCGGAATCGAACCTGTGACAAACTGAAACTCATGATTGCGCGAGACGCTACACCTAATATGCCACGCTATGCGTCACAACTACGAGTATCACCTTTATTTTAACTTATATCGTTCACTATTACTCAATACAATTCTCAAGAAGATGCAAGAATTATTAAAAAACTCTCGACGAGACAAATGTTCCTCTCTCTTTGCTGGAGCAGAATATTTTACCTCTGCACAGCAAAGTGACTGATGAATCTTTTTAGATGCATTTTTACGCATCGTCAGAGAGACGTCTCCTTTCGAAACACAAAGCGTGCAGTACCTGGAATCTTCTCAGCTCATTGACGCTAGTAATAGCGACATGAGCATTCAAATAATTAGAGGGAATTGTACCGATCATTGGCGGTGCATTTTCTTTGACGGTTCCAAACTGCATGTGTATGACAGCATACCCGGCTGTACATATAACAAATTAGCAGCAAAGGATAAAGATTATATTCGCAAACGTTTTCCACTAATAAACGTGAGCGATATAATTTTTGAAAAGGTGCAAACACAACCATAGTACGAGTTGTGGTATTTATGATGCCGCCTTTGCTACAGCTGTAGCGTTGGGAAAAGATCCATGCGAGGAAAAATATTCCAATGACATGAAACGCATGAGACGTCATTTTCTTACTATTTTACAAAGTAAGGAACTGACGCTTTTCCCAACATAAAAATGTACAACAAAGCCAGATGCGATCAACTTGTGATCTGGCATGTACAACAAAGCCAGATATAGAAAGAAAAGATACATAGAAAGAAAGGATGGAAGAAAAGATAGAAAAATAGATAGAAAAAATAGAAAAAAGATAAAAAGCATAGATAGATAGGTAGATATAAAGAATAGAGCATAGAAAAAAGCAATGCATAGATAACATTATAATTATTATAAAGCCATTTTACACTCGATGTATAATTTAGAACAGAATTCGGAACAGAAAGCTTATTAAAAAGAGAACGTTTAAAATATATTAGAAGTACATCTATACATAAATAAATAAATAAAGAACTCATCTAATATACCGTACAAAAAATATAAATAGCATTAATGAAATTATATCCTTCATTCGTCGTGAATTATAGATTGGGTAAAATGACCTTTACACAGCAAGTACTAAATCATTTTTGACCGATAGGTTCGAGTTTTTAAACTATAACATCGAATTCGTTATGTTGAAAACGATTACGGAGTTCTCAAAACAATCGTGAAGAGAATATAATTACTGAAAAGTCTAAGAATTCCACAATTTTATTTTTAACATGAACGAAATATTAATTTAAAGATGACTCAGAACGGTCGAAAATAATTTAGTACTTCTCGTATTTAAAGGAAAAAAGCGCATATGCCTTTTATCTAATATAATACTTAAAATGATATGTATAATACATTCGAAATTACGCCTAAGCTATAATTACTGCGGCTGCTATGATTTAGTATTGAAGTTATAGCAAGACATGTTAGATAAATAAGTTAATGGGAACAACAGCAATAAAACTTGATTTATTTATCACAGAGAGATCATTATTATGTACAAAATAACATATCTATTTTGCATATAATAATCTGTGAGAAATAAAATGTTTCTTAATATTATTTGTTGTTTTCAATCAATCAATTATATATTTGTCTTGCTATAATTTTTTAAACTGTTGAAAACACATTACAGATAGACATGCAAAAGTCTCAGCAAATTTATTTAATATTAATCAATATATCTCCCATGAAATGTCTTTTGTGAGAGTAATAAAGCTTTCGTACATTTTAAATATCTGTGTGAATCGGTTTTCTCATATCAATACAGTTTTGCAACAAACTGTACTTTATTATTAGAAAGTTAATTGCGTTAAAAGTGATAATTGTTAAGAAGTAAAACAATTGTTTATTTGTTAAGGTACGTACTGCAAAAATATATTGATATGAGAAAACCGATTCACACAGATATTTAAAATGTACGAAAGCTTTATTACTCTCATAAAAGACATTTCATGGGAGATATATTGATTAATATTAAATAAATTTGCTGAGACTTTTGCATGTCTATCTGTAATGTGTTTTCAACAGTTTAAAAAATTATAGCAAGACAAATATATAATTGATTGATTGAAAACGACAAATAATATTAAGAAACATTTTATTTCTCACAGATTATTATATGCAAAATAGATATGTTATTTTGTACATAATAATGATCTCTCTGTGATAAATAAATCAAGTTTTATTGCTGTTGTTCCCATTAACTTATTTATCTAACATGTCTTGCTATAACTTCAATACTAAATCATAGCAGCCGCAGTAATTATAGCTTAGGCGTAATTTCGAATGTATTATACATATCATTTTAAGTATTATATTAGATAAAAGGCATATGCGCTTTTTTCCTTTAAATACGAGAAGTACTAAATTATTTTCGACCGTTCTGAGTCATCTTTAAATTAATATTTCGTTCATGTTAAAAATAAAATTGTGGAATTCTTAGACTTTTCAGTAATTATATTCTCTTCACGATTGTTTTGAGAACTCCGTAATCGTTTTCAACATAACGAATTCGATGTTATAGTTTAAAAACTCGAACCTATCGGTCAAAAATGATTTAGTACTTGCTGTGTAAAGGTCACTTTACCCAATCTATAATTCACGACGAATGAAGGATATAATTTCATTAATGCTATTTATATTTTTTGTACGGTATATTAGATGAGTTCTTTATTTATTTATTTATGTATAGATGTACTTCTAATATATTTTAAACGTTCTCTTTTTAATAAGCTTTCTGTTCCAAATTCTGTTCTGAATTACATCTGATATCCATCGCGTGTAAAATAGCCTTATAATAATTATAATGTTCTCTATGCATTGCCTTTTTCTATTTGTTCTATTCTTTATATCTATCTATCTATCTACCTATGCTTTCTATCTTTTTTCTATTTTTTATATTTATTTTTTCTATTTATCTTTTCTTCCATTCTTTCTTTCTATCTATCTTTTCTTTCTACCTATCTTTTCTATTTATCCTTTTTTCTATCTATCCTCTCTACCTATCCTATTCTGTCCACATTATTTGGAAATGCAAAAAATTCTTTTCTTTAATATTACATAAATTTTTATTATTGCAATATTAGGAAAAGAAATGTTTTGCATTTCCTCCTGATGGAAGAGACCATGATCACCTTCTCGTGGTTTCCGTTGAGTAACAATTTCTTCCTTTAATTTTAATACATATGTATTTGCTATTAACAACGTAAAAAGTATGTACTAACAGAATACTTTTTACAAAACAAATAACATTTTAGTTAATTTAAAAGTAATTTGTAAATTACTTTATAAATCTATTTTTCTTGTATTAACAATAATAAGTATACTTATAATTAATAGTTTTATACTTTCAAATTAAGGACGCAACTTTTTTTTGCAAAAGGCGTACATATTGACCAAGAGCCAATATTGGATTTCTATTACTTATTTATTCTATTATTCTATTATTCATTAATTATCATTAATCTTTCTGTTCTCTTCACTCTTTACTTATTATATATATTGTTGTACAGAACATATTTATTATACATTTTATTTGAACGATTATTAATAAAATTAATACAATGAGAGGGAGAGAGAAAGTGAGAAAGAGAGAGAGAGAGACATGAGCGACAGGATATGCTAAAGAAGTCTAGACTGATTTTGCGAGCGACGGCGAAGTCTGCTGTCAGCCCGCTATAGCTATATTGCGCTTGCTACTGCCCCGAAGTTGCCCGAAGCGCGGCACGCTCACGTACACGGTTGCTTGCTTGTATTGTACGTTGCCGCATTTCGCCAGCAATTCTGTCGGTAGTTGTCAAGTCTGTCGGTGGTGTCGCTAGCAGACGGTCGCTGTAACGAGAGCTAGTGAAAAAATAGTTCACTAGCAACTCCAGAATCGCCTTAAATGAAATTTTCGAGATTTGCACTTTGCATCGTAATATCTGCACTCGTAGTGCATATAGAAAAAAAATAAAAACACTTTTATTATATAATTCGACCCCAAGCTATCCATTGAGGTTACTCTGAAAATGATCTTTTCAGAGGTTATTAAGATCTGATAATCTAAGCGTCTCTGAAAACGTCGCTTCGCGTAAAGATACCCGGTCGGTCTCGCTTCGCGTATACTTGGCGCGAGACACTACCGTGTTTCTTGATAAAATATTGAGTTCGAAATGTTATATAGTTTATAACTTTTATTTTTATGTTTCTTTCTAAGCTTATATGTAATATTAAATCTTATAAGTAATATTAGTATTATAGTATTATAACGCCGCGCAAAAAATAAATAGTTGTTTATGTAATTGCATACTTTAATTTATTGTATTTTTGTTTATTAAAGCAAAAGTGATACAATCTCTATTTTTTAAATAAAGTGTGTTTTTAATAATGTAATATGGAACTTTAAAAATATATATAGTACTATTATAAAATAATTTCGTAGATTTACGTTATGATTGTAAATTTCATTTCTGTTTTTTATCAATAAAATTATGTAATAAATTATTACACAAAAGTTTCTGTGTATTTACATACTCCATTAAAAAATTTAATATATGAAATTATATAAATACAAATACGAAATATATTATTACACAAATGTTTCTAGAAATCTACTCTCAAGTTCTCAACATATAAATTTACTTGTGTAAGTTGCTTATTTACAATATAAGATAATAATTTTACTTCCGAAATGTAAATTTACTGGTACATGTAAAAATACACCTTTAATAGATGGTCCCAATATTACCCACTTTAAAAGTTGTAATTTTACATGAAAATTTTTTACAGTGTAGGTTATCGTGCGCAGATTATTATAGTTCGTGTTCGCGGCTTCGCGCTATTAGGCGGAAATACAGAAAAGTGGAAAGTGAATGGGACTTCTTTCTCGTCAAATATTCATAGTGTGATAATTAGTGTATTTCTGCTAAGTGTGCTTCTGATACGCGGTGGATTGTGACCGAACGATCTTTATATTGTTGTACCAAACGAAGCAGTACGGCTGCTTCAGTCCATCACCGCATTATATCTTCAGTATGGGTGTTGTGCCCACTGAGCCAACAACGAAGAAGTACCTCATAGTGTGCATGCACGCATTATTGATATTAAAATCGCACACAAAATAAATACACGTAGATAAAATAAATACACCTTTCAACAAATTGAATTTGTTAATGTAACTTTTTTTAACAAGTAAATAGATTATTAATTTTTATTATTTCATATTTTCTTTATTTAAACACTTGGAAATGCTTTTGATTTTCATGTATCTGATAATCTATTTGCTTATTGTTCAAAAAATAGTTACACTAACAAATGCAATTTGTTAAAATGTGTATAATTTATTTTGTCCGGCACTGTGTATTGTATACGATTTTAATATCAATAATGAGGTACAGAGCATACTATTGCAGTGTATAGGAATACCATACTAAAAATCACACCGCCAATAGTGTTACGATTCACACCGTTTTCTGTGAGGAAATTCACACCGCAACAAAATTGAATTTTCCACACCAAGCAGACAGTGTTAATTTCACACTACCATGGTGAGAATTATATAAACACCCATATGGGTATTATAATTCACACTATTGATGTTAAATTCACACTGATATTTCTTAGAGTGTATTGAAAGGGGTGATAGCCGCTCAGTTGTATCGCAAGGTTTTCCCGGTTCTTCGGTTGTTGCCGGTGTTACGTCGCAGTAACGTGTCAAACAATTTTCCTTTTCGGGTCAATGCATTTAAACAATTTACCCTGGGACGGAGTGTGCAGGTTGCAGCGAGATGTCTTAAATTATGATTCTTGAACGGGTGGAAGTATCGGATACGAATTCGGTATCGTGATTTCTTTGCTGTCTAAACCGAGCAACTCCCAAAACCGGTAAACTATGCGGCGCGGATCACCCTTACGAATTGTGCGAAAATCAGGATATTTATTCTGAATGGTTAGTTCTCGGAGAGAATAAGGGTTTTCTTTGATTAACGCTTTGTTAGGTTCTAATACTGCTAATTTTTGATAGAAAGGAAACGGATCTTGGTTATTGGAGAAAACGAGACGAATCTGGTAACGGAGCTTCCTTTCTTGAACTCTACGCCCCTTCTTGGTAGGCATAGATATGATTCTAATTTATTTAATTACGATACCACGGGTTGCTGAAAGATTATTGTCGCAAGGTAGAGCCACACTCTTCGGTAGCGCCAACTTGAACGACTAGGGCCACGCTCTTCGGCAGCGCGAGTCGAAAATCCTTCAGTAACTTAAGGAAAGAAAACAATACGAACGAGAGATCTTTTAAAAGATAGAGAGGAAGCTTCGCTAGTGATTTCTCCGTTATTTCGTATTAGACTTTTATTAATATAATGAATGTTAATTGATAATATAATTTCTACCTTGATCCTATAGGTGCGAGTGGCCGCAGTCTCTCTTACAGGTCGTTTGCTTGGTTTATATACTCGGTTATCACGCTTCTAACTGGACGCTATAGCGCTAATCGAACTCGGAACCGAACTTCTTCTGTGTATTTTTTCTGTCTATTTCTTCTCTGTATTACTTCTGCCTATTTCGTCTGCTTCGTTCCGAGCGTCGACAGCCCTTTTTATACCTTGGACGAAAGAGTGGGCGTTTAAAAATTACGTATGTGGGGGTCGACTTTGACCAATAAGATTCTGATAAGTGTCTCGAACTTTGGGACCCACGCCGTCGTCGTCTGGTGTTATCACGGTTCTGTAGTGGGGAGGTTCCGCGTACACTTCCCAGTATAGAACTTGCCCTGATCTGTTAATTTGTTAATTATATATATTTACAGTGTAAATATTGCTATTTCAATTGCGCTGTGAATTTTACGGTGTGAAGAGTACTTAACACGTTTTTGAACGGTTGTTCTATCTATTCTTAGTGCGAAGATAAAATAATAAACTATTGCAGAACGATCCGTTTACACTATTCTTTATTTGGAGAGACATTCCTAGCGGCATCGCATGATCATTATAACGGAAGATGTCAGTGGTTATATATTTATAATATAATAATAAAAAAATAACGCTGCAGGAATTTCCATGAAACTAATGATAAGCGAGTGCATAGTATCTCGTAGCCCTTTTATGGCCATGTACAACGTATGCGAGACTCAGGCGCATTCTTGTACCGTTTATTATCGCTTGTTCAAACAGAGTGGCACCCGTTTGGCCACGTTGATATTGACCACGGTCCCGATTGACCACGTTGAGATTGACCACGTTCCGATTGACCACGTTGCGATTGACCACAGTCCCGAATGACCACGGACCCGATTGACCACGTTGATATTGACCACGGTCCCGATTAACCACGGTCCCGATTGACCACAGTCCCGATTGACCATGGTCCCGATTGACCACGGTCCCGATTGACCACAGTCCCGATTGACCACGTTGATAATGGTCACGGTCCCGATTGACCACAGTCCCGATTGACTACGTTGATATTGGCCACGATCCCAATTGACCACGTTGATATTGGCCACGGTCCCGATTGACCACGTTGATATTGGCCACGGTCCCGATTGACCACGTTGATATTGGCCACGGTCCCGATTGACCACGTTGATATTGGCCACGGTCCCGATTGACCACGTTGATATTGGCCCATCGTACCGATTACTTGACAGTGTTTGCGTGGGGCGGGTAATGCAAGTGGAAGGGCTTCGCCTTCGGCGAAGCACCTTCCACCTGCACCCCCGCCGAAAAAAATATAAACAAACTCCAGGGAGCCTACCCCGCCCGTGGTGGACCTCGATTGGCGTGGAATGTTCAAAGCACGGACCTCGTTGAACGTATGCGGGATCATTTACTGATCATTAACAATTTTTCGTTTATACAGTTTTATTAAACAATCGTGCAATGTCTAATAGTATCCAATCGTTCCGTATGCAAACGGGATACGCCTGTTCAGATTTCTGATTTCCAATGTGTGGTCAATCGGGACCGTGGTCTAATTGGCACCGTGGTCAATATCGACGTGGTCAATCGGGACCGTGGTCATTTGGGACTGTGGTCAATCGCAACGTGGTCAATCGCAACGTGGTCAATCGGGACTGTGGTCAATATCAACGTGGCCAAACGGGACGCTCCCGTTCAAACATTGTGACATTTCGATACGGAATCGATTCGAAACCTTGCAGGCGTAAGAACGAGGTTTTACCGTGACGTAACACCGGTTCGGGAAAGGGTGCCCCTTGGTCGAACGTCACTAATTCTGCTGGCGAGGAATTACTCAATTCTGCCGGCGAACTACTCCGTCTGCGATTAATATTGGCCACTTAAAACGGAAATAAGAACGGAATAGACTTTTGTTCGAGAATTACGAAAAAGAAACCACGAAACGGTTGGAGGGGAGTAGAATGAAATTATTATGCAAACTTAGGCTTACTTTTCTTTCGTTCTGCTCTTCGGATGGAGTTGTTCTTCAATAGGTTGGATGAGGGAGCCAACCGGACCAGAGAGTCTTCGGGTGGAGTCTATCACTGACTCTATTTCTTTTACTCGATGTTCCAATCACGGAAGCGAAACAGTAACGTAATGCAGATTGCAGGCTGACCAAAGATTAAAAGAGACTCTCTGACCAAATTGTTCCCTTTATATAGGGCTAAAAGAGTGTAGGTGGGGGTTATCCTTTCCCAGAAAAGAAGAAAAATAATAAAACAAATTTGTTTCTAATGGAGCGTTTGTTGCTTCTGAATTGCCGTGGTATCTGATGGATTTATGATTTTGTTCTCAAGAGTTAAATTGCGGCACTTGTGAAGACCCTCCGTTGACCATACATAAGACAATCCACGTTTACGCTTCCCTTAGTTTAAATCTATTTATATCGCGTATCTGATTCACAACTGCCCATGTATGGCAGAACTTCTCAGTATTTAAATTCGGTGGATTACTTTATTGCCGTCAGCGGGTCACGATTCCTAAGTGCCGCTCCGCTTTTCCAGATCTGGAGCGGTCTTCGCTAAGTGATTTTAGCTATTAACTCCGGTTGTTTTTTGCCTAT
The DNA here is from genome assembly GCF_003672135.1 of Ooceraea biroi. Lineage (NCBI taxonomy): Eukaryota > Metazoa > Arthropoda > Insecta > Hymenoptera > Formicidae > Ooceraea > Ooceraea biroi. The sequence goes on along the minus strand of NC_039518.1, from coordinate 3,951,372 downwards.
CGAGTGTTTCGGCCGAGCGCAGGCGGGGGTTGAAAAAATGGTGAGCCTTATGGTTCGCATATCGCTTCGTGACGCTTGTTAACAATAAGACCACTTGGTCCCTGCGCTCGTGTGGTCGTTCTTTCCGCTGGTGGGGATTAGTTCTTACTTGTTACTTTTCTCTATTTCTAATATGCAACAGCCCGTCATTTTCTAAACGTTTACATTTGTTATTATGAGGTTAGATTATAACACTGCAGCTGACAAGAACGGACTAAATCCGCCATTTTGTATCCAACTAGACGAAGTGTCCAGTCTCTTACTACTAGGGTCTCTAGTGTTTTCGAATTTAATGTTTATTTTATACGTGCATGTTGAGTTTTAGTAATATTTAAAAATCGTATTTGTATTTAAATATGTAATATAACATACCTACATACCTACATACCTACATACGTACATACGTACATACGTACATACGTACATACGTACATACATACATACATACATACATATATACATACATACAATTTAATATTTTCCCTATGGAAGCGAGGAACCGTGGAGTCTCCTGGACGTAACAGTACAATTAGTATTACATCATATGTTTTAATAAATAAAAGGTATAATTATATTGAAAACGCTATTATAAATATTAGATTGCTACAAGATCCGTTAGCTCGGTAAGATCATCGATCTATTGATCATCGAAGGGCGGGGGTTCGATCCCTCACGGGCCAGCTCTTTTTTTTAAGTGAATTACTCTATATATATGTTATATAATAGTTTTGCACATAAATAATAAAGTTATATCGAATATGCTATATCAAGTTTTGTGAAGGATTTGATTTATTGAAATAAATTATTTATTACCATGTAAAACTTTCTTTAAAACATTATTTTATAAACCTCTATATATCTTTTTATTTAATATGCTAGTATATTTTACTTTTTCAAAGTTTTCTATTAACTTTTTTCATATTTCGCCTTCTCAGAATAAATTTTTTTACAATAAAATTATTTTGAATATGCTACAAATATTATAGCTAGTTATTGGAACTTAAATAATTGGATGCTAGGACATATTGCTTTTTGGTAAATCTACCGATTAGCGAATCCACCTCCTATCACCTTGTCCTTGACATATATTATAGAGGTCACCCTCCTGAGTGACCTTCAAAAGGTTTTAGCTGTCGGTCGTTGTTTACTAAAAAGTTATTAACAAAAGAAGTTTAATGATTTTGCACGAATTTTCAGCCGTCCACGACAAGCAAAAGGTTATATTTTCCGAAACTGGAGCCCCGGACACATACGTTCGGTTTCAGCCCGCTTCACGGGAGGGCAGGGAGCAGGGGCTTCGCCCCCCGCCTCCTGCCAGAACCAGTGTAACAGATTTTACCGTACAGATTTTGATCACCTGGTACACGGCACGGATTCCGGCGGGCTGAAAACGAGCTGTCCGAGGCTCCAGTTTCGGAAAATATAACCTAACCAGGTTAGGTTAGGTTAGGTTAAGTTAAAGAAGAGAATACTTTGTATTTAACTGTTTATACTTTTGGTTAAAGTGAAGAATACTTTGTACTTATATTAAAAGAAACTATTCTATATATTAATGATTCACTGCTTTAAATGACTTTCCTTCCTTTGTTCATATACATATTCGTCTTTTATATCTTTCAATATTCAAAATAACTACTATATTTGCAAAATTTCTTTTGTTAATAACTTTTTCATAAACAACGATCGACGACTAAAACCTAGTGCGGGTTATTCGGGAAGGTGACCTTTGTAATATATGTCAATATTATGTTCTTGGTTCGCGTAGACAGCTGAATATTCGTGCAAAATCATTAAACTTCTTTTGTTAATAACTTTTTAGTAAACAATGATCGACGGCTAAAACCTTTTGAAGGTCACTCTGGAGGGTGACCTCTATAATATGTCAAAGACAAGGTGATAGGAGATGGGTTCGCTAATCGGTAGATTTACCTGCTTTTTGATGGCCATCTATTGGTACATCAAGTCTACTCACATTTTAATTAAATTTTAATTCAATACTGCAAAAACTGTGAAAGTTCTTTGTTTCTATATGATATAAAATAGTAATATCTTTCTGTTAATGCAAGCTATTTTTAATATAATTCTTAATGTCTCGTTAAATTTTAAATATATTATCTTTGTATTTCTAAAGTGGCCAGTTACTCCATTTACATCAGTGAAGAGGGTGAGGCCAGAAAGCGTGGCGACAATTCGCGAAACCATTTCTACTCCATCCCCACCGCATGCTACAAAGCACGCTTTCTGGCACTGCTGCCTCACTGCGCCGTAACCAACCACGAGTGCGCGGCCTTCCTACTGACAGCTCGCTGCACGAGCCGCGCTCTCATTCGGTTACTTTAATCGTTTAATAACTCGGTTATTATTGCGAATATCGCAAAATGGTACAGGGCTTTTCGACTCAGCTAAGTCCAAACTATACACCATTACCCGGTAACAGAGTTATGAGACATCCTGTATATAACCATTATTTTAGCATTATCTCAGTCAATTTTTAATTCCGCCAATAAATCCTTTAGATATGTTCAGTTAGGAGTATTTCGGATATATATATATATATATATATATATATTTGCAGCAATACATATCTTTTCCGTACAGCTTTAATTTTCAAATCTGTTATTTTAATTCACTAGCACACAGGCGCGCGCTACGCGCGCTATAAGTAAAATAAAAAATTTAAAAAAATAAAAATAAAAATAATATAATAAATAAAATTATCAATATAACCGCACTGACAGCCACTATGACATTTTGACATTCGCAACATGAAGTTCAAGTCACACGAAGTTCGAGCCAAGTGAGAGAACCAATCAGCGTCGCGGAAAAGAGGCCTCAAAAAGAACTTTACGATGTTAACACGCCTTTTTTAAAATAGGATAAAGCGATCTAGGCAATTTTACCAAATTTTATAAAAAGTGATTGGAGATAATTATTTAGTTTAACGGAGTAATCTTTGATTATCTTGACTTTAACATACGAGGTCTGTCCCAAAAGTATCCGACTTCTGCGTATATCTTTGTCCTTGGGCATCCTATTGTGGAAAACAGATATTCAGTATTTAGGGTGGACCTTTAGGAGTACCCCACCAAGCGGCACGACCCAACAGCTGTTCAGTCGGCAACGGTATGCAGTTGTGTGAGCGTCGAAAACTCCGAGCGTCGCATTTCACAATGACTTAACGAGTTGAGCAGAGAATTTCTATTACATTTTGCCAAAAACTTGGCCGCACATGTTCCGAGACAATCGGCATGATCCGTAAAGTTTATGGTAATGACTTTATGTGTTTGAATATAATGCCGGTTTACTGTCCGTTGGATGGGCGAGCAGTAAGAGAGAACAAGAAATAGTCTCGCTGTAAAATAAACTCTTTATTTTCTCTTAATAGTTATAATAAATGAGAATTTGTCACACTTAATTGAGATTGCCATTCATATAGTAGACAACATCATAAACTGAAAAATGGAAATAAAAAGAGAAGAGAAGAAACTTTCCGAATAATCCGTCTCGCAGATGAAACTATACATATACAGAAAACAGAAACCAGACTTTGAGCTTGAATTCTACGAGACGGGAGAGAAGGAACCAAAACGCATTAACTGAGAGAGAGAGAGAGAGAGAGAATGAATGTTTATTAGCTTTCTCAGCTATTTGTATACATAAATATTACAGAAAAACTTACATCTAACAATTATTAGGTAAATTTAAAATATATTCTCTTAATCTACGCTTAAATGATATTAAAATTACGCTGCGTCTAACTTACGTCGGCAAAGCGTTGTACATTTTAATTCCCTCATAAAACAAACTCTTTTGTGCACTAGTTGTTTTACGCATTGGTAATGCTATATTCATCTCTTGTCTTGTTTGTCTCCCAGTCATTTCTCCTACTATCTCAATTCTTTCTCTTAAAAGATTCGATGACATACCTCGTAATATTTTAAAAATAAATATACATATATTATAACGCAACCTCTGTCTTATACTCATAAACTGCAACGCATGCAACTTACATTCAACTTTGGTTATTCGCTTGCACTGCAAAATCACTCTTATAGCTCGATTCTGCGCCACTTGCAATTTATTCAATTGCGTTTCGCCCATATTGATCAATAACGTCGCACAATACTCAAAATGAGGTGCTATGATAGATTTATACACAACGCATCTTGTATATATAGATAATTTGTTTCCTATTCTATTTAAAAAACTAGTTTTTTTCCCTAATTTCTTTAACATATAATCGCAATGATCAACAAATCGCAATTTAGAATCAATAATTATACCAAGATACTTCATTTTTTCTACTTGTTCTATCACCGTTCCATCTAAACTTTTTACCACAATATCTGCCTTTATTTCCTTCCTAACATTTCTAACTATCATATATTTTGTTTTGTCTGCATTTACTTTTAATTTATTCATACACATCTATTTTTCTATCATCCTAAATACCATATTCAATTTTACCATTATTTCATCACAACTTTCCCCTACAATATATGCCAATGTATCATCCGCAAATATTTTCATATTACAAATCTCCGCACAAAATTCTATTATATAATTTATATATATAATAAATAACAACGGTCCTAACACAGATCCCTGTGGCACTTCATACTTGGTAACAATTAATTTAGACCAAATATCATTAAATCGAACCTGTTGTGTTATGTTACTTAAATATGAACGTATCCATTCCAAAACAATACCTCTTATACCATAGTGATGCAATTTCTCTAATAATCTTTCCCTATCTATTGTTTCAAATGCTCGTCTAAGATCCATAAATATTACTCCTACCATTTTTCCTTGACTAACTACCACTTTCCATTCATCAATAACCGTCTGAATTGCTGTCTCACACGAATGTCGCTTTTTAAATCCCGATTGATGTTCTGTTATAATATTATTATCTTCTAAAAACCTTTCTAATTATTCTTTTACTATTAATTCTATTACTTTCTCATATATTGGCAATATATTAATCGGTCTATATTCACTAGCTTTCTTTGGTTTCGCCGTCTTTGGAATCAGTATAATCTCAGATGTTTTCCATTCCTCTGGGCATTGACCTTTTCGTAACGAATCATTTATCAAATCTAAAAAATCTATTTTCATTACATCAAATGCCATTTTTAATATATCACTAGTTATACCTTCCTGTGTACCTTTCTTGTTCGGCAAACTCATCACAATTTGTTCTAATTTCCCTAAGTTAATCACTTCAAATTCATATATAACTTTTTTATTTACAATAGGATATATAACTCTTCTATTTATCTCAACCTTCTCCTATCTCCTCTCCCTCTATAAATTTTACTATATTATCTATACTCTGTACATAAAATAAATTAAATTTATCCGCTATATTGCACCCACAATCTTCTTCTAATATTTCAAAATCAATATTTTCTATTTTCTTAAACCCCATTTGTTCCCCTTTTAATACTTCTTTTAATGTTTTCCACATCCTTACAGGATTATTTTTATTGTAATCTATCAAATTTTTATAATATTCTTTCTTTTTGGTCTTAATAAGTTTAACTACTGCATTTCTCTCAAATTTAAATTGTAACCAATCTTGCTCCGTGTTTGAAAACAGTGCTTTATTATACGTTACATCTCTAATTACCGCTGCTTCTCTAATTTCATCTGTATACCATTTTTTTCCTTCCCATACTTTCGGTATTCTAAATTTCTTTTTAGGTGCTACAATATCCAATACATTCACTATACAATTAACAAAATTATTAGCTTTCACATTCACACACAATTCCTGTCCTTGTATCTTATTTTCTTCCATTAATAAAACAAAATTAGAGAGAGAGAGAGAGAGAGAGAGAGAGAGAGAGAGATCGTAATAACGTGAAAGGCGTTGAGGATAACAGCGCAGGGAGAGGCTTCTGAGCTGCCCGTCGAATCAGTCCTCTAGGCGAGAAACAAATCCACAGCCTAATGAGGACAAGAGGTTACCATGATTCGAGGGCGAATACGTACAGATTAGAAGCCCTGTCCCAGTCTTTCACGATACCTTTTGTTGCTGCGTGTGAGAGAGAAAAAACAAAGGAAACTTGAAGATCCGCCTCCGTCAGCTCGTTCGCGGTTCCATTGGTATGTTCACTCTTGATTCACAAATCAGCCCTTGAGAGTACGTTCCCGAGCGAGTCCGTCCTCAGTTCGTCTCGGTAGTATCGAGTAGCAAGACTTCCTTCGTGTATTTGGTAGACACAAGAAGAAACACGAGAGTTTTCCGTACAGTCAGAATCCGGAGCGAGCCACGCGAGCAGTAGTTGCCGGGGAAAACCCCAGTGAGAAGCTAGCGAGCGGGAGCGCTCCTAGCGCCACAGGTGGAAGAAAAACAAACAGCGACTCTTTCTCGAGCACACACGCTGCGAGCGGCAATTTTAAACACTATGAGTGACACACAAATAAAAGAATGGTTTAGACGGTTCAAAGATGGCCGTGTCTCAGTGGACAGTGATCTTCGTTCCGATAGACCTTCAACGTCGAAAACAGCGGAAAACTGTTGCGGAACGTGTGCGATCCGCAATCAACAAAAATCATCGTTTGACTGTGCGTGAGTTAGAAGAGGACCTTGGAATCCCTCGAATATTGACTGAAGATCTGGGAATGAGTCGCGTGATTGCAAAATTCGTTCCACGAGTGCTTACGGAAGATCAAAAGAATTCTCGAGTTAAAATTGCCGAAGACATCCTGGAATCCATCAACAAAAATCCTGAGTTGCTTAAAAGGGTTATTACTGGCGATGAAACATGGGTTTATGGCTACGACCCTGAAACAAAAGCACAATCTTCGCAATGGGCGACGAGAGAAAAGTCTCGACCCAAGAAAGCGCGTCAAAGTCAGAGCAACGTAAAGGCAATGCTCACTGTTTTCTTCGACCAGGAAGGTGTTGTACACCACGAATATGCTCCACAAGGTCGCACAACAAACAAGGAGTATTACTTGGAAGTTCTTAAACGATTGTGTGACGCAGTGAGGAGGAGGCGCATTTGTGGAAGGAGGCGCATTTGTGGAAAAGTGAGAACTGGCTGTTGCACCACGATAACGCACCTTCTCATTCATCTCACCTGATTCAAGAGTTTTTGACTAAACACGGCATTGCCCAACTTCGTCAACCTTCGTACAGTCCAGATATAGCCCCATGTGACTTTTAGTTATTTCCTAAGTTGAAACATCCGTTGAAGGGCAAAAGATTTGACAATGTTGAGGAAATAAAGCGAAATGTGACGAGGGAGCTGTTGGCTATCACAAAAAAAGACTTCCAGGACTCCTTTCGCAAGTGGGTGCACCGTTAGCAGAAGGTCATTGCTTCGGAAGGATACTACTTTGAAGGCGACGTTGTTCATATCACTCCTCTTTCTCATGATGCAGGCAAAGGTCGGATACTTTTGGAACAGACCTCGTATATTATAAAAGTCATCTTTCTGAGTAACTTTCTGAGTAAATTTTAATCGCTCGTTTATTAAACAGTTATTAACAAAAAATGTTTAATTTTGCACGAAGGTCACATCCCTGAGTATTCCGCAGAAGGTTTTAGCCATCGCTCGTTGTTTGCGTTGTGAATCTCAACGCAATATTTTACACGGTGAATAGAGGAGCATTGATGAGTACGATGAGCGAGAGAAGAATAAGGAAAGGCTTAGCGTTAGAAGAGTAGGGAAAATTTTATGGGAAAGTATGAATAAGGATAAGGATAAGAAAAGAGGTGAGAGATGAGTTTCAAGAAAATTATTAATTTAAAAATAGGAGAGGTGAGGTGACGAGAAGGTGTTCAGTTAGAGTAAAATAAAGGAAAGAGAAAGAAATGAAATGGTAAAATCGAGATGAGAAGAAAAAAGAGAGTTTTCAAACAGGAAACAATAATATGAGAGATATGAAGAATTGAAGAAGCGCAGAGGAAGAAAAGAGGAAATTGTAGTAGGAAAGTTTTAAGGATGCGGGAGAATAAACTGGATAGGCAGGAGAGATAGAAGAGACAATAAAGAACTCAATATCAAACAGATGATATAGTAAGATGAAAAGAGAAATACTCGAATATCTGAAAAAGAAGTGGGAGGAAAATAGATGCAGAAAAGTGGCAAGATTTGGATTGGGAAATGAAGTAAGGGACTCACTTTATTTTAAGGGAACTAAACAGATATTTGATGGAAGAAGAAAGGAGGTGTAGGTGGAGCTATAGGATATGTAGAGAAGAAGGAAAGATGTGAAAATATTAGATGTAGAAATGAATTTTTTCCGATTTTTATGTAAAATAAAAACTTTATTGTGGAAAGAAACTGGAAAAGTTCAATTATAGTTCGATATATATTCTTCATTATTAATAATGACTTTATGCTAGTTTAGAAAACAAATACAGAGTAGAGTCAAAATTTTATCACGTTTTTCGCGATTCATATATGTAAACACAACGAAATTCAAAGTAAATTCAAATCACTCTCAGAAGTCAACCTCGCATTAATTATATTTTTGCTTTATTTAAATTTGAATTTGTTATCGAATATTCGTTAATGGATATAAAATCATTTTGATTACATAACTTCCTCATAATGTAATTTCGATTACGTTGACGCCGTCGGCACATTCGACATTTTCAGGGAAATTGTATTGTCTGAAATACATGCTTTCACAAAATATGCAATAAAACGACCGAAAAAGATTACAAGATTTTTAATGAACCACTTAAAGAGCAGGATTTAATCTTAATTCATCTTCGTGCTTAAGTTGGAAAAAGAAAATGTTGGCAATTCTATAAAGTCGTTGGAATTTGTAAACTTTTCGAAATTTAAATTTTTTTTAATTTCCCATCTTTCTTTCTAATTCAAGAACATCTTCGAGAAAAATTGATTTGTAAGGGTAAAAATAGAAGTTTTATCCTTTAAATAACGCTAGGGAATTTGTTGTACGATTTTTTCTGTAATGTTATAATAATTTAAAGTTCGATAATTTTTCTGTAGAAATTGATTAACCTTTCATAATTCTGTTAAGTGTATAAAAGATTACAAAATACATTGTATACAAGAAATATTTTTTAAACATAAATTAATTTATATCTCTAGAATCGCATGTATTATATTGTGTATCATATTTCGTTAAGCAGAATTTTCTTATATTTTTACATATTTTAGATAAATTTAGGTAAACAAAGCCTTATTATGCAATTTTGTATCAATTGTTAACAATTTTATAATGGAATTGTAAATACTCGATGAATATAACTACGGACTAAAATATAATTCTAAAGCCAAACAGTTAAAGATTGTTGACGTTATGAGAAAGACGAGTGAGCTCCATTGCTATTACTTCAGGTAAATCACTTCCTACTTGAGCATCAAAATATTCTTTCAAATCTTCAACTTCTTTCTGCCAGAAGCTTTTCGGTAGCCTGAACAATTCTGTCATATCCACATCATCTTTTAGATTTTGTAAGTTAATAGATCCTGGTTTCGGTAGTAAACCAATGGCTGATTCTTGGGCAATATCTTCGCCATCAATTCTTCGAAGAATCCAATCAAGGACACGAGAGTTTTCACCAAATCCTGGCCACAAAAATTTTCCTTCTGGTCCCTTTCTAAACCAATTCACATGAAATATTGCTGGCAATTTGGCATTCTTTGTGTATGCCATGTTTAGCCAATGATCGAGATAATGTCCAAAGTTGTAACCAAAGAAAGGTCTCATTGCAAATGGATCATGCATAATTACTTTGCCCTGCAAAATACGTTGATTGAATTAGATTCAATTATATAACTTATTTTCATAATATGACATTTAATTACAAATATAGTTTAGATTTCATAATAAAGGTAAATGTTGTAATACTTTATGTTCAGCAGCGGCTGTAGCTTCAGATCTCATCGTGGCGCCGATAAAGACACCATGTTGCCAGTTTCGAGCTTGATAAATCAAAGGTACACCCTCGGGTCTGCGTCCTCCAAATAATATAGCATCAATTGGAACACCAGCTGGATCCTCCCAAGCAGGATCGATAATGGGACATTGTTTAGCTGGAGAGCAGAATCTTGAATTTGGATGAGCAGCCGGTACTTTGGAGCCTCTGAACCAATTATTGCCTTTCCAATCTACTATCTGTGATAAATACATAATACGTATTTTATGTAGCTGATACTGCTAATATATCAAATATTGCTAATACGTTACTTAAAAAATATGATATAGAAAAATTGTAAGCAAAAATTAGCGAAAGTTGAATGAGAATATCCATACAATTAAAATCATCGTACGAGCATTTTTTTCAATTTAAAGAGTAAAGTGTCTACTTTAAAATGCCATTGTTTGATTTTTCTTTTATTATTATACATTCTGGCCCTTGTATTTATTTAAAAGATGTATTTATTTAAAAGTAAAAAAGTGTCTTTTACAGTAAAAATTGCAAATTTTAGTAGAATATATATAGAATTACCACAATATTCACGAATTTCATCTATGGGATTAAAAAGTTTAGGTATTTCGATTCAATTGAATAAAAAGTTCGTACGACATTTTTTCTCATATAATTATACTACTATAAAGCTACTCGTATATAACATCAATATTTTCATCAAGATTTTTATCATCATATATGCACGCCATATACCGTACACGCACCAAACACACATACAACGTGTAAAATCCTCTTCATGGGCATATTGAGTAATGCCAATATCGGCGACATTTGATAAAAATATGAAAGTAACTTTAAAGTGGTATTGGGTTGTTTGGAAAGTGCGGTTTTTTAAGAGATGGCGTTAAAACATGTATTTTAAAACATTTATCTATGTTGTGAGTGACTTTAACCTATAACATATACAGGATGTTCCAGATCTACCTACGCGCTTCTCCGCGATCGATCCATTTATCCGTGTATATCTCGTTAAACGCACTTCTGCGTGCGCCAGAATTTTCGCGCATTACCGTTCGACTTTCTGCGACATCGGCAGTACGATCGACGAGAAAAGACGGACCGATCGTGGAGAGCGCATGAACTGGCCGGTGAGGTCTTCGGATTTGACTCTGATCCATGAAATAGTTCGATCGAATTGAAGTGTGCGCGATGCGCGGGGCCACTTCGACCCACCGTCCCTGAACGCAGGAAAATTCTGTATATGGATAGGATATCTTCAACCTTTTATAGCGCCGAAACTACGCCACCCTCAACATTTTGCCAGAGGAACTTTCGGCTCAGAATGACGTCAGGAGTCTACCCTGAAGCAGTGATTAGGTAGGTCTGGGACACTCTGTATACATATTCTGAAAGAGGACATTTTAACGCGTCATTTACGAATAAGAACATTTGGATCGATTGAGGTTTGTTAATTTTACAACAATTTAAAAATGGAAGAAAATAAGATGCATATTCGACACATTATGTTATTTTATTTCAAAAAGGCAAGAATGCCATTCAGACAACAAAAAAGATTTGTGCCGTTTTTTTGGTGATGCAGCTGAAAGAACTGTTCAGAAGTGGTTTGCTCGCTTTAAACGTGGTGATTTTAACCCTTAGCTGGCACATGGGATCCTGAGAGACCCCAGCCTAGTTCGACTGTAAATTTCAATATTTGAACGTACGTAAACTTGAAATACTTCTTAAATAAACAGCTTAAATTGAAAAAAAAACATAACCACTTTTATTCAAATATCACCAATGCAACCTTCAGAATAAATACCTTTTTTTAAACCGAAAAAATCAAACTATTTTTTTTATAATAGTGTTATGACTCCAGAGTATGTCATTAAAATTTTAGCTCTTAATATGAAAAATTGAAAAAATAAAAAATTTTTGAATGAAAACTGACATTTTTCACGTTTTTTCGACAAAATCCATTTTTTTGTATACTTAACCCTCAATTTTTTTTAAATTTACTATAGGATCTTCTATAAGAATACTTTAGAAGTATCTCCTAATTTTTGAAAGTAATTATATATTTATTTACAGTAGTTACAAATGAATGTACTGCTGGGGTCCTACAGGACCCCAGTGTGCCATCTATGTGATTTGGCTGCAGTGTGCCAGCTAAGGGTTAACGTCGAAGACCACTCAGGTAGGCCTTCAGATGACGACCAAATTTCTGCATTAATTGAAAGTAATCCACACTACACGACGTGAGACATCGCGGAGATACATATCTAATTCGACCGTTGCACAGCATCTTAGAACACTTGGTTACGTGATTCGTTATAATATTTGGGTGCTTCACAATTTGACCGAGAAAGATTTAATCAATCGCATTTCCATCTGCGATTCGCTCCTCAAACGCAACGAAAACGAACCATTTTTGAAACGGATGATTACGGGCACGGTATAAGAAAGGAAGGTGATGTAACAAAGTACCTTTTCGCGTAAGAATCGTGTGATGTTAGCGGAGTGCTTCGCACAGCGACCGCACATAGCCCTGACAGTTCGAAGCTCACACCAATATAAAGCATTGCAATAGTATGTGTAATAAGCACAAGTATGTGAATTGGTGTAGCGACTTGTAACTGCCAGTGCCTCTAGCGGAAAATTATGAAGTACCTCATTAAAATCACAGCCAAGGAAGGCCCGATACATCACCTTATTTTCTTACACCGTGATTACGGGCGATGAAAAATCATCGAATATATACAATAACAGCATAAAAGATCATGGCGCAAACAAGATAAAGCACCGTTAATCACTTCAAAGGCTGGTCTGTAGCCTAAGACAGTTATGCTGTGTTGGAAGTGCGTTGTTTATTTTGAGCTTCTTCCACAAGGTGAAAGGCTTAATTCGGACAAATACTGTGCCCAATTAGACCTGCTAGAAAAGAATTTAAACAATTTGTATGACAAGATCGAGAGAGGACAAAACAATTACTTGTCTGTTTAAACGAAACCTAACATTGCACCAAGTTCGGAATCAGTTTCGTGAAAAATAAATAGTATAAACGTATAAACAACAAGTATAAACAACATCAGACGTTATTTACAGGAATCAAAGATAAAATATCATTTTACAATCCAAAAACTCCTTCTCACGCAAAAACATCTCACAAACGACTTATTAAAATTAGAATAAAAAATAGAATAACGTAATCTTTACAAATGAAGCTTATTTTTGGGTATGGTCACCTAAGAGCATAGTCAATTTCGAGTAATAGGATCATACAAAGGACAGACAAGCATCCGACTAAAATCCATGTTTGGGAGTGTTGTAAATATAATAAGTTTTGTTTACTGGGATAACCTAAATGCTAAACAAATGTTGCAATATTTATCAGAAATATTTGTTGCCATCTGCTGAGAAATTTTACGAGAAAATGGAGACGATGGAAGCTCTAGGAAGACAACGACTTAAAACATCAGAGCAACAAACCTTTGCACAGAATGATAAAGTAAAAATGGTATTACAATGGATTGACCTGCATTGTCCCCAGATGTGAATCTGGATGCGAATTGAAAATATATAGTCCTATATAAAATACAAATTAAAAGGGAAATCTATTTTTACTCTTAAGTAGGTCTATCAGAAGTAGGAATCTTTCTACTACTATCATAAATATGCTCAAAAATTAGTCAAAAATATATCAAGAAAATAGCAAGCAATACTTGACAATAAAGATGACTGGAGTCATTATTAGGTAATTTTGCAATAGCTTTTTGTGTCCACTTTGACAGAATTTCTTTTTAGGTTGCATGTCCTCGACAGGCTATTTCTTATGGAACAGATTACATGAGAAAAGATCTTAAGAATCTTTTTTTAAATTAAAGGGAAAAGTATAAATCACATAAACAAAATTCCTGAAAAAATTTAGCAAATTTCACGGAGTTATCCCCATTCAACAAATTTTTGTATGGCATACTTTGTTCATTATATAAGTGCATACATATTTTTTTATAAAAGAATAACTTGTTACAACGACCAAGCTGACAAGTTTATTTAGCAACTTAGTTACACAACGTTTTGGCCGGTCTGCCAGCCCTTTTCAAGTGTCAACAAAATTCAATAATATAAGTCACTTTCTACAACAAATACGAAGGAATGGAGAATAAGTAAAAGAAATAAAAAAAATGCAAAAGAAAAAAATATAAAAGAAAAATAAATAAACAGATGTTCTTCGACCAACACTGGCTAAATATATTTAAAACGCACAACGTTTCGGCTTAATTTAAAGCCCTTCTCAAGTGCATACCAATCAACATCATTTTTGTTTGAAAATGATATATGATAATTTAACAAAGGTAATGGGGTAACACATCCGCACCACACGAGTCTTAGATCAGAACTCTGACTATCGGACTATCGAATATTGAATTGGAAAACAATAATTCTTTAAGTTTTTTAGACACTTTAATCATTCGCGATGGTGAACGTTTAATAACCAACTGGTATCGCAAACCCACCTATTCTGGACGATATATAAATTATTATTCCAGTCACCCATTAAAATACAAGATTAGTGTTGTCAGTGGGTTGGTTGACAGAGCCATAAAGGTGTCTGACAAGAGATTTCATTCAGATACTTTGGAGATTGTTCGTTCTATCTTTTCTAACTGTTATTTTATGGAATTTGTCAACAGACACATTGTAGCACGTTTGAGGGTGATTAATTATAAGAAGGATTCTGCTATCAATGATGACATGTCTAATAATAAGATTATAAGTATACCATATGTGAAGGGATTAAGTGACAATATTGATAGATTTTTGAAACGCTTTAATCTAAATGTAGTATATTCGGTTCCTAAGAAACTCGATTGTATTATAAAACGCGGCAAAGACAAGTTGATAAATGCTCAACAAACTGATGTTGTATACCAGATCAACTGTTTAGATTGTGATAGTTGTTATATTGGCCAGACAAGGAGACACTTAAGCACCCGCACTAACGAACACCAATCCAATGTTAAAAAGCAAGATAGTATGCAGTCAGTTGTTAGCAAACATCGAATTAATAATAACCACGAATTCGATTGGAATAATGTTAAAATCTTACATAGGGAAACTCACAATAGAAAGCGTGAGGTGGCAGAGATGTTTTTCATTAAATAGGATAACAACACTATTAACCTCCAGGTTGACACGGAAAGTTGGCCATGTATTTACGAACCGTTATTGAAAAACACCTAACGTTCCTCTCTTTCACCTCACTCTTTCGTCGACCTTCGCTGAGTATTGACATGTATCTTTCAAGATGTGTGTGTATCTCTGTTCTTTGTTAATGGTCATTTTCTGCCAGTGAGTAGACTTTATTTTTACTTTGTATGAGTTTCATGGTTCTTATTTTACATTATAATCGACATTTTTCTTTTTCTTATATATTTTTTTTTCTTTTGCATTTTTTTTATTTCTTTTACTTATTCTCCATTCCTTCGTATTTGTTGTAGAAAGTGACTTATATTATCGACTTTTGTTGACACTTGAAAAGGGCCGGAAGACCGGCCGAAACGTTATGTAACTAAGTTGCTAAGTAAAATTGCCAGCTTGGTCATTATAACAAGTTATTCTTTTATTGAATTATTCTGGCGGGTTAATCTATTACACTGACAAGGGACCTGTCACGACTGTCTAAAACCGATTTGGTTCTCCTTAAAATATGTTATTAAGTATAAAAATCTAAGAGACACGTATTTTTTTATACGTGCCCAATCTCACTTTTAAGGGGTAAAACACCCCCTGAAAGGTTCGGCATATTTACTTTTTAGAGAATATCTTCGAAACCGTGAGAGGTACAAAACAATGTTTTAGATAAAAGTTTAATGGGAAATAACGTTGTTGAAAATGATGTAATCAAATTTTGCAAAAATTTAATATTTTGCAAAATACCCCTACCACCATTCCTTATTTTTACCCCTTAAAAGTGAGATTGAGCACGTATAAAAAAATACGTGTTTCTTAGATTTTTATACTTAATAACATATTTCAAGGAGAATCAAATCGGTTTCGGACAGTCGTGACAAGTCCTTTGTGAGTTGAATATTTTTTTATATATATTATAAATTGGGTTGAACAGAAAGTTTATTCTGTTTGTAAGTAAGGATTCTGGATAGAGAGATAGATGTATCTAATTTTATTCAAGTGGCTTCAAGCAGATAATATTTGATACATGACAAATTGACACGCATTTAAAAACAAGAGTAAAGATTGTTTGATGTATTTAGCATCAATTTAAAAATGGAGAATAATAACATGTATTTCCGAGAGAGATATCTCACACTTTTTTACTTTAAAACCGACAAGAATAAACTCAAACCTCAGAAAAGGATTTGTGTAAAGAGGATATGATAAATGAACGAACGTGCCGTGCGGGGATGTAGGTGAAGGGTGCTTCGCTGAAGGCCATCGCATGAAAAGTCGAAAATATAGACCTCATTGAACCAATGTAGAATCGATGACTCGATAGTCTTTGGGTGGACCGGGTAAGGCAGGTGGAGGGGCTTCACTTTTGGCTCTCGCCGAAAAAAAAAATAAACCAACTCCAGAGGGACTATCCTGCTCGCAGTGGACCTCGATTGGTGTGGAATATCCAAGACACGAACCTCGTCGAACCCATGCGGAATCATTTACTAATCATTACACTTTCTTTATTAATAACTTTTTAATAAACAATGACGACATATTTAAAAAGTATTGAAATCGGGAGGTAGTCTACTACTAGTAGTTCGTATTACTGAATAATTACCGAAAAAATTTGATGAACCTAATTTCTGTATGCGCTTCATTAAAGGAACACAACAAAAACAAATTATTTTTAAAACGAATCATTACCGATGATGAAAAGTGGATTCTTTACAACAATGTAAAGCACAAGAGATCGTAAGGTAAGCAAGATAAACGGTTCGGAAAACAGGATTTTATCCGAAGAAAATGATGCTTTGCATGTGATGGAATTGGAAAGAAAACTTGTATAAACGATTAAGTCAAATGTGTACTGCTCACAATTGGACTGATTAAAACTAACAATCGAAGAAAAACGTTCCGAATTGATCAATTATGAGAACGTATCGTCCACCATGACAACACAAGTTGTCCATGTCCACATGTTTCTTTGACCAGTAAAAATTGATGCAGCTTGGTTAAGATATCCTATTTCATCCACCGTATTTCTCGAAATCTTTCATCCTCAGATTATCATTTGTTTTGGTCTTTTTAGAACTCTCTTATCACAATTCTGGAAAGAACTTCGATTTCTCGGAAGCATGCAAAAACTACCTTGAGCAGTGTTTTGCCCAGAACATTTTTACATAGACGCAATCATGAAACTGCTTCAAAGATGACAAAGATCATCAAACAAATGGTGCATATATTGATGAATAAAGTTATATCGAAATATAAAAAAAATCATCTTTCAAGTTTGCCTAAAGAACGGAACAAACTTTCCGTTCAACCCAATATATTTTTTTCAATAGTTTAGGAAAATGATTAAAAATTGAATCACATTTCCGCCCTATGGTCATACTGAAGTATTGATATTATTATTATAAAATCTTCGAAATATCATATGTATAATATAATATAATATATTAAATAGGGTAAGCAATACAGTGATTGACAAGGGTACAGTGATTGACATTCTGTCATATTTGTATCCATAGCAAACGAATTGCTTGTCGCATAATTAATTGCAAGGTATTGAGGAAGAGAGGAAACCTTTAATAAGCTATCGGAATTTTCGCAGTGCGCTTGTTTAATTTAATCGGAAACATCACCCGACATACATAGCGTTGTCGAAAACGTTGTCAAAAACATTGTTTAATAGTTACATCGCTTAGCAGATCAAGTAAGAATATTCTCATAGAAATATGTTTCTCATACGAACTGTATGCATAAGTTCGCCGCAATTTTGCCTCAACATGATCAAGTGTTGTTAGATACATGCTTCCCGCTCTTATTTGAATCATTGTTGTGTTAATATCTGAAGGTAAGATATCAATTATTGAACCATCTATCATACATGGTTGAGTGATTGACATGTAGCTTATAGTATTTAAATATCTGAATGTTGAAACTACATTTTCACATGTTTACATCACTGAGGATCGGCTGGACAGTCAATTGAAATCGATTGTTGACATTAATACCAATGTTAAATGTTAAAAAAAGCATTTCTCTCTTTCATGTTTAACATGTCATTAACATATTCACTGCCATTATCATCACCGTTGACCAACACTGAACTTTATATTTATGTCTTCTCTATTATTGATGGTTGTCATCCAATATGTTAATGAATATGTTAATGAATATGTTCGTAAAATATTTCAATCACTTAGGCTTACAAGATTATAACTGTTTAGTAATAATGAAAACATGTAAGGAATAACTTACAAAAACAAATTAATATTTTCATTTCTTAACATTTTCTTTATAGTCAGCAATAACAATTTACTGAAAAGAGTTAAGGGAATTCTGGAGTCGTCTGTATTACCCTAAATTTGTGAACACTAATCTTTTTATTGATTGCATAGAATAAAAAATCCTTTTCCATGATTAAAGTATAGGTAAATAAATACTAATGGACTAATGGAGTTTATGTGAAAAACGAGAAAAAGTTTTAAAATTATAGTTTTCTTCTCGGCTTATTGTCTGACCACAACAATTTTACATTTCGTACGTACAAAATAGGGTGGCTCCCAACTCGGAACAGAATGAAGGAACATGAGGATGCTTTTAGAAATGTATTTAGAAGCATAGTAAAAAAGATAAGTGTTTATAAAACTTTTGTGAATGTGAAATCGTGACCAAGAGTAAAACAGAGCACAAGATTAGGTTCTTGATATCGTGCAAAAGGATTGCTCATTCTGCGCAACCAATAAAATGATTTATTAAAAAAAGTTATTTACTCCGTCGGTAATATCCCTTAATATCCCTTAAAGGGATTCTGGAGTCGTCTGTATTACCGACGGAATCGGTGATTTTCCTGCACACTAATCTTTTTATTAGTTGCACAGAATAATAATTCCTTCTCCATTATTAAAGTACACACAGTAATGAACTGTAAGCTGGTCGATTTTATCTTAAAAACAAGGAAAAATTAGAAAATTACAGTTTTGTTATCGGCTTGTGACATAACCTCAAAACACATATTTGCTTAATATTTTTGTTTTGCAGTTTGTACGCCTAAAGTAAGACCAGCTTACATTCAGGACAGGATCGAGGAATATTATGGAATTTTTAAAAATGAGTTTAAAAGCCTAATAAAAAAGATTAACGTGCAGGAAAATTTTGTGCATATGAATTGTGAAAAATGCAGTGAAAAATCGAGGTAAAGGATAAAACAGAGCACAAGATTAGTTCCTTGATATCGTGCAAACGGATTTCTTTCATCGTGCAAGAGGATTTTTCATTCTGCGCAATCAATAAAAAGATTTCATTAAAAAATGTCATTTACTACGTCGGTAATACAGACGACTCCAGGGCCGGTATTCATAGTCGGATCTTATATTTAAGACCGTCTTAAGTGTATCTTCAGATACTCCGTAGCCAATGAAATGATCTATACAATATCTGCAGATAAACTTAAGACGGTCTTAAATATAAGATCCGACTATGAAATGACTATGAATACCGGCCCAGGATCCCCTTAAGATTAATATAATACTAGTTCAATATTTTGACAAGTAATATTTACTAAAAGATTGCTAAAATATGCGATATTTATCGTTTAATTTTATTATACATGAATATGTCAATCACTATCACAAGAGTGTCAATCACTGTGTCACATATGTCAATGACTATGATTTTTGCTTATGTAGTTTGATAATTTTTTTCAACAGAATAAATTTTTGTTTTTCAATCTAATTGCATATTATTGTATCTTGGAACTTTTCTTAACAATAAAAAATAAATGACATCGCGCAATGTTATTTTAGCTCATAGATAAAAAGGTTCAAATTCAAATGTTTTCTAAAACTGTCAATCACTGTACCGCTTACCTTATATAATATATAATATATTAAATTATTCTTTATACAGAATGTCCTAAGAGGAAAAGCCATTACTTTTTAATATTATGATATCAGCAGTAATTTTAAGCAAAAATGTACGTTCATATGTACGTGTTCTATTCTATAAATTTCAGTTTTCAAGATTATTTAAATTTTACATGCAATATTGGTACTACGCCTGCTGGCCATTGTTTGCCTTCCCTCCCACCGCACTGTGCTACTTTGTGAAACATGTGAATGTTATTAAAAATGTCGTATATCTTTAGAAATTTCGAATATGCAAATATGATGATGCACAAATTTTACGGTATAGTGTATATTAGGGTGGGCCGAAAAATGAAAATATTTTTTGATCGAATTGTAATAGTGTGGAAAACTTGCCCACTTATACCAGTAATACCTGTACAAAAATTCAACTCGATCGGATAATATCTTCTGTTCTGAACCTGAGCTTGAAGTTTCGATATTTTAGCCGAAAACACCGAAATGTACGTTATAACAACACCGTCTTGTTTATCACTACTATTGCGTTCCGAGGCTTGTAATACGACGCAGAGTCATTATTTTGTACTCCTAATTTGAGTTAAAGCCCTCGTTAAGCTCAGAACCGGAGAAGAGAAGGACGAACGAAATACCAAAAATGAGCATTTTGACTATATTATACATGTGCAGCTCCTTGCTCACTCGAACAATCGCAAATGACCCAGAACCCACCACGTGGAGGTGGCTGCACTTCGGGTTCCTTCCAAGCCCTACCCAACCACTCAACCATATACGGCTTCCCGGATTATTCAGTGCTGCTCTATCATACTTACATAATCTGACTTTGTTTTGAAATGTGGCAAAGCCTGTCTCGACAATAGAGTTGACCATATGAATCGATCTTGAGAGTTCTTGCTACATATTTTGGCCGATGCCTCTGTGACAAGCTTTACAATTCGTTCGACTGCTACTGTGCAATGAAGAGCTTGTAGGAAAGCTGTCTGACAAGGATGTTCAACACTGGGACTTCTGCGAGTTTCCCTGTCACACAGTAGCAGTCGAACGAGTTGTAAAGCTTGTCACAGAGGCATCGGCCAAAATATGCGGCAAGAACTCTCGAGATCGATTCATACGGTCAACTCTATTGTCGAGACAGGCTTTGCCACATTTCAAAACAAAGTCAGATTATGTAAGTATGATAGAGCAGCACTGAATAATCCGGGAAGCCGTATATGGTTGAGTGGTTGGGTAGGGCTTGGAAGGAACCCGAAGTGCAGCCACCTCCACGTGGTGGGTTCTGGGTCATTTGCGATTGTTCGAGTGAGCAAGGAGCTGCACATGTATAATATAGTCAAAATGCTCATTTTTGGTATTTCGTTCGTCCTTCTCTTCTCCGGTTCTGAGCTTAACGAGGGCTTTAACTCAAATTAGGAGTACAAAATAATGACTCTGCGTCGTATTACAAGCCTCGGAACGCAATAGTAGTGATAAACAAGACGGTGTTGTTATAACGTACATTTCGGTGTTTTCGGCTAAAATATCGAAACTTCAAGCTCAGGTTCAGAACAGAAGATATTATCCGATCGAGTTGAATTTTTGCACAGGTATTACTGGTATAAGTGGGCAAGTTTTCCACACTATTACAATTCGATCAAAAAATATTTTCATTTTTCGACCCACCTTAGTGTATATGGTAGTATAGTGTCCTGTGTGCTACGGTTGAAAAATACCGTTCACATTTTCTTATGGGCAGAATTCCGCATCGTAAAATATTCTCCAAGGTTTTTAATATATTACGTAAAAATGGTACGCTTCTCATGTTTCATATAAACCAAAACAAAATGTGGAGGAATCTCGGAAACCGTTTGGAATAGAACACACGTTTGTTTGAATATTTGTGCTTAAAATGATACCATCATTTTCCAGAATATTGACATTTTCTTCTGGGACATCTTGTACATTATGAATATAAAACGAGAATTTAAAAAAATATAATTCAGACCTACACCTAATATTGGACGTTTTCCAGCTAGAACACGCTACATTGTACTGTCTTACATCGCGTAAAATTTTTGCTAGTTGAAATGTAAGTTTAATTTCTGAAAATCTTAGTAGAGAACAATTATTGCTTTTCTATTTTTATTATTATAAGTATGACAAATTTTGGAATTACAATATATTTTCATATATCTTCAATAAAAAAAGGGAAAAAAAAATAGAAAGAAGAAGAGTAGAAAAGTATAAATTTACTATTATCGTAACAATGAAAAATATTATTATAATCAATAATTTTTATACACTTCATCTTTTAATGAGGATATATTTCTATTTTGGATTAATTTTAGTGCATGTTAATTTAATGTTTGCACATGACTTCTGAAAAAATATAATAGAATATATAATAAATTTGTATAATTTAATAATTTGATAAGTAATAAAACTTTTATTCCATGTTTTTTGTTGTATTGTACTCTTTCTTAATATCTTGCCATTAAAATAGTGCCACTAAAATACTTCCAAAATAGAATTTATTGAATAGAATCTACAGAGTTTCACAGCTTTTTAAGTTTCTAATTCTCTTTCTCCTTGATCCAAAATTATAGGTATTATCATTATTTGTAGGTTATGTTGAAAAATTATAATCACAGTTTATTATATTACATATTAGATTGTTTTTAATGTTAGCAACACTGAGACATTTATACGCTTTTATTTCAGTTTTTACTGTGTCGAGCAGTGTGACATTGTGTCACAACAAGCAACATTCCGTTTTGGACAAAGTGTTGCATTGTGTCATTTGTGTAATTTGCTGGAAAAGGCCCATTATTAGAGTATGAGACATCAAATTAAAATAGCATGACAAAATAAGTTTCTATATCATTTAAATATGAATAGTTTTGGAAACATTTGTTTATATTTGTTATAGTGTCATTCATCGACGTATAATATGGACTACGCGTAGGCAGAGAAAACATGTCAGGCCGAAAGAAAGAGATAGCGACTGGTAACGACTAAGCGCTGTCTCTTTCTAACCAGTAGCGTAATAGAGAATAGAAAAAGAGAACAATTGGCTGTCATTTCGTTCCCTCTTCGTCTAACCTAACCTAAATCGAGGGACACTTTTTCATGGCTTCCATGTACGGATCGCGCAGTCCATACTATATGTCGATGGTATCATCGTTTATACCTTGATATTATCTTCAATTTCTTTCTCCATGCCCTCCCAATACACTCCTCCATCGCTGGTAGATGCCACATTGGTGAAAATGGTATTTTTGAAGATTGTTTTCATAGCATTAGGATTCGTGGCTGAACTTGTACCGGGTGCAACACCAAAGAATCCGTTCTCGGGATTAATAGCACGTAAGTTTCCTTTATTATCAAATTTCATCCATGCAATGTCATCCCCTACACACTCGATTTTATAACCCGGTAAAGTAGGTAGCATCATGGCCAAATTTGTTTTACCACAGGCACTTGGAAAGGCGGCGGCGATGTAACGTTTCTTGCCTTTAGGATTTGTGATGCCCAGTATCTGAAATGGATAGAAATAAACTCTAATTTATTTGCAATACATAAATAAATAGATAAATATTTAAAAAATTTGGAGTATTGAACTTTCTTTCTAATAAATTACATATATAAAGATAAATGAAAAAAAATAATATAAAGAAAGTACCAGCATATGTTCGGCGAGCCAGCCTTCCTTTTTGGCTATTGTTGAACCAATACGTAGTGCGAAACATTTTTTTCCCAGCAGAGAATTTCCACCATAGCCACTTCCATAAGATACAATTTCATTTTTTGCAGGATTATGAAGGATAATTGTTCTCTCGGGATCACATGGCCACGACTGGTTTACTTCAAGTTTTGAATCGTATCTCGGTACGCCCACGGAATGTAAACATTTGACAAAATCATCATTTCTCAAAGCTTCGAGCACGTTTCTTCCCATTCTGGTCATGATTCTCATGGAGCAAACTACATAAGCTGAATCAGTAATTTCTATACCAATTTTTGAGAGTGGGGAGCCTACAGGTCCCATACTGAAGGGAATCACGTACATAGTGCGTCCTATATCACAAAAATATAGTATTACAATCATACAAGACTAAACAATTTTTCATTATTAATAATAATAATAATATTAATGTATGCAAGAGTTTAAATTTTTTTCTTTATTGATTTAGAAAGTTATTTAAAATTGGAATATATCCGTACTTCCAAACATTGAAAGTCTTAATATAAAAATCTTGTTAATGTAAAAGTGTTAATATGAGTATTAAGATAAAAGAAAAATATCATAGATACAGTCTGTCGAGACTATAGCGCGATTAAAAAACTTTTTCTGGAATACCATTTCTTGATGAGTGGTTGCGTTATGAAGCTTAACATAATAAAGCTTGACATTTCAGGCATGATCAAAACTCTATACAAAGCTGCTGGATTTCAAAATATGAAACGGCAATGTCAACTTATAAATTATATGATTTGTATGAATTTATATGACAATTACTCCAGCAGCGCCAAGTTTTTTGCATTAAAAATTTTGTACTTATTACATTAAAAAAAAATATATCTTTTATAAATATTACAATTATTTGTGATTCAAGATAACAAATTTCAGATGTTTTGTATGAAAATTGGTATTCACAGTTGGCGGCATTTTGTGATATCATTATTTTTGTAGAAACTGTATTTGATAAGAACATTAATAAAATATAATTATGTTATATCTTATCCATAATCGAAATAATATGTTGATACTGCAACTTTTTGTGTTAAAACGATGTTATATTATACTTTTTTTAATAAAATCAATTAGCGCGTGCATTTGGCGTCTTTTTTGTACCTTTGTTTTGAAAAAGTAAGTTTTGTACAGATATCACAACTTTTTTAGTATATCACTGTGTTTCATATATGAATATTTAGATTAAAAATTTAATAAGTAGAAATATAATTTGCGTAAAAAATGAAAAATCTAGAAATGCAATAAGTGATACTAGCTAGGTTTGAACGCTAGATGAACGAATATTATAACAGATTCTCGCATTAGACACCAAATATTCTTATTATATATTTTGTAACGTATTCAATTACAGATCATAAACAATATTATATGCATAATAGTAATATATACCATAGGGTATAACTTAAAAAGTGCTCACTAAGTCCATAGTGTTATTTCTGATGAAAACTCGAGTCGAAAAGTCCTGAACCATTTTTTTCTATAATGCTTAATAAAGCAGTAATTATTGAGTAAAGTAAATCCAATCAACGCCGTTCTGTAAAAGTATATTTATTATTACTCTTTGGCCGATATTCATTTTTTGATTCTGCTTTAAGACCATCTGAAGTACAATCATACGATATTTGAAACCAATCACACAGTCGTATTAGCATCTTAAGACATTACTTCAGATCGTCTGGAAATAAGAACGGACTATGAATACTAGCCTTTGATATTAAAAAATAAAGGACATAATAATATTAAGCAGATATTTTGATACGAATAAATAGTTTAATACATAGAGATATATTTATTAATACAAATAAGTGTTTTTTTCAAAGTACTTGGCGCTGCTAAACCGAATCATTATATTAATTTCCTCATTCTCTTTCTTTCTCTCTTGTGAATGCGTGCATGTGTGCGTATGTGTGTGACATTAGAATTAAGCATAGAATAAGTTTAACTACATTTGTACATACATGTATTTCAGCGAGTTGTTATATAATTTAGAGTTTAAGGAAATTATTGTAATCTTTAGATTATTTAAATACTAAGACAATTTTTTATTCGGTTTAGCAGCGCCAAGTACTTTGAAAAAAACACTTATTTGTATTAATAAATATATTTCTATGTATTAAACTATTTATTCGTATCAAAATATCTGCTTAATATTATTATGTCCTTTATTTTTTAATATCAAAGTATAGTATTCATAGTCCGTTCTTATTTCCAAACGATCTGAAGTAATGTCTTAAGATGCTAATACGACTGTGTGATTGGTTTCAAATATCGTATGATTGTACTTCAGATGGTCTTAAATCAGAATCAAAAAATGAATATCGGCCAAAGAGTAATAATAAATAGATTTTCTGGTTTGCATAAATACCCATTGTAGTTGGCGCAATTTGTTCATATCATTAGTTTTGTAGAGTCCTTTTTTGAAAGAACTTGAGGCGCGTATACTTGGCGCTTTTTTTGTACCTTTTTTAAAAAGGTAATTTTGTTGTGATTTCACACGTTTTGTAGTGTGAAGTATGTTATTCTTTTTTATAATATATGAGGAGATGAAAGCCATAGTTCTGTCACTCAAGGTTTTTAAAAGTATTAACTTACATGTTTATAAAATATAAAATTATATTAAGTATATTTATGCACAGAAGTTAATATATGAAAGAAAAAAGAGTTTACCCCCGTCGTTTTTTATTTCGTTTAATAAATAAATATAAATATACATTCTGTAAAAAAAGTATCCGGAATTAATTAATCAACGTCGTCGTTGTCGTCATCGTCGTCGTCGTCGTCGACGACGTGGTCCTCTCACTCACGCCCTCTCGCTCTCTCATTCACTCGCTCTCTCGCCCTCTCGCTCTCTTATTCACTCGCTCTCTCGCTCTCTCACTTACTCGTTCTCTCGCAAATATATCTTTTCTCACTCCAACTTCTTGCACTACATCGCGTCGTACACTTGTCGTACACCGACCGGCGGAGATGCTGTCCGTATATCCGTGTGACTTACACATGACGGTCGGGTCGATAAGTTAGAGTTTTCTAATGTAGAACCTCACATATGATCGTTATGTGTGAGTCACATGGATATACCGACATCATGAGATCAGCGCTGCTGCCACCTATCGGAGCAAAACTGTACTGTACAAACGACGATGATAATAATGATGACGACGACGTTTCTTAATCGAAAATTTGCCAATTTCAGACTTGCATCGCAATATCTCCGCTCGTAGGGCACGTAGGAGAAAAATGAAAACACTTTTATTACATAATTCGACAGCAAGATATCCATTGAGCCTACTTAGAAGTTGATCGGATCAGCCGTTACTGAGATCCGATAATCTAAGCGTCTCTGAAAACGTCGCGTCGCGTAATAGTACACGGTCGGTCTCGCTGCGCGTATACTTGGCGCGAGACACTACCGTGTCTCTTGAACGTCTGTGAGTCACACAGACTGTCTTAAAGAGATCCTGGAGTCGTCTGTTTTACCATGAGCTTTCTTCCAATCAAACTTTTTTTGGTTGCATAAAACAAATCTTTTTTCACAATTACAATACACATAAAAATGTTTGTCAATGACTTAATGTTAAAAACGGAAAAAACTTTCGAAAATTACAGTTTTATTATCGATTTGTGGCTTACCCCGTATGATATTTAATATGCTTATAATATATAAGTTATGCAGTTTGTACGTACAAAATCAGTAGCTATTGACAAAGAGACAGAAGGAAAGAATATAAGGAAGCTTTTAAAAGAGACTTCAGAAATCTAATAAAAAAGTTTGATTGGAATAAAAATTTTAAGCATATATACATCTCTAAAATCGTGACCAAGAGTAAAACAGAGCACAAGATTAGTTTCTTGATATCGTGCAAACGGATTTTTCACTCTGCCCAACCAATGAAAAGATCTATTTAAAAAACTCATTCAGTCCGTCGGTAATACAAACTCCAGGATCCCCTTAATAGCATGAATGCAGCGCCGGAGTACTTACGCACACTACCAGGCGCGCGACTCACTGACGCGGCTGCTGCTCTCTCGCGGCAAAAGATTGTACTGGACACTTAGAAAAGATATGTAATTTCGGAGGTTTCGACTTTGCGTCATAATATCTCCACTCGTAGAGCAAAAATAAACACAGTTGAGTTAAGAAAAGTGACCCTCAGCTATCGATTAAGCTTATTCCGAACTTGATCTGTTCAGTCGTTACTGAGATCTCATAATTGACGGTATGCCCAACTAGGCATTTCACGTATCACTGTTGATCATTTGACATTAAATGTGACAGTACTTTATTGAAAAAAAAACACTATAAGTATGTAGTGATAATGATTTTTTGGATCGTTTCAACATTTTAGATAGTATGTTCAATTTCGTGACGGTAGGGAGGATATCGCAGGCACTCCACAGGCACCGCCACCAAAACCAAGTCGTAATATGTAATTCCGAAAACGTGCACAAAGTATTTGAAATTCTTCAATCGGATCGCTGGATTGTCTGAATTGAAGCGTCTGATCGTCTGATTTTGGAAATAGTCAGAAGCTACACGAAATCAGACGAACATTAGGGACTGTTTAAACACTGTGATACCGAAGAAATCGGATATAATAATCTTAAGGTTTGTTCTTTTTCGCTGCACTTCTGAACTAGTGCAATAAGTTAGAATGAAATAAATATACTTTCTTTCACTCTAACCTAACTTATTACACTAGTTCAGAAGTGCAGCGAAAAAGAACAAACCTTAAAATTATATCCGATTTCTTCAGTATCACAGTGTTCAAACATTTTCCATATTTACCTGATTTGGTTTGTGTGACTTCTGGTTATTTCCAAAACTCAAGTTGGCGATAAAAGGAAAGCGTTACGATATCATTTAGGACATTTAAAGGGCTACAATCGTTTTGGAGGTAATTCCAAAAACGGAGAGTGAGGGTTTCAAAAAACTTTTTATTCACTTCCAGCATTGCATTGACTCTGAAGAAGTGTATTTTGAATGAAAAAACTATTACAAAAACAACAAATATTTGACGTGTTGTATTTTTTTCGGTATCAGTCGCATTAGAGACTCGACAGACCTTCTATATAATAATTAAATTATTGTTTACATATTACGAAAATAGAGTAGAAATTTTCAAGAAAAAGGTAAAACTTGTAAAGTGCTTACAAAAGTTCGTAAAATATTTAAATCATTTTACTTTCTTCTGTATCTTTCACATTACTTTCAAATGGCTACTGTTAATACATTGTTGACGGTACTGCGAAACGAATCAAGACTCAGTTCCCGCACATTTTCGGTATATATGTGAAATATAAATAAGAAAAACGCCGATTCGCGTCTCCCGTCTTCAATGTTTGACAAATGAAAAACGCCGATTCACGTCTCCCGTCAACAATGTGTTAATTACTTTCAAATGGATACTGTTAATTCATTAATTCCAAGCTGTCTTGCGAATTTTTTTAATGTTTGAGACGAGATTTTGTTGAGCAATGCTTCTAATTCCATTGTGACCCTGCTTCTATTTGTGACTTTACGAACTTTTGTCAGCATCTATGTACTTATATGTATATATGGCTAATATCTGAGAATTGAAAATATATTATAAGAAAATGGAAGATAATATATTATATATTATAAAAATTCTACTAACCTTTCATACAACCTGGAAAACGTTCCAAAATAGCTCGTTCCATATCATTCAAGGAAATCCAGTTTCCAAGTTCTCCACTTATACCTTTACGTGGTGTAGGGACAGTATCACTCTTTACAGTTGTGCTAATAAAGGTACATTTCTCGACTCGTGCCACATCCGCGGGATTAGTATTCGCCAACCAGCTATTTATGTATATATATATATATATATATTTATTTATTATATATATTATATATTTTAAAAAATAATATAATATAATATATAATACTCTATGTAATTAAGTGCTTTCCCCGGGGAAGGGGGAGGACGAGAAAAAAGAGTGGAAGAGTGGGGGAGAGAAGGACTCAATTGCTGATTGAGCCTTTTCGGATTTAGAGGTAAAAGACTCTGATCGTCACTCTTCGACACGTGCATCATTTGTTTATATTAGAGCAATAATGAAATGAGCGTTTTAATTTTTTTATATCTAAAGTTAATTCTGTTAATGACATAATTTAACAAAAGAAGAATTATATAAAAGTAACTTTATTTCTTTTTATTAAACATTATTAGAAGATATATTTTGATGATGTAAAACGCTCATTTCATCATTGCTCTAATATAAACAACAATCACATTCCTTTGTATTCTCCCCCCCTCTCTCTCTCCCTCTGCTCCTTCTCTCTTCTACTCTTCCACTCCTTCCATTATCCGCATTCTCACTTTCTCCCATTCCATCTTTCTTTCGTTTCTCCCTTCCATCCTTTCCCTTCCCCCTTCTCCAATTTACCGTTTCCTGCTAACTCTCTTCTCCTTTCCTTCCTTTCCCCCCGCATCTTTCTCAAGTATGTTCTCACGTTTCCGTTTCTGCCCCACATAACCTACATTTCCTTTTTTTCCTCTTCCCAATATTTTCTCTCTCTTATTTCACTTGCTAACCTGAGCGTGTGTGTTAAACACAAAATATACAAACGATAAAACTTACCAGTTTTCATATTTAGACAAATTTTTAATAGTTCCATTTTTCTGAAGAGTTTTTAACATTTGCATATATTCAGCGTCTGTACCATTACAGATATAAATATCATTAGGGCAGCATAAGGAGGCACATTCCTCGATATAATGGCGCAGTTTCGGTGAAATCTCTACTGCGCATGTATTTAATAGTGGTATTTTTCCAATGTAATCGTACCCATTTTTGGTTGATGGATTTTTTGCTGCGTGAGTTACAATAAATCTCGGAATTCTGAAAAGTATGTAATTTAATAAAAACATGGAAGTAATATTATAATAAAAATTTTATATAAAGTATCATGAGCAGAAACATTTAAATGTACAAATAAAGCACAACATTAAGGGGATCCTGGAGTTGTCTGTAATTATTAGATTTTGCATTTAATTTTTATAATCATGTTTGATTATGTAACTCTTTGTAATATTTTACATACGTATCCATAGATATATATTTTTATAAAGATAAATTTATATATATATATAAATATATATATAAATATAAATATATATATGGATAAAAAAATAAGGAATTTTAAATATTATTTAAATACTATTGCTGGTCAACGATTTGATCATATAAATACCTGACCATTTAAATGATTGCAAAACAATAGATCTTGCTCGGTTTCTTGCACACAACTTTCTCAAGTACGCGTCAAGTATAAATTCTGAATGTTCAAATTTATTCCAAAGTTGGAATTGGTTAGTCAAAATGTTCAGTACAATTTTCAATTTTTGAAATCACTTTATATCTAATACAAACAATAATGTTAATGTTTATACGCAACATTAACCGGTTTAGTAACAACCGCTGTTCTAACTGGTGTTAAGGGGATCCTGGAGTCATGTTATTATCGGCGAAATTGACGATCTTATTGTACTAATTACTCTTTAATGATTGTATAGAATTAAAAATCCTTCTCCACGATTTAAGTATACAAAGAAATATACCTTGCGAAACTCGACTTTATGTTAAAAACGACAAAAACAAAAAAAATTTTTTCTTTGTCGTTTTTAACATAAAGTCGAGTTTCGCAAGGTATATTTCTTTGTATACTTAAATCGTGGAGAAGGATTTTTAATTCTATACAATCATTAAAGAGTAATTAGTACAATAAGATCGTCAATTTCGCCGGTAATAACACGACTCCAGGATCTCCTTAAATGCCGTATAAACAATGCTTTACGCCAATGTTATTGTACCAGTTGCAATAATGCTATGCTAACGCTATAAATCCTTGCATGTAAACGATACTCATTGTCTATATCCTTGACAATGTCTTTTCTTTTATAAAATAAAGTATATATGTTTGTACATACTTGAAACATATTAGGTTATCACAAATTACAATTTAAATATTTACAAAATGTGAATATACAAAATAATTTAAGTTTTATCAAATATTGTTTTATAATAAATTAGAATATAAATAAATAAATAAAATATGTTTTCCCTTAAGGTTTTTTATTTAATTTTGCAATTTATATTTCGTAAAAACAACAATTAATACATACAATGCTTTTAATAATTTTAATAATAACTAATGTCTTATTAGGTTAGAGCAAAAATAATTGTGGTTTTCACTATTTAGCTTAAAAGCAAAACCCGCCCTTACTTTTGCATCAACCTAATAATTTATTGTTAATGTTATATTAAAATATGTTATATTAAATATGTTATATTAAAAACATATTTTGCTTATTTATTATTAAATAAACTATTTATTAGGTTGTAACCTATATTCATTTCGTTTTTTAATATTTTTAATAATATGGGTAACATATATTCATTACGAAAAACATTAAATAAGCGAGACGAATATATATTATAACCTAATATTTTTTATTTTATTTATTAATAAACGAACAAATCATCTGTTTCGTATTTTGTTTATTTATTAATATTTTTATTTTGTTCAGTAATATAAACAAATAAATAAACAAGTAAGCACATATATAAGAAATAAACAAACAATTATTAATAATCAGTATCAGAACTCAGCCCTGATGATGCAGACTGCAATGTTTGCGAAACATCGGCACAAAGCTATTAAGGAACGCAATATCTATCCGGAAGCCATCACTACTGACGAAACAATTATTGTATTAGCAAATAAATAAAATATCTTTTTAACAATACATTCAATACAAATTAATGTATTAATTGTTATTGAAATTAACACTTTATGTATTAATTACTGTTTTTAATGTATTTATTATTCTTTCTACAAAATATAAATTGCGTAATTATGTAAATGATATCGCAAGTAAAAATATATTTTGCTTATTTATTTATGTTCTGTTTCTTTATAAAACAATATTTTTTGTATAAGCTAAAATATTTCATATATATTCATAATATTCATTATATGTATTTATAATATATATTCAAGCAGTTCGTTTTAAGAAATAATATAAAATGAAAAATAAAAAGGAAGAACTTATTTTTTATTTTAATATATTTGTCTGCGACATCCTAGTGATGCTTGTAGATGATGCTGACGAGTGCCGGGATCAGAGAACCAAGTCATAAGCGCGAAAACTTATAGTCGTAGATTTGCGAAATCTTACCGAGAAATTATAGATAAAAACTGATTTGAAATAAACGATTGATTTGTTCGAATAGTGAAAACCAAATAAACAAGTCGATGATCTAAAACGATCTCACAAATAAAAATTTTGACAAATAACTCAGACACTCGACCGATGCTCGATCGGCTGTTTACTGTAATTCGATATCTAGAAAATGTTTGTTCGCTTGATTCGTATGAGCTGGCTGTTTGTCACCACGGCTACAAGAATTTTCTGTTTTATTTTCTGTAAGGTGTTTGTTATTGGATGATACAAAATAAATCTTGATAGTTGTTCTAATTCGAATAATATTAAAATAAAAAATTACTTTTTAGTTTTACATCTTTTACAGCTTTAGCTAGATAACTGTTATACAGTATTACTGTGTAGCCATCAGTTAATGTTTTTACATACTCATTAGAAAATTAAAAATATTGGAAACAAATCTGGAATATGTTTTGATCTTCCATTTAAACTCTAGAAGCTAATCTTCGGTGATTCGGTTTTTGGCATCAATTTGCTGTTAGACTACGGTACGGTACGCGGAGCATGCTCGGTTTCTGACATCAAGTTGCTGTCAAATCTCTACATGTCTATGTATGTCTACAGGCTTTGACAAAATACGAACTTATTGTGAATACAAATAGCACCGATTTCTGAGTAAAGGAGGAGGGTCAATAAGCACGTTTTTTTCTCCCCTCCGGATTAAAAAAAACAATTTTTTGTATTGTATGATCATTAGAAATGTTAAAAATAACATTTTTAATGTTATTGTTAAAAATAAATGTTAAAAATAACCATTAGATGAGAAAAAACTTGATCCATGTAGTAAAATTAATTATTAGTCTAGGTACACCACTATGGTACCTAAGTCCTCTTCATGACTAATAAGTGAACTAATAAAATATTTTCACTCATTAGAAAAATATTTAATTTTAAAAGGAAGTTATAAGACAACAAATATAAAAATCTAGTTCTGAATTAATTTACCGAATTAATTTACACATCTAATATATTAATATAATATATAGAATGATTCCTTGCGTATGTGCATACTGTGTACGTGCACAAATATAAAAAATATTAACTTTGGTTAATTTAGATACATTTTTCTGCCTTATGAAGTAATATGTTTTATATAATATAATATACTATTATATTTTTAAAAAATCTAATGGTACGAATTTCATTCGATGCAACAATTTATATTATAGTATTTGTATTATAGATAAGAAACAATGAAAATATTTAAAATTATTGTTGATGCCTTTTCATCGTTTACAAAAAAAGTCAAATAGATTCAGCTAAAACAGCTATTCATGAAAATCTAAATGCCAAATTACTGACATGATATTCATTGTTTTGTATCATAAAAATCTTTATTAATTCTAATTACTTCTTTTTATACGCAGTTTATGTTACATAGAAAAAATATAGTTCTTTGAAACTGCAAGTTATACATAATAACGACAATATAATAAGGAAAAAAAATTAAAGATATTTAACTTTTTGTAATTTCACCTTTTCTGCAAATATAACAGTACATTAACAAAATAGGTCTGTTATATTTAAATAAAGTTATTTTTTAAATAAGGAGCCAGCTTTTGTTGATCTTTTTCTAATTTTTTATACAATTAAGATAAAATAATTTAAAAATGCATATCTTATAATATATTTCGTTTTTACATTTTATATACGTTATGAGATATCCAGTAAAGCATCAATTTTTAAATTAGACTCTTAAAAAAATGATTGATGTATAAATATAGTTGCAGCATTTAAAACGAAAATCTATGTATTGTTATACTTATGGAAAAATACATTTATCGCTTGATTTCTTTCATTATTATAAATGTATAAAATATTAAATTGAAATAGTAACTCCTAAACGTTTTATTATGAGGTATTCCATATTTTACTAGAATATAATATAAGATATAACATGTAAAAAATAAAGTATTTAATGCAAAATTTGAGGCTTCCGTGCTATTGATTATTATATATAATTTGAGTTAGCTTTCAGATTAAAACCAAAGTGACAAGATAAATGGTTTCATCAAAAATTATAGTTAAATATTTTTGTATATAAAATTGAAACATTTTATTCTAATAAAAAAATTTATAGCTTTTGTTTTTAAAAAGGTATGTTTTTATTTTTCTATTCTGAAGAATTCTTGTGAAGAAATATGTAATTGATTTATCAGATTCAAATCAATTGTTTTCTAACTTTGTTCTACATTTAGCGCATAATAAATATTATTCTATAAATGGATAAAAATTCAAACTACATGATTTATTTTGATTTTCTCCTGATTTGTTTCTTTCTTTTTAGTATTTTTATATTAGCATAGCATTACTCTATTGCGAAATTATTATTTTTTCCATCAATGAATCAAAGTAAAGAGATACTCACTGTGAATGGTAGACATCGACAGCATGTGGCATTTTGTAGATATTTTTGCTGGCGAAAACGGATAATGGTAGAAAGTTCGTAGAACGGTTGTTGATCTTTGGAGCATAAGTCGAAATCAAATCGGTGCGTTGGAGAAGAGTGCCACTGAAGCAACGACAGTTGATGGAGAAAGTTCTATTGCTGGTAAACTGCTGTGAAATTCGCGTCAAGCCCTGCCAGCTGATACAGTGAGGTTTAGGCGGCATGTTCTCTTGTTCACTAAAACGCTTCTTTTATATGCGACAACTGAACGTACGGGCGAGCCCTAATGATTCCTCTATCCAATTGGTCGACGAGAAGAATCACCGTTGGACTTCCGGCTGATAGTGGGGAGCGCAAAATTATGACGTCTCGAACGGTATCCACAGAACAGTTGTGATTTTTTACGATTACGTAGCGATTGATTCACTCCCGAACAGTTGCGCCACGTTTTTCGGTTGCAGAAGTTGTTCGGCCTTTCTACCTTATCAGTATTTAAAGGATTGGCCTCAATAAGGAGATATTGGCAAATTGCCAAGTCCACTTTTTACAACACAATTATTTGGCAAACTGTAAATACAAGAAAAACTGGAAGATAAGTTGAATATCACTGTACTTTTATTATTAATGCACTAATACGTGTATATGATAATTAAACTGCGATTAAATGACACACATTGCTGTTCTAGGAAAATTACAGTTACTTGGTAGCGATGGCGATTCAACTCACTTTCATATATTAAATTGAAATCGGTGATCAGACAGATTTTATACCGAAAGCCGTTAGTCGCTCTCGCTGTTCTATTTTTATATGACTGTCTTGCTTGTCGACTTTCTGACTTTCCGCTATCTATTTCACACAGACTGCATATTTACACACCGTCGTCAGCGAACGAGTAAGACCACTATTCGCGATCAGCGTCGCGCGACAATTATCCGGCACCAATGAAAGGATCGGTGCCTTTTATTTGGGCTTCTCGGGCTCGTTTGGTGTTACGTGCAAAACAATGATAAAGTGATGAAGATTGAAAAATCTTATTTAATCGTGTTTACGAGTAACATTTATGTTGCCTCAGAAAGAATTATAATGTTGCATCTCATCATTCACGTCAATCATGCGCAATATTGTTTTCTCAATGGACATAAAGTCTAGAATTAGTTAAAAATCAATGTATAAAATTATTCAATCATATATTTCTTCATATTTATAATATAAATATATAGAAAATTATTCAATGATATATTTCTTAATATTTATAATATCTACTAATTATATATCTAAGTATACTTATATATTTAATTATTTAATATACAGTTTATATTTAATATATTAGGCTGTTCGGAAAGTCCGTGTGGATTTTTTTCAAAATTCAATTGCAAAACTTATATAAAGAATTAATACAATTATACGTTTGCATTTTGCTAAAAAAAATCCGCACCAACTTTTCGGTAATTCAAAATTTTATATTAATAAATTTTGAATTAATACAAAATTTTGTGTCTAAATTTTACTAAAACAATCCGCACGGATTTTCCGATCAACTCAATATATATAAAAAAATGTGTGTGTGTGTGTGTGTGTGTGTGTGTGTGTGTGTGTGTGTGTGTGTGTGTGTGTGTGTCTGTGTGTGTGTGTGTGTGACAGAGAGAGAGAGAGTACAACACAAGACTGGTTATAAAATATATTAAAATAATAAAATAATATATAAAAATATCAAAATTGAAATAAAGAGAAAAACAGAAAATGTTTATCATTTTATCTCTCTAAAATATTTTATAACAGAGCGAGCATAAGATTATAAACAAGAGAAACATTAACTCTTTATAGAATAAAATGGTATATCTATCGTTTAGTGCAATGATATATTAATCAAACTTTCTCTCTTCTTTTCCTTCCCCTGTTTTGCATGTAACAAAGCATATATTAATGTCATATATAGTTATATTTTTAGAAAATTAATTAAATATTTAAGTTAAAAGTTAGATTCCATACGGGAGAAATATATAAAACAAACAAAAAGATGCGACAGAATCTTTCTGTGTATTTATATTTAAAAAATATAATAATATAAAATATAAGCGCGCTCACATTACATATGGACATAATAAAACATCAACGAATCAACTAAGCATAAATAATTAATTATGCTTCATTTTTTTTGTCATCATTACGAAAGCAGGGAATAGCATTGTCATCTCGTTGTGTTATCACAAAAAATATCGGATTTATATATTATCACTTCCAGACAGTAGATGGACTACGGACCAAGTCAGGAGCGGATTCTATCGAGGTTGAGTTGATAAGTTCGTGCTTGCCAGTGACGGCTGTATAGGTCACAAAAATACAAAATTTGCAGTGGTAAAGTCTATAATGTTAAGCAAACCTTGATTTCAGCAACAAAAATGTCATAATTTAAAAAAATATATATATAATATGTAATAAAATATATATTAAAATATATTTATAATAAAATTATTCTTATAATATTAAGTTTGATTAAAAACATTTATGAAGATTATGAAATACTTTCGTACTCTCATATAATTTAGCACAATTTAATCATCTCATAATTTTTAAGTAGCGAGAATTTCTAGTTAAAGTTTAAAGAATTTTAATTCCAAGTTAAGAAAATTTTTTAATCAATATACATATTATTCTCTGAAATATAAATGTGTAGTAAATAAGTAATTATATGTATATAATGATAAAGCAA
Organism: Ooceraea biroi; assembly: GCF_003672135.1. NCBI lineage: Eukaryota > Metazoa > Arthropoda > Insecta > Hymenoptera > Formicidae > Ooceraea > Ooceraea biroi. The sequence continues at coordinate 3,913,320 of NC_039518.1, read as the reverse complement.
AATTGGAAAGAAATGTTATATCAAGAGTTTGATTATTATATTTATATATTAAATATTGAAATATATTTAATGCATGCGAGCGCATATACCTACATATATGTGTTGTCCATATATGTGTGCATGCGCATGTAATCTGATTAGTGCATCTATGTATTTCTAAAATACTTCTTCCATCCATCAGAATAATTAATATATTCTAGTAAAAGTAACTTCATCTAAATGATTTTAATTTTATACATATAGTTGGATTATTTTCAAGTAACTAGTTATTTTAAAAGTTACTTTTATATATTTTTTATATTATATTTACTTTATATATTGTGTTGTATTATTTATTATATTTTATTATATTTATATATTATAATAGTTTATAACATAATCAAATAATAGTTATCCCAATTAAAAGAAGAATTTCATAATTTTAATTCATATGTGTGATGTGATAAATAATAAAATTATTATATAATTTTATTACTATGCTACACTTTAATTCTTTAAGAGAACATTCTTCAATTATACAATAGAAATGTACGAATAATTACTGAAGGCTAAAAATATATTTTAATCAATAATCAAAATTTCTGTACCAATTATTAACTGTGAATGACGAAATCGCGCATTGATATGACGTATACACGGACGCATGCGTACACATACACTCATACATATATCGCAGGCAAGCGGTTTGACGTGTTTAGAGGCTCGTCGCCTGTATGGCCTACGATATGCTTATCGATGAAATTGCATAACAGAAGGCTTGCCTATATCATCAACATGATGTATATGGCGATAGCGATTTCATAAGAACATTGAATACAAATTTCAATAATTAGTTTTTACTTTTCTCATAATCGCATTATCTTTACTTTCTTTTAAATTTTAGATATCGATCAAGAGAAATAATTAGTGGAATTATTTAACTAACGTTTATATATTAAATTCTAAATATTTGTGGCATTTATTTCTCTAAAGTTTTGTTTCTCTACTAAAGTCATATATCATATTTGTTTCGCCTCTAGTCCACACACAAATTATAGAAAGTACATGCAAAAGGAATGTATAATATAAAGAAATAAAGCAAACTATGTGACATATGTAGGTCAAATAAGCTAAGCACAGATAGATAGATAGGCAGGTAAGGAGTAAGGGACAAGAGAGGGAGGGAGAGAGAGACACAAGACAAATATATAACAATACACATACATTCTATCAAGTTTTTAGCAGTTTAGGATTTTTTCCTTTTTAAAGAAAATATTAATATACGTCATTAGTCGCTCGTTTTTTATTATTAAGTATTGTTGTAGAAAATGTTTGTAATAAATTAAAACTATTTGAAATTAAGAATAGAATAAACCATTAACTCATTTTTCTTTCTTTAATTCTATTAAATAGTAATTATAACATTAAAGCATAATAACACATATTATCGATATTATGATATGTTCTACATAATATTAATATATTTTATAATTTTCACAATTAAGTTAATACAATATAATTAATATAAATAACTATTATAGTAATATCAATATATTTATTTGTTTAATTTTATTAATCTGTATTATTTTAATTATTATATTTTATATATAGGTTATAATTACATACTTTTATAACTTTGCGTTTTTCTCTATATATAAGGAGTCCGATAATGTAACGAAATTTCTATGTAATGTAATACTAAATATGAATCTCTTCATATATTCAATATACTGCATATTATTGCATATTATTACATATTAGTAAAAACTATTGCACGATATAACTATGCATACAATAAAAAACATAGATGTGGGTATATATATTTTATATACAAATATTGTATAAATTATTTTATAAATACATAAGGAAAAATAATATTAATATAATAAAAAGATATACAAAATAGCATAAACAGTTATATAGCTTTAATCACTTTCACTAACATATATACATGGGTGTTAGAAGTTTTTATTACTTTTTTATCTTTAAGAAAAAGTAACTAAACTAAACAATAAAATTTTTAAATGTTTCTACAAATTTTAATGTTTTTTATTATCATTTTATTTTTAATATCTTTTGAGATATATTTGAAATTTATTACAAGTGGCATGCCTAGCCATTGCCACTCCGATCGCTAGGCACTCGATCGCTAGGCGGTCGCATCTCGCCGCGTGCTTGCATTCGGCGGTAGGCCGAACTAATACAGCGATTTTTAATAATTAATAACTCATTAACTATTGCGAAAATTGCAAAATGGTACAGGACTTTTCGACTCAATTCAGTCCGCTCTATCTGCACACGAGCATTGTCCCATTCTTTCTGAGACACCCTGTATATACGTTATAATTACATAATTTTATACTTTTACTTTGTTGTATATATAAAGAGTGCGATAATGTAACGTTTATTTAAAAATATTTCTATCATAATGATTGAATTACATTTATTGCTTTTAATTATTGATTTCAAGGCAAGATACAAGAAATAGTCAATTTTTAATATATCTATTCTACAATATAATGACATAATAAAATATATGTTGATTGTATAATATGTATCAATTATCATAGAAGAAATATTTTTTATTTGATATATATGGAACACAATATATAATAAACATGTTATATACGCAATAAGATACGCAAATTATTGATTATTGTAAAATACAATTAAAATACAAAATTATCGTTTTTCAAATATTACCTGTGTTTTTACGAATAGTGACTTTAAAATATTATATTTTAATGTAATGCATTTAATTTATATTAAAATATTATATTATATGTAATATGTTTGGAAAGTTTCAATCTTTATGATGTCTGATATGTGACTAAATTGTTGCTTAATGTATTTACGTTATAAAGAACCCCCTGCGACGAGTTAAGCAATCATCTGGAAAACATTATCATGGTCTTTAACCTCGGCATAATAAAGAGAGGCAATCTCTAAAGTTGAGTCGTATTTTAGAATCAAACGTTACGAAACATTATTTCAAGCATCCGAGATTATGAAGAAAAAAAATTGCGACGCGTATTATACATTTCGTAAGACAGGGCGTTTTTCTTTCTTTCGCCTGGTTTTTTGAAACAATATTATGTTATGTTATAATATATCAGATACTTTTGTATAGTTATTACATATAATTATTATACCTTAGAGTTATCTGTATATAACTATACAAATCAAGAATACAATTAACAATAATTGGCAATCCTCAAACTCAATTGCTTCCAAGTACTTGATTAGTTAATTATTGATTTCATATTTAGTTTTGATTTTGTATTTTCGATTTTATTTTTTATGTACTTAGCGTATTTTTTACCTTTGTACAATTGTTTTAATGGGATCTCTTGCTATTTATAAAAATTTATATTTTTTCTGCAAAAACTATATATGCATTTTTAGCATTTCGGGGCCAATTATACTTTTGTACTTTTGAATAATTTATTAATTGTCATTTGGTACCTTTAGCATGTACTATGTTCGTATAATGTCCATCAATTGTATTTTTACTTTGATGAGAAATTCCACTAATAATTTTATATATATTCGTACAATACATATTTTTTCCGTAGATATTGCTTCCATTTTTAAATCTGTTATTTGAATAATTTTTTATCACTACTTTTAAATAACAATAATTAAGTAAGATAATACTTCTTGTTATTATTATGCTGCTATACCGTGCTGTTGGTGCAGTTTTTTTATCATTGGTTAGTTTTTTTTATCACTGTTTCTTTTCCAATATATTTCTTAATCCAACATCTCTAATAGTTTTTATCAAAAAACTCTTTCCAGCATCACCTTCACCGTTTACATAACGTCTAAGAATTTCATTATTATCATCAGATATACCAGCAGTAATTCTATCACAGATTCGTTTTTGATCAGTATTTAATTGCGTCACCATCAGTATTTTTTATTATTTGTACTAAATGTGAAATTAACGTCGATGAAATAAGGATAACTTCAAATTTATCACAAATTACAAATTTCCAAACTGAATTGCTATGAATGTATCTCGAGGGACAAAATCACTTTGCATGTGTATGTGCATGTGAACATATGTACTTTAATGACTGAAACTGAAACTGGAAGGTGAAAAGTGAAATTGTTACAATCGCAGAAATAGATCTCAAGATGTAAAGAATGACTGCACCAATCTTTTTCAAACTGATCGCGATCAAAAACTTGTATCCACATTATATTACAAAAGTACCGTTAGATTTTTGAACGGCTTTAGTTCCTCAGATTTTAATCAAAAGTTTTGTATGACATGAAATTCCAGATAAGCTATTTGGTAGCGCTCGATGTCTGTGCAGTGGCTCTCAACGCTCGGAATCTTGGTTTTTATGTACTTGGCGTCGCAACGCTACCGTGTCATTTGACTAGATAGCCATGTATGTATGGATTGCGTATCACAGACATGCATAAAAATAATGAAAGATTTATGCATTGCAACTTTCCGGTAAAAATTAACGCGCGCGTTTTACAAAGTTTTAACAAATAGTTGCATTAAATATTAAGGTAGGATAAATGTAATTAAATATAAAAAGTTCTTAAAAAGTTATTAAAAATTCAAACATTCATCTTCTTCAAAATAATATTTATCTTCATTAATAATTAGCTATTATAAAGTAGCTATTATATTAAAACTATAAATTTATCATTTAATTTATTACAAATATTTAATTAGTTATAGATGTAAGTATTATAATATACATGTAAGTTTATTAATAACTATTTAATAAACTAATTTTAACTAACTTTAACTAATATTTGTTGTAAACATTAAATTTGTTTTACAAAGTTGTAGTGCATAAATTTTTCATTATTTTTTATATTTTCATTTTCATTATTTTACTCCATAACTCTGATGCGCAATCAAATATATAGCCAGTTTATCATTATGCTATCTATTATCCGCGTTTTACAAGTTTGATTTCATTTTTTACACGTTTGTCACCATCATCGACAAAGAAAAATATGGAGCTTTTTATAAGAATTCAATTTGAATCGCTTAATTCGCTAGGAACAATAATCAAATAAGTAATATCTTGTTGCTCGACACAACTAGCAAGATCTTAATTGAATGATACACAATGTTTTGACCTTAGTTTAGGTCCTTATCAAGTGCAATATACAGTTATTTTCTAAAAAATTACAGTTAAAATTATAAAATTAAAAAAGAAAAAACACAGAAAGAGAAAAAAGGATGACACTTACTGACTGAAAATAACTGAGAGCGCATGAAGGAGCACGAAACAATACTCATGGCCATCAACAAACGACTGATACTGAGACAAATAACTAAGAGACTTACAAAATAGTGTCGTAAACAGCCGGTAAATCTTCCGTGTCCTTCTGCAAGTTTATCGAGTTGGAGTGCTTTTTAATAAAAACCATTTCAGCGATTTCTTACTTTCTCCTATGGTTTCCGTGATGCAAAATTTTTGTATTGCACCAATCAAAATTATGACTGTTAAAAACTCGATGCTTACTAACAACAGACAGGCACTTATCATTTTTCGAAATATCCAACCTATGCTCCTTCATACACTTCTCTAAATGTCTTAAAAACTTAATTATCTGATTAAACTTGATAAAGATATTTTAGCGAATGGTCAGCATATGGATGTTGTATATAAAATGGAATGTGTGAACTGTGAAGCGTGTTACATCGAGCAGACAAAAAGACATTTAGAGACGCGTGTGAAGGAGCATAGATCGGATATTTCGAAAAATGATAGGTGCCTGTCTGTTGTTAGTAAGCATCGAGTTTTTAACAGTCATAATTTTGATTGGTGCAATACAAAAATTTTGCATCACGGAAACCATAGGAGAAAGTAAGAAATCGCTGAAATGGTTTTTATTGAAAAGCACTCCAACTCGATAAACTTGCAGAAGGACACGGAAGATTTACCGGCTGTTTACGACACTATTTTGTAAGTCTCTTAGTTATTTGTCTCAGTATCAGTCGTTTGTTGATGGCCATGAGTATTGTTTCGTGCTCCTTCATGCGCTCTCAGTTATTTTCAGTCAGTAAGTGTCATCCTTTTTTCTCTTTCTGTGTTTTTTCTTTTTTAATTTTATAATTTTAATTGTAATTTTTTAGAAAATAACTGTATATTGCACTTGATAAGAACCTAAACTAAGATCGAAACTTTGTGTATCATCCAATAAAGATTTTACCAGTTGTGTCAATCAACAAGATATTACTTATTTTTTTATAAGAACTAGATTTGTATAATAATAAGATGGGAATAAAGACGTTTAGGCTTATTTCAGCTCTTCGGATATATTCGATTTTGCTAAGGATTGTATATGTTGTAGGCTAATAAGATCTTGTAGAAAAATGGCTTCTGACTAGACAAATACTAACTGCCTGGTCAAATGGCTTGTGTTACTAAGACTTCATTTATTAAGACTTTTCATTGTTACGTCCAGAGCTCCGTGAGCTCAAGGAAGGGCGCAACCAGACGCCTCTCGAGGTTCGTTGGCATTCAGCCGCAGAAGCTCGAGTTCGAGCTGACTGATACGCTTCGATGTTTTGGGTCAACGACCAAGGTCGATCTACCCTAATAGTCGAAACGGTCAACTTGTCGGTCCTTTTTAGGTAAGGGAAATGAATCCCTATTACCAGGGATAGGACCTGTACGATTTGTCGAGGAAAGCGAGTGAAACGAGGGTAGTTAAATGAATGAAATTCTCTTTTTTTTCTCTTAAGAAATTAACATGTTATATTTGATCCAGATACATTGATGACTTACATGAAATAGATAATTTGCAAAATTATAATTAAGAAAATGAAAAGGAAAAGGCCCGATAAGCCACGATTTCGGCCCTCTCTGGATTTTATTGTAAATTATCAGAAACAATTTCTTAATACACAAAACACTAATTAAGCTGTTTTCAGCCTAAACGGACATGTTCAACGTGGTCGTTATCTTGTTTAAACATAGAAATTCGTATGTGTGAGTATTTTGTGCAGTACTACACAACTCGTGAAAATCGTGGATATTATATTGGAAAATCATGAACATCATAATATAATTATGTTTGTACGTAAAATTGATGCTGACAGTGAAACGTACGGGGTGCTTGATTCACATGAGTCCCCTTGCCTCTCACGATTCGGGGTGCTTGATTCACGCTTCACTCTCCTCAAAACAAAAACTGATCGTCCTCGCCTTCGCTCTCGACAACGATACCAACCAAAAACCATACACCAACATCGTTCCTTACCAACTAAATATTCTTTTGCATAACATATTCCTTACACAAAGTCACTTTTTTCACCTCATAGATTCAGTACGATGAAAGGCGAGTTCATTTTTCACGGTTTTGCAGCCAGGTATGTGTGTGCTATCTGACCTATTTCACTGTCAGCATCAATTTTACGTACAAACATAATTATATTATGATGTTCATGATTTTCCAATATAATATCCACGATTTTCACGAGTTGTGTAGTACTGCACAAAATACTCACAAATACGAATTTCTATGTTTAAACAAGATAACGACCACGTTGAACATGTCCGTTTAGGCTGAAAACAGCTTAATTGGTGTTTTATGTATTAAGAAATTGTTTCTGATAATTTACAATAACATCCAGAGAGGGCCGAAATCGTGGCTTATCGGGCCTCCTCCTTTGGAATTGGATCTCAAACGGCATTATAATTCTAATGAGTAACGCAAATTAAAAACTATAATTTTGGTTAATTTAAGGAAAAGGTAACGATTCCATGTTTATATATCGGTATAATTTTATATTAAATTATCTAGGCAGGTTAAGTTTCGGGGTGTTTAATTAAAATCTAATAAGAATTAACGGACGTAGGATGCGGGGATAAGCACGGGATGGACGCGGTTGCTGGTGATAAAAGGAACGAATGTATTAGGACCAGTGCTCCTGAGTGCATCCCTGAGGGCAGGTACGTTGATAGATTCGGGTCTGCAGATTACGGTGTGAGGCGGAAGGGGAAAGGAGTAGGTGGGGAAAAAATCGAGGAAATATTCAAATAATAATTGGAAAGCTCCTTGGGAAAATTCCCTTAACGCGGAAATGGTAGGGATAGGTAGCCCTGAAAACTCGGCGTTTTCAGGGACTGGAGATGGAGGGGGAATGAATGGTTCCGGACACACTTCGGGAATTGAAGAAAGAATGGCCGAATTAAGATACTGCTCCGGGAAGGGGATGGGTGAGTACCATCGAGGAGACAGTTTGGGGAGGGAAAGAGGGGAGCAGCGGGGTGAAGAAGGTGGATTCGCGTGTGTTGAAGAAGAAGGAGAAGGTATGTCAATCGAAAGTGGTGACAGCCGCTCGGTAGAATCGCAACAAGGGGATCGTAGTGGGCTGTTGGGTTTCCCTGGTTGTTCGGTTGCTGCCGGTTCGGGGAAGGGTGCCCTTTGGTCGGTCGACACTATTTCTAGCGGGAGACTACTGCGTCCGCGATTTATATGAACCACTTAAAACGGGAAAACGGAATAAACTCTGTTCGGTAAGATGAAAATAAAAGCCACGAAACGGTTGAAGGGGAGGAAAATAAAATTAACATGCGAATTTTGGCTTACTTTCTTCGGTGCTGCTCTTCGAATGGAGAACTTCGATGGCTTGGATCAGGGAGCCAACCGGGCCAGAGAGTCTTGGCGTGGAGACTATCACTGACTCTACTTTTTTAAATAGTGGCAGAAACTCTAACGCGACGTCCTGATGACGGGAACGAAACTTTTGTGCGTAATGTAGTGAATCAATGCTCACTGCTTAAAGACCAAAGACGCGCTCTGGTCAAATTGTTCCCTTTATATAGGGCTAAAATAGCTTAGCAGGGGGTTAATCTGGTTCCAAGAAAAGAGGGAAATAAGAAAAATTTGTTTCTAATGAAACAGCGTTTATTGTTTCTGAAATTACCATGATATCTGATGGATTTATGGTTTTGTTTTCGAGAATTAAAGTGCGGCACTTGTGATGACCCCTCCTTCGACCCTACATATAACAATCCACGCTTACGTTTCCATTAGTCTAAATCTATTTATATCGCGTATCTGGTTCGCGGCTGCCCATGTATGGCAGAATTTCTCAGTATTTAGATTCAGTGGATTATTTTATTGCCGTCATCGGGTGACGTCTCCCAAGTGCCGCTCCGCTTTTCCAGATCTGGAGCGGTCTTCCCTAAGTGATTTTAGCTGTTAACCCCAGATATATTTAGCCTATCGAGTGTTTCGACTGAGTATAGGCGTCAAAGAGGATTGAAAATTGTGAGCTTGTGATTGTGTTTGTGAGCTTTATGGTTCATATATCATTTCGTGACATTTCGCTAAGACCACTTGGCCCCTCCACCCGTCCGGCCGTTTTCGCTGGTGGGGATTGGTTCTTAATTATTATTTTTTTCTATTTCTAAATTTAATATTTCCTGTGGAAGCGAGGAACCGTGGAGTCTCCTGGACGTAACAGCATAGTCAAATGCTATTTTCCTAGGCAAATAACAGTTTTTGCACGCTTCTTAGGAAAATAGACAAATGCCCCTTGCACTCCTCCCTGTAAAGAAACTTAACCTAACCTAACCTAATGCATCCTGTAACTCCTCCTTTCACGTAGATAGGTGAAAATATTCTACAATATTATTAAACGTTATTAATAAAAAATGTTTAATGATATTACAGAATAATATTTTCAGCTATCTACGCGAAAGGAGAAGTTACAGGTTGAGATAGGTTAGGTTAGGTTAGGTTAGGTTTTTGAAGGGAACCCTCAGGGGTTCCGTCCTTCAAGTTTGGAGGGCGTAGTACGGGAATTAATGCTCTCAAGGTACCCGAGTTTCCGTAATCCCTCCGTAGCGGGTTACAGTCACACATCCAGACATCCATCGAATCCATACGCATTCACACACATCCAGACACTCACACACAGACATACTCATACAATAGTTTCGCTTATTTTTCACACACACTCCGCACATTCACACAACACATATACACATTCACACACACATTTACAAGCCCGCCTACGGAGGAACCGGAGGTTCTTCGGAACCGCGAGGACTAGGGCCCTCTATACAAACCGCTAAACCATGGAGGAAAACAGGACTACGGAAGAAACACGCCTCATTCCTCGGATGGATGAGGCTGCCTTTGGCCAGGAGAGTGATAGTTGCCGGCACTCTCCTAGGCAACAAAGCGACTGGCAAGGGGAAGACTGCTTCGCAGGCCCTTCCACCAATGTAGCAGCGTCTGCGACGACCCCTAGGGATGACGACATGGCAAGATCTACGGACGACGAATCTGAAAAAGAAAAAGAAAGGAAGTTAAGTAAGGTAGAAAAGCTTACACGGACTCTGAGACCTGTAGCAGTGATGGTGGAGAGAGTGCAGGTAAGAATACCAAAGAGAAGGAGAGTCTCAGCAAAGGACAGGACAAGAAGATCAGAGGAGAAAGGGACGAGGTCTGTATTACCCACTCCATCGCACGTCTCATGTGAAGGAGGAGATTAAGCGTCGGAGTCGGGACAGGCTATCGAGTTGAGGAAGAGGACTCGCCAAAGAGACCAGCGAAGAGGAGAGGCCGAGGACGTCCCCCTACGACAGGGGAATATGTGGAATTGGCGGCAGCAAAAGAGTGTTGGTTAGCGGCTGAAAGGAAGGAGAAGGAGCTGGAGGAGGAAAAGGACATCTTGGAAATGTACCCTCGCCTTGGTAGCAAGGTACTCATGAACGAGGAAGAGAAGGATCGGATGAATAGGATGAAGAAGTCCAATATCGATGAAATTGCCGCATAGGTGTTAGAAAAAATGGCAATAGTGGACAGGGTTGCGCGGACATAAAACAATCTGAAAGGTTCCAATGTAAAGGTATTACGAGATGTCGTAAGGGAGGTAAGAGTGGCTACTGCAGTATTGCTGGAAAGGTCAAAGGATGTGGACAAGGAGGAAAATAGGCTCTTGAGAAAGAAGATTGCAGCATTGAAGAAAGAAATGGCGGAGCTACGGAAAGAGGTAAGGAGCCCTAGCTGGAAGGACAGAATTGAGGCAAATACGGACAACATTGTTGAGAGGAGGGATGAGCAGGAAGGGGGAAATGAATCAGTGGAGGAAGAAGGACTGGATAGAGGAGAAGGGAATGTAGGACTTGGACATCGATCATTCTCACCAGTGGTGGAGGGCGCAGGAATAGCGCCCCCACCCTTCGTGATGAATGAGGAAGTGATAGAAAGGGCAATCATCGACAGGGTGGAGAAACTGATAGATAAAAAGGTTGCGGAGTTGTTAGCCATCAGTGGAAACAGGGAAAAGGTAGGAGGGATAGGAATACAGGGAAAGGACACTGCCTTCCCTCCCTTGCCAATAGTAAAGAAAGGGACAGTAGAGAAAGAGCGAGGGGAGCATGCACGGAGGGACCGGAAACAGGTAAATGTAGGAGACGAGGATGGAAAGGAGCAGGATCGAACTCAAGTACAGCGGAAGGACAAGAAGGTGACAAGGATAGCGGGAATATCTAAGAGGATTAGGGAAGGTAGGTCGGCGGCCATCTCGATACAGATATCGGAAGAGAGGGATGGAGCCACATATGCGGAGGCTCTCAAGAAAGCTAAAGGGGGTATTGACATACAGGGTGATTCAAAACAACTTCATGTCCTTGAAATGTCGTATTTCTGGTTGAATTCTGAGACGATTTTTCCTTTGCCAAAATTTTCTCCGAAGCTTAGTTTTTGAATTATAAAAAGAAATAATTGTCGAATAACAGGCCGCGCGTGAGAGGCAGACAGGGGCGGCGCGCGGCGCGACTCACCGCGGCGCTTACGCGGGACGCTCAGCTGATCGCTACATACGATCTCTCATAATTCTCTCTCATGATTCTCTCTCTCACTCACTCACTCTTTGTTTTTATAATTGAAAAACTAAGCTTCAGGGACAATTTGGAAAAGAGAAAGTCTCAGAATTGAGTCAGGAATACGACATTTCTCTCACTCACTTACCTTGTAGAGAATGACTTCGTGTTGTTGTAGTTCCTTGGAAAAGACGAATCGATCATAATCAATATTTTATTCTTCCACACACAAATTTTACGCAGATATTCAATCACAGTTCGAGACACTGAGAGTTCACAGCAGAGTAATTAATCGAAAGCGTTTTTTATAAACTATTACGTTTCACTCACTCGATCAATGAAACGAGAACTGTACTAATGACTCTCAATCACTCGCCGACTAAAAATCACTCACAAGAAAGAAAGAAACACGCAACACAACACAACGCACGGTACACAACATGTTTCTAACCTCAACACATGTTTACGCGGTGACAGGAAGCCAGTCGACTGATTTTTTATTATGATTGTACTAGCGTTGTTCAACTTGTGATCGGTAGAGGCCTCAGTATTCAGATCGTGGCAATTCGAAAAGTATAAAACGTATAATGCCGTATGATGTTCGTTTTGAGTTTAATTAAAATAAAGTGTTTTTAAAATATTTAATATTTTATTACACTTTATTATTTAAAAGCAATCATAATATGAAAAAATTTGGATTAAAACTCTTGTAACTTTTTCTTACATTTTGATAAACGTAAGATATTCGACGTAAAAAATATTGGTCACCCTGAAAAGGGCGAATTACTTTTGATCGTCCTAAAAAGGACGGATTGTTTTTGGTCGTCCTGAAAAGAACGGATTGTGATTCTCTTTTACAAGAGATGGTCAAAATGACCCCCGTCCATTCTAATGCAGGCCCTCATCCGTCGTAACAAATTTCTTTGCACGTTTTCCATCACGTCGTCTTCGATGGTCCATATGGCTTCCCGCAATCTTCCTTCCAAATCTTCTAGGCTTTCGGGATGCGTTTTATAAATCATCTCTTTGCAATGACTCCAAAGGAAGAAGTCCAGCGGATTGAGATCCGGGGATCTCGCAGGCCAACGTATCGGGCCATATCGACCCATCCAGCGTCCAGGGAACTGCCGATTTAGAAAATTGGTCACAATTCTTCCGTTGTGTGGCCCAGCACCGTCTTATTGGACTATTATTTTGTTTCTTTCGTACAACGGCACTTCTTCTAAAAATTCTGGTAAATTGTCGCTTAACAATTCCAGATATATTGCGGCAGTTAAAATGTCTGGAAGAATAATTGGACCTAGGATTTCAGTTCCAAAAATTCCACTCCAGACATTCATTTTCCAACGAGTCTAGAAGTTCCTGACTCGTGTACCGCCGGGGTTTTCCTCGCTCCATAAGTGCATGTTGTGCGAATTAAATACCCCTTCTCGTGTAAATAGCGATTCATCGCTAAATCTCACACGAGAAGGGAATGTGGGATCTTGTTCTGTTCTTCTTATAAAATCTTCGCAGAACCTTCTTCTCAGAGGATAATCTTCTGGTTGTAAATGCTGCACGCGGGTGTAATGAAACGCGTGCAGCTTTTCTTCTTTTAAGATCCTCTGTACGGTTGAATATGCTAAATTGTGTTCTCGAGCAATGATCCGAATACTTGTTTCGGGATTTTGCTCGACAGCGCAAACAACTGTCTCCGTATTTCGCAAATTTCTTGCGCGACGATCTCTCCCTGTGTCGTGTTTGTTCGGTAGGACATTCCCTGTTTCGTACAACCTTTGCGCTGCACCAAGTATGACACGGGCCGACGGATGTCTTGGTCTATTTGGGTATAATTCGACGTATCTTCTTGCAGCAACGTTATGCTGTCCGTTGCATTCGCCGAGTGCCATCGGCATATCGTAGTATTCTTCGTATGTGTATGCTGCCATGTCGTTCTCCTAATGCTTCTTCTAATGTCGTTCTTCTAATAATCAAGGGATTATTGATTGCAGCATCGATCGCTTCATCCTATTTATACGATCTTCGCGGGGGGTCGATACCCCCTCCGCGACCCCCTGACGAATCACGGATTTCGCGACACGCGACTCGCGGGTGTCCGCGATTCGTCAGGGGGTCGCGGAGGGGGTATCGACCCCCCGCGAAGATCGTATAAATAGGATGAAGCGATCGATGCTGCAATCAATAATCCCTTGATTATTAGAAGAACGACATTAGAAGAAGCATTAGGAGAACGACATGGCAGCATACACATACGAAGAATACTACGATATGCCGATGGCACTCGGCGAATGCAACGGACAGCATAACGTTGCTGCAAGAAGATACGTCGAATTATACCCAAATAGACCAAGACATCCGTCGGCCCGTGTCATACTTGGTGCAGCGCAAAGGTTGTACGAAACAGGGAATGTCCTACCGAACAAACACGACACAGGGAGAGATCGTCGCGCAAGAAATTTGCGAAATACGGAGACAGTTGTTTGCGCTGTCGAGCAAAATCCCGAAACAAGTATTCGGATCATTGCTCGAGAACACAATTTAGCATATTCAACCGTACAGAGGATCTTAAAAGAAGAAAAGCTGCACGCGTTTCATTACACCCGCGTGCAGCATTTACAACCAGAAGATTATCCTCTGAGAAGAAGGTTCTGCGAAGATTTTATAAGAAGAACAGAACAAGATCCCACATTCCCTTCTCGTGTGAGATTTAGCGATGAATCGCTATTTACACGAGAAGGGGTATTTAATTCGCACAACATGCACTTATGGAGCGAGGAAAACCCCGGCGGTACACGAGTCAGGAACTTCTAGACTCGTTGGAAAATGAATGTCTGGAGTGGAATTTTTGGAACTGAAATCCTAGGTCCAATTATTCTTCCAGACATTTTAACTGCCGCAATATATCTGGAATTGTTAAGCGACAATTTACCAGAATTTTTAGAAGAAGTGCCGTTGTACGAAAGAAACAAAATAATAGTCCAATAAGACGGTGCTGGGCCACACAACGGAAGAATTGTGACCAATTTTCTAAATCGGCAGTTCCCTGGACGCTGGATGGGTCGATATGGCCCGATACGTTGGCCTGCGAGATCCCCGGATCTCAATCCGCTGGACTTCTTCCTTTGGAGTCATTGCAAAGAGATGATTTATAAAACGCATCCCGAAAGCCTAGAAGATTTGGAAGGAAGATTGCGGGAAGCCATATGGACCATCGAAGACGACGTGATGGAAAACGTGCAAAGAAATTTGTTACGACGGATGAGGGCCTGCATTAGAATGGACGGGGGTCATTTTGACCATCTCTTGTAAAAGAGAATCACAATCCGTTCTTTTCAGGACGACCAAAAACAATCCGTCCTTTTTAGGACGATCAAAAGTAATTCGCCCTTTTCAGGGTGACCAATATTTTTTACGTCGAATATCTTACGTTTATCAAAATGTAAGAAAAAGTTACAAGAGTTTTAATCCAAATTTTTTCATATTATGATTGCTTTTAAATAATAAAGTGTAATAAAATATTAAATATTTTAAAAACACTTTATTTTAATTAAACTCAAAACGAACATCATACGGCATTATACGTTTTATACTTTTCGAATTGCCACGATCTGAATACTGAGGCCTCTACCGATCACAAGTTGAACAACGCTAGTACAATCATAATAAAAAATCAGTCGACTGGCTTCCTGTCACCGCGTAAACATGTGTTGAGGTTAGAAACATGTTGTGTACCGTGCGTTGTGTTGTGTTGCGTGTTTCTTTCTTTCTTGTGAGTGATTTTTAGTCGGCGAGTGATTGAGAGTCATTAGTACAGTTCTCGTTTCATTGATCGAGTGAGTGAAACGTAATAGTTTATAAAAAACGCTTTCGATTAATTACTCTGCTGTGAACTCTCAGTGTCTCGAACTGTGATTGAATATCTGCGTAAAATTTGTGTGTGGAAGAATAAAATATTGATTATGATCGATTCGTCTTTTCCAAGGAACTACAACAACACGAAGTCATTCTCTACAAGGTAAGTGAGTGAGAGAAATGTCGTATTCCTGACTCAATTCTGAGACTTTCTCTTTTCCAAATTGTCCCTGAAGCTTAGTTTTTCAATTATAAAAACAAAGAGTGAGTGAGTGAGAGAGAGAATCATGAGAGAGAATTATGAGAGATCGTATGTAGCGATCAGCTGAGCGTCCCGCGTAAGCGCCGCGGTGAGTCGCGCCGCGCGCCGCCCCTGTCTGCCTCTCACGCGCGGCCTGTTATTCGACAATTATTTCTTTTTATAATTCAAAAACTAAGCTTCGGAGAAAATTTTGGCAAAGGAAAAATCGTCTCAGAATTCAACCAGAAATACGACATTTCAAGGACATGAAGTTGTTTTGAATCACCCTGTAGAGAAAATGGGTATTAACAACATAAGAGTGAGAAAGTCCGTTACGGGAGGTAGAATCCTGGAAATTGGGGGAGAAAGGGCTAAAGAGAAGGCGGAGGAATTAACATCCAAGTTAAGAGAGGTGCTTGAGGACTCGCGGATTAAGGTTAAGAGAATCCAAAGGAAAATGGAGGTTCAAATATGGAGGCTGGATGATGCAACAACAGAGGAGGAGGTAAAGAAAGAAATTGCGAAGATAGGAGGATGCCTAGAAGAAGATGTAGACTGTGGAAGGATCAAAAGGACAGCGAAGGGACTGGAATCCTTGTGGATGAGATTACCGATGGGAGCAGCGTGGAATGTAACCAGGAGAAAACAGGTTAGGATAGGATGGTCAGTTGTAGGAGTGGAAATACTACAAAAGAGGCCTATACAATGTTATAAGTGCCTAGAATATGGACACTTTCAAGCGCAGTGCACCAGTAGTATCGTTCGCAATAATAGATGTTATAGATGTGGAAACATAGGGCATGTAGTGAGAATGTGTGATAAAGAGAGTGAATGTATGTTGTTTAGTGACAAAGGTATGAATGACAAACATCGAATGGGAGATAAAAAGTGTAGGAGTGTGACAACGAAAAGTAGTGAACAGGAGAAGAGTGAAAAAGTGAGTGATGAAGCTGTGGAGAAAGATACGAGGGATAGAGTGGATGTGGAGAGAGTGAATGTGAGTGTAGCTATAGACTCCCCTATTGGAGAACAAGCAAGGGACACGATAGAGGAAGCGGAAGTGGATGATGTGGAAAAGTCGTTCGAGGAGGTAGGGAACAGTCAAGTTCAAGTGTACCATAAAGCGATGGCGGATTGCCAGACTCCGAAGCCACAGCGAGTTAGGAGGAGCCTCGATAAGGAGACAGCGAATAAGGAAAAGGAACAGGAGGGATCAAAGGCTGTGGTATCATGAAAAGAATGGGACGTCGACGTGGCAGGTTAGTTACACAAAAGTTGGCAGCATTGTCTCACACACACACACACACACACACACACACACACACACACACACACACACACACACACATTCATACATGCATTCATAAGCCTGCCCACGAGGACATTGTGAAAGAGGAGCTACCCCGGTAGGATAATAGGAAGATAATATCCGAGATACCCGAGAGGGAACGTAGAGGGTGGGGGTCCCTTGACGATAACAACCACTACTAATTTCTGAATATGATGAAAGGCTCGAAAAAGTAAAACGTGACTTCATCTATTCGGAAAGATGAGGACCGGTCCGGGGGGAATGATAGCTGCCTGGTTCTCCCCCGATCGTCAACTGGCGACGGGCAGACCACAGATTGCTTCGCGGGGTGTGTGGTGGTGAAAACGACTGCGAAGATTGTTACGAGGGGAGCGGTGAAGGAGGGGAGCTCTTCTCGAGACGATTATACGACCGGCATTACTAAGGACAAGATTGTGGATGACATTCTGGCTGATACGTATAGGTTGCGGAGTGCGGAACAGGATAAGACAGTGAAAGGAAATGAGGGTAATTCGATCGAAATATTAGATGATGATGAGATGGATTATGAGATGGAGCGCGGTAAAAAACGAATGAATAGGAGCTTCTTGGATGGGGATGGATCAGATGAGTCTACGGAAGTAATGACACGAGAAGAAAAAAAGGAGTACTTAGGGGACTCCTCAGTTAGCATAGGATCGCAGATGCTGGAATGGATTGGGGAATTGGATGAACTGAGAGGACGGGCTAAAGGCTTACAGAAAAAAATCAATGGTGATATGAAGGAATTACTTGCTAGACTAAAAATAGCGGCTATTGAACTTACCCGTAAAAGTGTAGAGACCCAAGAGCGGCTGTCAAGTGATGTCCGGGAGAAGGAGCTGGCGGCAATGCGAACGGAGGTGACGATCCTGAAAAAAGAAAACAAAGAGCTAGTTAAAACAATTGATAAATTGCATGAGACAAACAAAAAGTTGGCAGCGGAGAATAAACAGATTGGAGTTGAATTGGTGAGAGAGCGAACAGGTATGATGGATAGCAGAGAGGACATGGGCAGAGAGGATCGGATACCACCGAAGGATTTGGAAAAAAGGGTATGCCTCCGTCGACGAAAGGAGAGACGGGAGCGGTACGAAGGAAAGATATAGGTATTCGAGAGGCTGAGAAGGTTAAAAAGATAGTGAAGATAATGGATCCGCGGAAAGAAAAAGACCGGCTGCTGACAGAACAAATAGAAGAACTGATTGCGAGAAGGAGAGAACTGCGGAGAGGTAATATAACGGAGGGGGAATTGAAGGAGGAGGCCCCATTGCCACAACGGAAGAGGAGTGTGAGGACGCGTGGATGGGCAACACCGACACAGCAGACGGAGGAGGAATCGACGGATGGGGAGAGAAGTATTCACTTCCCTCCCTTGAAGGATTCAGGAGAATGGACGACGGTGGAACGTAGAAGGAGGGGAGAAAGAAGGGTGACACGAGGAAAAGAAGTGCAGGGGAGCACAGGTTGGATTCCACAGAAGGATGAGATGAGGAGTACAACGAGAAGGCGGCCTCCAAAGGCAGAGGCAGTATGGATTGCTGGAATCAAAGATGGACCGACAGGAGAAGAAATCCTGAAACGAGCGAAAAAGGAGATTTCGTTGGAAGAACTCGGGATCGATAAGCTTAGGACGCGGAAGACATTGACGGACGCGACATTAATAGACATATCAGGAGAGGGTAGCAAGGAGAAGGCTGATGCACTAGCTCAGAAGCTGAAACATGTTTTTATGGACGGGAAAGTGAACGTGCGAAGATTAGTGCATCGGGCGGAATTAAAAATAGTGGGACTGGATGATGATACTACAGAGGAGGACGTACAGAGAGCGATAGTGAAAGTAGGGAAAGGAGAAATGGAGGATGTGAAAACGGGGAAGATTCTGCGAACACGGACATAGTTGCTGTCTCGGAACCATATCGTGTGCAATATAATAACATTTTCTCGGATAATAGCGAAATAGCGGCGATTTTTTACAATGCGCGAAAAATTAACGTTAGATTCTTGTACAAAGGGGACGGCTACGTCGTTGTGGAATGGCAGCGATTGACAGTTGTTAGTGTATATATAAGCCCGAGTTTTAATATTAGACGTTACGAGGGAATTTTAGATAATTTATTTAATAGCATAATTGTACATAGTCAAAGTTATTTATTAGTACTCGGAGATTTTAACGCGAAATCGAAACTCTGAGGATCTCGATATACAGACGCGAGAGGCGCTTTAGTGGAGGAATGGGCGGCTAGTGCAAATTTACAAATTGTAAATACTGGTGGGGTGGTGACGTTCGAGCGAGCACGAGGGGAATCGGTTATCGATTTATCTTGGTGTTCGTCGGCAATTTTTCCCAAAATTAAGAACTGGAAAGTGGAGGAAGAGACGGAGACTTTATCGGATCATCGGTTAATATCGTTTACGGTGGAGCTACGAAATAAACAGTTGGAGCGTTCGCGAGTGAATAAAGCTAAACTAATGCCCCGATGGCAGTATAAGACATTGAATTTGGAAGAGTTAGAGGAGAGTGTATTGCGAGAAACGTGGGGACAAAGCGCAGAGTTTGTTTCGGCGGAGGAGGGAAGCGAAATGGTTCGTCGGATACTTACGCGGATAAACGATGGAGCGATGCGACGGGTGCGACAGGATGTCCAGCGGCGTCCTGTGTACTGGTGGTGTCCGGAGGTAGACCTGCACAGAAAAAAGTGTATTAGTGTACGGAGAAAATACCTACGGATAAAAAAGAAAAAGGAACGCGTGACGGTGGTGGTGTACGAAGAAGCGCTGCGCTGCTATCGGGAAGAGAGACGAGCCCTAAATAAGGAAATTGTGAGAGCGAAAATGCTTGCGTGGGATGAGCTCTTAGAGACATTGGAAAAGGATCCGTGGGGCCGCCCATATTTAATTGTTCTGAAGAAACTAACGAATGCGCGAAATGCTTGTGAATCATTACCTGTAAATAAAGTACAAAGAATTTTAGAAGTGTTATTCCCTCGTGATATGACTGTTAATTTATTCGAGCGTGGACGTCCTAATTTATTAAGTAGTGAGCGTCTTAATTTATGGAACCTATCGCGAGAAGAGGACATGGCGAATGAACCGCGTTTAGTTGATGAAGAGGAATTGACATTGTTAACTAGAGAAATGATTAAGAAAGGGAATCCGGCGCCCAGACTAGACGGAATACGGAACATGACATTGAATATGGTAACAAAAACATCACCGGAATGGTTATTGAATATTTTTAATGCATGTATACGCGAGGGAGTAATACCGAAAATATGGAAGCAAGCGCGCTTAGTACTTATTAAGAAAGAAGGAAAACCGGACGGGGAACCATCGTCGTACCGACCGTTATGTTTATTGAACGAGGTAACTAAACTATTTGAAAGGATCATCCTACACCGTATGGATCTTTTTATCAACGAAATAGGGCCTTGAATATCGGCAAATCAATATGGATTTGTGAAGGCACGGTCTACGATTGACGCGATTACGAAGCTAAAAGAATTAGTGAAACGTGAAACGAACGAGAGGTGTTTCTGTATTGCGTGTAGTATAGATATTCAGAACGCCTTTAACTCGATTCCATGGAATAAAATAAAGGAAATGATGCGTGCGCGAGGTTTCCCGAGTTATCTAGTGCAATTAATAGACAATTATCTGAGTGACCGAACTCTTAAGTGGCTAGATGAGAACGGTGATATTAAAACGTATGATATGGCGAGAGGTGTACCGCAAGGATCAATTCTTGGACCGAGATTGTGGATTTTGATTTACGAAGCTATCACGAATTTGGTGTTACTCGATGGCGCTTATATGCTTGGTTACGCGGATGATACGGTGGTGTTGGTGTCAGCGGAAACTTTACGCGACGCGAAATTCAAAATGAACCTAGTAGTGGACCTGGTGATACGAAAGATACGCGAGCTAGAATTAAATATATCGGCGCAAAAGTCGGAGACGGTTGTATTCCCGCCTCGACGATATAAAAAATGGACTAAAGAAGTGAGCGTAGAGCTAGCGAGAACGCGGATTAATTGCAACAACGCGGGAATTAAGTACCTGGGGATCATTATTGATCCGTTATGGTCTTTTGAGTCACATTTTGCGGCTATATTAAACAAAGCGAACATGATAACGGTGCGATTATCCGGAATAATGAGAAATTTACAAGGACCGGGTGATAGGAAAAGACGATTATACGCGAACACGGTGTATGCAATTTTGCTATACGGGGCACCGATATGGGCGGAAGAACTGGAAGGGAATAGACGTCTTAAAGTAGCAGTGCGGAAGTTACAAAGGACATTGGCGTGATCAGTGCTTATAGAACAGTGTCATACGAGGCTGTGGAGGTTTTGACGAGGCTTTTGCCGGTCGACCTAATGGCATTGAAGCTAAAACGTATTTATGAGCGGAAGAAAAGAATCGCGGAAAGTTGGAACGTGTTAATAGACAGAGCTGTGAACACGATAAAACGAGAAGAAGAAAAGGTTATGGTTGGCGCATGGAAGGAGAGACTAATGGGTAATAACTTACCGGGAGTGCGAGTACGCGAGGCAATATTACTGCAATTTGAGAAATGGTTGGAGCGGAAACATGGAAGCATTACGTTTCATTTAGCTTAAATCTTTACTGGTCATGGTTCGTTTGGCGAGTTTAGAGAAAAAATCGGTAAGAGTAGGAACGCGAAGTGTTTTCATTGTTTATCACCACGTGACTCGGCACAGCACACTGTAGAAGTGTGTGCAGCATGGTCGATGGAGCGCCAGGAGCTTTGACGGATAATAATGGGGCCCTTGACGCTAAAGAATATGATTGGCGAGATGTTAAAATCGGAAGAGAAGTGGAATGCGGTGCGAGATTTTGCATCAAAGGTGATGCGAAAGAAGGAGGAGGAGGAGAGAAGACGCGAGAGAGAGAACGGATGATAAAGCGAAACGAGGCAATACTTACGTGACAAGGAGTCTTCCTCAATGGAGCGCAGCAGATGGAGTACCTAGATTTTATCCCTTTTACATATATCCTTTTATGATCGATTCCTGCAATAAAAAGTCCTAAATTAGTTTTATTATAATACCATTTAATGTTACTTACCTATGTGCGTGTCTCCCGATGTCCCGCGAAATCCTGGGCGTAGTCCTGGGTCCTTTTGGGTTGTTCATCCTGTTCCTTTTGGTCGATTCCTGAAATAGAACATAGTTGATTAGTTTTATTCACATACCATTATATGTTACTTACCTGTGCCTGTCCCTTGATGTCCCACGATGTCCTCGTCCTGTCCTGGTGGTCCTCTGTTTGTGGTACTTTCCTGTCCGTGAAGGGGGGGCCCGGAGTGATTCTTCGTCATGCCTGGGCCTCTCCTTGAGGGGATCAGGTATGGTGCAGCGTGCGCGGTGTGGAGTTCCTTGGAGGAAAGGCTTCTCCTCTCCTCGGGGTGGGTAAACCCTTAGCCAGTCCGGTGTGCTGGCTCGGGGTCAGAAATCCTCCAAGATGGGAGGTCGTGGTACGCCGGTGGCTGACCCCGACGTATCACGGGGGGAAATAGCCCCAACGCAGGGCTGTTGAAGGGTGGCGATGAGTGCCCCTTCAGCGATATGCGGACTGAAGGGAGGGGGGCCCCGAGAGGCGTGTTGCAAGCACGATCTCGGCCTCCGAACTTCAGTGAGGTCAGTGGCTGTGGTTTTACCGTGGGTATGCTTTGGATGGCGAGGAATCGCGTCCCAGGTGCGAGTCCCCGGACACCCCCGAAAGGTCACCGGACCCGGAGGAATGGCATAAAGCTTTCCACAGTCTAATAATTAGAAAAAAGGTTTTTGAAGGGAGGGGTTTGCAAGGGGCATTTGTCTATTTTCCTAAAAAGCGTGCAGGAAAATGCTATTTGCTAGCATTTGAACACAAATAAAATGACACCAGCATTTGACCAAGCAGATAGCATTTGTCTAGTCAGAAGCTATTTTCCTGCAAGATTTTATTAGCCTACAACATATGTACAAGATATCCAGACAGACTTCTGCTTCCAGTACAATTAGAAAATGATATACGGCGTATAGAAAGATTGTAAGAGGAGAGGAAAAAGGAAATAGTGGAGGTGAGAGAAAGAAGATTGAGAGAAAGAGAGAGAATGGAAGAGTGGAGGAGTGCGTGTAAGAGTGAGAGGCATAGAGCGGGGCAGGGAAGAAGGGAATAAAGGAAAGACTATGGTCTTACATACAGGTTTGTAATGACCTGTCCTTCGGGTTAGCCGCGTTGCGCGGAGTAGCTCGTCGGATGTGGATTCGTGATAGACAGGTCAGGTGAAGTAATCAAGCCAGGCCGTGGAATGTAATAATTAATAATGGTTTATTAATACTTGTCTAGTCTATGTACAATGGTGCGTGTTTGTTGCCCGCGGGTGCGTGCGGACGCTTCGTTTCCCGGTATCTCGCGGGTGCCTCTTTGCGTCCGAGAGGCCTACGGGCGTGACGCGTTATTGCATCGCGTATGTTTTCGCGGCGAGATTAGTCTCTGGCCTACGTCGCGGGTCTGGATGGCAGGGATCGGTGCGTGCAGGTACCGGGCGAGTTTTCGGGCGTACCGCTGACTCGGTCGGATTGCGTTGCCAAGAACGCTTGGCGGAGGTAAAGTACGCTTTACACCGTAGTGCGCATCCGATGCGAGATGACGGCGGCCTGTGATCGTCAGCGATGGTCCTGCGGTGCACGGAAGCGACGGATGTTCGGTCGGTCCGGCTGAGAACGCTTGACCCCGGTCGGTGGTAACCTTAGGTGTTCGGATAGAGTCTAGCGAAGGGTTAGCCAAGAACACTTGGCGGAGACAGAGAACACTCTACCCCGGTTGTTGCCTCGCTATCTCGGTAATGCGGAGTCTTCGGATTGGTATCGGATTCAGGATTCGGAAAGCTCGAGAGCAGTCGGAAAAGTGCTCCCGGCTCCTGGATCGCAGCCCTTATATACCGAAGCAAGTGGGATCCGGGGGTAGCGGCATCGGGGCGGCGGTCGGAAAAATATAGGAGAAAAATACCCCCGACGCTACGCCACCTTCCGAGTCTTACCACGGCGGTTATGCTTATTTGGCTGTTTGTGTACGCATGTTTATATGGCGCGCAGCGCCTGGTCTTCGCCCGTCTGATGTTCGGGTGGGCGGCATCGGCGGGTGTTCAGCCGGACTAAACGATGCAGGGGGGTGCATCGTTACAGGTTTAGCAACGACGGTAGTGGGAGTAAGTTCTCTTAATGCGGACATTTTTATTTCGATTTTCGACCGCAAGGTGTAAAGGGATATCATGTGCGACAAAGACAGAAGTAGCAGTCCTCTGTTATTTCACTACAAATTTCTCAACAGCAGTGACGCACAGTGACAAGAACGAAAAACTTCTTTAAAGGTGCCTCTTCCCATCACTGCAATTCGACATCGTTGCTAGACCCATATGTAAGACCGTGGGAAAAACAAGTCAGGACAGAGTGAAACTTAGACCATATTACTGGACCACGCATTCATGATGGGGAGTATTGTCAAGTTAAGGGAAAAGGATAACAAATGAGTGATGTATATATATTGAATACCTCGTTCATACTAATTCCTAATTTTAGGTTGACTTAAGTTATGCTCTAAAGTGCAAATGGATAGGCTTCAGGTTATTGTTTAGACAAGTGTTGTATCAAATTTCAACAGGAATATTCTATGATGTATGTAACATGCAGCTATGTCGAAGTTATTTCGCACAGAATACAGCTATCATGGATATAACAACATTCACTCCAACGATGATATAGATTTTTCTACCGCATGCATGGCGAGAGACTGTCTATCACCACGGTCTTACATACAGGTCTAGCAACATTGTTGAATTTCAGTGGTAGGGGACAGTACTTTTAGCAGACTTTTTCATTCATCTTATTGTCATTATGTGTCCATGTTGTTAAGGGATGTAACCTCAACCGTCCACGTGCGCTTAAAATTGGTGGTGGTATTTTCTTTTTGGCAATAAATTTTGTTTTTCGACATGACTAAGTCGTGCGCGGTACCAAAGTGCAAAACGGGGTGAAAATTTATGACATTTATAAAATAAAAGTGCTCCGTTTTTAAAGTGCCAAGAAATGTTGAACAATTTTAAAAATAGCAAGCATCAATTTCTGACATTGAATTGAAGCAACCGAAGTACGTTTGCGAGAAACACTTTGAAGAAAAATACATCCTTAGAAAATGGATAAAACGACTGGTCGGATTATTGCTTAAGTAAGTTTACTCTTATTATGCATATCTTCGGGAAGAGCAGTATTATACAGAGTGTCTCGCGTAAGTTGTCCAATCGCTCGGCTGCAGGTAGATCTAAAAGATGAGCTAAAAAGTCTTATACCATTTTGCAATTAACCACGTAAAATTTTTAGTTATTAATAAAAGAAGATTAGCGAATCAGTACAAATAAGAGCGCGGTTCGTGCAGCGAGCTGTCGGTAGGAGGGCCGCGCGCTCGTGGTTGGTTACGGTGCAGTGAGGCAGCGGTGCCAAAAAGCGTGCTTTGGCATGCGGTTGACGGTGGGGATGGAGTGGGAATGGTCTCGCGAATCGTCGCACACTTTCTGACAACTGAATGGAGAGGGTGTGACGTGCCTCAGTGATGCCATAATTACCAATAAGGTAATTATGCATTATAGGGGAGTCAGCTCCGATGACCTTGACCTTGACATATGTTGTCAACAGTACCCTCCTGAGTGACCTTCAAAAGGTTTTAGCCGGCGCTCGTTGTTCATTAAAAAGTTATTAACAAAAATTAAACTTAACATTAACTCGATTAAAGCAGAAAATAATTTGTATACACCTGTTTTGTGCTTTTGGTTAAAATAAAGAATACTTTGTATTTATAAATAAACTATTTTATATATTAACAATTCACTGCTTTAGATAAATTTTGTTCGTTCATATTCAAAATAACTACTATATTTTCGAAACTTATGTCTCCTTATGTGCATAATTACCGGTTATATTTTCTGAAATTGGAGCCCCGGACACATACCCTCGGTTTTCAGCCCACTTCGCGGGAGGGCGGGGAGGGAGGGGCTTCGCCCCTCCCCCCGCCGGGATCCGTGCCGTGTACCAAGTGATCAAAATCTGTGTGAAATTTGTTACACTGGCTCCGGCGGGAGGGCGAAGCCCTTGTCCCCCGCCCTCCCGCGAAGCGGGCTGAAAACGATGCCGATACCATCCCACACCGCTCCCTATGTCATTCGTTCCTAGTCCCCCTGCAGGGTAATTATGCATTATAGGGAAGTCAACTCCGATGACCTCGACCTTGACATATGTTGTTAACAGTACCCTCGCTGTTTAATAAATTATATGTTTGTATAAATTAAATCATTTGTTTAATGAATAAAGCCTCGGACACATACGCTCATTAATGTTAGGCGACAGTTGAGTGCTCGTTTTCATCCCGCTTCGCGGGAGCGATATCCACATAAAATAAATAACAAACTTTGGAGTGACCAAAAGTACTGCGTGGAAGTTACAATATAGAATCTTGCTTTGCGTAGAACCTCGCTTGCTGAAAACACATACAAAACTATTAAACTTCTTTTGTTAATAACTTTTTAATAAACAACGAGCGCCGGTTAAAACCTTTTGAAGGTCACTCAGGAGGGTCACCTGTATAATATATGTCAAGGTCGAGGTCATCGGAGCTGACTCCTCTATAATGCATAATTATCAATAATATTATTATCTATCTATCAATATCGTCGCGCGCGCATTACGTCTCGTACGCGTGTCGCCGAGAAATAATTTCCGCGCATTTCTTTCTCTCCCTCTTTTGATAATTCTCTGAGGTTACGGTCCACTTTAAGCTACAAATACTTCTTCTCCTTCTTTCTTTATTAAAAGGAAGGAGAATTTCCTAAGAAGGAAAAGTTTGGTGCTATTTTTTCCACACCACCTGGCGGTAGATAGCATAGCGCGTTTTTTAAAAGTGGTTTCCTCAATAGGTCTAATTCACTCTAATTAACTAATGTAATAATTATTCGAAGTGCCGTCCTCCCTCTCGTACGCAGATTTCGGTTCTTCGAGTAATATTGCGCGTCGCACGGTGCGCCATGTCTGGCGTAATAGTATCGAAGGCAACAATAGCTTCACGGACTTCTTGTTCTGTACCATCACGCCGATACTCTATTACATTTTTTATGTACCTCCATACAAAATTTAGTACATTTAAGTATCAAGCGACCGTGCCGGCCAGATGATTGTGCTACCTCGACCCATTCACCTTTCCGGAAAAAGCGCATCTAAAATATTCCGCACTTGCCTACTGAAATGTGCAGGATGTGCTCCATTGTGTTAATAAATCAACTTCTCTCGTACGTCGAGAGGGACATCTTCGAGGAACAATAGAAGTTGATTTTCAATAAAAGCTGCGTATAATGGCCCGTTTAACTGCGGCGGAAGGAAATACGGATCAATCTGAAAATTATCATGTGGAACGTTAGCAGACAGGTGCAGAAGAAAAATTGAAATAAAAGATAAATTGACCACTCGATTTTCAATTACGCCGGCCCAAACATGTATGGTCGAACGATGTTGGAATGCGCCTTATCGAACGGCATGCGGATTTTCTTCTTACCATTGCAAGAAGTTACGTGAATTAAACATGCTGTTCGGTGTGAAGGTGGCTTTGTCCGTCCACAGGATTCGGTCGGGGAAAGAAATATTCCATAACCTTAATCCTCAACCGATTTGGCCAAATTTCATTTCTTAAAGCTAAAAGCCAACGGTTTAGAGCCGAGCGTAGTTGAGGCAACGTGATTAATCAATAAAAAGTGAAGTTAGCGCATGTATGCAGATGTCAAAATAGTGGTTTGTTGACGCTTATATGATATAGAGATACTAGAATACAGAGTCTGGACATCTCGTGGACATCTTTCCATTGATTAACGTTCTCAGGCCTCTTACAATGGCGGAGCCAATCAAAGTGTCTTTTTTCGTTGCTTCACGTCCACACTGCTTCACGTATCCACTGTAAATGTACGCTATTTTGAGGGATTTTGGGTGAGATGTCTAGACTCTATATTCTAGTGTTTCTAATATGATGGATTCGGAAATCGATTTCATTGTGAAATCACAGGAAAATATGAACGATGAACTTCTAATTTCTGTTGTGAGAGAGAATTCAGTGCTATACGAAAAAACATTAAAAGATTACAAGAATAAGAAATTAAAGCTTCATATGGGAATGTATTGGGGAAACACTTGGCTGTAAAGGTAAAGGTAAAGTATTACTTTTTTGAAATTGGCAAAGTAATATAATATATTAATAGCAAATACTTTAATTTCGGTGACATTAGGTGAGCAAGCAGAAAGGTGTTGGAATACCCTTCGCAATATATTCACCAAGAAGTTACGAGAAATGAAGACAAATCAACCGAGTAGTTCAGGATAGAAAATGACAAAAACGTGAGTCTACTTCAAATTAATGTCTTTTCTGATACCACATATTGCACATAGAATGTAATTATATATTAAGTGTACAAATAAGTTTTAAAGCGTTTTTAAGACAATGCAAAACGTATTTGAGAGAAAAGAACAATACATTTATTCATCAAAATATGCGCCGTCATTATCTATCACCTTCTGCCATCGGTCAGGCAGCTGACGGATTCCAGCAGTAAAGAAGTATTTGTCGTGCGACACGATGAAGTAGTCAACCCATTTTTGCACTTCGTCAAATGTCCGGAAGTGAACTGAAGACAAAGCATTTTGCATGGATCGGAACAAGTGATAGACTGAAGGGGCTATGTCGGGACTATACGCTGGGTGCTCCAAAACTTCTCAGCCAAGCGTCAATAACGTTTCCTTGACCGATTTTGCAACATGCGCTCTGGCGTTATTATGGAGCAATTTCACGGGGCACAGTCCTTTGCCAATAAATGGACGTTTTCGACTGATTTCCTCGTTCAATTGCAGCAATTGTTGCTTGTAGCGATCAGCAGTAACAGTTTCACCCGGTTGCAAGAGATCATAATACAGCACATCCTTGATATCCCACCAGATGCATAACAAAACTTTCTTCGAGTGAATATTGCGCTTCGGTGTTGATGTCGTTGCTTGACCGGGATCTACCCAGTGTTTTTTGCGTTTGGGATTGTCGAACCATATCCACTTCTCATCGCCCGTCACAATTTTCCACAGAAAAGACTTCCTACGTTGTTTGTTTAACAGATTCAAACACTTTATGACACGCTCATCTTTGTTCCTCTGACTCAGTTCATGTGGCACCCATTTTCCTTCTTTGTGAATCTTTCCCATTGCGTGTAGACGATTAGAAATAGTTTGTTGAGTTACTCCCACTTGTTCAGCAAGTTCTTTTTGCGTGTGCGCGGAGTCTTTATCCAGTAATGCTTGCAATTGCTCATGTTCAACCTTCTGCGGGGCACCGCTACGTTGTCGATCGCTAACCTCAAAATCACGAGCTTTAAACCGCCTGAACCAAAATTCACACGTGCTTTTCGATACAGTATTCTCCCCAAGAATAGAACATATTGATGCACATGCTTTTGCAGCACTTTTCCCTTGGTGAAATTCGTAACGAATGCAGTGACAACTAAATGCTTTGTTGCTTATCATCTTTCACCTACCAACGTAATTTGAATTTGTGCGGGTGTTCAATTTGAACTGCCGCAAAAAATTAAGATCAAATTGAAGTGTGCGCGATGCGCGGGATCCCTCCGACCTACCGTCACTGAACGCGGGAATATTCTACATAAGGATAGGATAACTGCAACCCTTCGTAGCGCCGAAACTACGCCACCCTCGACATTTTGCAAGAGGAACATTCGTCTCAGAATTACCTCAGAAATCTACCATTAACCGGTGGTACGGTAGGTCTGGGACACCCTGTATAAGTACTATAAGACTGTTGTATCTTTAGACTGATTAATTGTTATGAGAATTATGAAAATATTATCTAACTTTTCGTTAAATTCATTTTATAAGAATATTATAAAATAACATTTTTTTGTTTAGGCGAGGGAGGAGAGGAAATGCAATACGCACACACATGGGACCAGTTTCCAAGGTAGTGTGGGACTCTCCCGTAGGATCTGACAATCGGTACCAGTCGGGTGTACCCACTAAACTCTCCCCCCCTTTAACACACACCGACTCACGCAACACTCACACTTGGAAGGGTCCCCCGCGGCTCCGTACATAAGATTACGCTAAGGGGACCCCATGCTGGCGAGCCGGGCTAGAAGGGCCTCACCAAAAAACGGCTACCAGCATCGCCGGATTCCAATCACACTCTCACCCCCCACACACACTTACACACCCCAACACCCCCTATTGGAATCCGGTGATATATACTAATATATATACAATTCTATTTACAATTAATTAATTAATTACATCCCATTGCCCACCAATAGAGGTGGGCAATGAATAAAAAAGAGTAAAAATCCCTGACAACCATCATCAGCAAAGTATACGTTAACAAAACGAAATAAATAAATAAATACCACAGGACAGGCAACACACACCGGGCAGAATGCAAGTATGCAACAGCATACCCGCACCTGCCCTCCCATACTTCGCTGATGCCCCCTAATAAATAATCCCCAATAAATAACATCTACAACAAAGACAGGGGTCCCATTGGGCGGCCGTGTAAAGGGCGACCGCTCAACTGCAACTTCAGACGACACAGACACTAGACCTCGATAACCCTAGAACCATACATAATTAAAACATGTAGACAGTCCTTTCTTCCGATCAAACTGGCAAACTTTATTGATGTCCGGTACACAACGTTTCGGCCAAAATTTCGGCCCTTTTCAAGTGTATAAAATATATAAAATCTTAAGTCATTTTCTGTTGACAATTATCAACGCACAAGGGATTAAAAATATAAAAAGAATAATAATAAAATAAGTATATATACGACTTACTGACTAAAAATGACTTTAGAGACAACACACACTGGATCAGACACTCGTGACAAACAATACATCCTCACATCTCGGAGGCTAGCAAACAAGTGACGAACAGGAGGCAATGCTACGTGTTATTGAGAAGTGTGTCATAAACAACATGTAAATCGTCAGCATCTCTTTGCAAATTTATGGAGTTGCTATGACATTTTATGTAAAACATTTCAGCAATCTCTCTTTTTCTTAAATGGCTTTCATAGTGGAAAATATTAACATTTTGCCAATCGAAATCATGGTTATTCAAAAGTCTGTGTTTACTGACGACAGAGTGATTGTCCACAGAAAATGATTTAAGATTTTATATATTTTATACACTTGAAAAGGGCCGAAATTTTGGCCGAAACGTTGTGTACCGGACATCAATAAAGTTTGCCAGTTTGGTCGGAAGAAAGGACTGTCTATTTGTACTGATTTTTCCTGGCGTTATAAACTTAGTATATCATAATTAAAACATATATGCACATAAATATATGTGTATGTACAATTAATGTATTTATAAATTAGGGTTCGGCTGCCGATGTGGCGTCCTCCGACGGAGCAGAAGCCGTCTTCGTTCTACCTACCATCTGTTGATGTTAGTGATGGATTCAAGACAAGACAAGACAAGAATCGGATATTCTTGTCTTATCTTGGTCTTTTAAAATCAAGAATTACTACGTCTTGATCTTGATATTGAATTTCTTATCTTGCTTCTTAATTCTTGCAAGAATCTTGCAAGATTCTTGATATTTTTATAATATCTATAAATATTAATTTACAACCGATTGTATTAACATTTTTTAAATAATTGTACAAAAAGTATCGAAAAAAATAATTTTTACAAAAGAAATATTGACGCACACAAAAAAGAAATTAAAAAATTTAATGAAATGTTATTGTTATTAAAATATAAAATATTGTATTACTGGTAAAAGTAGATATGAATATCAAATATTATAAATAGATTTAAAAAAATACACATTTATTGGCCACACTATAAAATAATTGATTAAATTAAAAATTTGGACTGTATAAACTGTACATTTGTTAAAGAAATTAATGCTCAACTTCATAATTTTAATATTAATACTCATATAATTTGTTACTTTTTAAGCAAGTCTATAATTTTAGAAATATAATCTAACCCTGCGTGAGGCCTTTCGTTATAAACTTGTAGTTTATGCCTATCACGCTTTTCTTATGATAAAACACGTGAATACAGTGTCACTGGCCGTATCGAACCCGTATGGGGATCGGATGCCAAACAAAAAAGAAGAAGAAGAAGAACACGTGAATACATGATGATCGACAATATTTTAAAAACAATTGAAGCGGTGATACCACTTCTGACTGAACCTGAACCAGCGCGAACGCGTGTGCTGCACAGCGCTGTACGCTCTGCGGTATTCACTATCAGTTTCTGGTATCTTATTGCTAAAGTCGAAATATCAAACAATAATCATAGCTGGAAAAAGTAATCTGCCCCAAAAAAGGAATGCTGTTGATGACACAAGTGAAATATGTGAAAATGAGTTTAGTGACTTATGTGAAAATCGTTCCGCTAAGAAGAATAAAATGGATAATAGTAAGTATAATTATAATTAACATGCCATTTTTTGTATAGGGCAAATATATAAATATTTAGCAAATTAGGTCGGTATGAAAAATACAAAAATATTATTATTTCCTCAATAAATGATCAACATAATCGATAAGAATGAAAACTGTAGCATTCAATAATTCATTCAACTGATATCAAACAAATTGATACATAGGAGAGATCGGGGAGAAGTCATCATTGTTTTTTCGGTTCTGGTTTTTAACAACAAAATAAATATAAACAAAATAAATAATTTTCGTGAAATATGGTATACCGTTGTAAAAAGTGAACAAAAACTACCAAATT
Organism: Ooceraea biroi; assembly: GCF_003672135.1. Taxonomy (NCBI): domain Eukaryota; kingdom Metazoa; phylum Arthropoda; class Insecta; order Hymenoptera; family Formicidae; genus Ooceraea; species Ooceraea biroi. Next base: position 3,880,245 of record NC_039518.1, on the reverse strand, counting down.
TATATGATCATTTTTCGTTTATTCTAAATATTCATATGTAATTTATTTAGTTGGTGAATCATCTAATCACGAAGATTCCGAAATTGAAGAATCATCAGACAATTACTTGTCCCCTGCATCGAGTGAAACTATAAACGAACCAACTATAAAAAGGAATCAAAATAAATTTGCTATTTATTTTGAGATCACAAAATCTAATGAAAAGCAAGCTTCAAAAAATGATAAAATTGCTAGATGTAAATTGTGCAAGAAAAAGATGAATAAAAACGTACAAATAAAAATGAAGAATGCCAATACATCTGAAATTCAAAGACATTTATCATCGCATCATAAGAAAGAATATTTGGAAATTAGTTAGAATAAGATACAAAACTCTTCATCTACTTCAAGTATAACAAAATATCTCTCATCTGAAGTATCTCAAGTGAGTAATATTCTTTCAATATTTATATTTGTGTGTGTGTGTGTGTGTGTGTGTGCGTGCGTGCGTGCGTGCGTGCGTGCGTGCGTGCGTGCGTGCGTGCGTGCGTGCGTGCGTGCGTGCGTGCGTGCGTGCGTGCGTGCGTGCGTGCGTGCGTGCGTGCGTGCGCTCTAATAAAACATTAAAAATTCAAATTAAGGAGAAGCTGGAGTCGTCTGTATTATCGATGGAATAAATGAGTTGTTTTAATAGATCTTTTTATTAGTTGTGCGGAATAAAAAATTCTTTTGCACGATGAAAGAAATCCTTTTGCACGATATCAAGGACCTAATCTTGTACTCGTTTTATTCTTCGACACGATTTGGATATGCACAAAATTGTAAATTGCAGTAATCTTTTATACTACACTTCGAAACTACTTCTAAAACCCTCCTCATATTCTAATTTTCAACCCGCAGTACTTCAATTTTGCACGTACAAAGTCCAACACTTTATATTAAGTAAATTATCGTATGATAAGGACTGTAATTATCAAATTTTTTCCGTTGTTCACATAAAGTCCAGTACGGCGCGGCGGGTTGTATTACTGTATGTACTTTAATTGTGGAAAAGGATTTCTTCTTCTGTACAATAAAAAAAATTAGTGTCATTTCCTCTCATAGACGACTCCAGCTTCCTCTTAATATCGAATAAACACTACTTTACATAATAAATAAACGTTCAAAAAGATCATAACCTCTGTGAAAATGAAAATGTTTTTTATTTTAATATGTACAATGTTCATTTCATGCATTATTACTAAATGTATATTTTTTCATATAGTTCAAGCATTTAATTTGGACAAAATTTTATATTTATTTTCAAAATCACTTTAATAACATACAGAAAACATTATATAAACTATATAAAATCTACTACTATCTAAAGTCTCATAATCGTTTAAAAAAGTTTATTATGCGGATAAAATATTGTTTTGCATTGCATACATGGTTCATGTATTAGTTTATTTGCGATTGTTATTCATTTTCAGCCATCAACATGTATGGGCTATTCTCAAGAAAAATTCAACTCTCTACTTGTGGAACTAGTAGCAAGGAAGTATTTACCGTTTAGTTTTTTCGACGATGACTTTACTAAATCTGTATTTAAGTATATGAATCCACATTTACAAGTACCTCAAAGGAAAGCAATGCGTTCCTTAGTTTTGAATACATTATTTTCCATGCAGAAGTCAGTTTTCAAAATTTTAAAGAACAATAAATTTCAGTTTAGTTTTACTATCGATGGGTGGACATCAGTAGCAAATAAGTCATTTTATGGAATAACCATTCATTTCATTGATGAAGAGTGGCATCTTCAATCACTTGTGCTCGATTTTGTTCCCTCTCATGGTAAACATACGGGGAAAGATATTGCAAATATATTCAAAACTACAATTATGCAAGACAATTTATGTTTAGATACAAAAATTGTTGGAATTACTGTAGACAATGCCTCAGCTAATACTACATTTATTTGGGAATTGGCTGCGTTATTACCAAACGTAGATGCTATTGATGAACACTTCAGATGCTTTGCTCATATAATAAACCTTGCAGTTCAGGATATTATGTCAATGTTAAAAATAAGCAATGAAAAAGTTACAGATGATGAACCTGAAGAAAATGAAAATGACGAATTTGAAGATACCTCTACATCGGTCAATAAATTGCGTAGTCTTCTTTCAAAAATAAAAAACTCTGAAAAGTTAAGTTTAAAGTTACGTGGATTTTGCGAAATCGTTAATTTAAAATATAGCACTCCTGTCATGGATGTTAGAACTCGATGGAATTCAAAGGCTGATATGCTTGCATATTATTTACGTCTAAAACCAGCCCTTGAAATGTTTTGTGATAACATCGAAAATTTAAACCACCTAAAATTATTAGAGGAGGAATGGTTGCTAATTAAAAAAGTCCATGTTTTTCTTCACGACTTTCAAGAGTTCAGCACTATTTTGGGTGGAGAAAAATACGTGACTTTGCCGAAAGTTGTAATTGGTTTTAATCTATTAATCGATAAAATGGAAAAAACAATTTTAAATCTAGATTTGAAATCCGATCGATTAAAATTGGATGAATCGTTGCTGTTGGCATTACAAGCAGGGAGAGATAAGATGCTAAAGCATTATATTAAAACTAACTGGATTTATTGTGTAGTTCTTATTCTTGATCCTAGGCACAAAATTGAAACTTTTGAAAAAACTGCATGGGGAAACGAATTACTTGAAGGATCGAGAAAAAAATTTGAAACTATTTTTAAAGAAAAGTATTACATACCTAAAAACCGATTTCAAGGACACAATATAAATAAGGAACAAACATATCGTAGTGACACAGAAGAACAATTAACTAATGATGCGATCGATTTCAATATTCTCTTCGAAAAGCGTCCTGAATAACAATTAAATTCGGAAAATAATTGGAAATATGAAATAGATTCTTATTGCAACGAATTGATTGTAGACATGACATACTTGAATGGTGGAAAGAAAATAATGATCGATATCCTTGCCTATTTCGAATGGCTTGTGACTTTTTATCTATTCCTGCTACGTCAGTTCCAGCAGAAAGATTATTTTCGAAAGCGGCACTTTTTATTCGTAAGCACAGAAACAAACTAAATGATGATTCTGCTAGAAGTCTGCTATGCCTTCAATCTTGGTTAACGTGCACTTTAAATGAAAAAATTCGTTCTAATATGTAATAATATATATAATATATACGATATATACGATATATAGAATATATAATATATATATGTATACAAATTATATGATATATATTATACTACAAATATAACCATTTTTATCAAATGAAGATCCCATATTCAAAATTAAAAAGAGACCTCTGTCCTCAGTGAAATTAAAACGTTTTAGTTCCAGGTTAATTATATGTTCAAAATTAAAAATAAATCAGATTAGATTTAATTTTAGTTATCAAGAATCAAGAATCTTGTTTGATTTTTCTTGATTTTAAAGTATAAATCTTGTCTTGTCTCGATTTTATCAAGAGCAAAAAATTGATATTCTTATCTTGAAAATTCAAGACAAGACAAGACAAGATCTTGAAATTCTTGTCTTGTCGTCTATCACTAGTTGATGTACCCACTGGGCTCTGGCTCGGGACTCAGAGACCGAAGCCCGGATCCCGAGGCCCTTGCCACCCATTCGCGCAATTGGCCGCGCCAAATCTGTGCGCTGCTCCTTTACCCTGTTCCACACAAAGGACACAATGGAGCGAAGCCTCATAATTTTTTGAGGAGTGGCCTTCCCCCCCACACCTGAAACAGTTGCGATCCCTGTCCACGGTTGCGGTACATTTACTGCGCACATGCCCGAAATGCCAACATTTAAAACACTGGGTGGGCCTGGACCGCAGAAGCTCCACCCGTACCATAGTCCAACCTAATCTCAGATAGCCAGCGGCTGCAACCGAGTTAGCCGCTGCTAACGGACATTGTACCCATGCAGTGTGGCCAGAAGTGCCACGCTGGCAGCACACGGAGTATGTGGTGGGGATGGAGTGGGGATGGTTTCGCGATGGATAAAGAAGAGAGGTTAAAAGGAGCGGAAGGAAGCAGGACGGAAGTGAGGAGAAAGGAAGAAAGGAGGAGCGGTGAGGCGAAGAAGATGAGTCAGAAAAGAGAGGAGGAAGAAAAGTAGAAGGGAGGGATGAAGAAGAGAAAGAAGAAAGAAGAAGAAGAGAAGAGGAGATGTGGAGGAGAAGAGAAAGACAAGACAAGTGGAGGAGGGAGATGGAGAAGAAAAGTGAAGAGGGAGATGAAGAAGAAAAGTAAAGAGATGGAAAAGATGGAAGAGGAGGGGAAAATAGGAGAAGGGGGAAAGGAGAGTGGAGTGGAATGTTGGGAAGAGAAAGAAGAGGGGGAGAAGGTGATAGAGGAAGAAGAAGCAGTGGGTGGTGGGGAGGAGGAGTGGTGGAAGGAGGTAGAAAAAAGTGAGGAGGAGAGAAGAGAGAGAGAGAAGATAGGAAAGAGGTTAGAGGAGAGAGAGAAGAAAAGGAGAGAGGATAGGGAGCGGGGGGAAAGGGAGAGGAGGAAAAAAGAGGAAAGAGAGAGAAGGGAGACGAGGGAAAACAAAGTATTATGGAGGGGAATAGAGGGAGAGTACAGGAGAGAAAGGAAGATGGTAGTGGAGGAAATGATAGAGGAGTTGTTAGGGAGAGAGGCAGAAATAGGGGAGGTAGAAGAGAGGAGGGGGGAAGGAGGAAAGTGAACATTGATAGTGGAGATGAAGAAGAGGGGGGATAAGAAAGATCTGATGAAGAAAGAAGGGGAGTAGGAATAAATGAAGATTTAACGATGGAGGAGAGAAAGATAAGATGGAGGTTGATGGAGAGAGCGAAGATAGAGAGAGCTAGGGGGAAAGAAGTAAAGGTGGAGAACAGGAGGATAATGATAGAGGGGGAGGAATGGGTATGGGATATGGAGGAGCAGGATGTGGTAAAGAAGAGGTTGGGAAGGGGAGAGAAGAAGGGGTAAGGGAGAGGAAGGAGAAGAGAAAGAAGGGAGCGGGGAAGGAATGAAGGGAGAGAATATAGAAAAGATATAATGAGTTCGTGTTACAGGAAAAGGAGGAGAGAAAGGGGAAGGAAAGGAGAAGAAAGGGAAGCAAAGAGGAGGACGAAAAGGAGGAGAGTAGATGGAAGCAAGGAAGAAAAGAAGGAGGAAAGAAGACAGAGGAGGAATATGAGGAAAGGAAGTAGATGGAAGCAAGGAAGGAACGAAGGAGGAAAGAAGACAAAGGAAAGGCATGAGGAAAGGAAGAAGGGGAAGGACAAGGGGGAGGGAGATAGGTTAGAGATATTGTGAGGTCATAAAAAGGCCAGGGATAGTAGAGTAATGTTTTGTGAATAAAAAGAGGAAGGGTGAAAGAGTAGATGTGAATAGTAAAAATATATGTAAGCGGAGCAGGGTCCGTGATGTACCCTGGAAGACATGCAATCCTGAGGGAAGCATTAATAAGTACATACATACAACACATGTTTCCAAACATGCTGATTTTGCGTGTCATCGGAATAATTTAAAAAAACATACATTATGTTGTGATGATGATGACATTAAGGCACGAAATAAAAGAGTATTTAAAAATGAATGGCTAGATATGAGTACTTTTAGATTATGATTACGTGAAGTTCCAGATGACAGAATTATATGTTCTTGTACACTTTGTGATAAACATTTCACTGCTCGTTTATCGACTATTTATCGGCACGCAGAATCTGAAAGTCATTTAGATATGTGTAAGAAAAAATTAATTAAAGCAAGTGAATTGAAAGGCAATGGTAATACGCAAGACGATGAATTTCTATTATCATTTGATGGGCGTAACAAATCAGCGGAAATAAGATTAGCTACTTTAATTGCAGAGAAAAATATACCCTATCGTACTGCAAAAGATATTCTGAACTTGTTTCAACAAATAGGACAAGAGCCTAATGTGTTACAAAGCATGAAAATGGATCGCACTAAATGTAATAATATAATTTCCAACGTTGTATGTCCGGTTGAGACGGAACAAGTCGTTAACAAACTTCAAAGAACAAAATTCTCGGTTTTTATTGATGAAACATCTGACATTTGCAATAAAAAATGGATGACATTTTTCGTTCGATATATCGATCCTGAGACACTAAATATATATACGTGCTCAATTAGTAAAATTAATGAATATTGACGCGAAAGATTGCAGTGCTACAAAATTATTTAATGCATTTCGGAATGATCTATGGACGTTACAAATTCCGTTTACAAATATTATTGCGTTATCATGTGATAACGCATCTGTAATGACTGAAAAGCATTTATCTTTCCAAAGTAAGTTAAAAGAAATGTGCAAACATTTGCAAACATTTCCATGCCCATGTCATTCCGCCGCATTAGCTGCACATGCTGCATGTACTAAGATACCATCATATTGCGAAGAATTTATGAAACGAATATCTTCTTATATTAATAAGAGCCCAAAACGCACTGCAATCTTTCATGAATTTTCTAATTATTTTGTTGACGAGTCTCGTAAAATTTTAAAATTAGCTGATACGCGATGGCTATCTCGTTATACATGCATTAAAAGACTTCTCCAATTATGGGATGCAATAAAATCTTATTTAGAGAAAATGGTTATTAAAGACAAAACGAAATCCGGAGAAAATCTTTTATTCATGATGTATGATATAAAAATGAAAGCTTATTTTCTTTTTCAAAAATACATTTTAAAATTCTTTAACGCGTTTAATGTATTCTTCCAAGCTACAGAAACGAGAATCCATATGTTACATATGAAATCGGCTAACTTTCTCATGCAAATATGTCAAAATTTTATTAAACAAGAGTATTTAAAAGATATTACGACAAATATTAATTTTGCACAAAAAGAAATCCACAAAGATATAAATGATATTGTTGTTGGAGAAGAATGTGAAGAATACCTTAATAATGTAGTAACAGAAGTAGATACAGTTACAAGCATCCGACAAAACTGTTTACAATTTTACGAAACTGCTGCGCAGGAAATACGTAAAAGATTGCCAATTACAAATATTTTCTTGAAAAGGTTAGAAGTTTTTGCACCATCTACAGCTTTATTTGACAATAATAGAGAAACATCATTCCACCATATTATTTATGTTGCGAAAAGTCTTGGTGACTTCGATGAAGAATGCTTAAAAAAAGAGTGGCTTACATTATCAACAGATTTTACTGCAAACGAGAAAGAGTCTATCAAAATTAAATTTTGATAACATGTGGAAAAAAATCTTGTAGCGCCAATAGTCTAATAATAGTTATAAGTACCCTAATTTGAGAAATCTTTTAAGTGCTGTTCGATCACTACCTAACTTTAATGCTGATCCGGAAAGAATATTTTCGATTTTGACCGATTTAAAATCCAAAAAACGGAACAAACTTTCTTCCACGTGTGTCAATGCAACTTGTGTGATAAAATCAGCATTAAAGACCAAGGGTGAAACAGCTGCGAACATGGAAATAAACCAGCAGCATTTGGCTCGCACGTTGTCTGCAAACTTATACACTAGTAGTCGTACAAAAAACAGTAGCTTAACTTTATACAGTGAAGAAGAAATTACTGAGTAATATACATATATTGTAAAAGAGCTCAAAATATTTCTAATTATTTAAACTATTTCGTTTCATATATTTTGTAAAGAAAACTGTTACTTTGATTTGTTTATTGTAATAAATACATCTAAACACTATACTAGAATATTCTTTCCTATATTTTTTTCGCAGTTGGCGTTACTTTTAGATATCGCAACTGCTGTAACCGTTTCATTTAAAGAAAAAACACCCAATTTACTTATAATTACTTATATTAAAGTGGGCAGAAAAGTTTTGAATTGAATTTTACACACACACACACACACACACGCAGAGAGAGAGAGAGAGAGAGAGAAAGAGAGAGGGGGGAGCGAGAGCGAGAGCGAGAGAGAGAGAGAGCGAGAGAGCGCCCGAAGTTACCCGAAGTCGCGAGCGCGACACGGCGTCGCGCGCTCGTCGCGAAACCATCCCCACTCCATCCCCATCACATACTCCGCGTGCTGCCAGCGTGCCACTTCCGGCCACACTGTACCCATGTCGAATAGAGACCACTCCTCATGTGCCGCAATGGCCCCACCCTCACATCAGCAGCCACGCAGCCTCCCACGGCGACGATGATACGAACCTCCTCTTCAGTCGTGGCGTCATCCATGTTAAGGATGCGGAGCTTCCCTTTTTTTAAGGGACGGGTGACTCGAATCTCCTCCCCAAAGTGGTCCCGGAGACGGCCAGACAACTCATCCGCTTGTTGATATCCCTCTTTGCCAGAAATTTGCAACAGCAGATCCTCGTTCGCAGTTCTCCGCATTCGAGGATGTGCAATTCCGAAGTCCTCCAAGGGAATTTTTTCGTGAGCCTCTTTCAATATGTCAGCGTAGCTCTTATTCGAATTTGTCGTGATAGCTACCGCTACCGCGGCGCCTTTCTTCTTGTACTGACTGGCCGCTTCTCCACGGACCTCTGGCTCCCTTATTCTGGAGGCCCTTCCCGCTAGGGTCGCACCAGCGGGGAACAGGGAGAAAGCGGGATTTCTGCGCCGCTTCCCTCTCCGTGGGACTCCACCGTCGCCGATCCCTCCTGGGTGAGACCAGCAGGGTATCCTCCATAATCCTGGGCCGGCCACGTGACTGAGCAAGAGGGGCAGACGGGACAGACTCCACACCCCCCTCCCCCCACGATCGCCGACTGACCCATGCAGCTCCTCCCTAAGCTGGAGCAGGAGCTGCATCTGTTCAGCTATCTGAGTGTCGTACTGCATTAATACCTTGAAATGGTCGTCCAGTTCCTTCTTCTTTGACGACGGTGGACGAGGAGGAGAATCCTCTTTTGCTGCTTTGCCCGCCTTCCTCTTCGCTGGAGCAGGGGCCACCTCAACCGAGGTGGAACAGGAGCCAATACGTTCCCGGAACCCCTGCACTTTTCGCTTCAGCTCCGCCGCAACAGTGAGCTCCAGTCGCAGTCGCTCCATTTCCTTCTGCGAAGCTCGCAAATCCATCAGCATTACTCACGCGAAGATACGAAAGGTCACCCGTCTCCTTAAGTTTAGAGGTGAAAATATTAATCATGTCCTTGAGTATCTCGATTCTCCTCTTCATCCTGCCCGACAACATGCAGTTCATATTACCACTCTTGGCCCGTATTTCGTTGATGTCAGCGAGCCAGGAAATCACCAATGGGGCAATCTCCTCTGACGACTTCGTCGAGAACTCCTCAGTAAGCTGTTGACTAGGGGACGGCCCAAGCTCTATAAAATAACATGCTACAGATTGTTGTACTAAACATTTATTTACATGTAGTTACATACTGAAATATATAATTATGTTTAGTATGTACAATACTGTATATGTTTTATACAATATAAATATTAATAAAATTAAATACAGAGTGTTTCATTTTAATTTCCCCAGGCTAATATTTCAAAACATATGTAAGATACAAAAAAACATTTCGTACAAAAGTTGTTTCACCTCGGGGGGGACACAAGATAGCTATATCAATTTGTTCGCAGATGGCGCCACTTTCGAGATTTCATCATGGCGGCCATTTTTTAAATGGAAGTCGATTTTTTTCTCAAAATAGAAGTTGTAGCTGACAATGAGACGAATACAACGGTTTTTTTTGTAATTGGATCATTTTTCACTGAGTTACAGTGTTTCAAAGTTTATAATGTGAGTAAAAAGCTTCCACGCCCATAAGTGTGCGTACTTTGTAACTCCAAACCTCTACCTCTTTGTGTGTGTGTGTGCGTGTGTGCGTGTGTGTCACGGCAGGGATTGGGACCTCGGGTCTCGTCACGTCCCCGGTATTTAGAGACTCCAAACCCTCCCTACCGTGACATGTGTGTTTATTGTGTGTGTCCGTATGTGTGTATGTGTCTGTGTGTGCGTGTGTATCTTAAAACAGAATTTATTTACGATATTAAGGAAAGTGTTGATATCCCTCTTCATCTCTTAGTGTTCTCTTCATTTGTTATTGTTTTTATAATAATTACTCCATGGTACCACCATTCTGATCGATGCATAAACGCAATCTTCTTTCGAAGGCGTCAATAGTTTTTCTGAGCATAATTGCTGGTATACTTGATAGATTTGGTCAACCAAGGAAACAACAATCAATCACTCATGTGTATAACACGTTTCTTTAATTTAGACAAAACAACTTATACATGAGAAAACCGAAGTTAAGAAGAGCGCGCACGCTAACACAACAAAAGTCTGTACTTGTACTACTCGAGTCAAATTTTACTTTTCTTTACACTTCCTCTTAAAATTGACTCATAAACAAACAAAAACATATTCATTAAACTCAATATAATATTACTTAGTTAAACAATCCTAACATCTCTACTAATTTTAAATGTTGAAGTTTAATTAAAGGTTTAGTCATAACATCTGCAATCTGATTTGCACTCTCAACATGTTCTACATTAATTATACCTTCCTGGGGCTCGATTCTCTAACTCACTCTCAAGAGAAACGTATGCGCAAACTCAGAGTTACGAGCGCTTGTATTTAAAAACCTATTCTCGAACCGCACATAAGTACACGCATTAAAACATATACGCAAATTTTCATACGCAATGTTGCGAGTGGTTTTACGCATTCGCATCCTGGTTACGAGCACGTTTGCGTGTAATGTTAAAGAATTTTATAAATAAAAATGAATATTATTAATAATATTGTGATTGCACAAGAGGCTGAAGTTGCACATGTCGTCATGCGGAGAAATCGTGTAAGACACGTAGCAGCTGATGCATTCAATATAAGCGATGAAAAATTTATAAAATTATTTCGTTTAACAAAACCATTAGTGCGTAATTTAATAAGAGATTTAACACCATATATGAAACAGAAACAGCGAAAATCTATGTTGGACACTAAAATAAAAGTAAGTAAAACCATGTAAATTATAAATAAATATATATAATACAAAACTTATTTATATATACACTACTAACAAAAATTAGAGGAACACCAAACTTTTCTTAAAAAATAGGCAAACTTCAAGCAGCTGTAACTTTGTTAAAAATGAACGAAATTTAAATTTAAAAAAAGGATTTTAAAGCTTGAAACTTCTACTTTCGAACGGTTGCCATGAATTTAAATTTCTGTGAAGTTTGGTAATTTTTACATACAAAAAACAGCGAACTGGACAAAATAAGAAATTTTCTTTTCACTTTGAAGGTCTGTCACGTATAAAAAAAATTCTGCGAAAATTCTCGGCTTTTTATTGTAAAAGATTGAAGTTTTCCCTACAAAACGCTTTTTTAAAATTTTTCTACGAGTTTTTGTTACTGAGTTATCGCCGATTAAATAAAAATTGGCATTGTTTACTTTGATTGCTCATAACTCCGGTAAAATTCATCGCACAGCAATTTGAAAAACGGATTCTTAAAGCTGAAACTTTGCTCTATTGAACGGTATACTTGCCCAAATTTTTTCGAAAACATGTAACCATGCTGAAAATGGATGAATATAACGTAAAAATGAATGATTTTTCACTTTGTCATTTTGACCTTAAAAACAATCGTACAGAATGACAAAAAATTTGTTCTTCACATTTTTTTATACTTTTCAATACCATGAATTTGACAAAAATTTGCCGAATAGCTATAAGATTTTTTTCATGGTGGCCACTGTGGTTTTATGGGACAAAACTAAGAAATTGCTAAATTTCAGTAAGATAAAATGGAAAATAATGTTAATTAATGTTAAAAAATTGATTTCTAGCGCACTATATTAATCTTTATTAAGTCAGCAATAACAAAGTACACACTTTTCTACCAAAAGTTGAAAAAATTTGTAAACCGCCGGCGTTAGTTTTATCCAAAGCGTACCACGTGGAGGTCGCACGGTCGGATTTAGGCTTCGTTTTGTGTGTGTGTGTGTGTGTGTGTGTGGTCGGGTGTGCGCGTGCGTGTGCGTGCGTGTGTGTGCGTATGTATTATGTGGAGTGTATCAGTGATTAATGCAAGATGGAGTAATTAACGCTAAAAAGAATTTAATAACGTGTATTTCCGCCTCTATTCAAAATGACTGCTCGCAATCGATTTCGCATATTGATGCAACGACGTATTGCTCTTTGAGGGATTCGCTGCCAAGTTCGGCAAAGAACTGTGACAAGCGAAGCCAAATCGACGATGTTGTTATAGTTTTCGCGTACTTGGCGCTCTAACATATCCCAAACATGCTCGATTGGATTCAAATCGGGACTCATTGGCGGATGCAATAATGTATCGATTTGATGGTTTCTCAGAAACTGTTGGGTGTAACGAGCAGTGTGCGGTCGTGCGTTGTCATGCACTGGACGAAACCGTTAACCAATTCGATTTCTAATTGGTAGAACATATGGCTCTAGTATTTCATGAACATATCGTCTAGAAGTTAATCCTGGTGGAGGGATAATTACAAGAGGTGTTTGTGAAAATCGAGATATTCCTGCCCATACCATTACAGAACCACCATGAAAAGCTCGAACCGGTCTGTTGCAGTTTTCGGAATAGCGTTCTCCTTGACGTCGCCAAACTTGGGCTCGTCTGTCATTGCTAAAAAGGCAAAATCTAGACTCATCCTTAAACAGTACAGAATTCCATTGCTTAGGTCGCCTACTGACTAAAGAATGAGCATAATGTAATCGTAGGCGACGATGACGATGGGTAAGGTATGGAACTTGCACTGGTCGACGAGCGTGCAATCCCGCTTCTCTCAAACGATTTCTTATCGTTGAAGCCGAGATCGGATGCTGTCGACCATAATTAATATCGCCGGCAATTCTACGTGCGCATACAAAGCGATTCTGTGTAACTTGCCGGACGATCATTCGATCTTCCCGAGCGCTTGTTTCACGAGAACGGCCCTGATCTGGCCGTTTGTGGTATGAGCCAGTCTCTCGAAACCGGGAATAAATCCGATTAATGACGGACGGACTTACTCCAAACTGGTTGGCAACGTACCGTTGATTGTGATTCTGCTGTAGGAGAGTCACAATACGAGCACAATCTGTCTCAGATAAATGACGCATAGGCATCGTAAAAGAACAACGAGCAGAAAACGGAAGTAGGAGAAAACAGAATAGATAAAAGAAAAGAAGAAATGTAAAAATAAGTAAAGGAATAAGTAAAAACCTTAACTAGTGATATATCAGACAGTATCAAAAATCGCCAATAGAATAACTCTGAACAGCTCAGTATACGTATGCGTATGTAAGCATAAGCACATGTGAGTACAAATACGCGATCTTAAGTAATGTAGCTGAACTCTTTCACTTACGAAGAACGTCTTACGTCTTGTCGCCGCCTAGCGGCAAGACGTTCCACTAGTTACGTGCAATCCGTGAGCGCTCACATACACGCGCGCGCGCACCCGACCACACACACACACACACACACACACACAAAACGAAGCCTAAATCCGACCGTGCGACCTCCACGTGGTACGCTTTGGATAAAACTAACGCCGGCGGTTTACAAATTTTTTCAACTTTTGGTAGAAAAGTGTGTACTTTGTTATTGCTGACTTAATAAAGATTAATATAGTGCGCTAGAAATCAATTTTTTAACATTAATTAACATTATTTTCCATTTTATCTTACTGAAATTTAGCAATTTCTTAGTTTTGTCCCATAAAACCACAGTGGCCACCATGAAAAAAATCTTATAGCTATTCGGCAAATTTTTGTCAAATTCATGGTATTGAAAAGTATAAAAAAATGTGAAGAACAAATTTTTTGTCATTCTGTACGATTGTTTTTAAGGTCAAAATGACAAAGTGAAAAATCATTCATTTTTACGTTATATTCATCCATTTTCAGCATGGTTACATGTTTTCGAAAAAATTTGGGCAAGTATACCGTTCAATAGAGCAAAGTTTCAGCTTTAAGAATCCGTTTTTCAAATTGCTGTGCGATGAATTTTACCGGAGTTATGAGCAATCAAAGTAAACAATGCCAATTTTTATTTAATCGGCGATAACTCAGTAACAAAAACTCGTAGAAAAATTTTAAAAAAGCGTTTTGTAGGGAAAACTTCAATCTTTTACAATAAAAAGCCGAGAATTTTCGCAGAATTTTTTTTATACGTGACAGACCTTCAAAGTGAAAAGAAAATTTCTTATTTTGTCCAGTTCGCTGTTTTTTGTATGTAAAAATTACCAAACTTCACAGAAATTTAAATTCATGGCAACCGTTCGAAAGTAGAAGTTTCAAGCTTTAAAATCCTTTTTTTAAATTTAAATTTCGTTCATTTTTAACAAAGTTACAGCTGCTTGAAGTTTGCCTATTTTTTAAGAAAAGTTTGGTGTTCCTCTAATTTTTGTTAGTAGTGTATATTGATATGTAATAAATTATATAATAATTATTAACATTAATATGTATATTAATGTTAATGTATTTACAGTTTAATTTTGCTTTAGGTATTGACAGCATTACATTTTTTTGGACATGGTAGCTACCAGACAAGTGTAGGACACAATTTATATCTTGCTATAAGTCAATCATTTGTATCTAGATGTATCAATGAAGTTGTGAATGTATTAAATGAGGCAAATATAATGAAATGGTGGATTAAATTTCCCAGAACTTTAAATGAGTTAAAGCATTTAAGACAACAATTAATTTATTTTCTCAATGACGTAATATTTAATCTGCATTATTAATCGAAATTACTGGGTATTATGATATATTTTCAGATTTTATGAAAGTCATAGATTTCCTGGTGTAATTGGATGCATAGATTGCACGCATATAGCAATTTTTCCACCACAGGTTCATAATGCTGTAAATCCTGAAGATTTATACGTTAACAGAAAAGGATATACCTCAATAAATGTACAATTAGTAAGTGTATAATTGTTCTTTTTGATTTTTAGAACTACGTCTTCCCTACTACTGGGCAGAGAGTAATCTCAAGAGTACGAATGCAACGAAAATATGTCACACTTTAAACTTTGTCTCCAAAATTGTAGAGTAATAAATAATATGTCATTAGATAACTTATAGAGACATTGTAAGTTGTAAGTTGCGACATATTTATATTTAAATACTATATTTATTAGTTGCTACTGTGCTTCTTTGATTTTTTTTAATATTGAATGATTATCACATCGTTGTTTATTAATATTATGTACAATTTTTCTATTCAGGTATGTGATTGGCGTTTATAGATATTGAATATAAATGCCAGATATCCTAGAAGCACACATGACAGTTATATATGGAATAATTCTAATTTAAAGGTAGGAATGGAAACAATCCATAGAGTATGGCCAAATATGACATTTTTCCTTCTGGGTAAGTACTCTAGTATGTGTGTGTCTATATACACATACTATATTATATCAATAAAAATATATTATATCAATAAAAGTATATATTTGTATTTTTTATTAGGTTTGTTCGCGTTGCTTGCACTTTTTACACTCAGCATCTTTATACTTTCTCTCCCCAACGTCCGATTATACTCGTATATTATACATGTATCTTGTTTTATAAATGAAAACGGTTTGGAAATTTCAAGCAACGCGAACAAATTATTTATACAGGGTGTTGAAAAAAAGGATAAAATATTTTAAGGGGATGTAGTATGCTCAAAAATAAGTCGAAAAGTCTTAATAAACATGGATCTGCAAATGAGCCGTTTTTGAGATATTGCTAGTTTTGCGTTTTTGATATTTTTATTTTTATTCTTTTTATTTTTTATTCTTTTTATTTTATGTTTTTATGTTTTTATTTTATGTTTTTTTGTTTCTTTTTATTTTATGTTTTTATTTTATATTTATCTTATTCTAAGTTATGCAAACAATAACAGCTGGTGTTTTACCTTATCTTATTAGAGAAGATGATCAAAATGACCTCCTTCCATGTCTAGGCAAACCCTGCATCTCCGCAAAAAAGAATCTCGTGCTCTTTCAAATACACCTTGAAAAAGATGGATAGGAGGTCCAGTTGCATGGCCTCCTAGATCTCCCGACCTAAACCCGCTTGATTTTTTTTATTTAGGGCTATTTAAAAAGTCTGGTGTATGCAGAGCCAATCAGTAACTTGGAACAATTACAACATCGTGTACAAGAAGCCTGCGTCACAATCAGAATGAATCCAGGTGTATTTGAAAGAGCACGAGATTCTTTTTTACGGAGATGCAGGGTTTGCAGACATGGAAGGAGGTCATTTTGAGCATCTTCTCTAATAAGATAAGGTAAAATACCAGCTGTTCTTGTTTGCATAACTTAGAATAAGAAAAACATAAAATAAAAACATAAAATAAAAAGAATAAAAATAAAAATATCAAAAACGCAAAACTAGAAATATCTCAAAAACGGCTCATTTGCGGACCCATGTTTATTAAGACTTTTCGATTTATTTTTGGGCATACTACATCCCCTTAAAATATTTTACTCTTTTTTTTCAACACCCTGTATATCTGTGATTTTAATAACTGAAATTTACGATGTACTAACGACCAATGTTTTAAGTGATTCAGGTTACCCTTTACGTCCTTGGTTATTAACTGCAGTCGCTAACACGGAAGAAAATACTCCAGAAGAAAGATACAACAGAAAACAAATGTCTTGTCGAGCTTTAATAGAACGCTGCAATGGCTTACTAAAGATGCGGTTTCGCTGTTTATTGAAACACAGAGTTTTACATTATACACCACAAACGGCATGTAAAATTATAAATGCCTGTGCTGTTATGAAGAACATATGTATAAAAAACAATATTCCATTTCCATATTATGATGATCATTGGCAAGATGATATGTTTAATCAGTACAATGGTGATAATAACTATTTTATGTGGTTAGGTTGTAATAATCTCCTTGCTGATTTCGTTTAAAATACGTCTATATGCGTTATACTACAATGACTGAACGTACAACTCTCGCCATCTTGGCTGCACTCTCTCAAGCGCCCTCTCTAACATTTTGCCCCCCTTGAAAGAATCACTTTCAACTTAATATAATATAAATAAAATAATTGACAACTAATCAAATCAAATATGCTTACACAAACTAATCTTCTAAAAAATTAAATCACATAGCATAAATTAAATTATACCTTCACATAACATGTAATAACCAAACTTATCAAAACAAAATTATCAAACAAAACTCAAAATCTATAAATACTTTTCCTTAATTAAATTATCTATTGGAAGAGGACATAATCTCTTCACTGCTCGCTTAAAAGTACCGGTTTGAGTTTTTACCAGCACCACTTTGACTTCACCATCTGGACCGGGATATGTGTGAATAATCCTTCCCATGGGCCACTTCAAGGGTGATGTGTTGTCTTCCATCAATATTACCATAGCGTTTAACTCGACCTTTTTACCTGGGTCCTTCCACTTATACCTCGTCTGCATTTCTTGTAAATATTCGAGCTGCCAGCGTTGCCAAAGTCGCTGACGCACCTTCTGAAGATACTGCCAGTGGTTTAATCGAATATCTGCAGTTTGTAATAAATTACGCGCTGCAGGTTATACTAACGAGTCTCCAATAAGGAAATGTGCGGGAGTAATTACGTCAAAATCATTAGGATCTGGTTACTGGAGTCAAAGGCCTCGAGTTTAAAATGGCCTCAATGTTGCTTAACAACGTACTATACTCCTCGAATGTTAATACTTTGCTGCGTATTTCTGTATACAGATGTTTCTTCATAACCTTCACGGCGGCTTCCCAAAGCCCTCCAAAATGAGAAGCTCGGGGTGGGATAAATGACCAGTCCATGTGTTGCTCCGCCAAGCTTGAAGCAATCGTTGATGACTTCTTCTTTAAAAAGTCTTGCAAGTCCTTTATCTCTCTGGATGCACCGATGAAATTTGATCCGTTGTCAGAGTAAAGGCGATTACAAATTCCACGACGTGCCGTAAATCGTTGCAATGCTGCTAAAAAGGCTTGAGTTGTCAACTCCGTAACCATCTCCAAATGAACAGCTTTTGTACAAAAGCAGACAAAAACTGCTACATAGCCCTTTGAAACATGAATTCTACCATGACGTCTGCTTTCTCTGACCTAAAACGGACCGGCATAATCCACTCCTGTAGTAACAAAAGGATGGCGACATTTGGTTACCCTTTCTCTTGGTAGATCACCCATCAATGTATCGAAAGCCGTAGGATTGAATCGAAAACATTGCACGCATTCCTTTACTACTTTATGTGCTTCTCTGCGTCCACTGATCGGCCAAAATTGTTGACGAACTGTGTATAAAAGCTGCTCAGGAGGACAATGCTTTAAGCGCAAATGGTCTTTGCGCATGAGTCTCGTAACAAAATGTTTAGCAGGAAGCAGTATTTGATGCTTCTGCTCCCATGAGAGTTCTGCATTTTTAAGTCTACCGCCAACACGAATCAAATTATTTTCATCCAAAAACGGATGCAATGATCGCAATGGACTTTTCCTTGGTAATTCACATTTCCTCTGTAAACAACTCAATTCCTGTGAAAATGCTTCAATTTGAGTCCACCGTAAAACTGTATTTTCTGCCTTTAAAATTCCGGCTGTTTCCAATGGACCAACTTTCTTCTTATTTCTACAATTATGAATAAAACGATGACAATAAGCGAGAATTCTACACAACTTATTGTACGATGAATATTTACGAATGATATCTCTTGTATTGACTGCCATTAAAATAACTGATATTGTCTTCAATTCAGGTAATTCTGCTTCGGGTTCTTTGCTGTATGAAGGCCGCACCTCTGGTTGTCGAATCCAGCTCGGTCCGTTCCACCACAAACTACTGCTCCTCAAGGTTTCTACGCTGCTTCCTCTAAACAACAAATCCGCGGGGTTATCTTCCGAGGGAACGTGTTGCCATGTTGCGTCCTTTGTCATTTCTTGTATCCGGGATACTCGATTCGCCACAAATGTTTTTAATGATTGTGGCTCTGTCTTTATCTAACCGAGAACGATGGTACTATCGCTCCACAGTCGAACCTGCTCAATCTTATCTTTAAATGCTATCTTGACAATGTTATACAACTTGGATAATAAAAGAGCTGCTTTTAACTCCAATCTGGGTAGGGTTAACGTCTTCAAAGGTGCTACTCTTGACTTAGAACAGAGAAGATAAGAATGAATGTTACCTTGATTGTCCGTGCTCACGACGTATATGCAAGCACCGTAAGCCTTTTCCGAAGCGTCACTAAATCCAAATATGATCAATCGATCTTTGATATTTTGAGGATTCACGTTTCTAGGAACCCTAAAATCGTTAAATTGAGACAAAGAAGAATAATAGCTGTCCCATGCAATTATATGTTCTTGAGATAATGGCTGATCCCAATCTAGCGCCTCCGACCAAAGTTTTTGCATAAAAAGCTTTCCTTTGATAAGTACTGGTCCTACAAGCCCCAATGGATCAAATATCTGTGACATTCTGGACAATACCTCTCGTTTAGTCGTTGCTTGGTCCTTGGATATCTTTACTTGATACTGAAGCTGATCTTGTGCTGAATCCCATAATATTCCTAAAGTCTTCAGGGGTTCTTCTTTGTTTAAAGTGTAAAACTTGTCCATTCTTTGCTGCTTACTGAACTGCTGCAAGACGTCAGGATTATTGAAACGCCATTTATGCAAACAAAATTGACCCTTTAATAAAATGGCTTCAAGTTGCTGACAAATTTGAACAAGTTCTTGTATTGTTCTTGCTCCTGTTGATATATCATCTGTGTACATATCTTCTTCGAGTATCCTTGCTGCTGCCGGATACTTCTTTCTGTAAATAGTGGCGAGTTCCTTTAAGCATCTTATAGCGTGGTACGGAGCACTTGCAGTACCATATGTAACAGTATTTAACTGGTATACGCGCAATGGTTTTCTTGCATCCTCTCTCCAAAAGATAAGCTGTAATACTCGGTCTTTTTGATGAATCAAAATCTGTCTAAACATTTTTTTAATGTCCGCAGTCACAACATATTCATGAACTCTGAATCGAAGTGTAATATGCAAAAGATCTTTTTGCAAATTAGGTCCTGGCATTAACTTGTCATTGAGCGACGTACCAAAAGTGGTCTTAGCTGATGCGTCAAACACCACCCGAAGTTTGGTTGTTACGCTGTCCGGGCGAACCACTGCTTGATGAGGGATAAAATAACTTTCCTTACTCTTCAAGGATTCCAAATCTTCAACTAATGTCATATGGTGAAGTTCTTCATACTCGCGCATAAATTCGCAATATGCTTGCTTAATCTGTGGCTGTTTCACTAATCTGCGTTCTAATTGCTCGAATCTCCGCTGTGCTTGACTTCTAGATTCTCCAAGAATAATTCCTGGACGAACGGGTAGTCTCACAATGAACCTACCATCAACATCTCTCGTTGTTGTTTCTAAAAATTGCTTCTCATAACGCTTCTCTTCCTCGGTGTAAAAACGACCTTCTGATAACGTTTCTTGTTCCCAAAATCTCTGAAGCTGTTGCTGCAATTGAGCGTTGGTCACGGTGAGGCAAGTCGACTACTTCTCATATAATCCAACCAAGCCGTGTATTTTGCAATGCTGGCTGTCCATCAATTTCTAGGAGAACCGATAACAATTTTCCAATACAAAGCCGCTCCAATAAGCAGGTCAATTGTTCCAGGCTCATTAAAGGTTGGATCTGCCAACATCCTTAAGCATAACAAACTTTTCTACATTTATTTTCAACTGAGGCAATGACTCTGTTATCGACGGCAAAACAAAACATTCGATACTCGCCTTGTAATTGCTGTGTATCGCCTTAATGGAAAGCTGAACAATATGATTTGTTTCACTAGTTACCTTGTCGACGCCACTAATAATTGTGTTTCTTTTTATCTGCTGCAATTTTAACCTTTGCACTAAATCGGCTGTAATCAAATTGAATTGTGAACCTGGATCCAATAAAGCTCGGCATGTCACTAAATTTCCATTCGAGTCTTGTACAAACACTTGAGCGGTTGAAAGAATAACTTGCGACATCTGTTTTCCTGCAAAATAAATACTTGTCACATCCTGTACGTTAGTTGCAATCACATTATGATTGACGACCGTCGTTGGTTCTGAATGTTCTTCTTCTTTTGGTGTATCATCTCTGTGTATCATCATTAAAACAATTAAGGTAGTGTCCTTTCTCGATCAATAATTTTCTTCTTGCATTCGGTGAACGTTTATGCAATTCTTCGCATTTGAAGATAAGATGATCTTCGTTACATAACCTGCACTTACTTGTCGTGGCCACTGTTGATGCTAAAACGAACCTTTCTTCTTTCTTTTTCTTCTGTAATATCTGTTTTGTATTTACTGTCTTCGGTTTATTTTGTCCGAGCATTCTCAACGTATGACTGCGTTCTGTCAAAAATTTTATAAAATCCGTTAATGTCGGCATGTTTTCTGGTGTTCGATCCTTGATATGATTCTGCTAATCTCGTTGCTCTATAAAATCGAGCTTCTTCTTGGCGACGTGAATAACAATGGTATCCCAATATTCTACTGGTTGTGACAGTGCCTTTAATGATGCGATATGTGTCTTAATATGCCATATCATTTGTCTTAATGAATCCGCCTTATTATCCTTTGAAATCACTGGAACATCCAAAAGTTCATTCAAATGAGTTCCAATTATCATCGTTTGATTATCATACGTATCTTTAAGTAACTGCCACGCGTTCTCATAATTTTCATTACTGATCGTGAATCCCTCGACGCCCTTTCTTGCCTCTCCTTCCAATACTCCAACGAGATATTGGTGTTTCTGCATGACCGACAAATCGTTGTCTTGATGTATGGTAGTTTCAAAGCTGTTCTTAAAAAACAACCATTTTGTATATTCTCCATTGAAACTTGGGAGCTTGATCTCAGGTAACTTGGGTTTATTGCGTCGATGTTGAACAGCTTCATTTCCCTGTATCATGTTGTTTCTGACTTCCATGTAGCGTGCTTCTCGTACTTGTGTTGTACCTCTGTCGATTGCTTCTGTGCTTCAGCTGCTGCTTCAAAATATCGCACCTCAAATAATTGCCTTTCAATTTCGCATTCCCTTTGAAACGCTTGAAGTTGATCTGGATCTTCCAGTTCATTATCTTCTATTTGTAATTGAACCTCTTCAAAATGAATTCCAAAAATCTTCGAGTTTCTTTAACTTAACTGTTGCTTGTGCTACTATAGTTGTTTCATCTATGCTGGTTGCAATTCGTGCTATCTGTCCTTTTACGCGGGCTCTGGTTTGTTCTAATTTCCTTAAATCTGACATTGTGGCAACGTAACCTCAAATGCGTTCCTGTCTTATTGTTGTGCCCACGTTGAAAAGACTTACCGATAAAGGACAAACTCTGCTGTATCGACAACCTACTATCGAGCGATGATCATCGGTACGCGCGTCTGCTTTCCCGCGCATGCGCTGCCTGTTAACCTGTATGCCCTGTCACGAGGTTATGTGAACACAGGGGCAACTTGCACACCACCGCACAAGGAGACGAGAAACAATTCCACCGGAGAATCTTGAACCGTTGCTGCAGTGGAAATATGCTAAACAATGTATACGTGTCGTGACTAGCCCGTCGCTGCGTCGGCGGCGGCCTCGTGGTCGAAGCACGTATCGTGCAATTCCGGACAAAACCGGGACGTATGCTGCTCTCTCGATGAATGCGAGTCGAGCCCGTTGGGCACCAATGTTTTATGTGGTTAGGTTGTAATAATCTCCTCGCTGATTTCGTTTAAAATACGTTTATATGCGTTATACTACAATGACTGAACGTACAACTCTCGCCATCTTGACTACACTCACTCAAGCGCCCTCTCTAACAATACCGAAGAAATAGCAAACAGAGTGAATCCTGAATTAGCAGCAGGTAAACAATTGCGAGGTAGATTGATTCGTGCTTATTTTGGTTAAAGTAATATTTAATACATATTTATTATATAGTACATACATATATATTATACATTATACATATAATATAGAATGTACAACTGAACTGAACATGTAATACTGAAAATAAAGATAATTGCAATATAAGAAAATTTGGTAATTATGCATAATAGGGGAGCCAGCCCCGATGACCTTGACCTTGACATATGTTATAGAGGTCACCCTCCTGAGTGACCTTCAGAAGGTTTTAGCCGGCGGTCATTGTTTATTAAAAAGTTATTAACAAAAGAAGTTTCGAAAATGTAGTAGTTATTTTGAAGTCATTTAAAGCAGTGAATCGTTAATATATAGAATAGTTTCTTTTAATATGAGTACAAATTATTCTCTGCTTTAACCTAACCTAACCTAACCTAACCTAACCCAATCCAACCCAACCTTGGTTAGGTTATATTTTCCGAAAGTGGAGCCTCGGGCACATACGCTCGTTTTCAGCCCGCTTCGCTCCTCCCCCCGCCGGAGCCAGTGTAACAGATTTCACCGTACAGATTTTGATCACGTGGTACACGGCACGGATCCCGGTGGGGGAGGGACGAAGCCAGGTTAGGTTAGGTTAGGTTAGGTTAGGTTTTTGTCAAGAAACCTCAAGAACAAAGATATATCAATTTTTATTTAATTTAAGTTTATTCATAAGCTAGAAATTCATAGAAATTCATCTTTCACGTATTAAATGTTAATCGTACGACAACCTGTCCTATACTGGCTTATTCTATTAGCTGAATTCGGAGGAATGTAGAAAAGGTAAACACAACATAATATCAGCGCACAATATAGTAATACAAACACGTATACTATATATAAGTTGTCAAATACACAAATATATAAACTAATTTGAACTCTGTACGGTGAAATCTGTTACACTGGCTCCGGCGGGGGAGAGGGGCGAAGCCCCTGCTCCCGCCCTCCCGCGAAGCGGGCTGTGAAAGAGCGTAGATAGCTGAAAATTTGTGCAAAATTATTAAACTTCTTTGGTTATTAATTTTTTAATAAACAATGACCGCCGGCTAAAACTTTCTGAAGGTCACTCAGGAGGGTGACCTCTATAACATATGTCAAGGTCAAGGTAATCGGGGCTGGCTCCCCTATTATGCATAATTACCGAAAATTTTCTAAATCTTTTGCAACATAATATAAAATACATAAAAAATTAAAAGTAAACAAACTCTAATAGAGAATTCTTATACAGTCTTTATCTCTGAGAGCTAACAAAAGATTATAAATCATATAATAATTTCTTATTTAATAATAAATTAAGAAATTACCATTTATTAATAGCAATGCATAATAAAGACGAGAACTTTGAACTTATATACTTAGCATAATAGCTTAATATTTAGCATACATATATGTGTATTATAAATGTAATATATAACCGTTTTAGATACATCTTTAAGTAATGATATCAAGAAAGAGGAACATAAAAATAAAATTGAAAAGAATATGATGTTTACAATGCAAGACTTAAGTATTATGAAGGATTGCATTTTTCAGCAGCATTAACTAATCTTTCTTTAAGTTTTAACTCTCGTCTTAGTAGCAGCTTATTTTCATAATAAGAATTTTGGATTTTATATGTTTTTTGTGCTATATTTGCCAGACTCTGTGTTGGCTGTTGTGTTGATTGAACTATTTCAGAGTATGACTTTCTTTTCCTTTTTTTTATTATTCGTGTAGTTGAATAACTATCATAACTGTTTTCACTTGAATTGCATGCAGCATTGTTAGTTGTATTTATTAATGTGTTTTCCTTATCGTAATATTTGGTTTCATTTTCCACATTAAAATAGTCTGCGCTATGTTCATCAACTTGGATTAAATCTTCTACATCTTTTTCAAGATATTCCACTTCATCAATTTCGAAATTTATCTAAAGATTAGAAATTAAGATAAGTTCGAAAATATTAAGTACGTGTAGAATATGTCTATTATGTTATAACAAGGAATAAAGCAACTAAAAGTGAAAAAAGAGAGAGCTAACAAGTAAACCTACCCAATCGTAACACTCCGATTTTTTTCAAATTTGGCATAAATGTAGATCTTTGAAAAATATTTGACCCATATTTTTTCATTTGTGCTCTTAAGCGGTTTTAAGGGTAGTTATTACCCTTCCACTTTTCACCCTCCTATAATCAATAAGTACAATAAAAATATATAAAAAACAAAATTTAATGCAAAATATATTTTTCTGGATTGCTAATTGTGAATGTGAAGTCAGATTTGCAAAATTATTTGTTTAAATAATAAATTGTTTCAACAAAATAGCGAAAATTTGAAAAAATACAGTATAGTGACGTTTGTTATAAGAGTTAATTTATTTTAAGAGTAAGTGATACTTAAATATGGCGTCAAATTTGTAAAATGCATTGCTTTAAATTATTCAACAATGAACAATAACAATAAACAGTTCAAATAAATCAGGAAGAAGATTGAAAAACATTGAAGTGTTGTAGCGGCTTAAATTATAGATGATTTCGGAGTTGTTCATTACATATGTTGTTGACGTAAAAATTCTCTTTTAATATTGTTATATAAAACCTATTTATTACAGTAGTAAGGAAACAAAATGTGCGGTACAGTATTACTAGATCTTTAATAATTTTATTTGCAAATAAAATTGTCACATTCGGTATTAAAAACTCGCTTCCTACCGAAGCAGAAAATAAGCAAGAATGAGGTGGCGAGTGCCTATGCTATGTTTCTCTTTTAGTGTTTCTTTCTAACGTAAATATATTCTAAATGTTATGAGTTTTTGCTTCTACAATATATATGTAATTTTTTTTCATTTTTAACAAATATAACAGTTTTTGGTATTTCTTTTTTTTGTATTTATTTATTATATTTATTGTATTTTTTTGTATTTTTTTATATACCAATATTAAAAGAGAATCTTTACGTCAACAACATATGTAATGAACAACTCCGAACTCATCTATAATTTAAGCCGCTACAACACTTCAATGTTTTTCAATCTTCTTCCTGATTTGTTTGAACTGTTTATTGTTATTGTTCATTGTTGAATAATTTAAAGCAATGCATTTTACAAATTTGACGCCATATTTAAGTATCACTTACTCTTAAAATAAATTAACTCTTATAACAAACGTCACTATACTGTATTTTTTCAAATTTTCGCTATTTTGTTGAAACAATTTATTATTTAAACAAATAATTTTGCAAATCTGACTTCACATTCACAATTAGCAATCCAGAAAAATATATTTTGCATTAAATTTTGTTTTTTATATATTTTTATTGTACTTATTGATTATAGGAGGGTGAAAAGTGGAAGGGTAATAACTACCCTTAAAACCGCTTAAGAGCACAAATGAAAAAATATGGGTCAAATATTTTTCAAAGATCTACATTTATGCCAAATTTGAAAAAAATCGGAATGTTACGCTTGGGTAGGTTTACTTGTAAGTCAAAAAGTAAGAGATTAAAAAAGCTTATAAGGAAATGTATATTATTATAAGGAAAAAAATCGATTAAATATAAAGTTTATGTAAAATTTTACCTCTGATTGTATTTGTACTTCACTTTCTTTTATTTCTGTGTGTCCATCGATACATGTAGGAGAAATTAAATCTAACGTTGCTTCTTCCGTTTTACTTAATTTTAGGTGACATTCATTTCCTCCGCCAGTTTTCCTCCGTTCTGCATTTATTTTGCTTTGCTTCAATTTGCTATGTGACCGTAAATCTTGCCAACACTAAAATATTATTACATGATTACAAATTAAATTAATGAGAAATAAATTAATTATATCGAAATAACCATCAGGTTAAGGTCAAGATGATGTCACCTTAACCTTATCGTGGTTACTTGAGTAAAGAAATTATTTGATTTTTCTATATGCACGCCGGTATATACTTACTTTTCGCCAGGATTTCCAATCCTGGCTTACACCATTGCAACTATTTAAGATATCTGTGAGCTTTTGCCACAAAATAGTTGCATCTTTATATGTAAAATTAGCGGAAAATTTACCAGAAAGCAAGCGCGGATTTTCTTCCATAAACTGTAATAATAATGTTTTCTGTTCTTCCGTCACATTTGCACTGCGTTTTCTTTCATCCATTCTCGTTTTTTGACTTTTCAAAGTGACACACAAAATAAAGCGTTTATTGAAAAATATGCTCGATGTTTTTAACGCAGGCAATAAATAATCCAGTGTTGCCATATATTGTATTCGTATAAAAGATACGTATACGTATCTAAATGCGAACGACCGCATATTGTCTTAAAGAATACGAATTGGTGATACGATGATAAATGTATGAGCATTCCAACTACTCGTAAGTTGCGCATACGCAAAGTTACGAGTGAGTTAGAGAATCGAGCCCCTGGTATTTTTCTCTCACAAAATAATAACACACTTCTATATGTTTCGACCGTTTGTGAAATTTTGGGTTCTTAACCAGTTTTATAGCACTCGCATTGTCAATTATCAGAGTGGGTCTTCTTTAAGTACTGTCACTTCCTGAAGCAGTCGTTTCAACCAGATGACTTCCTTTGCTCCCTCGCTTGCAGCTACAAACTCCGCTTCAGTTGTAGAAAGTACAACCGATCTTTGTTTTTGACTTATCCAGGAAATAGCTACACCAGAATATTTGCAGACAATCCCTGATGTCGAACGTCTGGTTTGGATGTCCCCAGCATAGTCTGTGCCACTGAATGCTTCTAATATTCCGGATTTGTAGTCAGCTTTGTACATTAATTCTGTTGACAGCGTACCTCGCAAATATTTAAAGATGCGCTTTACTGCTTGCCAGTCCGACCATTTTGGAGACTCTAGTGATTGTGATACTAGACTGATAGAGAAGTCAATGTCTGGTTTCGTAGCTGTGGCCAGATACATTAAACTTCCGACCGCCTCTCTGTAGGATGTGTCTTCTAATTCTCTGTCATCCTGTGAAGATCCTCGTTTTTCGTATGGAGTTGAAACCGGGTTTGACTCTTCCATGTTAAATCGTTTCAAAATCTTACGTGTGTAGGTTTCCTAATTAATTGAAATTGATCCATCGTTCTCTTGTTTTATTTGCATTCCAAGAAAACAGTTGACTGAACCTCTGATTATTTTAAACTCTCATTGTAACTCTTCCAAAAACTCATTGATATCATTAACATCTGTTGCAGCCATGTAACCATCATCCACGTAAATAACAAGGATCAATTTCTTGCCATTTTTCATCCTGTAAAATATGCAGGGATCTGCATCACTTTGGATTAGATCTTGCGTTTTGATGAACTTGCGGAACCGCCTGTTCCAACATCGAGGTGCCTGTTTCAGTCCATATAGGCTTCTTACAAGCCGACACACTCGATCAGTCCCGTCATCGTAGCCGTCTGGTTGTTTCATGAAGACTGGAACTTCAAGGTCGCCGTATAAAAAGGCTGTTTTTACGTCTAACTGAGCTAGGTGCATCCTTTCATTTGCAGCAACACTTGTGATAGTACGAACAGTGTCGAACCTCGCTACGAGACTGAAAATTTCATCATAATCTGTACCAGGTTTTTGCGCGTAGCCCTTAGCAACAAGCCTTGCCTTAAACCTGTGAACTAAACCATCTGCTTTGGTTTTAACTCGTAAGACCCAGCGATTATTAATTACTCTCTTTCCTGGCGGCAATGATACTAGCTTCCATGTTTGATTTTCCCATAATGACTGCATCTCGTCATCCATAGCTGCTTTCCATTGTAGCCTCTCAGCAGAATTCATAGCGTCTTCGAATGAACTCGGACAGTTGTCAGCTATCATTGCATACTCATCATATTTCTTCGGACACTTCAATAGTCGTCGGTCCCGCAGTTTGCGTTGTAATTCCTCAGGTTGACTAGTACTCGAACACAAAGACTTTCAAGTTTTCGCCTTTTTCAGTGTCTTCTACAGCTAATTCTTCATCGGCATCATTCTGAGGACTATCTTCATACCTTTCAGCCTCTACAGGGTCAACTGAGTTTGTCTTCAGTCTCAATTCAGTAACTGACCGTAAAGGGATTTCAGATTTAAAGATAACGTCGCGACTCCTTATGATTGTATCCTTATCTTGCATCCAGATTCGATAGCCGTCTTTTTCATCGCAATATCCAACAAAAATGCCTTTGGTTCCTTTCTTGTCCCATTTTTGACGACGTTGTTTTGGCACATGGACATAACATTCTGTTCCAAAAACCTTGAAGTGTTCAACCGACGGTATTTCCTTTCCAAACCAGAGTTCAAAAGGAGTTTTTTCCTCTACACTAGTTGGACCAGTTCGATTTAGAATGTGCGTCGCAGTATTGACTGCTTCAGCCCAAAGTTTTAGTGGGAGATTCTTCGTATGAAGCATTGAACGTTCACTCTCGACCAGTGTCCTGTTTTCTCGCTCCGCTGCTCCGTTTTGCTCCGGGGTGTATGGCATAGTCATTCTTATTTTGATTCTTTTTTGTTGCAAAATCAATTTAACCTCAGCATTGTCGAATTCCAGACCACCATCCGACTGCAGTTCTTTGATTACATGACCGGCCACCTCAGCTTCGTCAAGAAATATTTTTAAATTCTGAGCAACTTCAGACTTTTGTTTAAGGAAGAAATCTCGCCCAAACTTAGAGAAATCATCCTTAAAGCAAACATAGTAATTTGCACCAGCAAGTGACTTATTCTGCATAGGCCCACAGACATCAACATGAACAACGTCACCTGGTTTGCTGGATCTATTCTTTCGAGTGCCGAAGCTTCTTCGATGTTGCTTTCCGTAGATACAGCCTTCGCAAAGTTCTTCATTGACCTCAACTTCAATCCCACGTTGCTTCAGGAAACGACGAACATGTGTTTTTCCTTGGTGCCCGAGGCGTTCGTGCCACAACTGCAATGTTTCTGTAGATGTCACATACGCTCCTACAGACTGCTGAGGCATTACCACTCGCATCAATAACCCGTATAACTTATTGATTGCCTGTCCAACAATGTAGATCTTATTATTTTTTACAATCTGACACTGTTTATCGTCAGCAATGAATTGAAATCCCTTCTGTAAAGTAGAAACCACAGAAAGTAAATTTCGTGCTAGCTCTAGCACATGCCAGACTACTTTCAAATGATTCCTTTTCCATGTCCCATTGATCAACATCTCGACAATTACTGTACCGTATCCAACTGCCGCAAGAGGTTCCTTATTTCCTACTTTCACAATTTTTGGAACAGTAAACTTTGTATATGTGTGAAAGATCTTTTCATCTGGTGACATATGTTCTGTACAGCCCGTGTCTGCTAACCAAACATCAGAACTTGGAACTCCAGCTAGCTCGCATATAAATGCCTCGCCAGTATCTTTAGTTTCTTTGGAAGATCTGTTACTTTATTATCGGATTTCTTTTATTTACATTGTGTCCAATTGTATGACACTTAAAACATTTGAAAACCTTTTTATCAGAGTTACCTCCTTTATCTGATTTCTTTCCAAAGTTGCTCTGCTTCTTTGTTTTGGCTACGAACGCTGACGATTCCTCTTCATTCTTGACCGGCAGCTTGCCTTCAATAAGTCGAAGTCGCTCCGTAAGAAGATTGACAGTGCGCACCTCACGTGGAATCGATTCCCACACACTTTGAAACTCAAAGTATTCATCTGGAAGCATCGACATTATTCTGCTCATAAGAACTACATCAGGAAGTTTTACCTTTTCAAGACGCTGCATCTCATCATTCAGTTCGTGAAACACACTCTGTATCTTTGCTACATGAGTCGCTATATTTTCATCCGAACTCTTACTATAATTAAAAAACTGACTGAGAAGACGATCCAGTCGTTGACCTGAACTTTGTTCATAAATTGCAAGCAGTTTTTCCCAGATTTCCGATGCACTGGAACAAGTATTTACTAGTTGTAAATTTGCCTCATTCAGTCCTTTGATGATAATGAGACGAGCCGTAGTATCTTTCTTCTTGAACTCCTTTAACGCAATGTTATATAAGGCCTG
The DNA here is from genome assembly GCF_003672135.1 of Ooceraea biroi. Lineage (NCBI taxonomy): Eukaryota > Metazoa > Arthropoda > Insecta > Hymenoptera > Formicidae > Ooceraea > Ooceraea biroi. The sequence continues at coordinate 3,849,372 of NC_039518.1, read as the reverse complement.
TGTTTCTGTCGTCAGAGGATCCGCAATTACCGGCTTCTTGAGTTCGCCTGTCACTACTTCAAACACCTCGTGATGCTCGAGTACAAGTTCGATCTGCAATTTCCATACTAGCCAGTTTTGTGCACCCTCCAGCTTGTCGATTTGCGTTTTGAATTCCATAGTCTCGTTAACAACGTATGTACCGATATCAAAACGTTCGCAAATCACCGACCACAACTCTTTTCTTTATCTGGTCAACTTAACCTCACTTTTAGTTTGTCGAGCTGTCTTATTTCCTTTACGCAGCTATAAGCGTGTTGAGCCCATAACCTGATAGATTTGGTCAACCAAGGAAACAGCAATCAATCATTCATGTGTATAACACGTTTCTTTAATTTAGACAAAACAACTTATACATGAGAAAACCGAAGTTAAGAAGAACCCGCACGCTAACACAACAAAAGTCTGTACTTGTACTACTCGAGTCAAATTTTACTTTTCTTTACAATACTTCTGCACGCTTGTCTTATGCGCTCCTTCATATCTTTCGGCGTAGTAGGTACCGTCTCATACACGACAACACCCTTTAGATATCCCCATAAAAAATCTGGTGATGTTAAATCAGGTGATTTGGGTGGCCAGGCCACATAACCATCCCGTTCAATCCAACGTTGATCATATGTAACGTTCAAAAAAATTTTTCACGATGTGTGCAAAATGTGGTGGAGCGCCATCCTGTTGTAGCCACATACGTTGGACCACATTCGGATTTACTACCCCTAGCATCTGTGGTAATTCATTTTGCAACATATTTAAATAACGTTCTCCCGTAACATTGCCATTAAAAAAGAAAGGTCCTATAATGTGGCTATCCAAAATGCCAGACCAAACGTTCACTTTCCATCGATGCTGCCTGTCTACATGACGAACCCAATGCGGATTGTTTTGAGAATAATAATGGCAATTATGCCGATTTATTTCACCATCGTTTTCAAATGCGGCCTCATCACTAAACATAACTCGATGAAAAAATGTGGGATCACGATTAATTTTATCTATACTCCGTCCAGCGAGAGAACGTTATCCGTCTGCACATAGGCGGGCGAAGTGGGGATAGCGTGGCGTAGTGGTGGTATGTATAATAGCAGTAACGCGCTTGTATCGCGGCGTAGTGGGGGGTCTCTAGGGCGGAGATCTGCGCGGAACGGACGCGTTTTCGTCTACTCCGATAACGTTCTCTCGCTGGACGGAGTATAGAGCCCATCTGCAAAATGTCACACGAGAAACCTTATCTCCATCCTAAAGTTGCTGGTGAATTGAAATATGATAAGGGTGATAATGATTAGCGCGTAAAATTCTGTTAACTGTGGCAGGAGACACATTTAATTCACGACTAATTTGACGTTGCTTGATATGAGGATTCATAATTATCATTCCTAACACTGTAACATTAATAACATCATCGTTATCTAATAGTGTTTTTGAACGCTTTCGTGTCATGTGTCTAGTTCTAGCTCTACGTAATAGACTCAAAATCGTTTTATGATCGGAATGTCGCCTATCCGGATACTTGTCTCGATATTGACGAGCTGCTTCTCTAGCGTTGTTACCAGCAACGTCATAAATCATAATTATGTCTACGATTTCCGATGGCGGGTAATCTGCCATCTTAATAATACTGATTTAACTGATTGATAAAACAATGATAAATTATACGAAATACATATATTCAAACACGCACGGAAAAAACAATTCAGTTGGTGCGACCGAATTTTCCGTTGTTTGCAGATCAAACAAAACTTTAGTTCTAGACACAGAAAACTCTCCTGTAAGACGTTTTTAGAAACACTGATCTAAAAAGCAAGTGTTGGATAATATAGAGTTAAGTCACTTATGATATTTCTCATATATTAATTATAGTTTATCATTACGGGCGTCTGCGCATGTTTTCACGCAGGACGTCTAGGAATCTTTATTTGTGTTAGTTCCGCTCGAGTAATATAGTTTCTTTTGTTTTCATTACTAGCACTGATAGAGGTGATAGCGAGCGACTCTATTGTATGTACCTCTGCGTATCACTTCGTTTCCGACCGTTACGTTGAACGGATCGTTCAAATTAAATCTCGAGTTAGTCTTTGTAATTGAAGCGAATATAATAAATCTGTTGTTATTTTGCAAATACTGTGTAGCTCTTTAACAGCAAGGATACCTAACATCCCAATGCTTATCAAATCGATTGAAGATAGATTCTGGAATGTTTATTCAATTCATCGGATTATGGAAGATTAATCTAAGTACGTACTATCACCCAGAACGCATAGAGCTGGTACAACTAATTGATGGATATTATGGAACGACTAGGTTTTACGCAGCTTTGTGTGAGAGTGGGGAAACTCGGCCGCGACAACGAATTATCAGCGCTCTATCAGTGACGCCAGAAAGCATTTGAGGCACGCGGTAGCAGGTAGGGATAGAGTGGGGATGGTCTTTCGGCGGCGGCGCGGCGCAAACACGAGTTTTCGCTTGCACACACACGCACACACACGCACGCACGCACACACATACACACACACACACACACACAAAGAGGTAGAGGTTTGGAGTCACAAAGTACGCACACTTATGGGCGTGGAAGCTTTTTGCTCACATTATAAACTTTGAAATACTGTAACTCAGTGAAAAATGATCCAATTACAAAAAAAACCGTTGTATTCGTCTCATTGTCAGCTACAACTTCTATTTTGAGAAAAAAATCGACTTCCATTTAAACAATGGCCGCCATAATGAAATCTCGAAAGTAGCGCCATCTGCGAACAAATTGATATAGCTATCTTGTGTCCCCCCCGAGGTGAAACAACTTTTGTACGAAATGTTTTTTTTTATCTTACATATGTTTTGAAATATTAGCCGGGGGAAATTTAAATGAAACTTTCTGTATATTTTACCAACATTTAGTAAAAGAAAATATTAGCTTACTTAACACATTATAATTTAAACAACGCAAAAATAATCGGAGATAGTGGATGCTACCAAAAAAGGGAAAAAAAATCTTATTTGGGAGCATTTACTACTTTATTCTTAAAGTATAACCACACAAATAAAAAATTCTTTAAAATAATGAGACTTACAGTTAAGTAATTTGAAAAACTTAATTTGGGAACGTCTCGTTTGCCCACAGTGCAATTGTGCACATAGCGCATTAGGCCATTCAAAATGCTTAGTTTGGTTGGGTTAGGTTAAATTTAGAAATATTACTTCGCCAGTGGAGTCAATAAATTGCTAATATTTTCATCAATCAATTCTGGCAATGATCTCGATGTTATGAGATATCAAATTGAAGCAAACTGTGCGCCAACGAGATTTGTCAGACTTAAAACACAGCAATTCTAATTATTAGGTCTATCGGAAAGTTTCGTCCGCTTTTTTGCAAAAAGTATGGCTTTATTTAAGAAACAAAATGAAAAACTACATCAAGCAAAATATTGTCCATCGTTAGCGATGACTTTTTCCCATCTTTCGGGCAGCAAGCGGATTCCGCGGCGAAAGAATGACTCATCTTTGGAGGCTATCCACTCAGTGACCCATTTTTCGACGTCTTCATAAGAGTTGAAGCGCTGCTCAGCAAGTGCGTGTGCCACCGACCGAAACAAGTGGTAGTCGGAAGGGGCACAGTCTGGTGAATAAGCCGCATGGGGTAGCACTTCCCAGCGATGTGCTTCTAACGTTTCCTTCAGGTTTTGTGACTTGCGATCGAGCGTTGTCATGAAGCAAAATCACTTTATGCTGTCTGGTTTCATATTCTGGTCGTCTTTCGTGCAATGTTCGGCTCAAACGAATCATTTGTTCTCGGTAGAGATCCCCTGTGACTGTTTGACCAGATTTCAACAGCTCATGGTACATCACACCCTTCTGAGCCCACCAAATACAGAGCATCGCCTTCTTTCCGTGGATATTCCGCTTTGGCGTCGATGCTGAGGGTTGGCCGGGGTCGCAAATGGTTTTTCGCCGTTTGGGGCTGTCCAAATATATTCAGTTTTCATCCCCAGTGACAATACGATGCAAAAACCCCTTTCTTTTTTGCCTAGAAAGCAATATTTCGCAGATGCTTTTTCGCCTTTCAACGTTTCTTGGCTTCAGTTCATACGGGACCCATTTTCCTTCCTTGTAGATCTTTCCCAACGCTTTCAAACGATCGGAAATAACAGACTGAGCAACATTTAATGTTTCTGCAAGTTGTGTTTGCGTTTGACATGGGTCTTCATCCACTAATGCCTCAAATTCTTCGTCTTCGAATACTCTTGGCCGTCCAGAACGCTGTTTGTCCTCCACATCAAAATCATCAGTTTTAAAGCGTTGAAACCATTCTCTGCATGTTTTATCGGAAATGACACTATCACTATAAACTTCTACAAAAGCAAGCATTCGATGAGCTTCAGCTGCAGTTTTCTTCCAATTGAAGCAGAAGAGTAATACTTCGCGCAAATGACGCTTATTTGGCTCTAATTTCAACATTTTCGATGCAGTAAAAAACAATGTTATTGATGCAAACGCTAACTTTTATATACTGAATTTTTTTGACAGATGGCAGAACTAAAAAATTAAGGTTGGTTCAGGCATTAGAGTTGCCGACTATTCTAGCTACAGCTATTCGCCGCTAGATGGACGGAACTTTTCGATAGACTAAAGTCACTAGATATATAAAGTAGCGCAATCGATTTAGCCGTTTTAGCGAATGGAGCCAAAATGGTGTCGAAAAGTGTACATAGTGCACAGTGTATGTCACTTATTTACAATAAGTGCAAATCGCATAACCTGTTGCATGTAGAAGAATCAGAACATTTGTGCGTAAACAAAGAAAAGTGATATTGAGCAATACAACGAAAAATAATGCCAGGTTGTTGCGTCAAAGGGTGTACAAATCGTAATGAGAAAGCAGTGCGATTATTTCGTTTGCCAACAGGCAATAATAACATTAAGAGAGAGAGTTTGTGTACGCAAACTGCTCTGGATGTACAAGTAGAATATTTAGATAGGTTTAAGTATTTATTATTAGGACGTTTCACACAGGACGCGTTAGAAAATCTATTTTCATTAATTCGCGGAAAACAAGCTGTACCAGATGCACGAGAGTTTAAAAACATGCATTACGATTGATATCTTTATCTCAATTTGAAGCAAATATTGATCGTGGCAATTACTTTATTAGTGATTCTGAGCATCTAATTGAATATTGCAATAAAATAAGAAATGAGTGCAAACAAACTGTAGAGGCACAATGTCTGGATAATATCGATGCAGATGTATGGACTGCAGAGATACATGCATCATTATTAGGAACTGAGACAGATCTCAATGATACTGTATGTACAAACTGCGCTATACCACTTAACAGGGGCGTTATTATATAAAGTAAAGAAAAATATGAAACATTGTGAACTTTGTTTTAATCCACTTATAACTACTTTCAACATTGATCCTAATAATAATAACTTACAATATTTCTCTAGATTAAGACAGTTTAAAGACAATACATTAATATTTCCCAATATGGATATATATACTATTATATATAAATGTGAACGGTTATTTCGCAAAAATGAAAGTCATTTATTATCGAATGCATTAACAGTTACACAGTTTGTTAATATACTTTTACAGAACTCTCCTACAGTCAGCATACCATCATGTCAATATTCTGTATAAGCTTCTAAAACTGTTTGTCATAACAAGAATCCATTTTTCATTAAAAAGAGACAATAATAACAATAATATTGCGTTGTTAGATATTAACAATAGTAGTAGAAGCGTCGCGATGAAAACCTATGTAAACAATAGTAAGCGTTATAAATAAATTATTAATGTATTTTATGAATTATTTATGTATTTTATTTTATGAATATATACAACTGTTTAATATACTTTCCCATATTATACTTTTAATATACTTTTTGTTTACATAATTTTAATATACAATTCACAGTTTGTAATTCCCGCATACTGGAGCCAAAATGTCGGACCATTGCGTTACTTTATATATCTAGTGACTTTACGATAGACCTAATAGAATACGAAATGCAACAATATGAATAAATAATATTCGCTGCGAAAAATATCACCTCAGCCAGGGTTCGAACCTGGGACCTCCCTCAATCCGTGCGGGTGTCTTAATCAACTCGACCACTGGGGCATGTGGTGACAATCCTCAGCAGATAAACAATCCTCGCAGCGAAGCAGATAAACACCTCATTTTCGATCGAAGGTGTGGAGAAAATAACTATAGAAATATTACTTCGCCAGTGGAGTCAATAAATTGCTAATATTTTAATCGATCAATCCTGGCAATGATCTCGATGTTATAAGATATCAAATTTTTCGCAGCGAATATTATTTATTCATATTGTTGCATTTCATATTCTAATTAGAATCACTGTGTTTTAAGTCTGACAAATCCCGTTGGCGCACAGTTTGCTTTAATTTATCTGTCGGTAACTCTAATGCCTGAACCAACCTTAATTTTTTAATTAATATAGAGATGTTATAGAATTCTTAACTTCGCCAGTAAATTATTATTAATTAGCTGGCGCTTGTTCCTCGCGCGCTTCGCGCGCTCGGTATATTTGGAAAATATAAAGCATAAAGAACGTATTTTTTTGCGACGTGCACATTTTTAGAAGTTGCAAGACGATTGCACATAGTCTATGTTACTCAGGAAGATCTAAGCTATCCACCAGTGAAAGAATTTTTCAAGTCGGTTTAGTAGTTTCTGAGATTACCCCGAACAATGGAACAAACTTTACCTACCCTTTATTATATTAGTATGATGAAATTGATGACTTTATTTTATTCGATCAAAACTGACATTCATCTAGAGGTTTTTTAGATTATATTTTCAAGTGTAAGTTGCACACATCTAACACAAGTAACTACGCGCCAACGGGATTTGTCAGTCTTACAACACAGCCATTTTTCCTATGGTAGAAACCCAGCAAACGCACATGTAACTGATACAATCTGTTACATAACTAGGGTGTATCAGGAAAGTATCATTGTTAAGTAATTTAATTATATATACGATAAGTAAATACGTTTTTGTTTCATACATCTCAGATCCCAGCAAACATTTATGTATCTGATACATCCTGTTACATAACTGAAATGTATCGGAAATGTAACATATGTATATATGCTACATATAAAAACATATGCGCACGAAAATCTGTCCGAAGAAATGTAACCTATCCAATCTCTTGAGACTGTTGGAAACAAGTTTAACAGAAGAAAATAAAAGGTAAAGTACAGATCAAATTATTGTTTAATATATTGTTGCTAATACTTATTCTGTAGATAAGCAAAAATGTCGAGGAAAGATTTTTGTGATTTATCTGCGCGGCAACAACGTAGACTCGTTGTTAAGCTCACAAATAAGGCTTCATTAAGCAAAGAAAATCTAGGTTCATCAAACTATAATAGCGGTATTAGTACCGGGGTTGTATTGAATCCTGAAATTATATTAGATAATAATGATATTGAACATAAATCGGCAAATGATAATAATATGGCATACAAAGATAATTATGTTTTGGAAAATATAAATAACAGTTAAATGCACATTGAAAGGACTGAAAATTCAGCCATAGGAGTGGAAGAGTCTACGATATATAATATGAGTCATGATATACGTTCTTGGGTTTTAAAGCATAATATTACTCATACAGCCGTCAATGATCTTCTCGAAATATTAAGAAAACATAAATGTCACGAACTGTTACCGAAAGATGTCAGATCCTTAATGAGAACTTCACGATGTGTACAATCGGATATCGTATATTTCTCTCAGCAGCAGAAATATATACATTTTGATTTAGAAGAAGGCATCAAAATTTCTATATACAAACATTATGTTTCTCTTCGTCAGGAAGTACGTTTGAATTTTAATATAAATGGATTGCCCATATCCAAAAGTTCTTCAGAACAATTTTGGCCTATATTAGCTGCTTTAGTGAACAATACTTCATATACAGAACCATTTCCGGTTGGAATTTACTGTGGTAAAATAAAACCAGAAGATGTTAATATTTTCCTACAACCATTGATTTCGGATATATTACGTATACAAGACAATAATGGAATATATATAAATGGTAAACTAATTTGTGTAAAAGTAAATGCCTTCGTGTGTGATGCACCAGCAAAGGCTTTTATCGCTGGCATAAAAAATCACACAGGATACTTTGGATGTGCAAAATGTACATGCGAAGGTGACTTCGTTGAAAATAGGATGACTTTCCCAGACTTAAAATGTCCTCTTCGAACAGACGCTTCATTCAAAAACAAAACGCAACCTGAACATTATCGTATAACAACTATACTTGAAAATGCAAACATTGGAATGGTATCGCAATTGCCTTTAGATTACATGCATTGAGTATGCCTAGGAGTTATGAAAAGATTATTGCAGTTCTGGGTGCGAGGTAAAACAAATATTCGAATAAAGTCACATTTACTGCCAAGTGTGTCAGATGCGTACATAAATATGAGAAAATTTATAACTAAAGAATTTGCAAGATATCCTCGAAGCTTATTCGAAGTCGACAGATGGAAAGCTACCGAGTTCCGTTTGTTTTTACTTTATACTGGACCAGTGTTATTGAAAGATGTTTTATCGAAACGTATGTATGAGCATTTTCTGTGCTTAAGCATTTCCATAAGAATACTTTGTCACACACGTATGTGTATTACTATGCGACAATATGCACAGCAATTATTAACTTATTTTATAAAACACTTTGCTGAATTATATGGTTCACAACATATTGCGTACAACGTACATAATCTTATACATCTTCCAAACGATGTGGCTTTGCTTGGTCCATTGGATTCGTTCAGTGCATTTAAATTTGAAAATTTTTTATATAAGTTAAAGAAGAAAGTACATACAGGAAGAAACTATTTGGAACAAGTAACCAATAGATTACGTGAAGCAGCGCATAATGTGAATAAAAATGAATTAAAAACGTATCCTATTATTACTTTCAATGGTACACAAAATGACATAATCGAGAAAGTAAAATTTCCAGGATTTAGCTTATCTTGCAAAGAATTTGACAACTGTTGTATTCTATCTGATGGGTCAATAATGTTTGTGGAAGAAATCTCATATAAAAATCACATTTCTTTCTCTGGCAAATCAGTTACGAAAAAGAAACCCTTTTTTATTACGCCTTGTATTTCAACCAATTTATCCATTATATTAGTATCTAAAACTGATATGCGTCATATCTCTTCAGTTAATATAAATCAAATTTGTGAGAAGCATCTTGTTATTGAATCCAAATGTGGAGATTTAATACTCTTACCTATTATACATACCTGTTAGCTAGATATATTTATAAGAAGAAAAGTAATAAAGAAGAAGTAATACACATAAAGTATAAAGTAAAGTGATAAGTAAAGTATAAGTAAGTATAAGTATAAAGTTAAGTTTTTTTTTCTTTATGGTATATTTAATGTGCCAACAGCCACTATGTGTTCCGGCTTTTGTGGCACTCTGTACTATTATCCGTATATCAAACTCCCGTCTAAAACAATAATAAATCATGGTGCAATCGTCATCATGCAATCTTACTTATATCTTTCAAAAAGGACCATAACACCGTCAATGGTACTATATCTATATCTTTTAGCCATCTCCCTATGTCATATGGGTATCGAGTATTTGCTGTTTCCAATAATCTGTAAAAACATCGCTCGTGAACTATCGTTTTAAATGCATCTAAAAGCTATATGTTCAATTGTTTGTTCTTCTGCTCCGCAATCACATCTCGGATTATCAATAATACCTTTTCATGCCAGTGATTCATTTAAATTATAATGTCCCGCTCGTAATCTATTAACTAGCGTTACAAGTCGTGGACAATGTAGACCATGGAATCACGGTTTTTTCTTTTCTTTCGTATAATATTGTGTAAAAACCATTCTTCCTTTATATCTTCCTTCCATTTCAAATTTGTCAACTGACTTTTTATACACCTCCTCCTTATACAAAGCTATCCAATCGTAATATGGCACCTTTATTCTGTTATCCAGGTCTTCCTCAGTCACCGACTTAGCTAATCTATCTGCCATTTCATTTCCTTGCATTCCCTTATGGCCGGGTATCCATCCTATAACCACCTTATAACTCTCTTTCCCTTTTCGTTCTTGTAATTTATAAAGATCATAAATTCTTTGTCGAATCCTAATAACAAATACGTTCTCATAAACATTTATCTTATTTTTCCTCAACCCCTCACATACGCTTTTAGAATCTGTCAAGATTAATACATCCTTATTCCAATCATTTTGTGATATTAAACCTATTGCCTGTTCTACAGCTATTCCCTCTGCCGTAAAAATAGAACAGTTACAATTAATGCTCATTTGATATAAAGTTAAGTGATTTTTGCAGTATGTTACAACAAATACGTGAACCAATGGCTTCTTACGCTGTAGTGCACTTCATAAAGGATGATGATTATTCAGAAATACGCAATGATTTAGTGACGCATTTCAAAATGTTGTCCTTGCACATCGATGCAAGCTAGACATCGACGTAGTACAGAATTTGTTACGGTACGACATTCCTGAAAATTTTGTTGCATCTCAGTAACTGAATTGGTAATTCGTTGCTTTAAATCTATCTGGTACTCTCCTGTTAGGAAATCTACGTTGATACTCTCGTACGGCAGCTCGTGCATTTCCGTTACAGAATCCGTACACGAAATGAATATCGGTGTATTCCTCATTTGAAAACACTTTTGGCATTCTGATAGTAATTGCTAGTTGACACGACGATTGAAATCTAACAGCTACTGTTGTGAAAGTAACGATCATACTGAATCGTTTCAACATAGTGAACATGAATACATGTGAATACACGTAACATAAACATCTTCGACCTTCCAAATTCTACACTATGTTCCGTTGTTACTTATCTCATATTTCTTTTCAATATTGGTTTATAACTTTGTAATAAAGCATTTCTAAGCAAACTCGATATAAGAATTTTTTCTTATTTCCACTAGTAGAATATGCTCCCGCAGTTTGTCGGTTAAAACCCGGGACACCCTGTATATAAATAACAATTTTATTCCCCATCGCCTCTTCCATTCCTTTGCATGATTTCAAGAACTTAATCTTGCGCTATGCTATACTCTTGATCATGATTTCATACGTACAAAGTTAAACTATTATATTCAACAATAGTTAGTTCGATAACAAAACTGTAATTTCAAAACTTTTTCTCTCATTTTTCACATAATCTCCACCCACGTCACCTCTAGCCAATCGTTTTATGCGATGTCTCCCCTCCACCATCTAAAAATTCTAAATTTTGAAACTAATCTCTTTGCCACACCCCCACCCACGCCTCCAACCAATCGCTTTACGCGATGTCTCCATCCATAAAATTCTAAATTTGTGGTAAACTCCTCCTCCCAAGATATTTCCCTAATATAAAAGAGTAAGGAGTTCGAGTAAAGTTCTTTGTATGAAAAAATCTGCGTGAAAAGTGGTGTCTAAAATAGCGTCTCAAAATGGAACTCTATCAAATCGAAGAAGATGTTGCAGCAGAGTCATCGCAAGTGACAACATTGGGCGAATATTTCGCATGGGCGCAGCGATGTGACGAGTGCATCGAAAAATTAGAGGAACAATGCCGTGCTAAGCGTCCACGACTATCTCTAGGACGAAATCACTCGTTAGTGGCTCGAATCACGCAGCTCGAGGGATTGAAGAAAGAATTGGAAACACGTTTTATACATGTCGGCGGCGATGACCACGCCGAACAGCCTTCCAACACAAAACTCTCTTGGCGAGAAATTGATACCGCGTTCAAAAACCGAATTCTCACCGGTGCGGTGATCAACGTGGATTACATCGACCCGCGACGATTCTTGGAGGACGCTCGTGATGTAGTGCTAGAGCATGTGCGCAACGCTATTGATAGACACAGCAACGTAAAAGTGAACACCATGTTCAATGGGGAGTTCGTGGCGGGTGAGAAGACCGCTAATAAAAGTATAAACACGAGAAATCGTGAACTCTTTAAGACATCGGATTTGCAAGAGTGGTTCACGCAATACGTGATCGAACCCACCCTAGCGTCTCTCGAGGAGTTCCAGGAGCGCGATAGCGGGTGGGCATTGTCGCGTATATTGAACTTGACCATCAACGTGAACAGACACAATTCGATGCACGCTGGATGTCGCATTAAATTACCGGAGGAGATAAAGACGAAGAAAGCAGTGGTGAACGTGCAATCGAAGGACAATGCGTGCTTCGCGTGGTCGGTGATTGCCACTCTGTATCCAGCGGAAAGACACACGGAACGTCAATCTTCCTATCCGCATTATACAACGGTGCTGAATCTCAAGGGCATAGAGTTTCCAGTGTCGTTGAAGCAAATAAAAAAATTTGAGCTTCTGAACGACATCTCGATAAATGTATATGCCATCCAGGAGAAGAAGAAGAAGGAAGAGGAAAAACTCATGATCGTGCCGATACGACTCGCTGATGAGAAGAAGTGCAAGCATGTGAACCTGCTGTACATGCAGGATCCGCTTGACAACGTGGGACATTTCGCGTACATCAAGAATCTGTCTCGGCTGGTGAGCTCACAACTTAGCAGCAATAAACGAAAAAAATATATTTGTGATCGGTAAGTAGTGTTATTATACCTTTATATAATCAGCAAATACTTATGCATTGCTAGAATAAATTAAGTAACAAATCCATCCATTCTTGCAGATGTCTACATTATTTCCATACCAACGAGAAATTGGAGGCCCACACCGCGGATTGCCAACGAATGAATGACTGTGCCATCGTTCTGCCAAATGAAGAGGACAAGTGGTTAAGTTTCACCAACTACAACAGGAAGGAGAGAATACCGTTCGTCGTGTACGCCGATCTGGAATGTATCCTGCAGAAGACGGAGGAGGACAACCCGAAGCTGTACCATCGTCACCAGGTATTCAGCATCGGGTATTACGTGCGATGTAATTATGATGCGTCATTATCCGGATACCGATCCTGTCGCGATACCGACTGCATAGCGTGGTTCGTCGAGCAATTAAAAGATTTAGCGCATCGCGTGAAAGCAATTTTGTCTAGAAATGTCCCCATGAAAAATCTAACGCGAGACGAGTGTGAAAAGTATAATAGTGCAACGCATTGCCATATCTGCGAGAAACCGTTCGCGTCAGACGACACGCGAGTATGCGATCATTGTCATCTCACCGGTCGGTACAGAGGTCCGGCACATTCTAATCGTAACTTAAATTACAAAGATTCCTATACCATTCCGATAGTGTTTCATAATTTATCCGGCTACGACTCACATTTTATCATTAAAGAAATAGCTACCGCGTTCGAGGGCGCTATCGATGTATTACCGATAAACAAAGAAAAATATATTTCCTTTACAAAACATGTTAATGAGTCAGATGACAAAAAATGGCGTAACCACGTGCAATTTCGGTTCATCGATTCATATAAATTCCTGAGCAGTAGCCTGGATAAGTTATCGTCATATTTAAATAAGGATAAACTCAGAATTGTACGATCCGAATTTGCGCACCTCTCTACCAACGACTTTGATTTACTTACGCGAAAGGGTGTGTTCCCGTACGAGTACGTGGATTGCACCGAAAAGTTGGAGGATACTCGTCTACCACCGCGCGAATCGTTTTATAGTTCACTAACCGGTAATACGGTATCCGAGAGCGAACGCGCACGCTGTCAACGTGTGGCAACGGTTCACCATTCGAACGCTCAGCGAGTACAGCGATTTATACTTAAAACCGGATGTCTTGTTGTTGGCCGACGTATTCGAGAATTTTCGCGATAGTTGCATCAACAGTTACGGTCTTGATCCTGCGTATTATTACACTTTGCCACACGTCTATACGCGTTCGTCACCAACAACATGCTCCTGTACTTTTCCAAATCGTCAACCGTGTACGCAATCACAGCGCGCGAGGTCAGGTAAAGAGTAACAGGGGACACAAGTACAAATACATAATCACACCGTTACTACCAACTGATCCTAAGACGAAATCCGGAAGAAGATTACCCCGCGCTATGACACTGAACGACAATGCGATCGATTACGTGCACTGGGACGATCCCAACGAGCTGGTAGAGCGTCTACGATTGCTCAACGCTTCGCGTCAAGCCGGAAACAACTCTCACGACAACGAGATGCTGTCGATCATCGAGGAACTTCGAGAAGCTGGTCTCATAATAAATTGACTCGTGTATCGTCAGGATGACTCAATCCGTCGACGTCACTCACATCGAACGTGTATCAAACGTGTATAAACGGCTCAACAACGGCTAACGAACGTGTTTGAACGTATATCGAACGTGTATAAACGGCTCAACAACGGCTAACGAACGAGTCAAGAACATGGAACAAACGAGAACGCAAGTTTTAAGAACGTGGAACGAACTTCGCGAAGCTGATATCATTATAAATTGAACGTACCATTGAGCACGTGAGTCAATCGAGCGGTGTTACTTGTAACGCGAAGATGACGATCAACGAGTCTGAAACGTTATTGCAGACGAGTGATAACATTGCTACGAAATCTAATATGGAGAAGAGCATCGATACTTTAGGAGTTAAACATGAAGAGCTCGAGAAGGAAATCATCGATATGCAGAAAAAAATCGCCATGTTAGATTTCTACCGAGACAGTCTTGACCGGAAAATAGACAGAAGAGTCGCTGAATTAAATGAAAAAATAGATAAGATGGATAAAAGATTCCCTACCGTTTACAGTACGCTTATAAGTCATGTGTCAAACAGAATCAACAATGAAACTCGTACAAACAGACCTTGGATATATCGAGGATGCACATACCCACGTAGATCGGTTTGTTGAACTTCACCTCGAGCTTACGCATTTCGATCGCGACCAGGTTTTCCGAAAAGACGCTGCGGCTATGGAAATTCGGTTTCGCGATCATTGCCTCCGCGCCGTACCTTCCGTTCCATTTCGCTAACAGTTTTACATCCACGTGATTGCGCACGTTCTCCATGGTTTTTCCGAATACCGCGTTATTCATCAGTTTATATAAATTTTTCTCGAAATCATTTTTAGCTGCTGCCCTAAATCGCGTGTTCAGTTCGATGTACTCGCGGAGCCATGGAGATTGTGCAAATTCTAAGACGCGATGAATTTTTGTGACGCGAAGACCGTGACGCGTACACTGTTGTAGATTGCGGTAATGAATGACGTATCGCTTCTTATCGCATAAAGTTGCGAGCAACTTATCCTGCCGTTTGCCTGGCGGCTTATCGCGCGTCGGACAGAACGGTAGGTCAGCGTGCGCGTCATGGAGATGTCGCGGATACTCGAGATCGACTTCGAGTACGTATCCTTTTGGCAAATCGGGAGTGACAGCGATCACGTTGAAATTGGAAGTGTCATCGACCCATCGAAAGTTCGCATAGGGCAGTGGCTGACACATTGCCCATCCGTATAAATTATTAACATTGTAGGCATTCGACGTTGCGTTGCTCGAATTTGAAATTCTATTTATCACGTTTGTGTCTATCGATCACCTGTTTGCCGTCTTCTGTTGACATCTAACAAGGCCACAGAGGAAAGTATAAATTCGCTTGCTTGCGGAGACATACAGACATTCGACGTTTAGTAATTTGGTAACATCGGCGAAGAGCAACCGTAACGAGAAGCCCGGAAAGTGATAATAAAGCGAGTGACCGTTCTGACTCCAATCCTCGACACTGTATTCTTCATAATAAAGAACAACGATTATAAACCAATTTGTGCCTTATAGTAAATCAGAAGTGGGATATACGCCTCGTTACGGTGTACAGTTTTGCTCGTTAATCGCCGTATTTAGATTTCGGAATAATTTTGTGTTTGTGTGAAATTTTGCTGACAAAATGCCTGGCGGTCAGAAGAGAGCTTTGTGTAGTTTGACGATCTCCGAACTGAAGGAAGAGCTACGCACCCGCGACTTGCCCGTTTCCGGAAATAAAAATGAACTTCTCGCGCGACTGTTAGAAGTCGATCCAGACTTCGATATATCTGGGGAAAACGAAGAGATCGAGGAAACCGTTCGAGTCCCGTCGGTGACGGGTGAGGATCGGCAGGAGAGCGGAAGAACAAACGGACAGTTGAGAGACCATTCCGATCTTATGCAAGATGAAATGGAATTCCTTCGACGGGAGAGAGACCTTTTGCGCCGTGAAATCCAACTTATGCAGCGTGAGCGAGACTTGCAAACTTCGTCTGGTTCGAACGCACTTACGATGCAGTCGACGATCGGCATTAAGACGATTGCTGATCTTTTGGCTGAATTTTCGGGAGAGAAGAATGATTTCCGAAATTGGAGACAACAATTGGAACTCTTACAAGATACGTACCATTTGGACAGTAATGCTGTTAAAATTTTGATAAGTTTACGATTACGAGGTAAAGCATTGAGGTGGTTCCACTCGAGGCCTGGTCATTTAGAGATGTCAGCTGAGGAGCTCGTGAATGCAATGAGTGGCATGTTTGACCATCGTCCAAACAAATTAGCACTGCGGAAGGAATTTGAGAATCGCTTGTGGCGTAAGGACGAATCTTTTTGCGACTACGTTTTCGAGAAGACGACTCTGGCCAATAGAATCACTGTCGACCCAGAGGAGCTGATTGATCTGATGATCGATGGTATCCCGGACACCCGATTGCGAGATCAAGCAAGGATGAATCGCTATGAAAGGGTGGAGGATCTCTTAGACGCATTTAAAAAGATCACACTTTATGAGCAACCAAGGAGTGATCGAGATCATCGAACTGTTAAGAAGCCGTCATCTGTGAAGCCGACGGCGGGAGCGGATGCGACTCGTCCAAAGGAGGCTCGTTGTTTTAACTGCAACGAGGTTGGCCATGCTAAAAGGGACTGCACGAAGCCGCAGCGTGAATGGGGTTCCTGCTATCGCTGTGGCAGCCTGGAGCATCATTCAAGGAACTGTACGCAGAGTCGTCCGACGACGAGCACTATTCCAACGCAGGGGACATCGAGATCAACGGAGACTTCGACCCATCTCATTCAGCCAACGCGTCCTGAGGTTCCGTTTCTGATTCCAATTTCTTTTACAATTCCGAACAATGACAGTAATATTAATTTTGTTATTAGCGCGATAATTGATTCGGGATCGCCAGTTAGTTTGATAAAAGTCGGTTTATTGCCTGTCAGTTCGTACAATACAGAATTACCGCAAAATCAGACATACCTTGGAGTGAATCAATCGCCGTTGGAGATTCTGGGCATTTTCGAGAAGGTCGTGGATGTCGATAATGTTTTGATGAATATTCGGTTTCTTGTTGTTCCGGACGAAACGATGTCTCACGTCGCGCTACTTGGCCGTGATTATTTGTTGTCGCCTCTAATTAAAGTCACTTTGGGCCGTGAGTTCAAGATCGAGAAAGTAAATTCAAACGCGATCGAAAGTGAGCCGGATACTCATGTCGGTCACATTATGCAAATCGATTATGTTGATACACCCGAAAGTGTAACAGAAAAATTAGATATCAATCCGGAAATAAATTTCGAGACATCTTCGGCATTGGAGAAAATGTTCTGGGAAAAGGACGTTCTAGACTCTGAGCCTCCAATCAGTAATGTAGAATTGGCAATTAAACTCACGGACGACCAACCGATTACTTTTCGACCTCGTCGTTTGGCTTTTAGCGAGAAAGAAAAATTACGCGAAATTTTAGATGACTTATGTGCGAGAGGGGTGATTAGACCGAGTACTTCTCCTTATGCTAATCCTATTGTATTGGTTCGGAAGAAGAACGGTGAGATACGTTTATGCGTTGACTATAGAGAATTGAACAAAATTACCGTGAAGGAGAATTCTCCGACACCGAACATTGACGATTGCATTGATCAGTTACGTGGAAAAAAATATTTTACAAAACTTGACTTAAAAAACGCGTTTCACCATGTTAAAGTTTCCGAATCTTCGATAAAATGTACGTCATTTGTTACACCTTTAGGACAATTCGAATTTTTAAGAATGCCTTTTGGGCTTACTAACGCTCCGCGGGTCTTTCAACGATTCGTCGGGTCAATATTCCGTATACTGCTTAATGGAAATCGGATTTTAATATATTTAGATGACATTTTGATAGCTACGGAAACAATCAGCGAACATCTCTCTATTTTGAAGGAAGTTTTCCGCTTGGCAAGGAAAAGTGGGTTACGTTTCCGTTTAGATAAATGTTCGTTTCTTTATCGTGAGATTACTTATCTCGGTTATTTGATTGACGAATCTGGAGTTCGACCTAGCCAGGAGGGCGTTAGATCTGTTCTGGAGTATCCGATCCCGCGTAGCATAAGGGAAGTACAACGTTTCATAGGCCTTGCGAGTTACTTCAGGCGTTTTATTCCGAGGTTTTCCGTCGTGGCAAAACCATTTTACGATTTGCTGAAGAAGAATGCCACATTCCGTTTCGATCAAAAAGAAAATGATGCGTTCGTTGAGTTAAAAAATAAATTAGCGAGTAAACCGGTTTTGGCGATTTATTCACCGGATCTAAAAACAGAATTGCATTGCGACGCAAGTGCAAGCGGTTTCGGCGCAATATTGATACAGAAGCAGCCGGATGGATTCTTCCGACCGGTCTTTTATTTCAGTAAGCGAACTACCTTGGCGGAGTCCAAATATTCGAGCTTCGAATTAGAGTGTTTGGCTGTCGTCTACGCGGTCAAACGTTTTCATGTTTATTTATACGGCATGCATTTCAAGATAATTACAGATTGCAATAGTTTCCGTCTTGCGTTAGCTAAACAGAGTATCAATTCACGTATTTCGCGTTGGGCTTTATTTCTCCAAGGTTACGATTATAGGATTGAACACCGATCGGGATCCAGGATGCCGCATGTCGATGCATTGAGTCGATGCGATAATATACTCGTGTTAGAACCGAATACCTTCGAAACTGTATTAGCTCTCAAGCAGACGCAAGATGAGAAAATTAAAGAATTGCGTGAGAAACTAGAAAAAAGCGAACAAAAGTACTTTGAACTACGTGACGGATTAGTTTATAGAAAGTTTAATGATAATAAAGTTTTGTTCTATGTTCCTGAGAGCATGGAGAATAATGTAATCCGAAATAGTCACGACAATTTGGGCCACTTAGGCGTAGACAAGGTAGTTGACAATATTCGAGAGGTATATTGGTTCCCACAGATGCGAGAAAAGATTAAAACATATATCGATAATTGCTTAAAATGTATTGAATTTTCGCCGCTCAGTGGAAGATCCCAGGGGTTTTTACATAGTATTGAAAAAGATAATCTTCCATTTCGAACTTTACACATTGACCATTACGGTCCGCTTGAGCCGAGTAAAGGAATGAAATATATTTTATCTATCGTTGACGGGTTCACGAAGTTTATTAAAGTATACCCGTGCAAATCCACGGCTTCTGCGGAAGCAATCAAACATCTAAAAGAATATTTTAAAAATTACAGTAAACCCCGTCGTATTATAAGTGACCGAGGAACTGGTTTTACTTCTGAAGCCTTCAAGGGATTTTTGACTGAGCAAACCGTCGAACATGTATTGATAGCGACGGCGACACCTCGCGCAAATGGACAAGTGGAACGCTTTAACCGAGTTATCACACCAATGTTAGCGAAATTGTCAGAACAACCAAACCGTTGGGAAAAGGTTTTAGGCGCGGTAGAATTTGCGTTAAATAATTCTGTGTGTCGTTCGGCGAGAGAAACGCCGAGTCGCCTACTGTTCGGGATTAATCAATTGGGCGAAATTAGTGATAGTTTGCGTCTTGTGTTGGAATCGGACGGAGAAGATGAAAGAGATCTGCTTGCGATACGTGGTAAGGCCTCCGAAAATATTGCGAAGTGCCAGCGGGCAAATGAAGAAAACTATAACCGGAAGCGTAAGCCGGCGACCAGATATCAGAAAGGAGATTATGTAATGATTTCGAATCGAGATGTGACACCAGGTGTAAATAAGAAATTGTTACCGAAATTCAAGGGACCTTATGTCGTAGAGAAGGTTTTAGACAATGACCGATATGTTATTAAAGATGTAGAAGGGTTTCAGTTAACACGCGTACCATTTACAGGAATTGTCGGTCCTGATCAGATGAAGCCTTGGATCCGTTATTAAAATTAGTTCTCGAATCGATATTTCGGCGAGATGTAATGTGCGATCATTATTTTAATATTATACAATTTATATTTGTTACGACCTCTTGACCGAGGACGGTCATTATGTCAGGGCTGGCCGAACTGTAGGCATTCGACGTTGCGTTGCTCGAATTTGAAATTCTATTTATCACGTTTGTGTCTATCGATCACCTGTTTGCCGTCTTCTGTTGACATCTAACAAGGCCACAGAGGAAAGTATAAATTCGCTTGCTTGCGGAGACATACAGACATTCGACGTTTAGTAATTTGGTAACATCGGCGAAGAGCAACCGTAACGAGAAGCCCGGAAAGTGATAATAAAGCGAGTGACCGTTCTGACTCCAATCCTCGACACTGTATTCTTCATAATAAAGAACAACGATTATAAACCAATTTGTGCCTTATAACATCAAAGTACATTAAATAAGATGAAGGTTTCGATGGGTCGTACGACTGCATGTACTTATTGTTAGCTTGCGCGTACCTGTGTGAACATTGGCTCAGGCCGCCGCGTATACCACGTTCTACGAACATGACCATATCAATATCGGTAAGGAGTACAAAATTTATACGCGTATGTTTGAGCATCGCGTCCCACGTAAAACCGGGCAAAGTGTAATAATACGCAGGATCAAGACCGTAACTGTTGATGCAACTATCGCGAAAATTCTCGAATACGTCGGCCAACAACAAGACATCCGGTTTTAAGTATAAATCGCTGTACTCGCTGAGCGTTCGAATGGTGAACCGTTGCCACACGTTGACAGCGTGCGCGTTCGCTCTCGGATACCGTATTACCGGTTAGTGAACTATAAAACGATTCGCGCGGTGGTAGACGAGTATCCTCCAACTTTTCGGTGCAATCCACGTACTCGTACGGGAACACACCCTTTCGCGTAAGTAAATCAAAGTCGTTGGTAGAGAGGTGCGCAAATTCGGATCGTACAATTCTGAGTTTATCCTTATTTAAATATGACGATAACTTATCCAGGCTACTGCTCAGGAATTTATATGAATCGATGAACCGAAATTGCACGTGGTTACGCCATTTTTTGTCATCTGACTCATTAACATGTTTTGTAAAGGAAATATATTTTTCTTTGTTTATCGGTAATACATCGATAGCGCCCTCGAACGCGGTAGCTATTTCTTTAATGATAAAATGTGAGTCGTAGCCGGATAAATTATGAAACACTATCGGAATGGTATAGGAATCTTTGTAATTTAAGTTACGATTAGAATGTGCCGGACCTCTGTACCGACCGGTGAGATGACAATGATCGCATACTCGCGTGTCGTCTGACGCGAACGGTTTCTCGCAGATATGGCAATGCGTTGCACTATTATACTTTTCACACTCGTCTCGCGTTAGATTTTTCATGGGGACATTTCTAGACAAAATTGCTTTCACGCGATGCGCTAAATCTTTTAATTGCTCGACGAACCACGCTATGCAGTCGGTATCGCGACAGGATCGGTATCCGGATAATGACGCATCATAATTACATCGCACGTAATACCCGATGCTGAATACCTGGTGACGATGGTACAGCTTCGGGTTGTCCTCCTCCGTCTTCTGCAGGATACATTCCAGATCGGCGTACACGACGAACGGTATTCTCTCCTTCCTGTTGTAGTTGGTGAAACTTAACCACTTGTCCTCTTCATTTGGCAGAACGATGGCACAGTCATTCATTCGTTGGCAATCCGCGGTGTGGGCCTCCAATTTCTCGTTGGTATGGAAATAATGTAGACATCTGCAAGAATGGATGGATTTGTTACTTAATTTATTCTAGCAATGCATAAGTATTTGCTGATTATATAAAGGTATAATAACACTACTTACCGATCACAAATATATTTTTTTCGTTTATTGCTGCTAAGTTGTGAGCTCACCAGCCGAGACAGATTCTTGATGTACGCGAAATGTCCCACGTTGTCAAGCGGATCCTGCATGTACAGCAGGTTCACATGCTTGCACTTCTTCTCATCAGCGAGTCGTATCGGCACGATCATGAGTTTTTCCTCTTCCTTCTTCTTCTTCTCCTGGATGGCATATACATTTATCGAGATGTCGTTCAGAAGCTCAAATTTTTTTATTTGCTTCAACGACACTGGAAACTCTATGCCCTTGAGATTCAGCACCGTTGTATAATGCGGATAGGAAGATTGACGTTCCGTGTGTCTTTCCGCTGGATACAGAGTGGCAATCACCGACCACGCGAAGCACGCATTGTCCTTCGATTGCACGTTCACCACTGCTTTCTTCGTCTTTATCTCCTCCGGTAATTTAATGCGACATCCAGCGTGCATCGAATTGTGTCTGTTCACGTTGATGGTCAAGTTCAATATACGCGACAATGCCCACCCGCTATCGCGCTCCTGGAACTCCTCGAGAGACGCTAGGGTGGGTTCGATCACGTATTGCGTGAACCACTCTTGCAAATCCGATGTCTTAAAGAGTTCACGATTTCTCGTGTTTATACTTTTATTAGCGGTCTTCTCACCCGCCACGAACTCCCCATTGAACATGGTGTTCACTTTTACGTTGCTGTGTCTATCAATAGCGTTGCGCACATGCTCTAGCACTACATCACGAGCGTCCTCCAAGAATCGTCGCGGGTCGATGTAATCCACGTTGATCACCGCACCGGTGAGAATTCGGTTTTTGAACGCGGTATCAATTTCTCGCCAAGAGAGTTTTGTGTTGGAAGGCTGTTCGGCGTGGTCATCGCCGCCGACATGTATAAAACGTGTTTCCAATTCTTTCTTCAATCCCTCGAGCTGCGTGATTCGAGCCACTAACGAGTGATTTCGTCCTAGAGATAGTCGTGGACGCTTAGCACGGCATTGTTCCTCTAATTTTTCGATGCACTCGTCACATCGCTGCGCCCATGCGAAATATTCGCCCAATGTTGTCACTTGCGATGACTCTGCTGCAACATCTTCTTCGATTTGATAGAGTTCCATTTTGAGACGCTATTTTAGACACCACTTTTCACGCAGATTTTTTCATACAAAGAACTTTACTCGAACTCCTTACTCTTTTATATTAGGGAAATATCTTGGGAGGAGGAGTTTACCACAAATTTAGAATTTTATGGATGGAGACATCGCGTAAAGCGATTGGTTGGAGGCGTGGGTGGGGGTGTGGCAAAGAGATTAGTTTCAAAATTTAGAATTTTTAGATGGTGGAGGGGAGACATCGCATAAAACGATTGGCTAGAGGTGACGTGGGTGGAGATTATGTGAAAAATGAGAGAAAAAGTTTTGAAATTACAGTTTTGTTATCGAACTAACTATTGTTGAATATAATAGTTTAACTTTGTACGTATGAAATCATGATCAAGAGTATAGCATAGCGCAAGATTAAGTTCTTGAAATCATGCAAAGGAATGGAAGAGGCGATGGGGAATAAAATTGTTATTTATATACAGGGTGTCCCGGGTTTTAACCGACAAACTGCGGGAGCATATTCTACTAGTGGAAATAAGAAAAAATTCTTATATCGAGTTTGCTTAGAAATGCTTTATTACAAAGTTATAAACCAATATTGAAAAGAAATATGAGATAAGTAACAACGGAACATAGTGTAGAATTTGGAAGGTCGAAGATGTTTATGTTACGTGTATTCACATGTATTCATGTTCACTATGTTGAAACGATTCAGTATGATCGTTACTTTCACAACAGTAGCTGTTAGATTTCAATCGTCGTGTCAACTAGCAATTACTATCAGAATGCCAAAAGTGTTTTCAAATGAGGAATACACCGATATTCATTTCGTGTACGGATTCTGTAACGGAAATGCACGAGCTGCCGTACGAGAGTATCAACGTAGATTTCCTAACAGGAGAGTACCAGATAGATTTAAAGCAACGAATTACCAATTCAGTTACTGAGATGCAACAAAATTTTCAGGAATGTCGTACCGTAACAAATTCTGTACTACGTCGATGTCTAGCTTGCATCGATGTGCAAGGACAACATTTTGAAATGCGTCACTAAATCAT
Source organism: Ooceraea biroi (assembly GCF_003672135.1). Lineage (NCBI taxonomy): Eukaryota > Metazoa > Arthropoda > Insecta > Hymenoptera > Formicidae > Ooceraea > Ooceraea biroi. The sequence continues at coordinate 3,825,154 of NC_039518.1, read as the reverse complement.
TGCGTATTTCTGAATAATCATCATCCTTTATGAAGTGCACTACAGCGTAAGAAGCCATTGGTTCACGTATTTGTTGTAACATACTGCAAAAATCACTTAACTTTATATCAAATGAGCATTAATTGTAACTGTTCTATTTTTACGGCAGAGGGAATAGCTGTAGAACAGGCAATAGGTTTAATATCACAAAATGATTGGAATAAGGATGTATTAATCTTGACAGATTCTAAAAGCGTATGTGAGGGGTTGAGGAAAAATAAGATAAATGTTTATGAGAACGTATTTGTTATTAGGATTCGACAAAGAATTTATGATCTTTATAAATTACAAGAACGAAAAGGGAAAGAGAGTTATAAGGTGGTTATAGGATGGATACCCGGCCATAAGGGAATGCAAGGAAATGAAATGGCAGATAGATTAGCTAAGTCGGTGACTGAGGAAGACCTGGATAACAGAATAAAGGTGCCATATTACGATTGGATAGCTTTGTATAAGGAGGAGGTGTATAAAAAGTCAGTTGACAAATTTGAAATGGAAGGAAGATATAAAGGAAGAATGGTTTTTACACAATATTATACGAAAGAAAAGAAAAAACCGTGATTCCATGGTCTACATTGTCCACGACTTGTAACGCTAGTTAATAGATTACGAGCGGGACATTATAATTTAAATGAATCACTGGCATGAAAAGGTATTATTGATAATCCGAGATGTGATTGCGGAGCAGAAGAACAAACAATTGAACATATAGCTTTTAGATGCATTTAAAACGATAGTTCACGAGCGATGTTTTTACAGATTATTGGAAACAGCAAATACTCGATACCCATATGACATAGGGAGATGGCTAAAAGATATAGATATAGTACCATTGACGGTGTTATGGTCCTTTTTGAAAGATATAAGTAAGATTGCATGATGACGATTGCACCATGATTTATTATTGTTTTAGACGGGAGTTTGATATACGGATAATAGTACAGAGTGCCACAAAAGCCGGAACACATAGTGGCTGTTGGCACATTAAATATACCATAAAGAAAAAAAAACTTAACTTTATACTTATACTTACTTATACTTTACTTATCACTTTACTTTATACTTTATGTGTATTACTTCTTCTTTATTACTTTTCTTCTTATAAATATATCTAGCTAACAGGTATGTATAATAGGTAAGAGTATTAAATCTCCACATTTGGATTCAATAACAAGATGCTTCTCACAAATTTGATTTATATTAACTGAAGAGATATGACGCATATCAGTTTTAGATACTAATATAATGGATAAATTGGTTGAAATACAAGGCGTAATAAAAAAGGGTTTCTTTTTCGTAACTGATTTGCCAGAGAAAGAAATGTGATTTTTATATGAGATTTCTTCCACAAACATTATTGACCCATCAGATAGAATACAACAGTTGTCAAATTCTTTGCAAGATAAGCTAAATCCTGGAAATTTTACTTTCTCGATTATGTCATTTTGTGTACCATTGAAAGTAATAATAGGATACGTTTTTAATTCATTTTTATTCACATTATGCGCTGCTTCACGTAATCTATTGGTTACTTGTTCCAAATAGTTTCTTCCTGTATGTACTTTCTTCTTTAACTTATATAAAAAATTTTCAAATTTAAATGCACTGAACGAATCCAATGGACCAAGCAAAGCCACATCGTTTGGAAGATGTATAAGATTATGTACGTTGTACGCAATATGTTGTGAACCATATAATTCAGCAAAGTGTTTTATAAAATAAGTTAATAATTGCTGTGCATATTGTCGCATAGTAATACACATACGTGTGTGACAAAGTATTCTTATGGAAATGCTTAAGCACAGAAAATGCTCATACATACGTTTCGATAAAACATCTTTCAATAACACTGGTCCAGTATAAAGTAAAAACAAACGGAACTCGGTAGCTTTCCATCTGTCGACTTCGAATAAGCTTCGAGGATATCTTGCAAATTCTTTAGTTATAAATTTTCTCATATTTATGTACGCATCTGACACACTTGGCAGTAAATGTGACTTTATTCGAATATTTGTTTTACCTCGCACCCAGAACTGCAATAATCTTTTCATAACTCCTAGGCATACTCAATGCATGTAATCTAAAGGCAATTGCGATACCATTCCAATGTTTGCATTTTCAAGTATAGTTGTTATACGATAATGTTCAGGTTGCGTTTTGTTTTTGAATGAAGCGTCTGTTCGAAGAGGACATTTTAAGTCTGGGAAAGTCATCCTATTTTCAACGAAGTCACCTTCGCATGTACATTTTGCACATCCAAAGTATCCTGTGTGATTTTTTATGCCAGCGATAAAAGCCTTTGCTGGTGCATCACACACGAAGGCATTTACTTTTACACAAATTAGTTTACCATTTATATATATTCCATTATTGTCTTGTATACGTAATATATCCGAAATCAATGGTTGTAGGAAAATATTAACATCTTCTGGTTTTATTTTACCACAGTAAATTCCAACCGGAAATGGTTCTGTATATGAAGTATTGTTCACTAAAGCAGCTAATATAGGCCAAAATTGTTCTGAAGAACTTTTGGATATGGGCAATCCATTTATATTAAAATTCAAACGTACTTCCTGACGAAGAGAAACATAATGTTTGTATATAGAAATTTTGATGCCTTCTTCTAAATCAAAATGTATATATTTCTGCTGCTGAGAGAAATATACGATATCCGATTGTACACATCGTGAAGTTCTCATTAAGGATCTGACATCTTTCGGTAACAGTTCGTGACATTTATGTTTTCTTAATATTTCGAGAAGATCATTGACGGCTGTATGAGTAATATTATGCTTTAAAACCCAAGAACGTATATCATGACTCATATTATATATCGTAGACTCTTCCACTCCTATGGCTGAATTTTCAGTCCTTTCAATGTGCATTTAACTGTTATTTATATTTTCCAAAACATAATTATCTTTGTATGCCATATTATTATCATTTGCCGATTTATGTTCAATATCATTATTATCTAATATAATTTCAGGATTCAATACAACCCCGGTACTAATACCGCTATTATAGTTTGATGAACCTAGATTTTCTTTGCTTAATGAAGCCTTATTTGTGAGCTTAACAACGAGTCTACGTTGTTGCCGCGCAGATAAATCACAAAAATCTTTCCTCGACATTTTTGCTTATCTACAGAATAAGTATTAGCAACAATATATTAAACAATAATTTGATCTGTACTTTACCTTTTATTTTCTTCTGTTAAACTTGTTTCCAACAGTCTCAAGAGATTGGATAGGTTACATTTCTTCGGACAGATTTTCGTGCGCATATGTTTTTATATGTAGCATATATACATATGTTACATTTCCGATACATTTCAGTTATGTAACAGGATGTATCAGATACATAAATGTTTGCTGGGATCTGAGATGTATGAAACAAAAACGTATTTACTTATCGTATATATAATTAAATTACTTAACAATGATACTTTCCTGATACACCCTAGTTATGTAACAGATTGTATCAGTTACATGTGCGTTTGCTGGGTTTCTACCATAGGAAAAATGGCTGTGTTGTAAGACTGACAAATCCCGTTGGCGCGTAGTTACTTGTGTTAGATGTGTGCAACTTACACTTGAAAATATAATCTAAAAAACCTCTAGATGAATGTCAGTTTTGATCGAATAAAATAAAGTCATCAATTTCATCATACTAATATAATAAAGGGTAGGTAAAGTTTGTTCCATTGTTCGGGGTAATCTCAGAAACTACTAAACCGACTTGAAAAATTCTTTCACTGGTGGATAGCTTAGATCTTCCTGAGTAACATAGACTATGTGCAATCGTCTTGCAACTTCTAAAAATGTGCACGTCGCAAAAAAATACGTTCTTTATGCTTTATATTTTCCAAATATACCGAGCGCGCGAAGCGCGCGAGGAACAAGCGCCAGCTAATTAATAATAATTTACTGGCGAAGTTAAGAATTCTATAACATCTCTATATTAATTAAAAAATTAAGGTTGGTTCAGGCATTAGAGTTACCGACAGATAAATTAAAGCAAACTGTGCGCCAACGGGATTTGTCAGACTTAAAACACAGTGATTCTAATTAGAATATGAAATGCAACAATATGAATAAATAATATTCGCTGCGAAAAATTTGATATCTTATAACATCGAGATCATTGCCAGGATTGATCGATTAAAATATTAGCAATTTATTGACTCCACTGGCGAAGTAATATTTCTATAGTTATTTTCTCCACACCTTCGATCGAAAATGAGGTGTTTATCTGCTTCGCTGCGAGGATTGTTTATCTGCTAAGGATTGTCACCACATGCCCCAGTGGTCGAGTTGATTAAGACACCCGCACGGATTGAGGGAGGTCCCAGGTTCGAACCCTGGCTGAGGTGATATTTTTCGCAGCGAATATTATTTATTCATATTGTTGCATTTCGTATTCTATTAGGTCTATCGTAAAGTCACTAGATATATAAAGTAACGCAATGGTCCGACATTTTGGCTCCAGTATGCGGGAATTACAAACTGTGAATTGTATATTAAAATTATGTAAACAAAAAGTATATTAAAAGTATAATATGGGAAAGTATATTAAACAGTTGTATATATTCATAAAATAAAATACATAAATAATTCATAAAATACATTAATAATTTATTTATAACGCTTACTATTGTTTACATAGGTTTTCATCGCGACGCTTCTACTACTATTGTTAATATCTAACAACGCAATATTATTGTTATTATTGTCTCTTTTTAATGAAAAATGGATTCTTGTTATGACAAACAGTTTTAGAAGCTTATACAGAATATTGACATGATGGTATGCTGACTGTAGGAGAGTTCTGTAAAAGTATATTAACAAACTGTGTAACTGTTAATGCATTCGATAATAAATGACTTTCATTTTTGCGAAATAACCGTTCACATTTATATATAATAGTATATATATCCATATTGGGAAATATTAATGTATTGTCTTTAAACTGTCTTAATCTAGAGAAATATTGTAAGTTATTATTATTAGGATCAATGTTGAAAGTAGTTATAAGTGGATTAAAACAAAGTTCACAATGTTTCATATTTTTCTTTACTTTATATAATAACGCCCCTGTTAAGTGGTATAGCGCAGTTTGTACATACAGTATCATTGAGATCTGTCTCAGTTCCTAATAATGATGCATGTATCTCTGCAGTCCATACATCTGCATCGATATTATCCAGACATTGTGCCTCTACAGTTTGTTTGCACTCATTTCTTATTTTATTGCAATATTCAATTAGATGCTCAGAATCACTAATAAAGTAATTGCCACGATCAATATTTGCTTCAAATTGAGATAAAGATATCAATCGTAATGCATGTTTTTAAACTCTCGTGCATCTGGTACAGCTTGTTTTCCGCGAATTAATGAAAATAGATTTTCTAACGCGTCCTGTGTGAAACGTCCTAATAATAAATACTTAAACCTATCTAAATATTCTACTTGTACATCCAGAGCAGTTTGCGTACACAAACTCTCTCTCTTAATGTTATTATTGCCTGTTGGCAAACGAAATAATCGCACTGCTTTCTCATTACGATTTGTACACCCTTTGACGCAACAACCTGGCATTATTTTTCGTTGTATTGCTCAATATCACTTTTCTTTGTTTACGCACAAATGTTCTGATTCTTCTACATGCAACAGGTTATGCGATTTGCACTTATTGTAAATAAGTGACATACACTGTGCACTATGTACACTTTTCGACACCATTTTGGCTCCATTCGCTAAAACGGCTAAATCGATTGCGCTACTTTATATATCTAGTGACTTTAGTCTATCGAAAAGTTCCGTCCATCTAGCGGCGAATAGCTGTAGCTAGAATAGTCGGCAACTCTAATGCCTGAACCAACCTTAATTTTTTAGTTCTGCCATCTGTCAAAAAAATTCAGTATATAAAAGTTAGCGTTTGCATCAATAACATTGTTTTTTACTGCATCGAAAATGTTGAAATTAGAGCCAAATAAGCGTCATTTGCGCGAAGTATTACTCTTCTGCTTCAATTGGAAGAAAACTGCAGCTGAAGCTCATCGAATGCTTGCTTTTGTAGAAGTTTATAGTGATAGTGTCATTTCCGATAAAACATGCAGAGAATGGTTTCAACGCTTTAAAACTGATGATTTTGATGTGGAGGACAAACAGCGTTCTGGACGGCCAAGAGTATTCGAAGACGAAGAATTTGAGGCATTAGTGGATGAAGACCCATGTCAAACGCAAACACAACTTGCAGAAACATTAAATGTTGCTCAGTCTGTTATTTCCGATCGTTTGAAAGCGTTGGGAAAGATCTACAAGGAAGGAAAATGGGTCCCGTATGAACTGAAGCCAAGAAACGTTGAAAGGCGAAAAAGCATCTGCGAAATATTGCTTTCTAGGCAAAAAAGAAAGGGGTTTTTGCATCGTATTGTCACTGGGGATGAAAACTGAATATATTTGGACAGCCCCAAACGGCGAAAAACCATTTGCGACCCCGGCCAACCCTCAGCATCGACGCCAAAGCGGAATATCCACGGAAAGAAGGCGATGCTCTGTATTTGGTGGGCTCAGAAGGGTGTGATGTACCATGAGCTGTTGAAATCTGGTCAAACAGTCACAGGGGATCTCTACCGAGAACAAATGATTCGTTTGAGCCGAACATTGCACGAAAGACGACCAGAATATGAAACCAGACAGCATAAAGTGATTTTGCTTCATGACAACGCTCGATCGCAAGTCACAAAACCTGAAGGAAACGTTAGAAGCACATCGCTGGGAAGTGCTACCCCATGCGGCTTATTCACCAGACTGTGCCCCTTCCGACTACCACTTGTTTCGGTCGGTGGCACACGCACTTGCTGAGCAGCGCTTCAACTCTTATGAAGACGTCGAAAAATGGGTCACTGAGTGGATAGCCTCCAAAGATGAGTCATTCTTTCGCCGCGGAATCCGCTTGCTGCCCGAAAGATGGGAAAAAGTCATCGCTAACGATGGACAATATTTTGCTTGATGTAGTTTTTCATTTTGTTTCTTAAATAAAGCCATACTTTTTGCAAAAAAGCGGACGAAACTTTCCGATAGACCTAATAATTAGAATTGCTGTGTTTTAAGTCTGACAAATCTCGTTGGCGCACAGTTTGCTTCAATTTGATATCTCATAACATCGAGATCATTGCCAGGATTGATCGATTAAAATATTAGCAATTAGGTTAAATTTGACTGATTTTATTGGCCTAGTGTGCCATGTACGCAATTGCATTGTGGGCAATTCATACCCTCCCACTTAATCTAACTAGATCTATCTTGATTCTTGAATTTGTTAAAATTAAGGGAGACATACACCTAAAAGGATCAAAAAATCGATTTTTTAACATATTTTCAAAGTATGATATCTTAAGAATATTTTTGTGTAGTTATAAGTCGATCTGGCCAATAATATAAAAGTTACACGTAAGTATATTCGAGTCCGTTCAAGCGCGCTAGGGTCATTTCGGTTTTCATAAGTATAAAACGAAAGATCCCTTTGGTTAGGGTTCTTTCCCCTCCCTTTTCTATTTATTATATACCAATACCAAGCATCAGACCTGCTTGTAAAACACAAACAGTCGGTTCCACAGCAGTTCTTGTCCGGACGAGCAATCGAAAGAATCGAATAGTACAGCAAAATAATACGACAGAAATGGATCGCAGGAAATGATCTAGAGATCTCCGATCATCTGAAAATATTCGAAAATCAAGAGCAAAAAAACGTCCACCGCCTAGGAATCAGCATTCAGATGGAACAGGAAGAGAAGAGCTATAGCACGTCTGCGCTAAGCAGTACGAGAGAGGAGAGAATACGTCGTCGCCAAGAACAGAGGGACTTTCTAAAAGCATCTCTTCGGCAGGGGGTGTACTATATGGGCCTGGAGTAAATGATTCAGTGTAAATATAAAATTTGTCATCTTTTCGTTGTGTAAACCTAACATAAAACTTTACACGCGTTTTTCTCAAAACGAGGTTTTTAAAACGCGTGAGAACTATATCTTGAAAATGGTTCGACCGATCGGCTTGCAGTTTTAAACACTTTTCTAGACACTAAAAACTAGTCTTTAACATAGAATTTTTTTCCGATGCTTAGTTTATTTTCTGTAGCCAAAAATGTGCGACATTTTTGGTCAAAAAATCGTTATGTCAATTTTGACCGGCTGCCATTTTGTCCAAACACAATATGTCGAAAAACGGCTATGTTGAGACTATTATCTTTTAACTTTATAACCCTTGAGGTGATTTTGCTTTCAGATGATTCCTGTGGAAGCCATGGTTATCACCGCAAACGCCATTTTTAAAATTAGGAGTTAGGAGCTGTAGCATAGCGCCGCCATTTTAAATTTTGGAATAATAAAACAAATTTTTTAATAGAGAAAACTGTGATCTTTACACAGAAACAAATCCGATCTCTCTATCTCTTTCCGTTTTTCTGGAAAAAATTCGCAAAGTTTAGTCTCTTTTTGACCCTTCTAGGTGTATGTCCCCCCTTAAGGGGATCCTGGAGTGGCTAGTGAACTCTTTCGCGTCATCTGTATTACCGACGGAGTGAGTGATTTTTTAAATAGATCTTTTCATTAATTGCGCAGAATGAAAAATCCTTTTGCATGATGAAAGAAATCTTTTTGCACGATATCAAGAAACTAATCTTATGTTCTGTTTTACTCTTGGGATACGGTGTCACACAAAAATATATTCACCAAATTGTAGCGCACAGAACTCTTTTTATTTACACTTCTAAATTCACTTCTAAAAGCATCCTCATATTCCTTTATTGTGTCCCCACACCGCTCGACAGCGATTTTATGCATACAAAGTTCATAACTTTCGTATTAGGCAAATTATTGTAATGAGGTTAGGTCACAAGCCGATAACAAAACTGCAATTTGTGAACTTTTTTCATTTTGAATATAAAGTCCTGTTGCGTGAACTTTCTTACTATGTGTACTTTATTTGTGGAAAAGAATTTTTTATTCTGTACAACTAATAAAAAGAATTCTGTGTGCTACGATTCCTCAATTTCGGTAATGCCAGCGGTAATACAGACGACTCCAGGATAATGAACATAAATCGGATATTTTAAAACATGAAAGCTATAGTTAGTATAGAGTTAGCATAGAGTCGGTAACGATCATGATTTTAATTGGTGTAACACAGAAATTTTGCATCATGAGAGTCACAGGAGAAAAAGAGAGATCGCAGAAATATATTTCATTAAAAGACAGTCTAATGCGACTGTACAGAAGGATACTGATAATTTGTGGATTGTTTACGACTCTCAAAAATATTAGTATTTCTATTGATTTAATTGTTCTGACGTAACATACGAACATGGACCTTATATTGTAGATATGGACTGGCCATACGTGCCAGACCGTGTTAGGAGGAGGTTGGAGAGAGAAATATGTTTCTCTCTCTGCCAGTGTCCGGAAATATGTTTTGCGCATGCACAACATACACTATACAGGGTGTCCCGGGTTTTAACCGACAAACTGCGGGAGCATATTCTACTAGTGGAAATAAGAAAAAATTCTTATATCGAGTTTGCTTAGAAATGCTTTATTACAAAGTTATAAACCAATATTGAAAAGAAATATGAGATAAGTAACAACGGATGTTTTCACAAAAATAAAAATTATGTACGCAATGATTTAGTGACGCATTTCAAAATGTTGTCCTTGCACATCGATACAAGCTAGACATCGACGTAGTACAGAATTTGTTACAGTACGACATTCCTGAAAATTTTATTGCATCTCAGTAACTGAATTAGTAATTCGTTGCTTTAAATCTATCTGGTACTCTCCTGTTAGGAAATCTACGTTGATACTCTCGTACGGCAGCTCGTGCATTTCCGTCACAAAATCCGTACACGAAATGAATATCAGTGTATTCCTCATTTGAAAATACTTTTGGCATTCTGATAGTAATTGCTAGTTGACACGACGATTGAAATCTAACAGCTACTGTTGTGAAAGTAACAATCATACTGAATCGTTTCAACATAGTGAACATGAGTACATGTGAATACACATAACATAAACATCTTCGACCTTCCAAATTCTACACTATGTTCCGTTGTTACTTATCTCATATTTCTTTTCAATATTGGTTTATAACTTTGTAATAAAGCATTTCTAAGCAAACTCGATATAAGAATTTTTTCTTATTTCCACTAGTAGAATATGCTCCCGCAGTTTGTCGGTTAAAACCCGAGACACCCTGTATAGTGGAACATTGCGATTGGTTTGTATGTAAGATAGAGGTTGTGACGCCAGGGGCGTTCGTCACAAGGGCAGATGCCCGACTAAACGGGAAGTTGTCGGGATCGTTCCTTCCAACGCGAGGAGGGACACGATCCCTTCGCTGTGGTGGATTTACGTTATGTTTTGCACTTCTGATGCCTTTCGTGTTGTCCGAGTTACAGTTTTGTGATGGAGCCTAGCCGAGTCAGGGATCAGCGTGAAGAGTCAGAGCAGTGGACGCCGCGGGAGAGAGGAAGACTCCTCGAGATGAGCTTCGGGAGTCCGGGAGCTTGGGAGGAGCCGAACTACAGCCGTAATTACCGAATACCGCCGCCGAAGCGGCAGTCAGCTTACTGGACCCCCGGGATACTCATCAGCATGATAAGACGCATAGTCACGACACCAGTAAAGTACCGAGGCGAACCGGCTGGTCAGAGCGGGTGGAGGACCCTTCCGCCTCGCCGCCAGAGGCACCCTTGTTTGGGCCTAGCCAGCCTAGCGGGGACCATCGGCGTACAGCAACACGAAGTCGGTACCGGAAGGAATTTCCGAGGAAGGGCACCCGAGGGAGATTGATACATCAAGCAGACGAGCGGTAATCTATTGCCGCCGTGGATCGAGTGCGCAAATCAATGCGCGAATTGGTGAGGCCCTCCCAGCGCCTTCCGCAGATCGACACTGCGAGTCACTGTGTCTGGAGAAGGAGCGAGCTCGACAAGTAGGCCCCGGCGACCAGGGAGCGACGAAGGAAAAATTGTAAGACCTCCACTCGGCGACTCCCGTAGAGTTTGTACCGGATAGGATGGTACCTCGGAGCTCTGGTAGCTGGTTATCGTGGCAAGAATGTACCGTCTATCAGTAAATGCTACCGGAAGCGTTAATCTGAGGTTCATCCACCGGTTACCGAAGTACCGTGATCGTCCCGCTCGGGGTTCGGCCGGCTCCAGTCAATTGTAGTCTCTAAGTAAAATCGAATGTAATTTGTAGTTATTAAGTAATGTCGGACGTGATTAATCGTGATTGTGATCGGTATTTCGTTTTGAGATATTACATATTTGGCAACTGATCTCGACTTCGCATTACGGGAATAATCCACCCTATTCGGTAATATAGTCAAAGGGGGAGCTCAGGGTTTAGCGTCGCGACCGGCCCGTGAGATTTCGACGCCTAAGTGATCGTTTCTCTTGAAACCGCATCGTGAGTGTGATAATCGCTTAGGGCTATCGAAGTACCGACTTCGAGTATACGAATCCAGTAATGATCTCGTCTGTGCGTTTACGGTTTATAGTTTTCGGTTTCGTCTTTCGTGTATTTCGTGTTTTGTGAATCGGTCTCTCGCGATAGGAAAAGGTTGTAGTGTATCGGATTTTGCGAACGGGGAAGAGCGGGATCGAACGACGCAACGAGGCTCCGTGAGATTCGACGCCATGGATGGTTCCGGCGATCGTTCTCCTAGGCCGTCACTAGTGTTCTAAGGGTTTCCGTCTCTCTCGAGTGACGTGTGAGAATTACGTGATATTTACGGGAATACGTGCCGGTAGCGATCTCGTTTTGCGTTACGGTAACGATCTCGTCTTACGGGGATTGAGTCCACAGTAAAGATCGTCTGTGGAGTTGTTGGTCCGAGCGAGAGGCTGCGATATGGTAGGGTTGCGAGATTCGGTGCGTTCCGAGGGGTTGTAACGTTTCGTCTTTGTGGCTACGGTAACGGTGATAGTTTTGCGTTTCTTGTATTTGCGTTGCGGTAACGATTTCGTCTTGCGTCTACGGTAACGGTGAAATGTCGTGGTTGTGTTTCGTTGCGTGGTGTCGAGGTTGCGTGATGTGTTGCGTTGTGATGTCCCGTGATTTTGCTTTGACGTTCCGTGAAGGATTCCGGGAATTAAAGATCCTGTATTGATTCGGCAACAGGCAACCTGATACGGTAATGATAACGAAAACGACCTGTGTAATCCGGGATTGTAATTGTTGATTCATTGAATATATGCTTCTTGTTATTGTTAACTTGCGTTTAATATCTATTCTTCTCTATGTGACTCGACTCCGCTCCAGAACTCTCATATTATCAGATCCCCGTCCTGATGTCGCGGAATAGCCAGGCTACTGTACGGAATATCGTTCTTGTGTAATTTTGAGTGGTGCAATAATCGCACCTGGCGCCCAATAGGGGAGACCGGGGCTCGTTGGCACAAGAGGCAAGTTGGCATTGCGTTCTATTAATATATTTATGGCAAAAAGAGCTATAAGAAAGTTACTTCAAAATAACTCTTTCATAACGTAGATACTTTTCTCATAGTTTCATTTAAATCAAAGAAATATTATAATAAAAACAGGGAACATTCTGATTCAAGAGCAACCAAGTAAATTTTTGAGCGTTTTAAACTTTCGTATTAATATACTTTAACTTGAGAGAATAAATCTAAATATCGCATTATTAGTTAAAAGAAATGTTTCTGTTACTGTTAGCACATGTTATTTTGAATAATAACAATAATTATTTATAATAAAATGATTTAAATCAAATGTATGTAGAGATGGGGTACGTTGGCTCACATTTTATAGGGTATGTTGGCTCATATCATTAGGTTAGGTACATTTAGTATGTGTTGTTACCACGTGCGCGAGAAGTGAGAACATCCTACGATTTTTACACAAGAACGATATTCTATACAGTATCTAGAAGTGATACATAGAAGATTGTAAGTAACTTTATATATGTATAATATGAGACTGTATGCTGAAACATTAAAATAATTCTATGCGTATATAATAATGTAACCCCAAATTTTAACTGTTGTAATTATCGACTGGTACATTCATTACTTCATACACATAATTTGAAAAAATATATAGAAGATAGAAATATATAGAAGATAGAAATGTGTGTGAATTAATGAATATTTTTATCAGTCGATAATTACAATAATTAAGCTTCGATTTGAAATGACATTATTAGGTATGAAGTGAAAACATTGTTTATTACCTATGTTATTTTATTGTACAATTTAACTTTTACTTTTATTATTGTACAAAATAACTTTTAAAGTTATTTTGTAACAATCTTTATCAAGAAGTACTTATCTGTGATCTGTTTTTCATTTTTCTGTTTCGTTTTTATTAATTTAACATGGAACATGGCGCATAGCCAATTTATACCATGATATATGTCAATTTACCCCACTATCGGGGCAAGCTGGCTACAATGCAATACGTTTGTTTCTCACTCATTACAAAAAAACTATGCAGTAATACAGGATCGTTTCTGGCATGGAAATGTAGAGAAAGGTTTGCTCTATCATATTAGTACAGTTTAATTATTATAATTAGTTGTTTAAGGCGGTATTGTCGTCTAGAAATTTGAAAAAATCGATTTTGAGTTTTTTTGGATTTTATTATACTACAGACCTTCAGAAATACGTCTGTTAAAACCGTATAGTGAAATTCGTAAAATTGGCTGAATTATAGCAATTTTAAGAAGTACGGTTGCGCGCGCGGGAAGCGTAACCGAGACGCAGCTGCGCCGTTCTACTATTCCCTTTGTTGTTTGGTTTTGACCTGCTCGGGATATCTTAGGCTTGTTTGAGGCTTTATATTGGAAGAAAAAAGATACACTCTGACCTAGTACAACCAGTTCAGCCAAAAAAAACAAGTCTTTTGTTGTTCGGTTTAGTTTCGTCTCGACTTCTGAACGAAGTAGACACGAACATACAGCAAAATGAGTAGCAGGAAAGGTACGAAAACTAATATCTCTCGCGCGTGTCGGAGTTCAGTGACTATAAAAAGAAAATTCAGAAGAAATTAGCATACTGGAGAAACGACCGTTCCGATAGACGAGCGTCAGCCGCCTCAAAAGAAGCCAGGACTGCTAGAAGAGATGCACTATCTATTGAAAATCAATTTTACGAGAGAGAGGAAGGAGCCATTTATGGACCCGGTTTGGCTGATTAACCAGTAAGTATCAATAATTTGATTTAAACCTCATCAAACGGTACGAAAACTTTAAACGCGTTTTTCTCAAAACTATGTTTTTCAAATCGGCAACCACGATATCTCGATAACCAATTGGCCGATTGCGCTCTACTTTAATATGTACCTTCAATAGATTGTTTTTGAACGTTGGTAGCAGAATTGAGTCGAAATAATTTTTGGTTGTTTGTTTATAACTCGTTGAAGGGAAAGAAAACGTTGGAAAAATGGACAATCAACGTTTAGCATGCCGCCATTTTATGAAACAATTTTTGTTCTGACTAAATCTGCTACCAACCCTAACAACACTCATATAGATTAAGAATACGTTTGGTTTTTTTTCAGATGCATACAACGTCTGCAACACTAGTTGTCAATCATAGTTTTTTTCCGCGCACCATTGTGTCCGAGCGTACAAAACTACATGTAAAAAAATTGTTTTTTTTTCTATATAATTTCTACAGATTGTTAAAAGAACAATCAATATATGTACAACATTTGAAAAAGAAAACGTGAACAGTTTTAAATTTATTCTATTCTGAAAATCACCTCCAAAACAGCACTCTAGACAACAATACCGCCTTAAAGAGTCGAATGACGGAATTATGAAAACTGTGCCAACGAGCCCCGGTCTCGTTTTAGGTTATAGCCTACTTCAGTCCCGATCCTTACCGCGGATTAGTCTCCATAGACAATCCGATCTCGTGCCTATCAATTGCTTGTGACTCCTCACGATCATGGCGGAACGTGGGCTAGTTCACGCGGTACATCGTCGCAAATTTTCGGCGTCGTAAGATTAAGCACAGAAAACATCTGTTGCATTTATTGTATAAATATTAAAAATAGTATAACAATTATCTGATTAGCTGAAATATCATATTTAAAGCACTTTTATTGATAAAAGTGAATTGACAATAGGAGTCCATATGTTTAAAACTGACATGCGCAAAGCTTACTTCCGGACACTTCAGAGAGAGAAGTACTGAAAAGCATGCTTTCTCCCTCCAACCTCCTCCAGACACTTTTTGTACAGAAACTATAGCTAATGGCCAGTCCATCGACATATAGGCTGCGGTCAGAAATAAGCTTACAGCGCTCACGACGCTGAAGGCGCTTACAGGCAGTTCGATTCAAATAGCGCGTTGTAGATGCTTTCGTTTTGGACCGGCTATAAGTTTGCTCACATTCTATAAAGTGGAAATAAATCTCGTTAAAATGGAGGCTGTTCAGCAAAAAGCTATATTGTTCCAATGTTCGGAATTTTGTTGTGAAAGCGATGATAGTGATTTAGAATTTGTGAGATATATATGTGTAAGTAGTGATGATAGTGAAGAGGAAAGAAATGTTATATCAGTCATACAGTTACATTTGAATAAACAAAGAGATAAAGTGGAAATAAGACCTCGCGTGAAGAATTATATTGAAAGAATTGTTCCAAACTACACCGCAGAAGAATTTAAAACGCATTTCAGGTTGGTTACTACTCGAATTCGATAAATATAGAATTACAATAATTTCAACTTAGAGCAATTTTATATAAATTAGGTTAGATTAGATTATGAAATTTTTATTTCTTTTTTTACAGATTGTTGCCTGCAACTTTTGAATTTCTGTTAGAATTGATAGGACCTGCATTAAATACAACGAAGTCAGTTAGAGGCAGGAAACTTATATCGGCACAAAAGCAACTTTTGATGGCCTTGTGGATGATGGCAACCCAGATTCATATAGGTATTTTCATGATTCTTGTCAAAGTTAGGGAAGAGGTGTCTCATTTTAGTAACAGAAATTACATGAAGATCTGTGTGTACAAAATTTAATTTAGGGAAGGCTACAGCAATTCGTACCATGAGAAGAGTTACTTATGCTTTGCACACTCTGGCTCCCCAATTTATTCAGTGACCTCTAGGCGAAAGAGCAAATAAAGTAATGATAGAATTTGAAAGAGTCAGCGCATTTCCTAATGTAATAGGAGCCATCGACGGCACTCACGTTAAAATAAGAGCTCCACAAGAGGATAAACAGTCATATGTGAACCGTAAAAGATATCACTCAATCCATGTACTAGTAAAAATGTTAAGAATGTCTAACAACTGAATGTTTCCATTGCTTTTATGTTGTTTGTCGTTTCTATATTTTTATGTTTTCTTTTTTAGGCTGTTTGTACTCAAAATTTGCTTTTCTCGAGTGTTTTTGCTGGCACTGTTGGATCCGTACACGATGCACGTATTTTTCGGCTCTCTCCTGTTAGCCAATATATTCAAAATCCACAGATGTACTTTCCTAATAATTCTCATCTTGTCGGAGATTTTGCCTATAGTATTCATCCTCATATCATGGTACCTTTTAAAGATAATGGACACCTATCGGACAGACAAAAAAATTTTAATTGTTTGTCTTCTGCAAGAATTGCCATTGAAAGGGCATTTGGACTGTGGAAAGGACGATGGAGAAATATTATTGATTGCCTTCCTATGGTCACCTTAGAAAAAATTTCAGAATACTTAATAGCTACTTGTGTATTGCACAATATCTGTATCTTAAAAGATGATTTAATGGACTTCAACGAAATACGGATAAATGAGCAAGGTATACATCGTGGAACATTACTATCTGGTAGAATGGCAGATGGTAATGCAAAACGGCAAACAATTATGAACAATCTAATAATGAGAAACAACTGATGTTCATTACATAAACTATGTTGTATTTCGATTTTTATATTTAACATATGTTAATAAATACATTTTAGTTTTCATACTATTTTCTTAGCATTTTTTAATTTAAAATCTAAGCTGTCTTATCAATAATCACAGATCAAAATAAAAATAATTATAATAGTTATAGTATTATATACAGGGTGTTTCACTCAAAGGTTTAAACCTTCCGCCCACAGGTAGATCTGGTCACATTAAATAAAAAAGTCCTATACCATTTTGCAATTTATCACGTAAATTTCGAGTTAGTAATAAAAGATACTGAGCGAATCAGTACGCGCGAGCCAGAGCGAGGCGGGTAAGTGGGTATAACAGGGCTTGCCGCTCGCGCGAGGCGATGGCCGCGAGTATCGGATTACAGCGGCAAGCGGCGGCAGACGATACGACGCGTGGACGATACTTTCTCAGCGTCTTATTCACGCGCGTGAGTTGCCGAGGAAGTATTGTCACGTATTTTTTGTTCTGATATACGTACAAGTGTTATTTATTAATATTAATAATATTAATTAATATTATTAATAAATAAAACTTGTGTGTACATCAGAAAAAATATGATTAATATTAATTAATATTATTAATAATATTATTAATTAATATTTTGGTACTATCTTTTCCACAACACTTTGGAGTAGATAGCATGGCGCGTTTTCTTTTATAGTTGATAAGGGTAACAGAGTGGCTAGGCAGAGGAGTGATAGACGATATTCAGTAGGAACGAATCTTTTACTTGTAACTCTTTACATGTGTGCACAACTCTCGAACTTGACAAAAGAAGTAATAGCGCCATCTCGACGTCGTCTTCATAAATACAATTATTGAACATAAAATATATAAGAAGTCAAACTCAAACATAAACTTATACATTGCTAATTCCAACACTCCGCCTCAATGTATATAACATAACATAAAAACTCAAATTTTACATACACCAATATAAAAGCGAAGTTTAACAAATGTTCTCCCGCAAGACCTTTTGTCAACATATCAGCAATTTGTTCTTTAGTATTTATATAATGTACATCTATCTCTTTATTTTGATACATATTTCTAACAAAATTATACTTTATATCAACATGTTTTAATCTACGATGCTCCCATTGATTTAACAAATAAATTACGGATTGATTGTCTTCAAATACTGTGATGGGGTTTTCACCGTATACATCGAAATCTAAAAGTCCCTTCAACCATATCGCTTCAGTCAGTGCTGTTGCCAAAGCAACATATTCAGCCTCGGTGGATGAGAGAGTGATTGCTTCTGTTTGCTTCTTCGTTGACCAGGCGACAGTAGATCCGAAGACTTGAAGTAAAAAACCAGTAGTTGATTTACGATCTTTATCTGCAGCCCAGTTTGCATCCACATAGACTCGAAGTGGAATTCCTGGATTCAGACCTCATTTAAATAATAGTCCATAGTAGATGTATCCAAGACATAATTTATATGTGAGGTAAGCTGTACTTACTTACTAGCTTAGTACTCTTTGTGTTCTTAGTTTTTCATTGACATATTAACAAACTGTGTAAAAATGCAACAGGTACATTTTCCACTTGAAATGTGGGAAAAGTCACGTATTGATGAAAAAAAAATTAAAACGGATAGCAGTCCCAACGATGTTTTTGCAGAATAATTTAAATCAAAATGAAAATAGCATTACCTTTATAAATACAACTCACATAGGCATTGGTACTGCTTCTGCACATGTGAGTTGAATATAGTTTTTAATACAAGGTATACCGTGCAAAATATATATGTTTGCAATTAGTTTGCTACTAATAATGAGTGTTTTTTTTTTACGTCATAAAGTATACAGTGCATGATAAAGTTGCTTTTTTCAGGTTGTAGAAATTCCAAACTCGGAATTGCATTCCGAAACGGAAACATGCATTCCAGAAGAAACTAAATCATTTGAAAGTAAAGATATTACGAAAATTATGAAAGAAGTAGAGGAAATTAAAGTAAAGTTTCAGCAAGCAAAAATGATAATCAATAAATTAAATAAGTCGAAGATTCTGCTTGTAAAGCATGTAAAAAGATTGACGTACAATAATAGAAAATTAAAGGAAGAGAATAATCAATTGAAAAATATTAAAAACTGTAGCAAGATACTTAATGCTGATCAGATTGAAGCTCTCTATAAGCAGTCTAAACGAGGTAGCAAATGGTTCAACGCCACTATCAGAAAAGCCCTAAAATTAAAATTGTCATGTGGTAGGAACGGTTATCAAGAGATATTAGCTCAAGGCATTCCTTTACCAGCGCTACGAACACTTCGAAGAAGATGCGAGGGTTTAGATTTTCAACCTGGTATATGTGAATAAATATTTGACGTTTTACGACAACGAGTTTCAGAATTTACGGATGATCGAGAAAAAGATTGTATGTTGGCGGTGGATGAAATGAGTATTACGGCTGGTAAACAAATCGATCAAAGCACGATGTCACGTTATGGTCTCTCAACTCTTTCAGATAGATTTGGTAACTAAGAGTACTTTGCAGCAAAGAACACTGTTACACAAAACGTTTTATTGATTACATATTACAAACCTTTAGATTAAATGTAGTAAGATTACATAATATATATAGTCAATAAAATGCCTTGTGTAACACAGTATCCCCTACTAGAAAGCACCCTAATTGTTGTACATAATTGTTTAAATTTTTTATATGTATATTCATGATACGTATAAGAAATTACACTATCCTTTTTTTGCAACAGTAGCTTTCGCAAATAGAGTTTCAAAAACCTTGATTTGTATTTCACAAAGTCGGAGTTTATTTACAGATGCAAGAATTCTTTCTTTTCATTTCTTTCTAATCCTTTCCTAATCTTTCTAATCTTTTTGCAACTGAAAATAAATTTAAGATTTGTTACATACAAATGCATTTTGAACGTTCTATGCTATCTGCATACTTACCTTTCTATCTTTCAACTATGTACTAACTTTTCTTTTGCTTTCATACTTTCATTACAGGGGACATAAAAGAAGCAACACATGCATTAGTATTTATGCTTGGAGGAATTTTTATTCGCTGGAAAATACCTGTAGCATATTATTTCACACCAGATAGTGTTGATGGTGCTCTTTTAAAACCTATCATTGAGCAAATTATCGAAAAAACTGAATCGATTGGTCTGTTTGTACATACTGTTATTTCTGACATGGGTCCCCTTAACTTAAGCATGTGGAGAGCATTTGGCGGTATTTTCGCTAATAGAAACTCGGCTATCAGGAATTCTATTGTGCATCCTCTAGATAGCAATAGAAAACTGATGTTCATTGCAGATGCTCCGCATTTAGTAAAAACTCTAAGAGCAGCATTGTTAAACAACAAATCGATTGAATTGCCTCCGCAAGTTGTTAAGGCTTTTAATTTATCAGATCCTGTAGTTCAGTGTGATCATTTGACGGAATTGTTAGATATTCAAGAAAATCTCCAATTCAAATTGATACATAAAATAAAGAAACAAGATATGAAGTGCAGTACATTTAATAAAATGAAGGTTTCTAAAGCAACTAATTTATGGAGTAGAGATGTTAGTAGCGCTATGAAGTTTTATGCATGTGAAAAAGGTAAAAAGGAATATAACACAACTGCTCATTGACATTGACAGTATTGAACTTAACATTTTATTTAATGTAGCTGGTTATATTATCATAAGTATTATTAAATGTTCTACAGTATGTTAGCAATGTATAGAATCTGCTGGATGTAAACGTTATGATCCTAACCAGAAATATTCTACTTTTGTACAATTACGACGTTTTCGAAAAAATGCACTGTTTTTTGTAAATGATGAAACTTTCGAATATTTTTATCGTATGGAATTAATAATGCGAAAATACTTACCATATTGTAAAAATACTGCATGCAATTTTTTGCGTTTTTATTTAAATAAAATTAAAGACATAACTTGTACTATAAAAGATTGCCATAATTTGCCTGAAAAATTCGTTTTCAAGGTCAAAAATTTGCTTAATCTACTCTTAGCGCTACCCAGGAACAACGACGTGGACGTGGTAGATTTCTGTTCCCTTCGGGGTGACTTGATTACAGTGAGTTCCCCTCGCCTCTCACCTCGGGGTGACTTGATTACAGTGAGTTCCCCTCGCCTCTCACCTCGGGGTGACTTGATTACAGTGAGTTCCCCTTGCCTCTCACTTTATCGTCGTCGACGCTACCTACGAACAAACAGAACTGACCCATCGGCCCCAATAGCTCTGAGCAGTTGTGCTTGTCTGCCAGCTTCAATGTGACCACCACCGTTATCAATGCAAGCTTGGAGTCTCTCCACCAAATTATCTCGCACTCTACGGAGCACAGCTCGATTTCGTGCTAAAGTAGCAACCGCTTCTTCAATGCGATCTCGTAAATCCTGAGCTGTCCTTAAAGCCCTGCTTGACCCATAAACAATGGCTTTCAGAGCTCCCCAGAAATAAAAGTCTAGAGGGTTCAGGTCAGGTGAACGGGCGGGCCATAAGTGTGGCGCAGGATTACGACCGATCCATCGAGTTCCAAAAACTTGTTGTAAAAAAGCGCGGACTTGCCTACCGAAATGCGGTGGAGCACCGTCATGCATAAAAAAAATTCGATTACGGGCATTCCTCGGAACCATACGTCGCAGTCGATTCAGGAGAGTATGACGTAGAAACCGCAAATACTCAACGCTTGACAATCGGTTTGAGAGAAACACAGGAGCAATATAATCATTCCCGAGTATCCCTGCCCAAACATTGACTGAAAAACGGCCCTGCTGAACTCTTTGAACCATTGCGTGTGGATTGCGTCTGCGCCAGATGCGAACATTTTGCCGGTTCAAAATGGAAGTGCTGGAAAAACTGGATTCATCAGTGAACACTATATTTTTCAGAAAGTGCCGATATCTTCGGATCTTGCGAAGCATCCACCGACAAAAACGAAGACGAGCTGTGCGATCACCAGGTCGTAACTCATGCACTACCTGCACTTTGTAGGGTCGTAGGCCTTCCTCACGGAGAATGCGCAAGACTGTTTTATGATCAACCCCTACTCGCGCGCCTATGCGTCGTGATCCCATGACAGGATAAATTCGAGCTAGAGCAATCACACGTTCCTCAATTTTCCAAGACACACGAGGACGACTTGCCCTACGGTGGCCAGCACCTGCAAAATTCATTTGCTCCTGATCATGTAATCGTTCATCGAGTCGTTGAAATTCTCGATTATCAGGCACGGACCCTGGACGTAATGGTCTGCCATTAGCTTGGCGTCGCAACCAACTAGCATAAAGAGCTCGTGCTCGTGTGTAATTACCATGAGCACGATCAATTGCTCGAAGCATTAGACGTTGGTCACGCCCATCCCGAAGCGCCCGATCACGACCACCACGGCCACCACGTCGAGGCATGCTACAGCAACGTTATTCTTAGAAAAAATTTGGTAAAAAATTAAAACAATTTTTTTTTTATTTTACACTGAAAATTGATTCAAGATCAGCGGCGGTCTTCTAATAATCACGAAAAAGGTCTGGATATGGATGGAAAGCTTCTTAAGCACAAGTAACGAATGTCTTATGGAGCGATATATTATTCCTCTCCGAGGCAAATGACCGTTGCTTTAAGGAACCAACAGCCGTTGAAATGTTACTGGGTACCAAGATACCCCGAAGGGAACAAAAATCTACCACGCCCACTTCGTTGTTCCTGGGTAGCGTTAAGAGTAGATTAAGCAGATTTTACATTCATCACAATTAATTTTACGAAATTTTTTGGCTTCTAAAAACTTCAAACGAAGATTTCTCTATAAAATATTGATTTCCGGCATATGGTCCCTTTGAGACTTTTGTTCAGCTCGACGAGTAGAATCGACTAAGCCAATAAAAAAATTTGACATTGAAAATGACCTTGAAAGTTAATTTTGCGGCACCATGTTTATGATGCAATGTTGGCGATCTCGACGAGTAGAATCGACTGGCGAAAGCTTGACCAATAATTTTTCCCCACCCTGTACTATCCAGAATATGGCGATGTCAAGAAGTATACTGCATGTTTGTAGGTTATATTGTGATATTATTAATTTCTCATTACGTTAATCATTACATAAGTGATGCTGAAATATTTTTAGTGAAGATCATTGTTAGTGTTTTTTTGTGTTTAGTGTATCACCTATTTTAAAATAATAATGGGTAAAGGTGGATTTTCCTGTGTCATGTGTAAGAACATATCTGGACGAAATCCAGGAATAAAGTTTTTCGTTTTCCAAAAGATCCAGAAATGTAAGTAAAATATTTCTGTAAATAAAGATGTGAATAGATGTAATAGTAAATATAATGATATTACAATTGCTTTTATTACTTTTTTTACAAAAGGTCAAAATTATGGATCAAAGCTTGCAATCGAACGATTAATAGAACCGCTGAAGAACTTTACAAAAATTATCGCATTTGTAGTGTTCATTTCAATGAAAACATGTATCTCAATGATATAAGAAGTAGACTCTTGCCTCGAGCTATACCCAATGCAATCACTCCAAATGTTATGGCAAATAGTGACACTTGCATTATTCCACAAGGTAATATATTATATATATATATATATATATTTACACATGTATATACACATTCTGTTTTACTTTCTACTCAATTAACTGATACTAATAAAGATTTTTATCACAGAGGATACAGTATTGAGAGAGGAATTCCAGAAATCAGAAAGAAACAAATCATTATATGAAAACATGGAATTAGACAGAAACAAGAATTGTAGTAAGTTTCAAAAAAACATATAAGTATAACAATAGATGTGTTACATCGGTTATTTTAGATGTATAATTTAATTATTTCATTGCAATACGTCATTTTCTAGATAAAATAATTCAATTTTGTGAACTATAGATTATAAGTAGCGGTTAACAATGCAAGTGCCAATTTGTAGTATTACATATATATTAAAATATAAAATTAATGTTGTTTTTATATATTGATCTGATGTTAAGATTATATTTCCTTCCCCTTCTTTGCAGAATAACAATAACAATTGCTTTATCATCGAGTACCATCAAGAGGAAATATCATGGCAGGAAAACAATCAAGCAGCCTCAGATCAAGTGGACAATTTCATCAAGGCCAACGTTCTCGTCATTTGTAGATATTACAATACTTTTATGTCTACTTTAGTTTTGTAAAGTACATTATTCATTTTTCGATTTAACAATAATTATTCATCTATCAATTATATTGTTCATTTCTTACAATTGTATATTTCATTGTTAACATTGGAAATATATGTTTAGTACTTTATCTGTCACAACTGTTAACTAATCATATATTGAAAGTTTGAAATAGAAATGTTTTTACAACTCAAAATGTGTTGATTTATATTATATTTGTTAACCTCATTTATTAGTTACTTTTTCTAAACGTTTTCCGTGACTTCTTTTATATATTACTATACCTAGGTACCTATTTTATTATGTATTATCAACTTTGTCAATTAAAAATCTATATAGTGAGAAACTTTTGAACTATGTCTTCCGTAACTCATTTCAATACTTTGAATTTGGCGGTTTCCTACTATCGAAAACATGGCGAATGGTCATGTGACTGGGAAACACAAAGATCAAAGGTTCCGACGTTACTGTCGTAACTGGTTATAGTTAAACCACAGTATAAGGATATACAGTAGGGACAACGAGCGTCGGCACCTTTGATCTTTTTCAGCCGATCCGCCATGTCTTTAGGCGGCAAGTAGCGTATCAATAATATTAGAAACCACCACTATTAGGAAATATTTTTAATATTCACAAATTATAAAAATAAGTTTTTGATATAAATGAATATGTTAAGGAGAGGTATAATAAAAGAGAAGTATAAATTATATTTTATATCTTAATTATATGCTAAGGAAAGGTAAATATAAATTATATTTTATAATAACTAATTGTAGTGTGTAAGATATTATTATTATATAATTTATATAATAAACTTTGAAAAATTAGAAACAAACATTTGGTTATATATAACATATGTACATAAAATATATATACATATAACAATAATGAGTAAAAACAAAAAATACTTATACTTTTAAAAACTTTAAACTTTTAAAAGAAACAAACATTCATTATGTAATCTGTAATCACAGATTTACCTGTAATTACAGGATTACCTATAAGTAGTAAAATATTTGTTATTCGACATAAATGTGGTTTTCTTAAAAAAAAATTACATATTTTATTAGTGAAATAAACAAACTGACAAACTGTTTATTAATATAAAGAATGTGGTACACAAAAATATAGACAATAAAATAGAAACATTTCTTATATAAAACATTGTTTCTATTCTATTGCATATTATAAATTATTGTGTATATATATATATATTCTATATTACTTATTTTGCCAAATAAGTAATTTATTTTTACTACTTCTAGCTTTAAAGTTTCTATTGATAAATTTCAAAGTAAAATATAATCTCATGCGTGCAAATAAATGTATTACGTAATTATACGGAAAATGTTTACATGGATGTGTAAAATGAATGTTTTTAAATTGCATCACAAAGTTGTTTACAACATTATTTTGTATAACAAATTCTTTGAATTTTTCAAAGAAAATAGTGTTCATTTGACTAACAAAATGTACAAAAGTGTCAGATGGCATGTACAATGAGCCAAATGTTTTATCCACGTTACCAGTATAGGCTTTAAAATGAGAATATAATGTTCTATCGTCAACATGCTGTTGATTCGTAGCATATAAAGTACAAACATCACAAGTATGTTTTTTAAGACATTTTTTGATAAGAAAATCGCATATATATTGAATTGAATTTTGTTCCAGGATGTCACATTCCTGATAATCTTTATTACATATAGGTAAATCTTGTGGTAGCATATCGATCTCTGCTTCTTCATGTAATTGGTGAAAATTGCGAAATTGTAAAAGCGTATCGCTAAAATCTGCAGCACAATTTTCATTGCCATTGTGAAAAAGTCTCGTACAAAATAATTTTCTGAATGATCTAATAAATTGAATGGGTGTTGGATTTACACAATTTCCGTTTTGTTGTCGTAAATAACCAAAAGTATTTTCAAGAGCATCTTGATTTATTCTACGAGTTAAAAGAAACTGATATCCCTTTTGATGCAAAAAATCCCACAATAGCATGATAGCTTTTATTGTAATTTTCCACCCTTGAATCGACTTTATAGAATTAGTTATATCTTTGCCAGTTTTCTTGTTTTTAACTACTACATTATCTAAAAAGTTTAAACATTCAAGCATAAAGCTTTCTAGTTCTGATGTACCTTTGTATGGTTTATTAAATTCTTTTTTTGATCTTAATCCTGATGAATTAAGAATATCGAAAAGTTTATCGAATGTTTCTATAAATTTTACTGTTCCCATAGCTTCTTCAGGCAATTGTTCAAAATATATATACGTTGACATTGCAGAAGAAAGTGAATAACTAAATATTTGTGCAGCGTATTTTACTTTCATTTTTTCAAAGTTGGTTGGTTGTATATGAGCGTCAGTTAATTTCGGACATAATCGATTTGTCTTTGCTTTATCATTATTATAAAAGTCTGATATATACTTCCAGGATGTAAAATTGTTGTCAAAACTGTATGAATGTAATAATAAATTATTTCTAGTTGCTTTAAGCAAATGACATGTATCATAAGCAAAAAATACTTTTTGATCATCAACGAAAAAGAATGGATTTTCGGGTGTAATTCTTAATAAATTACACAATGCAACATTATTGGAACCCATGTCACAAACAACTATACAAACTATTAAACCTATTTCTTTCAATTTTTTAATACACTGTAAAAGTGTAGATTTTAATATTGCAGCCGTACACGATGTACGCGGTAACAAATAGCTAATTGGTTGTTTCCAATTTTTATAAATTCCACGAATTAAAAATACTGTTGCCGAAGAACAAGGTTCAAATAATCGTTGATCACCTAAGTCTGTAAAACCAAGCACTTTATCTTCGCTTATATTGTAATATAAATGTGATTTTAATGTCATCTCATCGAAACATAATACGCAGTACTTATCTAATTCTTCTAAGTCGCTTATATTTATTAGGAGAGTATTAAATAAATGTTCATTTATTCCAGCTTGAAATGTGCAGTTTTGTATATACCTATTTAAAGTACGCTTTGTGGGCAAGTGAAATATAGTTTCTAACTGAGATATACTTTTGGACCTTTAAAATATAATTCTAAACAGAACTGTTTTAATTCGTTGGAGTACTTCACAACTTTTTTTTGTTTAGAATAAAGTGCTTGATTTTGTACAAATGTTGCACATTCTGGAGATAAAAATTTTGTACAATATTGAGACCATTCGTCAAATGAAAGCTCCTGCGTTTTTTCTTTTTCTTCAACATCTTTAAGTTTATGTTCAAGATAACGTATACGGTTTTGTTGCTTTTTATACTTATGTTTAAGATCTTCCATTTTCTGATAAATCCGGTCGGAAGTCTGTACTGCTCTTGTAACACCTTTATCTGCTTTCTCTATATGAACGATTTCCTCCAATTCTATTTGAGATTCTACATCTTCCAGACTTACTAAATCTGTGTGTGTTATTTGATGTACTTGTTTTTCATTCTCATTCAAAACTAATGTGTTAATTGAATCTAAAAATTAAAATATAAATTAATAGTCTGGTCGTTAAGAACTTTGGATTATATAAATTAATAGATTGAAAAAATACATGAAAAACTATTAATCAATAATTATATCAGTTTATACCATTTTCTACGTTTTCTTGAGTTGCATTTTCATTCAACTCAATTCATCCGATGATACAAATACGCCAAGACGCACCTTTTGTTCCTGAGTAGAGCTGTGTGTCGAAAATGCACCGACGGTAACAACTCGTTATTACTCTCGTTATGTATTGCATTACTGTAACATTTATTTTTTACATTTCAGTCAAATTATATAAAAACGAATAAAATCATCAAAGAGATTGGATTCAACGGTAATATATATTGAAACACGGTTGGAACTGCATTTAGCATTAGTCTGTTTTTTAAATCATTTAAAAAATATTTTTCCTCAAAGTGGCTAACACATAAACGATGAGAGTTATATAATTTCTCAGCATTCGGTATTAAATCGTCTCGCCTAGCTGCTTTCGCCCAAATTATGGCTCTACATATATAAATAATTATGTTTCAATTTCAAACCAAGTTTTAATATATTATATATATTAAAAACCTACCCAGACAGCACAAAAATTAATTGATCAAAAGATGTCTAAAGGATGTCTTTACGATGTCATTTGGATTTTTGTGCTGTCTGGGTATAATATAATTAGCTATATTTTTATATTAAAATTTATATTCGTTATAGCTCACAAACATACAAATACTATATTGAAATAAGAATATTTTTATATTTATTATTATCTTTCTTTATTCATATTATTAGAGTAATAACAATAAATACATAAGTAATGCATACCTTTCTTTCTCTTTTGGAAAGCGAAAAAATGATATATTGTCACAATCATTGTGCAAACAAGTTTGCACCGTACACACTCGACGTATTCTCTTCGACATTTTTATGTTTGGTTATATTTCTCTGATCACAGTTACGGCGATAATGTGCGTTCTTTACTGTGAACGGGATTGGTGCGCCTAAGAACATGGCCGTTTGGGATGCGCAAGCAAATCTGCGCGGCGGACTCGAAAACGGGTGCTTGTCCCTACTGTATATCCTTATACTGTGATTAAACTGTGCCACAGCGTACATGGAGTCACCTTTCACATGCGTTTGCCGGAACCCGCCGCATTGCATCGCATATATGGAGTCTTACCTTTATTAATGGGTCTTGAATACACTAGCGATTTTACATATCCCCAAATGCAAAAGTCTAATGGGTTAAAATCAGGGGATCTGGGTGGCCATGGCACTGGACCCCCTCGTCCTATCCAGTTATTATTGTAAGTTTCATTTAGGAAATTTCTAACGATAACTGCGAAATGCGGAGGAGCCCCATCGTGCATATACCAAAGGTTAACTCTATCATTTAGGGGGACATCTTCCAATAGTGGAGGTAGAGTGTTATTTAAGAAGTCAAGATAAACTGCACCAGTTAAACGATTTGGAAAAACACTGGTCCAATTAAACGGTCCCTCAAAATACCCACCCAAACGTTCAAAGAAAATCGATGCTGAGCACGTATTATGATACTGTTCGGAAACGATTCCGATCAGAATGATTCCACATTTGTCCCTTTCTTCCCTGTTCTTCCCTTTCTTTTTTCTAGGGAAAAATGTGGGGAAAAAGGAATCATTCCGATCGGAATCGTTTCCGAACAGTATCATAATACGTGCCCTGATGTCTGGACTCGACAACGGCATGAGGGTTTTCATCAGCCCAAACATGATTGTTGTGGAAATTAATAATCCCGTTGTTTGTAAAAATAGCTTCATCTGTAAATAAAATATTAGCAGCAAAGTCTGGATTTTCTTCAACTTTTCTTAGTACGAATCTGCAGAACGCTAGTCTGGAATCATAATCGGGGGCTATAAGAGCTTGCACCCGCTGAATATGAAAAGGATACAGCTGCTGTTCACGTAAAATCCTCCAGACTAAGGAAGCATTCATATTTAGTTCCGTAGCTATTATTCTGGTGCTAATATTCGGATTTTCTTCTACTCTTCTTAAAACTTCAAGTTCTGCTTCAGGAGTAGACACTGACCTGGGCCGTCCGGCATCATGTTTACTTACACTAAATGAACCATTTTCGACTAAACGTAAATGCAATTTGGAAAATAACTTATTAGATGGAAGTGCACGATTTGCAAATGCTTCAGCATACAGACGCTATGCTTCATAAGCGTTACTATTGGCACGGCCGTACATGAAATGCATATCTGCCATTTCTGCATTGGTATAGAGCGGTATTTTCTTTTATTTGCAAATACTTTTAAGCGAAAACAGTAGGAAACTGATATAGCACTGTAGCGAGATTAATGATACTTACAGGAAATAAAGAGAAACAAAAGCAACGACTTAAATTTTATTTGATGAAAAACACGATGGCGCGGCCGTTCATTCACGACGTAAAGTGCGTGGAATCGAAATCAATGACACGATTAGATACAACTGATAAATGACTCTTGCACACACTGGACTGCACAAGACGTTCCTATACTCCGTCCAGCGAGAGAACGTTATCCGTCTGCGCATAGGCGAGCGAAGTGGGGATAGCGTGGCGTAGTGGTGGCGTGTATAATAGCATTAACGCGCTTGTATCGCGGCGTAGTGGGGGGTCTCTAGAGAGGAGATCTGCGCGGAACGGTCGCGTTTTCGTCTGCTCCGATAACGTTCTCTAATCATCAATAAATATTAAAACAAAAATACAAAAATAAAACAAAAATAAAAATCCAAAAGATACAAAATCAACTCTAGCTCTGAAACAATTGATTTGCGGACCTATGTTGCCTAAGATGTTTTTACTTCTTGTCATGAGTACTACACGTGGATAAAATATCCGACCTTTTTTTTAAACACCCTGTATAATTACAAGCATTAATAAATGTAGTAAGGTATGTCAGCAATGTATAGATTCTGTTGGATCTAAACATTATAATCCTAATCAAAAATATGCTACTTTAGTCAATTTACGTCGTTTCCGAAAACATATACTATTTTTTGTTAATAATGCAATTTTCCAATATTTTTACGAAATGGAATTAATAATACAATACGTATTTTATTGTCAAAATACTGCATGTAATTTTTTAAGTTTCTATTTAAATTAAATAAAAAACATAACATGTATAAAAGATTGCCATAATTTAGCTGCAAAAATAATGAAGCGGTTTATTATTTATATAGAATGCGCATATCTTGCAAACGAAGAAGATTAGAAAATTCATAATATAGCAATAAAACAATGGCAATGCATTACACTATTAAGTAGTATCATAACATAATTTTATTTATTAATTTTAGTTATTAATGATATTTATAATAAATGAAATTCTAAAATAATCTTGGTTTCCGATATTTCTCCTTAACTCTTTTTAAACATATATGCGTTCGCACTACATTCTGATTCGTTCCGCCATTGTGAGGGAACGCGGATCTAAACCAATAAAAAGAGGTCTACGAATGGCCAGACTCTGTATTCTAGGGGCACTAGCCGTTACCAGTTGCTGTCTCTTTTTTTTGGCCGGCCATACTTTTCCATGCCCGCGCGTAGTCCATACATGGATATAGGAATGTAGGGATGGAGCATAAACTAGTTATATAGATGAGGGGGGTGAAGCCGCTGAGGGAGGGGCGACGAGGTAAATCCGCCATTTGTTGTTGCCTAAAATTCGCCTGCTTGAATCTCTTGGAAATCTGAAGAAACAAATATTGTTTTCATAAAATAAAGTTTGTAGCATCAAAAGTTTTTTCAGGCATATACATATTTTAATTTGATACTAAATTTATTAAATTACTTCATATCTGTATCTCAAAAGAGGTTAAGGGCCTCACCTAGGCAACAACAAATGGCGGATTTTACCTCGTCGCCCCTCCCGCAGTGGCTTCCCCTCCGCAACAATACACTCCATCCCTACATTCCTATATCCATGAGTCCATACTATACGTCGATGGTATAGACCAACAGTGGTTATATTCAAGTTGGTAGAGAGCCTCTAAGGGAGAGCGTGGCGAACTCATAGACATATAGTATAATAGACCCAGCATGTGAGTCTTGGCAGAACGGTGAGAGAGGAAAAATATCGGGGCAGTTGTCTTTCCTTATCTGCGCAGATCGAATGCGCAATGGTCTATTGACAGCCAATGGCGCAGACAGCACGCAATATGCATAAGCGTAGTTAGCTAGGGACAACAAGATTGTACTGGTATATTAAATAAATGTAGATTTATTCATGGTGGAATAAAGATACAAGGTGTGCTCTTGCGCATAAAGATGATTAACCAATGAGGATAGTGGAACAAGTGGCCGGCCATATTAATATATCAGCCAATCAGCGTTTTGCTCGAGATACTCAAAATACGTATAATTGAAATAAGTACGTATACTTTATATAAGGAAAGGACAATTACTGCGTTTATTAGATTGAGAACTACTATTATAACTTATATTATTACTAATTATTAAAGCCCCTAGTTAATAATAATAATATATACATTATTAAATCTTTTATACACATAAAAGGGTAAAGGTGAATGAAATAAGTGAATGAAATAAGTAATAGCATTTTGCTTAGAATTAAAAAGACAAAATATCAACGAACAAATTTTAGAATTTTATTCTTCCTATGTTTATTATGAACATCACAGATCATTTTTTTCATTAATCTTTCTTAATCTAATATAAGTACGTGTGCGAACCAGGCACAATATTACATCTTCAGGTACATTAAATTTACCATTTATTTTTTCTTTGACTAGCTTTGTGACTTTTCGAAATATACCTGTTTCTTTGCTTAAATCAAAAGTGCCATGAAAAAGAATAAATTCCTTTTCCATTACATGCACCACATTACTCAAATCTTCACATGGATAAATTAGAGAACCATTTGAAAGAAACCAAGTAAACACAAAGTAACAGTAATATACATGTTATGTTATAATTTCCCACTCAACAATGTAATTGTTACATAACACGTATGTTATGTTGTATTTATATTAATGAGTGGGAAATTATAACATAACATGTATATTACTGTTACTTTGTGTTTACTGGGAATTGAATCCAATCAAGGTCATTATTTGCAATTTCCAATTTTCTTGTTTCATCACCTAGAAACGGGTATTTTATCCTAAATCTACGTGCAACATAACCGGCAATATACTTCAAACCTTCAGCTTCAATAATTTCTTGTATGATGCTTTCTTCATCTTTGGGAATATCTATGATAAACGAATAGCAGAAAAAGAAATATATACAGGGTGTCCCGGGTTTTAACCGACAAACTGCGGGAGCATATTCTACTAGTGGAAATAAGAAAAAATTCTTATATCGAGTTTGCTTAGAAATGCTTTATTACAAAGTTATAAACCAATATTGAAAAGAAATATGAGATAAGTAACAACGGAACATAGTGTAGAATTTGGAAGGTCGAAGATGTTTATGTTATGTGTATTCACATGTATTCATGTTCACTATGTTGAAACGATTCAGTATGATTGTTACTTTCACAACAGTAGCTGTTAGATTTCAATCGTCGTGTGAACTAGCAATTACTATCAGAATGCCAAAAGTGTTTTCAAATGAGGAATACACTGATATTCATTTCGTGTACGGATTCTGTGACGGAAATGCACGAGCTGCCGTACGAGAGTATCAACGTAGATTTCCTAACAGGAGAGTACCAGATAGATTTAAAGCAACGAATTACTAATTCAGTTACTGAGATGCAACCAAATTTTCAGGAATGTCGTACTGTAACAAATTCTGTACTACGTCGATGTCTAGCTTGTATCGATGTGCAAGGACAACATTTTGAAATGCGTCACTAAATCATTGCGTACATAATTTTTATTTTTGTGAAAAAATCCGTTGTTACTTATCTCATATTTCTTTTCGATATTGGTTTATAATTTTGTAATAAAGCATTTCTAAGCAAACTCGATATAAGAATTTTTTCTTATTTCCACTAGTAGAATATGCTCCCGCAGTTTGTCGGTTAAAACCCGGGACACCCTGTATATAAAACATATAAATAGTATATTATATTAACATATAAAATATTACTTAATTATTATTATATTTATTATTAATATATATTAAATTACGAACTTAAATTATAAATATATATTAGATACATACATACATTATACAAGATTTTAATTTTAGAGATCAGTACAACAACTCAGAAAACTGTGGGCAAACATGAAAGCGATGCAACGAAATGCATTAACAAGAGAGCGTTAAGCAAGACTGGCTACAGGAGGTGGCTCAGAGGAAAACTTTACTGAAATAGATCCAGATGTATCACTCATTGCACCTAATTTATTACAGATGGCCCCAGTAATATTTTCATCTGATTTATCAGAGGCTGAGATAACGGGTATATAGTAGTTTAAAATTAATTTTAAAAAAGAAACATTAATTGAAAATTTAGAAATTAATTGAATTTGATTTTTGTTTCTGTAATTCTAATTTTATTAATTTCACTTTTGCTTCCATTTCGTGATATTGCGTAAGTCGTGCATTTCCTTTAAGTGTTGGAAGGTTAATTCTTCGACGGCCATTTCGTGAGCTAACATTTTTTTAAATTGTTTTTTTCAAATTCTTTTCTGAGCACGGATGATTGAGAAATTTCTAGTAATTTTACATGAAGAAATTAATATATTTAACAAATTTTAATATTGCATACAATAATTATAGAAAAAAGACGGGAAATCCGAGAGAATCCAATTGAATCGTCAATTACTATTATAGAAGAAGAAGAAATAATTGCAAAGAATACAATACGACAAAAAAACACAATTGACTCGGAAGTTTTAAATAAAGAATGTTATAATGATGAAAAGCAATTATCTTTGACAAGTAATACATACAACTTTTTGTTATTTTAATATTATTCATTAGTCTATATTCTAATATATTAGTCTGACAAGAACGAAAATCCAATATTCTGCATTTCTAGATGTAGAACCATCTCCTGGAACATCATATTAAAGTGATACTAGTATATACACTCCGCTTGGTATGTATATACCAGTTATTTTACATAGATTTTATTAAATACATCATTTTCTTTATGTAAAATTAATAAAAATTTCTCAATCATCCGTGTAGCTCATGAGAAGAAAAATAGAAAAAAAATTTAATTTACTGATGGCGGAAGTAAAACTTTGGAAAATAATTCTCTGGAACACATCAAAAAGCAACGTGTTGAAGAACTGACAAATAAAGACATTGAAATAACCGAAATAAAATTACAAAGAGAAAAAAATTTGCTAGCTCACGAAAAGGCCCTCCAAGAATTAACCCTCCAACATTTGAAGGAAATGCACGAATTACAGTATCGCAAAATGGAAGCTAAAGTTAAATTAATAGAATTAGAATTAGAGAAACAAAAATCAAATTGTAATTAATTTTGTAACCAATCTTGCTTGACGCTTTCTTGTTATATATTTCATTGTATGGCTTTCATGTTTGTTCACAGTTTCAATATATTTATGTTCAGTATTAAAAAGATATTTATGTTCATGTATCATATTTATTGTGTTATTGTTATTGTACTTACTTATGAATTATTACGTATTGAATAAATTGAACAAAAATAAAATTACATTTTTACTATCTTTTTTTAAAATAGATAATGTGTTATGTGCTTCTACATAAATCGGTATTCTCTTAACTTAAAGAACTATAACAAGAAAAATGCAAATATGTAAATAATAATATGTAAGTAATAAAATCCCGGTCTCGGCTGTCCGCGCTCCCGTACATTTTTCTCTCTCTTATAATACAATATATACATAAATTCAGGCAAACAGTCTGTCAATAAGAGCAGCACGTACTGCGAAGCCTTCTCCTGGCTGCCATTGAGGCGGATCGATTTAAATTTCTTCAATTTTTTCATACGGCTCCAAATCTTCTGGCAAGATATTGTCATAACGAAGTGATAAATTGTGTAGAACAGCGCATGCCATTATAATCGTAGTATTGCATATCAGCTTATTACTAAGACCTTTGGATAAACAAGGAAATCGACGTTTCCACACACCGAACGTTCTTTCTACAATTTGTCTGGTTCTTCCATGAACGAGATTATATCTTATTTTTGCATCGGTAGTTGGATTTGCTATCGGTGTTAATAAAAATGGCAAGCAAGGATATCCTGCATCTCCTACAAGTGAACCAGTCAAATTCCGTTGAGCATATTGTACATATAATCTTGAATTTTGAAAAATTCTGCTGTCATGTTGGCTTCCAGGCCATTGTGGTACAACATCTAAAAATTCCATGCGAGGTTCAACAACTGCTTGCACATTAAGAGAGAAATATCCTTTTCGATTTCTATATATTTCCGGAATTTCGTAAAATTTTATATTAGTCAAACGAATATGGGTGCAATCAATAGCTCCGTCGATAAATGGTAAACCATTTCTATTTATAGTAGTTCCTATTTGTCGAAACAGTATTCGATTTTCAAGTTCTTTTTCTTCATTTACTGGCATCTTAATAATATTAAACATTTCACTTGCAAGTAATCTGGATATTTTGTAGACAATCCGAGATACGATTGATTGGGAAAGTGATAGCAAATCTCCTGCGACAAGCTAGTGCAATAAAATAATTCTTTATTAAAAAATATTGATGAAATTAAGCAACAGCTACTTTACCGAACTTGACAGAAAATGTTCGGTAGGACTTGGGGTCTGAGATCAGAAATAGTCTGTCATCAGACCTCAAATCACTTCTATTGTATGGGGTATGGTATATATAATTACAATATTTTCGGTACAATTATTATTTATTTATATTACATTTATTATTTATATTTTACAATTATTATTTATATTTTTTTTATTTTTTACATTTTTTGTGTGTATGTGTGTGCGCGCGTGTGAGTGTGCGTGTGTGCGTGTGTGATTATTTTATATATGAAAAATATGTAAAATAAGCACTTACCTGATAACTTGATGTTGCATAAAAGCGTAAACACACCAAAAGCTGGAAAACTGGAGTTACTGGTAATCCACGGTTGTTAACTTTCATAAGAGGCTTGTGTATCTTTGGTAATATTCCTTGTAAAATGCTGTCCTTGTTAAACCGGTATCGCCTTTTGAATTCCATATCATTATAATATTCGAATGGATTTTGCATATCTCTTATATATCGTTTTGGAGCACGTATTTTTTCTTCTAATTCTTCATCAGAATCTTCAGAAAATATTTCACACACATCGGGAACATCGATATTAGGAAGATCTATTCTATTTAAATGATCCATTTTTTACTCAAAGAGAATAACCTGTCAGATATTGATATATCAAATGCCAATTAAGTAGCACTTAAGTCATCTCGGACCTTGACTTGATGAAATAGAACTTATTTGTGTACTTATTAGCCAATAAGTTCGTGTTAAATAACTATGAATACATACGTACTTGAGATGGTACTTATTAAAAATAAGTCACGACTATGAATACATCGAATGCCATATAAGTCTGCTTGTAAATAAGTCTAACTTCAAGAAGCACATCTTATTCCTGCTGACTCAAGTTTAAGCGAAGTTTCGACTATGCATCAACAGGCAGACTTGAGCATTGACTTGAGTCTTACTTATATATAAGTTGCGACTATGAATACCGGCCATAGGCCATATCAGGTAAGTTCTTATTTTACATATTTTTCATATATAAAATAATAGACTATGAATACCGGCCATAGGTCTTAAGACGATCTTCATTGAATAAGACAGACTTGGTCAAGATCGTCTTAAGTGTTGACTTGAGACTCGACTATGAATACGGCCCATAGTGTGCCTGATATGTCTTTATTTTCCGTACCGTACAAGAAACATCCGAGATATACAATAAACACATTAGAAGTTCATGTAGAAATATATAATGATGCATAGAAAACCGTACATCTACAGAAATCCAGCTGAAAATATTCAATCACTACAATATTACTTTATTTGAACTTTTTATGCCTTTATCCTTTTTGTCGGTAAAAATCCATTTAAGGGTATTCATTTTGAGTCATTTCAAGCATTTTCACCAAAGGATATGTAAATCGGGTGTGGGAGCTTTTCGGAAGTTTATCCGTGCAGTGTCCCATCGTGCGGTGTCCAATCGTGCAATGTGCGTGCGCAATCGTGCGATGGCCAATCGTGTGGTGTACAATCGTGCTGTGTCCAATAGAACAGTGTGCAATACAACGTGTGCAATATTGCGTGTGCAATCGTGCGGTGTGCAATCGTTTCGTGTGCAAACCACTGATATATATTACAACTGGATAGCGGATGCCCTATCCCACGGCGAAAATTTCTGTGCCGATATGAACGGCGCCATGTTGGAAAAAGCATGGCATTTTCGGACATCTTCGGTAGCCGTCGCGAGTCGTCGTGTCCGCAGTCGTATATACGCGCAGTTTTGCGGATATATCAAAGCCGTTGGCGGTGATGTTAAAGGGAGAGTCGCTAGCGGTGTTACAACATGTTTTGACATTAGCTAACTCGTCGGCGCGTTGGACAAAGCGAGTGAACCAGGGTTGCGAAAAAATAATTACTTTTCCAATTAATTACTATACGTAATTAACCATTGATTTGAGCAAAATTAATTAAAGCATCTTCAATTAAAAATTGATTTAAGCGCATTTAATCGAAAATATTTTAATTGACAATTGATTCAAGCGAATTCAATTAAAGATCGTTTAATTGACGATTAATTCGAGCGTATTTAATTAAAGATCGTTTAATTGAAGATTGATCTTAGCAAATTCAATCGAAGGTCGTTTAATTGAAGATTGATCTTAGCAAATTTAATCATTTAATTTAATTTTCAATCATAAGTATTTTAATTCTGGAAGTAACATTTTGAATCCTGTCCCCGTATCTGTAAATATATTCTTTTCATATCTGAATCACGAAATCATTATTCCGTCGCTTCCCAGATAGCACAAGATATTCCTATGAATGTTTTAAGAATATTCTTGAAGAATATTTGGAATATTCCATAAGTCATTCTTATATATTTATCTTATGTTCGTAGGACATTCGAATGGCACTATTATAAATATTTTTTGAATGTGAGTAGAATAATCTATCGAATATTCTGTATAATAACTATGCATATTTATAGAATATTTAGTAAATATTCTAGGAACATCCCGGTAAAAAATTTTTTATATATACTCAGACAAAACTGGTTATACAAAATTATATATCATTTTTGTCCATATATAAATAGATATGCTTATATATAAATGAATATGATATATATCCCAGGCAGCACACATTGGTTTCAAAACCGTTTCATAAACGTTTTGCCGTAACGTTTCATAACCATTTTATCAAAACGTTTATTTAGGAGAAAAATGTCCAACGAAAAAACGTTAGAAGAAACGTTTCTTTTTCGGCAAAAAAACCGTTTCAGAAACCATCAGAAAAATATTTATCAATTCTATATATCAGTGCCTCAAAGATAGACAGAGTTAAGTCACATTTTTGTAAAAAACTAGATTTTTATATTTTATGAATTACTCTCTAAATTTCGTGTAGTGGAATCTCACTCTTTTGAAATATCACTTCAAGTAATAGTGATCTCAAAAGTTTCAAAAGAAAAGAAGAAGAAAAGAGTATTGGATCGGTTTTCCGGATGGTTATTTATAAGGTGATAACACAAATGTTACTTGCGAGAACGTCACGTCTGGCCTGGCCATTTATCGGTCGCTTGGTGAATCAGAGGTGAGAATCACACACACTTGTGTTGATTTTTGTCTCTTGTTCCATAATCGAGTACATTGAAACGTATGATGTAAAACTAAGTAATACTCGCAAAGTAAGTAGAAATTATTATTTTTTTCTATATTAATTATATAATTTCAAATCAATTTAATAAAACACATTTTTCGTTTCTGTGGAAACGTGAAAAATACGTTTTTAAAATTTAGGTCTAAAAACGGTTTTTATCTAAACCGTTTCTTAAATGGTACTTTATGTTTCTTAGACATTAGATACGTCTAAGAAACATATATTAGGCTAACATGTGCTGCCTGGGATATATATATTTGTATATTATTAAAGATATGTTAGTAGTAAAACATATTATTTATTATAATCTGAAGTCCGAAGTTTTCTAACTTCAAATTGCTTGCGTGCGTGAACTACATGGACATCCATGGGAGTCTCTGTGCCGCAAGCGTAAAAATTCTCAAAAAAAAATTAATATGCCAAGGCGTGTACATTAACTTTATTATATAACTGTCAGGCTAAATCTTAACGTCGAGTAAGAACTCGACGCGTGCACCACATAGCGGTGCGGAGCGAAAACACTTATTCCTAGTTTATATAGAATCATATACAATTATATATGAATGCATCTGAATCATACTTGTGTTTATGTATATTTATACATGATGCAAGGCTTATACCCATACAGCACAAAATATTCGGAGAATATTCTAACAACATGATTTCCATATATTCTAAGAATATTCGAAAAGAATATTCATAAATAGTTCCACAAATGTTCTAAATGTTATTGGTATGTTATTTGGTAAGTACTCAGAATATTCTAATGATATTTCAATGAATATTCTTATAATATTTTATTTCTTATAATATTTCCCACAATATTCCTAGAATATCCTATACACTCTAAAAATGGCTTCATCGTAATTAAGTGTTTGAATTATACACATTTAAGCAGAAATAATGTTTGACT
This sequence comes from Ooceraea biroi, assembly GCF_003672135.1. Lineage (NCBI taxonomy): Eukaryota > Metazoa > Arthropoda > Insecta > Hymenoptera > Formicidae > Ooceraea > Ooceraea biroi. Next base: position 3,784,765 of record NC_039518.1, on the reverse strand, counting down.
TATCAAACGCAAGTGGAAAAGCGTTTGAATTTCAAACATTGCTATATATATATATATATATATATATATATATATTAAAATTGTTTTGCTAAAATCAAACATGAGTCAAATTAAACAAATATATACGTTTGATTTTTAAACGGGAACAAAATAAAACACAATTTGTGTTTGATTATTAGAAAGTCAAACAGATTTATATTTCAAACACTTTCTAATTACACACTTATGAAACAAACACTTACAAACTTAAGCACTGAATTCTTACAAAATTTCAACAAACCAGATGGCGCTCGCGGCGCAGTTTCTCGCGAGCAAGAGTTGCCTAACAAGGTATTTATTAAATCGCGATACACTGGGAATATCTGATAATCTGATGGTCGGACTAAGATGCAGTAATCTGATAATCTCTCGCTCTAGGAACCAATTCATCCACTACGCGCCAACAAATTCGTTAGACTTAAAACATATAAACATTTGATTTGCAGGAAATTTCAATTAAGTAGAAAATCAAACACCTTACGCGTGTAATATAATTAAACACCAACCACAAACCCAACACTTATAAATGTTTGAAATGTCAAACATTAATAAACATCTTGAAAACGGCGACAACGAAAGTGTTTGAAATTTCAAACCCTTATTATTTAGAGTGTAGAATATCCTATAGAAACAGTCCATAAACATACGCAAAATGTTCATAGAATATGGTACAGAATATTTATAGAACATTCAGAGAATGTGAGTTTTTGTCTATTTCAAATGTTCCATGAAAGGTTCACAGAAACTCTGAAGCATTATGTGAGAATATTCTAAACATTCTCCGATATTATTCTATGAATGATCATAGAACGATCTTGTGCTGTATGGGTATATATAATTATATATTAGACACAGATCCATATATAATTATATATAAAACATTGTAACGTTATGTATAATGTGCAATACATAAACTCGATGAATATTCTAAAATCGTTCTGAACGAATATTCTAAAAATGTTCACGAAGAATATTTTACAAACATTCTTCTTTATTATGAATATACGATATCTAATTGTAACATTCTACGTATCATTATAGAATATTCAATTCGAATATTCTGAAAATAAGAACATTTGCACTCCATAAGAATATTCATAAAACTATGTGTACTATCTGGGTTACGTAATATTAATGAGTATTTTTTTATGCTATTATAGCAAGGGCATCAGCAAGATTATTTCCAGGGGGGCGGGGGCATGATTCAAAATGTTACTTCCAGAATTAAAATACTTATGATTGAAAATTAAATTAAATGATTAAATTTGCTAAAATCAATCTTCAATTAAACGACCTTCGATTGAATTTGCTAAGATCAATCTTCAATTAAACGATCTTTAATTAAATACGCTCGAATTAATCGTCAATTAAACGATCTTTAATTGAATTCGCTTGAATCAATTGTCAATTAAAATATTTTCGATTAAATGCGCTTAAATCAATTTTTAATTGAAGATGCTTTAATTAATTTTGCTCAAATCAATGGTTAATTACGTATAGTAATTAATTGGAAAAGTAATTATTTTTTCGCAACCCTGGTTCACTCGCTTTGTCCAACGCGCCGACGAGTTAGCTAATGTCAAAACATGTAACACCGCTAGCGGCTCTCCCTTTAACATCACCGCCGACGGCTTTGATATATCCGCAAAACTGCGCGTATATACGACTGCGGACACGACGACTCGCGACGGCTACCGAAGATGTCCGAAAATGCCATGCTTTTTCCAATATGGCGCCGTTCATATCGGCACAGAAATTTTCGCCGTGGGATAGGGCATCCGCTATCCAGTTATAATATATATCAGTGGTGCAAACGGGATACGCCCCTTTTTGAGCAGAAATCGGCACTTTTTTAACATCCTCCTTTCTCGCACATTTTACAGGTTTCAAGAATACAAAAATATTTGTTTGTAGGGAAAAGGTGAAAAATGAAGATATGGGATGCAAGAATTCCGTATTATTCCATGACGTCACAAAACCAAGATGGCAGATTGAAGAGAGCTAGATGTCTATTACGTATCTCTTCACGGAGTGAAAATGCGAAAAGTGAACAAATTCACTAGGTGTTGACCAACAAATTATAAATATTCTAGTAAATTTGCTCATTTTTCACATTTTCATGCCATGTGCACAAATATTTGCTTTTTATAAAAATTTGGCAAGTTGTACGCACAAAATTGCACCCGTCCACCCTCGAGATAAAATAAAGGAATATAATGAAGCTTTTCGAAGTGACTTTAGAAGCGTAATAAAAACGATATATTGATAATAGATCAAACTTTGACCTATTATCAATATATCGTTTTTATTACGCTTCTAAAGTCACTTCGAAAAGCTTCATTATATTCCTTTATTTTATGTCGAGGGTGGACGGGTGCAATTTTGTGCGTACAACTTGTCAAATTTTTATAAAAAGCAAATATTTGTGCAAATGGCAGCACCATCGCGAAGAAGTTCATTAGCAGCTTCAGCATCCCCTTAATGGCCGCATTCAGTAAACTCAACCGCTTAGTAGCAATCATAGACATAGTAAGAATAGACCGAGCGTGAAGTGCAAAACGTGAAGCACAGCTAGAAAAGGACGGAAAGTAGGTGGAGGATCTCTTTCTCTCTCTGTTCGCGTCTTCCCCACTCTTCGCTCTTACCCCCACTCTTCTTTCCTTAGAGAGAGAGCAATCCTTCGCCTGCTTTCTCTCTTTTTTTACCTATGATTCACTGCCAAGTTGAGAACACGCTCGGTCTATTCTTACTATGTCTATGGTAGCAGAGAGAAGCCTGAGAGCGGTCACGCTCGCGTTTTAACTGTAACGCCTCAAACGTGGACATTGAAGTGATTGAAGTGATTCTGTCTTTATTGCTCACTGAATATTGAATAAAGATAGAATGACGCCGCGAGCGTTGGGAGTGTCAAGTGGAACGCATATGTCCACGTTTGAGGCGTTACAGTTAAAACGCGAGCGTGACCGCTCTCAGGCTTCTCTCTGATGGTAGCAATCGAACATAATTGGCCGCATTCAGTAGACTAACAGTTGGGCAACGTTACTAGATTTTCCGCTGGCACTCGATGTTGATTTGTTGGTTCTAAAAGTTAGGACCAATTATGTTCGATTGCTACTAAGCGGTTGAGTCTGCTGAATGCGGCCATTGGTTCTAACTTTTAGAACCAACAAATCAACATCGAGTGCCAGCGGAAAATCTAGTAATGTTGTCCAACTGTTGAGTCTGTTGAATGTGGCCATAACTCTTTACAAAAAACAATATCAAATAAAATAATAAAATAAAATTATTTAAATTTTAATACATGTAAATTTTTAGTTTGCTTTCATGTTTTTCTTAAATATATTTTGATAAAAAAAATAAAATATTTTGTTATGTCTCATGTATTACAGTTGATAAATATTAATTCCTACAAAATATGAAAAATTGTTAATACTAAATAAAGACTATCTTAACAATTAATATTAATGTAAGTTTTAATATTAAGTAAGAACTTTAAAAAACTGTTGATAACATAATTTCCCATCAATTAAAATTAACAATTTTATTAGATCAAAATTAAAATAATTTATTGGTTTATAAGTCGTTTCATAAATGTAATAAGATGATAAAATGTAACAGATGATACTTCCGTAGTTGATATATTTATACAAAGTGCACGATATACTATTGGTACATTTGTGAATAATACAATTTTCTGTGTAGAAATCTAAATACAGAATAATTTTCTATAAAAGAATCAAAATAAATTGAATACTAATTAGTAATGTACAATTACATCATATAATTACTTTTACAGTATATTAATGTCAAGTAAATATTTCACAAACAAAATCGATTTTCCCAAAAATAAAGCTTTATGTGAAAAGAATTATTTTATGAGTTTAATTGCGTTTGTATAAAGTATTACATACTATTCTTATATTATTATTATTATTTTATTTCACAGATATGATATATTTATTATTTTATTATTCACACACACATTAATATTTCATAAGGAAATAAAAAGAAATTTCAAATTTCAAATGTAGAAATCTTAAAAGAATATTTTTAAATTTTCTATTTTTCGACTTTTTCGAATTTTATATATCTTATGCAATCACTTTTATCTTGTATAATTATTTATATCATTTTAACATTGATACTTTACATATTTATTTTTGATCCTCCTACATTAAAATAGTAATAATTTAGGAAAAGAAACTTTTCAAGTATCGTACGCACGATCATTTTGATTTTATCTTAAACTGGCAAATTTAAAAGATTTCGAAGATATAGCTAAAGCGTTTTTATTATTTCTAACCGTTTGTCATAAATTACATTAAGTATAGCGTTATAGCATGTAGATTATCAAGGTCATGCTGTTTTATATAAAGTTACACTCGCGATATGTTGGTTTGCCATAACTTCAACAATTGCGTCTCGTATGCCATAACAAAACGTACAGCCAAACGGATTGGTAGTGTTTGTTGATGATGCACGATTCAGTACTACAGGACGGGCACTTGCCTTTAATTGCTCGCTCACTCTATCCCATTTTGTATAGGCAGTGATCTATGAAGCATGAACATCGAAATTTTACTTGATATCAGAAAAATAACATCTTAATTAAAAGGATCTTACCGTAACTGGAGAGGGAGAAACGTCGATCAGCTTTCCCGATTCTATGGGATTATTTTCAGGGGGCAGAGTTAACGAAAATTCACAACGATGATACATATTAAAGTTATAATGTCCTGGATAATTTGTGTGAAGTACAAATTTCTTGATGCATTGAGTTTTTGCATTGAATAAGATATCCTGCAAACAATCATGTTAAATACAGAGAATGATATATATGCTATTAACTATATAGAAACGTATTATAAGGTTGCTAAAGGTATTAATAGTTATTTCTATTGACTGGATTTTAAAATAACAATTGTCTAGATACAAAGTAAAATGTTTTCTTCTCATCTAATATTTTATCTAAAAGAGAAAGTTAGACAAGAGAAATGGGTTAATGTTAAGATTAGAGGCGATCTCACCGATTTCAGTGACCTTGACATATGTTGTTAAAGTCATCCTGCTGAGTGATTTTCAAGAGGTTTTAGCTGTCGCTCATTGGTTATTAAAAACTCAGGAGGATGACCTTAACAACATATGTAAAGGTCATTGAAATCGGTGAGGTCGCCCCTAATCTTAACATTTACCGAGAAATGAAAAGTTATTAATTAAGTAGTATTAATTTAACCTTTTAGATAAATATAACAGTCAGTACTTTTAATAGTTTATTGTACTATTTAATTCAATGATAAAAATTGATTGATATCGTTGTACTGCGAATAAACTGAGAGATATGAATTTGGCATACTTACCAGGCCTAAAGTAAAATAATTATAGAAAAAGTCTGACCGTCTTATTTTGTCTCGTTTGTGCGCATGTGGACTATGAATACGCATTTTATCCTCAGCTTTATAGAATACTCTTGACGGAGCACCGAGTGCACTTAAAACATCCTCACAAGTATCGCCAAATAATACCTGAAATTATAAATGCTAATTATAATTTAATATATAAAAAAATGCAATATATAATATTTATCTTTACCTTTTTAATGATGTAGAAATAATAGATTGAAAACGAAATATTGTTTATACCAATGTTTACTGTTCTTTAAAAAAAGATAAACCGTTTCACATTTTTATATTTTTACAAAAACTTATCTGCCTTTATTGTTTGTATTATTGTACGACAACTCTGCTGGCGATATTGTAAATACTTAATTATAGTGTTTTGGAAAACTGTCGAAATAAGCTATAAGAATGTGCAATAAAAAATGGGAGTTTCCATTTAAGAAATTGAAAGTTTCTTTTAAGTGATCTTCAAACGCGACCATCTAAGATCAAACAAATGGCACCAATTTAAGGGGATGCTGGAGTGACTAGGGAACTGCTTCGTGATGGTAATTGCAGTTTCGAAAATTCTCTTTATTGCTTGTGCAGAATAAAAAATCCTTTTCCACAAATGAAGTATAGATAGAAAGAAAGTCCGCTCTACAGGACTTTATATTCAAAATGGAAAAAAGTTAGAAAAGACAAATCCAAGTTTTTAACTTTTTTCCATTTTGAATATAAAGTCCTGTAGAGCGGACTTTCTTTCTATCTATACTTCATTTGTGAAAAAGGATATTTTATTCTAAACAAGCAATAAAGAGAATTTTTGAAACTGCAATTACCATCACGAAGCAATTCCCTGGTCACTCCAGCATCGCCTTAATCAAATTGGATAAATTGATACTTGTTTGTTTACATTTCTGCATAAATAACATCAAGACCTGTCCAAAGCATTATATATTTGCTTTTTTATTCTAATTCGTTAAAGACTTATGACTTTTCAAAATTATAGTAAATAAATTATACTTAATGCTATCCAGGATTAACAACATTAACAACTTTGTTGGCAATTCGTAGAAATTTTATTTTGTAGAAAATTCGCGACGCGCGATTTGTTATACTCTTCCTTGGTACATGGTACTCATAATATTATACTTTTCGTACGGAAAACAGTCAAGGACTTTAGGCTGATTTAGCATCTAATTCAACTTGCAGAATAAACATATTTATGTACATGCAATAGGATGCATTTATTTTATTAAAGTAAATTTATTTCATTAGTTGTAATATCAATCATTGCAAAATCAATTATTCAGAAACTTCCATAAATCTCTTCAATAGATGACATTCATATCATCATGTCTAGAGTCTAGACTATATACGAGGTCACAGATATAACATAATCAATAAATATCAACGATATAAAAATGAATTGCCCTTAAAACAAAATTATAACATTCTACAGAAATAATTTGAGAACACTAAAGAGCTTATGTTCATATTCATCCATTTAGGAAAAAATCGAATGATTGATTCACCGTGCAGAGATGGACAATTTAAAATCAATCAAAACAAGATATAATTATTTAAACTTTAAATAAAATCCCGCTTCTTCATATTTTTTAGTTGGTATCAAAATCTGTGAAATGTTACATGTTATAATTTAATGATAAACATACTTTTGTACAGCGTACAGTAAATAAGATGAGCGAACGAAAAGCTATATGTATTCTTCATACACATCAAATCATTTTTAACTTGGACTAGAAAGTTCTCTCACATGCGGTGTATTCATTCAACTTATCCTTCGGATTATCACTTATTTCGATCGATGGAATATTTAGCTAGACAACGTTTTCATGACATGGCTAAGGTACAAAAACTAAGGTTCTTTTTTTCCTAAAGGATTTCAAAATTTACCCCAAAATGACAGGAAAATATAGAAAACGAAAGCAAATATTAGGTGTACGAATCAATTCAGTGTTTTTTTGGAAAAAATTGAGCCCTTATTTACTTTCTTTTTTTTTAGGAAGAGATTCGTTAGCTGTGTTCCGATGAATGAAGAAAAGTCTTAAAAAATGATGACGAATATTTCACGAAGATTGATATGTTTATTATTTTTTTGTAATAAAGGCTCACTTTCTCCAGAAAAAGCATCAAATTAATTTGTACACCTAATATGTTCATACTTAAATTAATTTAGTGTTAATTAATGTTAACCCAGTTATGTTAATTCAGTGTTAATGTAAATTAATATTGCATATAGGTATTATACACGTAAAGCGAAAATGTGCGTGAAAAGGATTAAAACTTTTGCACACTAATAATGATCCACATCGGCAGATAAGCGAAGAATTTTAGTGCAATGTATTACTTAATATTTTAGACTGGAATTATAGATAATCGTGTTATTGAACCTTACTTTTTTAATAAAAATTAAACACAAAAATGTATTTGTCTTTTCTTTAAAAATATCTTGTCCATTCCTTTAGAAAATATTTATTTATAAATATTCGTTGTGATACGAAATTAAATCAAACACAAAAATGATCATTAGGATCATTTGATCTTACTCGCTCGATTGTTTTTTAATAGAGATATGTGAAAGATAAGATTTATGCAACTCAACCACCAACTATTGTGCAATTAATAATATAAAGCAACAATAGTATTAAGCAAATTTTCATAGACATTAACACGGATGTATCGCAAAAACTTGATAAACCTTTCGATATCACATGACACAGTGTATTAATATAAATGGTAATTTATGTGAACATGTGCAATAATGCTAAGCATTCCAAGATGTGAGAGGCAAGGGGACTCATGAGAGATAAGAAAATTCACGGTAAACAAGTATCTCAGATGTGAGAAACAAGCGGATTCACGGTAAACATGCACACCAAAAAGAATCTGATAAAAACAGTTATCGTACATTTACGTCGTTAATTCTTCGTAGCGCTAAGCACAAGTTACTTATTATAACTTTGAGAAGTCATAAATTGTAAACAAAGCAAAGAAATAATATTTTGGAAAGATCTCGATCTTACTTATGCGAAAAACATGTATCATTCGATTTAGCGTAATTATGATTTTCAAATGCTTTGAAAACATCGTCCAAGATCAACTTGATACTACTATTATGTACCATCCTTAGTGTAAAACAACTTTTGTTTGAAACACTTTTTTGTAAAATGGGAATAGGGTAAGTTGGAGAAAGATGCCATAGTCTCGTATTTTTTAAGATAAACTGTAGATAAAGGTATTATTGCACTAAATGTAAAAACAAGCACATGACAAGGTATATTCTCTTATTTTTTCAAAAGTTTTGAAAATATCAAGATAATTTGAAAAAATGAATATCAAATCTAATTTCTGCGTCTTAAAAAATAACGATTATTATTTAAAATATATTTTTTCCGTAATATTACACGTGGTTAATAAAGATTTTTGTTCTCTGTGAATAATGCAATCTCTTTAATTGCGACATGGCATCGCATTAAATGGTGTATAAAAAAATAAAAATGTTTGAAATACGTTTTGAGTTAAGATGCCACATTGATGATAATGTACATAATTATTGTGCAATATGTAATCTCTATTACTATGATAAAAAGGGCCTATGTAATTGGATCCAGACAATTTGCAAAAAATGGATCCATGAAGAATGTCTGGATAACGAAGAATGCTTAGCGTATCAGAAAAATTAATTATTATTTAGTTTTTTTTTATTTCATTGATTACTTATTTACTTAAATTACCTACTTTTTAAATATTAACGTTTATTTCATGTTATTGTGAAAAAAAATTAATTTTGTTCTTGTCTTACTTTTATTTTATATTAGGTATTATTAGTGGCATATTCCGACGGTTTAGGTAAGATGCCACTTTTGTGATTTTTCTTAGAATTATATTTAAGTTTCTTTATTTCGTTTGCCAAATCCTGAAACAGCGAATTAAAGAATCAACATTAAACTTGATTTTGGTTTCTTTTTTTCCCCTTTAAATTATACATTTTTTTAAATATTACACTTCAAACTTAATTATGGCATCTTCCCTTGACTTACGCTATAAGATGTTGAGATAAGGACATTAAAATGATTTGTATTGTGTGTGTTCCGTAATAAAAGTTTTTTAGAAACTACTGCTTGTAAGAAAGTAAACTGAATTGAGTTGAATAAAAAAATTCGCTATCCTATTACAAACAATCATATAAAATGTACACAAATATATACAAGAAGTATGCATGTATACGTGTGTAAAGCCTGCGGCACACGGTGCGATTTTTCGTACGAGATTGCACGAGACATTATACTAGCAGTCATACTGGCAATGCAAACTTGAAATATTGCGTACTATGAGCTGCGTACTACGAGCATGCTAGCATACTGGGTTTTGATAATAGACTCGGCGCTATTTTTCATACGAGATTCATTACTAGCTGCAAATGATAATATGTTATGACAAAAACGCAAAACTGAAAGTAATAAGTAATAAGATAAATATAAAGACAAAAGTTTTTAGTTAGCATTAAGATAATTTTATATTTTGTATAATTATGATATTAATTAAATATATATATAATTATTTAAAAGTGACAGATTTTCTAATCCTTTATAAAACTTAACTTAAAATTTTTATTTTTCAATAAATAAAAATAGTGATTTCAATTATATTCTAATTGTAACCAACTGAATATATATTGTTTTATTAAGTCTTATAAAAATTGGTGAAAGAACTTAATACACACAAACATGTATGATGGACGTATTTGTATGTGTGTGTGTGTGTGAAACGTTTTAATTTGCAATAATATTGCAATAATATTTGTAAATATTGGCTAGTATTTAGAGGATTTTAGAGTCTTGCAGAATTACGTTGCAATCTTTAGAAATCTTATAACTAAAATATTAATCCAGCACGTGTGAAGCCAAAAGTAGTAGCACTCTTATGATTGGAACATGCAAAGCACGTCGTTAAATAGCACGTAACGAATCAAGTAACAAAACCAGTACGAAAAATCGTACTGTGTGTCACAGGTACACAAGTGTACATGTATAAAATTAATAATCTAACTCAACCTCTTTAGTCAGACATCGTTTCTTTGGCTCTAACAGGGCTCTCGTTCCAGAACTACCTTCCGTGAAAAGGTACAATCTAAGTCCTCGAGTACGTGTCTTGTCTCTAATGATATCAGCTTTCTCCAAGTACAAGTTATTATGATAACAGACCTAATTTAAAGATAAATAATTATTAAAAATACATCGTATATTTGATATATCATGGAGAACATGTGTGAGGAAACAATAAAGGAAGAACTAGAATCTATGATTACAAGTGGCAAAGGTGGTGGCGATGTCTTGGAACCATGTTCCTCGCTATTTCCACCGGCTGGCATGTTTCCAACGTAAATTGCCGTTTTCGCGACCAGAGGAGAAGTCCCATTAGGAAATTGCAACGAGCCTAATCCGTGGGCATATCCAGGTTGGAATTTCGAGTCGATTGGAAAGTAAAACGACAATCCTCGGAAATTCAGTACAAATACCTACAATTCCTCATTAAATTGTATATATAATTATACGTCATTGTACATTTATCATTAAGTTTCAAAAAGGTGATCACAGACCTGCTTCTCACTGTCATAAACGCCGGGATGAGTTGCTCCAAACGAATGCTCTATCTGTTCGATCGAAGGTAACACCTCTGGCGAATTAAACGGCAAGCCGCAATATTTTAATTTTACTAGTTTCATGTTATAAATTTCGATGATCTTTAGCCTTTGTACAACAGGATCGAATATAAGTCGAATACCATCGTGAGGTAAATTTATTACTAGGTCCACATCTAATGGATTCTGTAAACATAAGCATCAATGATCAATGATGTTGGTTCATCGTGAGTAAAAGAAAACAAGTATTTATTTACACATTTTGAAAAATATATCCAATGTGCAATAAAGTGTTTCATATATTAATAAAGAAGCTAGGAAAGAGCATCAAATATAAGCATACTTACACTGTCGCTATAAAGTACTTGTACTCCTCTTATAACACCAACTTGAGACTGAATTATTGAGACTGATTGAGAAAAATGCATGCCTGCAATGAAAAAGCATTCTCAAAACTTGTATCTTTAAGTTAATTTATTTTGTAAACAGGAAAGATAAGAATAATAAGTAAACACAATAAACATAATTTGAGAATCTGAAGACGCACGCATTAAATATTCATAAAAATAATAAATATAAAGATATATAATTAATTATGTAAATTAATTTAGGTTAATAATTATACACAATTAATTGTTTATTTATGCTACTTATATGTAAATTATGATATGTTAAAATATATTGATCTATCTGCCAGATATTTGCTTGTGTTATAGGACAAATTATATTATTATGCAACAAAGGAAATTTGTTAATGCTGATCAAAATGTGATATGATTGTTTATACTTTGCTGGTTCTATGATCCGAATCGATCAACGAAAATTTGACAAAAACTTTTGTTTGCACGATATGCAAATTACAACAATACACAATGATGGAGACACAACTGTTTGTGCTTGCATGTTGTCACTTGCCTAAAATAAATTCCCATTGTTCACATCCAAGGGATCTCTCGGGCACTACTTCAAGTTCCAGCATCTTCTCTCCTCCGTTCAACTACTTTATTCAAGAGACAATGAAACAATACTTTAAATGTCAAACAACAACACGAATTATTGGGAAAACTACGTTGTTCTTTTGTCCATTCACATATCACTTGTTTCTCAAGGATTGACAGGAGTGACAAGTAAACTCCGAATTGATCTTGGAGACCTCGCGCGGTGGACAGGCGAAGCTATGATCCATGTATACCAATATATACAGTAGCGTAACTCACCTAATTTTATCTTATCGCCAGCTTTCTGTTTTCGCTCTCTTTCTAGGACATTACTGGGCGTATCCCGTTTCGACACGTAAAGGTACAATTTCATGCTGTCGCTCGTCGCTCATTTTCAGCGACAGCATGAAATTGTACCTTAACGATTGGACCATGGATATTAAATGTTATTAATTTATATTTATGTTATGTTATGTACTATTTTATATATTCTTAACTTTTTTATTTCTTATTTATCTTATGTATATTATATATTATTGATAGCTTGTTTTTGTACAATCAGAGAGGAACCTGAGAGCGGCCATGCCGCCGTTTACGCCCATATTTTTGCATTGAGAAATTTGAGAAATACAACACTGAATGTGAACTTACATTCCATTTAACATGCACATGATTTCATAATGACAAAAGATCATGTGCATGTTAAATGGAATGTAAGTTTACATTCGGTGTTGTATTTCTCAAATTTCTCAATGCAAAAATATGGGCGTAAACGGCGTCGTGGCCGCTCTCAGGTTCCTCTCTGGTACAATTTTTGATATAGTAATGTGTTGGAAAGAGAGCGAAAACAGAAAAGGCAAATGAGAGAAAAGTTCAGATGGCGACACTAGGAATCACAGGCCAGGCAGATCCGTGTCACTTACTTTCTTGCACCGTGACCGTATTGAAGTATCGAACCCGTAGTGGAGGTTGGAAGCTATTTTGATAAAGAAACAGATACATGTGACCACTTCTCTGTGGTAACATCAATTAAAATATCTAATGTCAAGTTCTAAAATTTGGCAGTATGGTATACCGTTTATGATTTTTATCCTTGGCGGATCATTCGGCCTTCGAGAATTTACGGAACTACGGTAATTAAGGTTTACGTTAATATATATACATACACAAATATACATGTATATCAAATTTGAAACTGTAACAAATTAATCTGACTTGTGCTTTCTTATTAAATTGATCCTCAGGTATAGATATAAACGTACAAATGAATATATACTGCGTAAGGACTTACAGGAAGAAGGTATTAAAATGAAACAACCAAACGAAATTACCTTAGAGAAAGAATATGAAAAATTAAAAACGGTATGCAAAATAATGTAATTTTATCCTGAAGTCGTCTGTTTTATTATGAACTTTCTTCCAATCAAGCTTTTTTTTGGTTGCATAAAACAACAAATCCTTTTCCACAATTACAGTACACATAAAAATGTTTGTCAATGATCTGGACTTAATGTCAAAAATGGAAAACATTTCGAAAATTAAAATTACAGTTTTATTACCGACTTGTGGCTTGCCTCGTATGAGGTGTAATATGCTTATAATATATAAGTTCTGCAGTTTGAGTAGTTATTGACAAAGAGACAGAAAGAAAGAATATAAGGAAGCTTTTAAAAGAGACTTCAGAAATCTTGTAAAAAGGTTTCATTGGAATAAAAATTTTGAGCATATGTGCATTTCAAAAACCTTGACCAAGAGTAAAACAGAGCACAAGATAAGTTCCTTGATATCGTACAAAAGGATTGTTTTCATTGTGCAAAAGGATTTTTCATTCTGCGCAACCAAGGAAAAGTTCTATTTAAAAAACTCATTTATTCCGTCAGTAATACAGACGATTCCAGGATCTTCTTAAGAAAAGTTCTAATTATATAAGTTATGGAGAGGAGGATAACATTTATTGTAGATTGTTTCATAAAAGAAATGCCTGATATACTTGCACAATCATGCAAAAGAAATATTTCTGAAATATTTTTACAATTGTAATGCTATTGCTATAAATATATATATATATATATATATATTGTTACAATTGCAGAGCTTTATAAGTTTCATAAGTTGAATAAAAATAGATATATTAAGTAAACAATAACTATATTAGATATTGTGATTTTAATATAAAATTCAATACAAAATTGTAGTTTTTGAAAACTTGAATAACTTTCTTATAATCCGTACTTATTGCGATATATTTTATGTATTTAGTTAGATCTTGACAATTGGGAAAATATCCGGATACAAAGACCATGGGAGGCATCAGAAAATACAAAAATTTAGTTATGGAGAATTCGTGTTGACTGTTTTTTGGCATGTAATTGATGCAATAAATAATATAAAATTAATTAAACGTGAGAAGATGATCAAAATGGATATTTGTCTTGTGCCACTAATCTAATTATTATGTCTTCGAAAAAATGGTTGCTTTGAGGATACGAAACACATCGTAAAGTAGAGCTTTGTGTTCGTCTTGCTATAATTTTTTTCAAGAAATTTCAAACTCTGAAATAAAAATTTCTAGTTCATACACACAAACAAACAATAGATTATTAAATTTATATCTATAATTTCTAATTATTTATGTTCTAGGTTTTCTAAGTTTTTTGATAAATATTAAAAATATGCAAAATGTGTATAAACTAAGGAGTAACTAACTAAGGATATTTATATTAACAATGTTTTGCATAATATAATTTTTTAGAGGATATTTTAAGTTTACTGTATTACAAATAAAGATATATATTTATAAAACAATAAAACAATTTATAACATTACGCGAAAAATATCTACATATTTGCAACATATAAATGTATATTATATTCGCAATTAATATTAATTCATTAGTTTATATTAAAATTAAACTGGAAACATCTTGAGACTTTTTATAGATGGAACTATTTAGACTGCAACATTTGAACATATTTCTTGTACATAATAAATTCATAGAATTTTATTCTTTTGTATAGATCATATAAGTTTACAATACTAGTAATTATATATATTATTAAAAGATATATCTTGCTATTACAAGTAATTCTTAATTTTTTACTGGAGTTTTCGGTTTAACCGTTTTAACAAAGAAATCCAAAATTGTTGTTGCATCGATGTTAATTTGTAGGGAAGGGAACAGATCGGTATGCAAAATAATTGGATTTTATCTTTTTTGATTTTTATTTATGAAATCAATGCTAAGAGAAATAATGTACTTCTAGAGCGTTAAAAAGATTAATTATTGCAATAAAGCATTGTTAAAATTTTTCAAGTAAAAACATTGTACAGCACAGCATGATATAAAGTTTTGAATAATTCCTTTTATGTGTTAAGTCAGTCAACAAATTTGGTTTACTTTTTGTCAAACTTTACTTCATTATTGCATTCAGTAGAAACAAATTATTATTCATTAACCAAATAATTTGTTGTCTAAGATGTAGACATTATCAATATTTTTTATGTAATTTGATTTAAAAAATTAAAAAGGGATTTCTTTCGTTTATAATGCTTGGATAAATTGGATTATTTTTAAATATGCGTGCATCGAGCATTCTTCCAGGTAAGATCAATAAAGCAATCGATAAACTTTGTACATGATCACAAATTCCTATAAAGTAAAGAAAAGTAGTTAATTCGATAAAACTGATTTTCTAAATAAGTGTGTTAATACATTTCATACATTCAGTGTAACATCATCGTATAATTTATTTTTTTAATTTTAATTTGATATTATATATAGCCAGTCCAGTCGTTTTAAAGCATCCTGTATATACACACACACACACTTTTTACACATATATTAATTCAAATCCATATTTTAAATATAATAAATATTAATTAATTTGTTTTTACTGATTAATATATTCGTTGTGGAATAGGAAATTGCTGCGTTTTTAAGACTAACGAATTTGTTGGCGCGTAGTTGAAAATAGGTTCCTAGAGCGAGAAAATTACTGTATCTTAGTCTAACAAATTTGTTGGCATGCAGTTAATAAATTTATCCGACCATCAGATATTGCCAGTGTATCGCGATTTAAAATATGGATTTGAATTTAGAATTCCCTGGCGAATAAAAGATTTTCTATACATAATATTAATATTATATTAATTATTTGAAATATGTAACGAGATAAAAATAATAGAAAAATTATTTGATACAAAAAGATATGTGATAAAAACTATTCTACAAATAAATGAGTATTCTCAATTGGCTATTTTGTAAGGAATATTAATGGTGCATTTTATCAGAAATGTCTTAAAAATCATGACATTAGATTTATCTTATTTATCCATATTATTTTAAGAACGAATATAACTCTAATAAAACGGTATATAAAGAGATCTTGATTAAAAAGATGGATTTAGACATAATAGATCATGATTGCGTTATTCAATCGATTGTGTTCTCTTAGATTAGTTCGTAGAAACAAATTAAAGTTATTATGTTTTACAATGAATCTTTTCCACGACTTTTTGCACTATAATTTGTCGAATTATCGAATAAAATATTTTAAAATATATCAATAGGAGTATTAAAGAGTAATGGTACTATTCAACACATAAAATTCATCAAAATTTAAATTTTGATTATTTATTATAAACAATGCAAATATTTAGGTAGAATAATATTTTATAAATACATATTGAAGCTTTGTTAAATATCAATCAAATATCAATTAAATCTTGTGCATCAAGTATTTATTTCATACATCTTATCTCGATATTATAATAAATAGCGAACACGGTGAACAGGTAAATAGAATGCACAATCTAACAATTTGAAAACAAAACAATCGTGGAAAATGGCATATTAATAAAATTAATGTACTTTATTTGTAATACTTATACATTGTATTATTAAATTAACGCTTAAATTATATTTATTGTACATCTACATTGTATAATATTTTATAAGATAGTGGTATCAAATTTTTCTTTATTAAATTATTTTATATGATTTGCGCAATTATCGAATTTTACAACTTTTATGGACAAAACGAACAAAAACCAACAGATGTATTTTATTTTATCGTAGATGTAAGTTTCTAAGATCCAAAGTTTATTTCTACTTACTTGAAATAGAATCATAGATTTTGTTTGTTTAAATTTACAATTTATGCTTAGACAAAATTGACGATCTATAATATTTAAGATTATTCAAATATAAGTCAAATTTTATATAACTACAATTCTTTTTGAAAGAAGCTTGCTTTAATAATTGGAAACTAGATAAGATTGGTACAGAGTGTTTGGTAACGAAGGTTCTAAGGCTCGTGAAGTGATAAAGCGGATTGAGTTAATAAAGATAATAGATGCCAGACGAACGGCTCGTCAGAAATGTTTAATTCTGTTTACTGTTATCAGTAATTATTCGTAATTCCGACAAAAATCAGTAATTAAATCGTGCGAAGGGACCACAATACTATGCCTACTGCCTCGATGCACTCTCACTTATAGTAATTTTTTTTAATATTAAAATATTTCAAACTTCTTTACGTGATTATTTGAAAAATTATATAGGAGAGATGATGGAGCAGAAAAGACAGGGAGAGAAAGAGAAAGAAAAATGAGAATTTCAAAATATACTTCATTAATTAATATGTATAATTTATGTAATCGCCAACAAAAAGTTGTAGTCTTATTTTGTTTTTCTTGATGATATGTAGATTTTACATTCAATTTGCTACAAAGTTCTCTGAACCTCATTTTCAAAAATAATATAATAATAGTATAATAATAATAGTTTGAGATCATAAATTCAAGATAAATTTCGATGAGATAATTCTACTTAACGAGTCACATAAGATCATTCAACGGAACATAACGTACACTCCTAAAATTGAAATATTAATACGTGGCAGTAGTAAGACGGAAAACAGTTTTAATGCTCACAATCAGTCGATGTTTATATGCGTATATGGCAGTGAATTATACAGAGATATAGAACTCAGGTGTCTTTTTACAATCGTAACGCTCATTCTAAATAAATGTTGATTACGCGCTGGTAGTAACAATAAGAATCACAGTTTTACTTTTTATAAAAGCTTTTACCTGCTTTTTGCGTTTTACTTTCAATATTTTGTAGACTATAAAAACAATCTTTATTCAATATTATTATAGAAAAATGCTATCTGACTTACATAATTACAAAAAATCAAAATATTGGAGCTCCTTAAAGTTAATGTTTAAGACTCGATCTGCAAAGAAAATTACAAATTTATATGAAACTTTTAAGATTATATGTAATGTACACAAGATTGATCTCTCTCTCTTTCTCTCTCTCTCTCTCTCTCTCTCTCACATACTTGTTTCTATTGTATTAATAATACCTTTTGTGAAATCCATACATGCTTAATAAGCTTTGTTGTCTGGGAACTGATGTTAATTGTTTACTTTGACGCAATTGTTTCTTTCCTGTTACTGAATTGGCAGGCGAAATCTAAAGCAAAGACGTTTTACACGTATTAGAAATTAATTAAAGATTATATATTTTCCATCGATTAATATATTTTCTAGCCAGGGCCAATCAACGTAGAAAACACAGATATTCAGTGTAATTTCAGCTATGTGTGAAAAGTTATTAGCCGAAATCGGACAAAAACATTAAGTATTTGATTGTACATCCGCACTTACCGAATTCATTGAACTTTTCTTCTTTAATGTTTTTTTATGCAAGGATGGAGAACCTTTTGTATTTGACCATTTCGATAAATCATCTCGTAAACTGCTGGTATTTTCGTAATTGGCTAAATCAGGCATGGTTTCTACATCGGAGCTTGATACCAATAAATTATCAGAAATGCAATTATCATTAACAGTTGTGAAATGTCGCGTTGGCGATATTTCGGTTATCCTGTTACTGGAATACGTCCTTTCTGAAATATTTTCATAAGAGTTGGTCAGACATTTGTTCAGATTCGATGGAGGTGTATCGTCAATGCCTCTTGACGTTAAGTTTGCATTGACATTTTCTATTTCAGAAAATACTTTCAGATCTTGTAATGTTTTTTGTCGTTTCATGCTTGCATCACAGACGTCCATTGTTGAATTCTCATTACGTTTTGTACGTTTTAAATTGAAATCTTTAACGTTGTTTTCTGACTTTAGTGCATCGCTCTTCTCGTTATCATGTTTCGAAAAATATTTGCTTTCCACGATAATGTTTTCGTCTATGATAGTTCGCCTTACGCGCATTAAGTTTCTTCCTCTTTTCCGGCAATTTTCTTGAGACAAAATACTCGGCGAGGTTGTGAGATCGGATACTCTTTTCACGAATGGATTTTTTGTTTTAAATAATTCTGGTGATACATTATTTTCTGTTAAATATTCCTTCGATCGTTTTTCGGGGCTGAGAATTAGTTTTGTATTTTGATTTGAATTATACATATCCAAAATAGCGTTTTTTCCTAAATCTTGATATTCTGAAAATCTGTCGCATTGTATAGTTGGACTAGTATATTTTAAAGAAATGTTCTCATTTTTTAGAGAATCTCTTCGTATACATAACTCTTTTCTAGCTTTGATTGATGAGTTTAATGTATTCTCATATCTATGATTGTCTGTTTTTAATTTATACTTGTCGGACCAAATGCTAGTGTGAATAATAGATGTTTGTTCTATTTCAGCATTACACTTCCTTTTACGTTCCTATAATGTATAGTAAAATATTCTAAATCTTTTTGACGTATTTTTTAATAATATTATATGATATAATACGTATTTTATATTTTTATATTTGTATGTGCAATATATACAATATTGTATATTTTACATGTATTTGTTATGTATTATACACACAAGATGTCTGAAAAGACAAGAGCTAAATTTGTATAGTGTATTAATGAAGTCAGGCAAAAACATGTTCATATAAACTTATGTTAAAAAATATAAGAACAATTTTGTTGACGATTTTTCGAACACTTAAAACTCCAAACTCTAACAAATCATTTTTGGACATAATTTATATGAATTTTTTCACTTACTTGACCTTATTAAATAAATTAAATGGCCCCGATTTTTCCGAACATCTTGTATATATTTAATTGTATTATTTTCATAGATGCCTACTTACAATTTTGTCTGGATCGAAATTATGAACCATTTTTAGAGTACATGGATCACAATTACCAAAGGCCAGTTGTAAAGCGATATCTGCATTTAATTCAGTACCAGCATACTGTAATTGATCTTCAGTAATATCAGCTGTGGGCGGATTCAATCGTACTTGTTTCCTTTGTAACGGACAAAATACTAATTGATGTTTAAACGTTATATCCGCTAACACGAATGCATCTCTGTACTCTGCTGTCACAACTAACGATTTCATGTTGAGTACAGATCCTAAACGTGTCAATGCCTTAAAAATATAAAATAAAATATAAAATAAAGTAAGACAGAAGTACCACGTGTATAAATTATAACTTTTCATGTTATTGTATATTATGTATTATATAAAACAAGCTATTTTTATATTGTCATTAAGTTTTAAATAAACATGCAACAACTCACCTTATGTATGTTGTCATCCGTGTTTTTGTCAATAAATTTTTGTGCCTTCCTTAAGCCGATGCCAGGCAAGGACGGAAGATAATCACAACCAGATAAAATACAGATGTGACGGAACTTATCCATGTGAAATTGTTCGGAGTGCACGTTCATTGCTAAATGTAATCGATCTTGTTCGATTAAAACTCCGTTTCCATTAAAATCCATTTTAAAAAGTATCTATAACAAAATAAAACAAACTTTCAATATTGCATTTGGCATAATGAAAACAATTATGCTTAAAATTACGTTTGTTTATCTATATGAATAAAATTTTGATTCGAGATTAAACTTGGGATTATAATACATATTAGAGTAGTGAGACATACTAACTCTTTTACATCCAAATAATGTCAAATCACTGTCTTCTGTGATAACAACGTCAGCTATACCAATAATATTCAGGTACGCCAATTGTGCATCCGCTTCGTAAGGAGCCACAATGCAATCAACGTTCTCTTTTTGACAACGTTTAATTAATTCTAATGCAATTTCATGAGTAACGTCTATGGCTCGTTTCAATAAGTTTTTTCCCTCTGCGACTTGGCCCATTTGTATCAATTCCATTGCTTTACGACGATTCATGTTTCTCGAGCTAATAAATAATATATTTATTTACATGTACTATTTATAAATAATCAAGAAATTGATAAAAAAAATTTGAGATCGAAATAATCTTTTATTTTTATGAGATAATTTCAATTTAAATATTTTGTAAATTTGTATTTAAATATGAACTTGTCTCTTCCTACTTACTCACGTCTTTTAATTTCCGTCTGTTCCTTAGCGGGCAATCGTCGACCATCAAACACCAAGATCGGTTTTATTTTATATTGCAAAAGCATGTTTATGTATTTCATACAGTACGAAACGTACCTGTAACATAAGATAAAAAGTATTGATCATTGTTTACCATTTTAAAGGAGAATATCAAAGTGCACGTAACGTAACACAATCACGTACGCATCCGTCGTTTGTCCCATCATCAGTTTCTCGGCGCAAGAAAAGACACCTTTGTGTAACCAACAGTAAGAATCGATCGCGACAGTGCCACCGGAAAATTCTTGGATATTCGTTCTCTTAGAAGACT
Source organism: Ooceraea biroi (assembly GCF_003672135.1). Taxonomy (NCBI): domain Eukaryota; kingdom Metazoa; phylum Arthropoda; class Insecta; order Hymenoptera; family Formicidae; genus Ooceraea; species Ooceraea biroi. The sequence goes on along the minus strand of NC_039518.1, from coordinate 3,763,069 downwards.
TCTCCAAGAATGGTAACAACCGGTAATACCCATTTTTATTAATTAATTCGTCTAATTCAACAACAAACTACACAATAAACTTATTCTACAATTGCCGCCAGATCTTGGCTTAATTTATACAGTTACTAACAACTCGTGCACATAGAACGTAACCTCGCTTGGCGTGCGGCAGAAGTTAGTTAAGAAATACCACGGTAACCAATCAACGTCTCGCTTGCCGCCACTGGCTGGCGTAGAAAATATCGCCTTGCTGATTGGTTCCTGCTCGCTGCTTGACGCTTGACGCGTCTGAATCAGCCTTTAGATCCAAGTAAACGCAGCTGAATTCAGTTGTAGTATTTAGGTTTGTATAGACATATAACCTCTAACGTGTATTTGATTATATTTTGTTAAGCGCAAGAAGTGAAGCAAAATTCAAACATAAGTTTATGTTTTGATTTATTAAATTTATTATTTTTATCAAACAATTGTTAAGTTCGTATTACTTGCAACAATATAAATATAGGACAAATTGTGTATATACTTGTGTACACAATCTAGCAGAAGGAAGCAAAAATGCTTACAGATGTAAATAATAAATCAGAAATTAAGTAATTATAAAATAACTAAAAATCCATTATCATACACGCATACACGTATGTTGTGAAGCAATTATTACGTATCACTGTATCATTATGAGTGAGAGTGCAGAAACGCAAAGTAAGGATAGTGCGGTGTCTGTGATAACTGAGCAGGAACGTGAATTGGCTCAAAATGCATTGTTGGAATTTCAAAAAGGCTCCTATGCATCATGTTTGTTATATTTAAATAAATTGGAGAGTCTTCGGCCCATGGATCTGAAGGTTACGCATAACAAAGTGTTGTGGAATATTATAAAAGTGATCTGAAGAAAACTGAATTGATGCAAAAGAGCTTGAATGCAATATGCGGTCAAATATCAACGATGGATTCTAGTGAGGCTATTGACGATGTCGAGAAATGCATCATGAGGTACAACCAAGCTGTCCTGCTGTATCATACTAAGCAATATAACACTGCTCTTCGAGTGATGAATAAATTTTTTGCCTTCATCGAGCCGATGGGTACGTAATAATAATGATTTTTAATATAAAATGGACAATATAATCAGAGTTGAAAAATAACTCGTGCCTTGTAACGTTACAGTTATTCTTTATAGTAACTCTTATAGCAATTGCATTATTTACTTTTATCTGTAAATGTAATAATAACTTCGTTACATTTTATGAGTAGTAAGTAACTAATTTAAAAATTACTGTTTATTTTATTGTTACTTTATGGATTCATCAACAGGAAATAATATTTATTATAATAAAATTAATAATATTTAATAATAAATTAATTTTTAATATTTAAAATTAATAATATTTATTTTTAGATTAAATAAAAATAATAAACTACATTTTAATCTTGGTTCCTAATCGAAATTCATAAAAAAAGTACCACACGTGTTTTTTGTCTATAACTGTACATATGCTGCTACAAAAAGTTTGCAACACCTCTTTTTAGATAAATGTTGGGAATGAGGAGGATTGTGAAAACTAGGAACTGCTATCTTCAATATTGCTGGACTAACGTTATTTTCGTCATTCGACATGCGATATCCGATATTCATGATAACAATAACAATGAAATGACAGAAAATAGTATTTTAATCAAAATATTATTATATTTATAAGTATAATTTGGTCTCATATTAAACTACTTAAAAAAATAACGGAAAAAGTAGCAAATATTACTTCTTAAGTAGTGATAACTGTAACTATATTGTATTCACTTTTTAAAATGTATAGTAATTATAACGAGTTATTTTTTTTATAGAGTAACTTTCTCAACTCTGATTATAATCAACAATTATATGTGTTACTTAATAGAATATAAGATAAATTATTATACTATATAATAAAGTATTGACTCCTTAACACCCCTAAATTAACTCGAGGAGTGCTTTATTTGATATCACATTATCATAATGCATCATAATGCATGCGCTCGTATTAACTCGTATGAGATAAAAAATAATTAAACTGAAATGATTTATATATATTTTATGAAAAGATAATTCTTTAACCTGTAAATAAACAATTCAGTTATTGAGTTCTGCTGACATTGCGGATATTTGCTACTACCAGAATAAACAAAATTAAACGTTTCAAACGAGTCATTCATCTGGCATCTATACTCATCAAATATATACTGTATATATATACACACACATCAGCAGAACTCAGTAACTAAATTGTTTATTTACAGCAGTGCTCGGAACGATCTGAATATTTCGAGCGATTTTCGAAGTCGACGCCTACTTTCTTCTCCTTACCGCGCGCCCCTAACAGATGAGGGTCCGCGGCCGCTGAGCGTTAGGAGCGGCAAATGAGTGGACCTTACTCCTGAGGACCCTGATTACGTAAATTCTGAAATTAAAAAGACTTTACAAAAAATAAAAGTTTAGTATTAAAAATATAATTTTTCTAATATATTAAAAATTATTAGAAACAATTTATATACATATATATATTCTTTTATTATATTAAATTATAATAGATTGATTAAATTAATTTATTATTTATTATGTTAATTGTTATAATTTAATTTAATATAATCTATAGTATAATAATAATAAAAAAAAATATATAAAATTATAAAAAATAAAATATATTCATTTTCAAGTTACGTGGAAATAAAAAAGAATATATATACAGGGTGTCCCATTTTAAATGCCGCAGGCAAAAATCTCTAAAAAGATGGGACATACGGAAAAATGTTTCGAACAAAAGTTGCATGGTTTGAAGGAGGCCACATGATGAAAATATGTACTTGACCTTGAGTGACCTTTTCAAGGCCAGGTCAATGTGATGGATATTTTCTTAAATGGGACCCCCTTTTTTATTGTATATTCTTGTAGCTTAGTTCGAGAGCTTTCCAAAACACTACCTACTTTTGTTTTTTGCCCAAGCAGTTCCCAAGATATGAAGCGTCAAAGTTGACATACCGCCGGCATTCGCATTACCCGATGTAACCGCGGGGAGGTTGCTCGGTCGGATTTGTACATCATAGTGGCCCTAAAAAGGGCCGATTTTGTGTATGGGGGTGTGGTAAGCAGTACTAGTACTAGTAACTCAAATGGAATGCACAGTATTTACTAATAAGCAGAGCTCGGACTTCAGTGCCGCTATCCCCACTTCAGGCTCTCGAGCGCCGCGAGAGACTGCCGACTATGCCGGTGGAGCGGCCTAAGCAGATGAGAGGTACCGTTGCGTAAATTGAAACATTTTTTGATTGTTTGAGCACCGTCTCTCGCGGCGCTCGAGAGCCTGAAGTGGGGATAGCGGCACTGAAGTCCGAGCTCTGCTTATTAGTAAATACTGTGCATTCCATTTGGAGTTACTAGTACTAGTACTGCTTACCACACCCCCATACACAAAATCGGCCCTTTTTAGGGCCACTATGATGTACAAATCCGACCGAGCAACCTCCCCGCGGTGTACATCGGGTAATGCGAATGCCGGCGGTATGTCAACTTTGACGCTTCATATCTTGGGAACTGCTTGGGCAAAAAACAAAAGTAGGTAGTGTTTTGGAAAGCTCTCGAACTAAGCTACAAGAATATACAATAAAAAAGGGGGGTCCCGTTTAATAAAACATCCATCACATTGACCTGGCCTTGAAAAGGTCACTCAAGGTCAAGTACATATTTTCATCATGTGGCCCCTTCAAACCATGCAACTTTTGTTCGAAACATTTTTCCGTATGTCCCATATTTTTCGAGATTTTTGCCTGCGGCATTTAAAATGGGACACCCTGTATATATATTCTTTTTTATTTCCACGTAACTTGAAAATGAATATATTTTATTTTTATAATTTTATATATTTTTTTATTATTATTATACTATAGATTATATTAAATTAAATTATAACAATTAACATAATAAATAATAAATTAATTTAATCAATCTATTATAATTTAATATAATAAAAGAATATATATATGTATATAAATTGTTTCTAATAATTTTAATATATTAGAAAAATTATATTTTTAATACTAAACTTTTATTTTTTGTAAAGTCTTTTTAATTTCAGAATTTACGTAATCAGGGTCCTCAGGAGTAAGGTCCACTCATTTGCCGCTCCTAACGCTCAGCGGCCGCGGACCCTCATCTGTTAGGGGCGCGCGGTAAGGAGAAGAAAGTAGGCGTCGACTTCGAAAATCGCTCGAAATATTCAGATCGTTCCGAGCACTGCTGTAAATAAACAATTTAGTTACTGAGTTCTGCTGATGTGTGTGTATATATATACAGTATATATTTGATGAGTATAGATGCCAGATGAATGACTCGTTTGAAACGTTTAATTTGTTTATTCTGGTAGTAGCAAATATCCGCAATGTCAGCAGAACTCAATAACTGAATTGTTTATTTACAGGTTAAAGAATTATCTTTTCATAAAATATATATAAATCATTTCAGTTTAATTATTTTTTATCTCATACGAGTTAATACGAGCGCATGCATTATGATGCATTATGATAATGTGATATCAAATAAAGCACTCCTCGAGTTAATTTAGGGGTGTTAAGGAGTCAATACTTTATATATATAGTATAATAATTTATCTTATATTCTATTAAGTAACACATATAATTGTTGATTATAATCAGAGTTGAGAAAGTTACTCTATAAAAAAAATAACTCGTTATAATTACTATACATTTTAAAAAGTGAATACAATATAGTTACAGTTATCACTACTTAAGAAGTAATATTTGCTACTTTTTCCGTTATTTTTTTAAGTAGTTTAATATGAGACCAAATATACTTATAAATATAATAATATTTTGATTAAAATACTATTTTCTGTCATTTCATTGTTATTGTTATCATGAATATCGGATATCGCATGTCGAATGACGAAAATAACGTTAGTCCAGCAATATTGAAGATAGCAGTTCCTAGTTTTCACAATCCTCCTCATTCCCAACATTTATCTAAAAAGAGGTGTTGCAAACTTTTTGTAGCAGCATATGTACAGTTATAGACAAAAAACACGTGTGGTACTTTTTTATGAATTTCGATTAGGAACCAAGATTAAATGTAGTTTATTATTTTTATTTAATCTAAAAATAAATATTATTAATTTTAAATATTAAAAATTAATTTATTATTAAATATTATTAATTTTATTATAATAATATTATTTCCTGTTGATGAATCCATAAATAACAATAAAATAAACAGTAATTTTTAAATTAGTTACTTACTACTCATAAAATGTAACGAAGTTATTATTACATTTACAGATAAAAGTAAATAATGCAATTGCTATAAGAGTTACTATAAAGAATAACTGTAACGTTACAAGCACGAGTATTTTTCAACTCTGATTATATTGTCCATTTTATATTAAAAATCATTATTATTACGTACCCATCGGCTCGATGAAGGCAAAAAATTTATTCATCACTCGAAGAGCAGTGTTATATTGCTTAGTATGATACAGCAGGACAGCTTGGTTGTACCTCATGATGCATTTCTCGACATCGTCAATAGCCTCACTAGAATCCATCGTTGATATTTGACCGCATATTGCATTCAAGCTCTTTTGCATCAATTCAGTTTTCTTCAGATCACTTTTATAATATTCCACAACAACTTTGTTATGCGTAACCTTCAGATCCATGGGCGAAGACTCTCCAATTTATTTAAATATAACAAACATGATGCATAGGAGCCTTTTTGAAATTCCAACAATGCATTTTGAGCCAATTCACGTTCCTGCTCAGTTATCACAGACACCGCACTATCCTTACTTTGCGTTTCTGCACTCTCACTCATAATGATACAGTGATACGTAATAATTGCTTCACAACATACGTGTATGCGTGTATGATAATGGATTTTTAGTTATTTTATAATTACTTAATTTCTGATTTATTTATTTACATCTGTAAGCATTTTTGCTTCCTTCTGCTAGATTGTGTACACAAGTATATACACAATTTGTCCTATATTTATATTGTTGCAAGTAATACGAACTTAACAATTGTTTGATAAAAATAATAAATTTAATAAATCAAAACATAAACTTATGTTTGAATTTTGCTTCACTTCTTGCGCTTAACAAAATATAATCAAATACACGTTAGAGGTTATATGTCTATACAAACCTAAATACTACAACTGAATTCAGCTGCGTTTACTTGGATCTAAAGGCTGATTCAGACGCGTCAAGCGTCAAGCAGCGAGCAGGAACCAATCAGCAAGGCGATATTTTCTACGCCAGCCAGTGGCGGCAAGCGAGACGTTGATTGGTTACCGTGGTATTTCTTAACTAACTTCTGCCGCACGCCAAGCGAGGTTACGTTCTATGTGCACGAGTTGTTAGTAACTGTATAAATTAAGCCAAGATCTGGCGGCAATTGTAGAATAAGTTTTATTGTGTAGTTTGTTGTTGAATTAGACGAATTAATTAATAAAAATGGGTATTACCGGTTTGTTACCATTCTTGGAGAAGTCTTCTAAGAGAACGAATATCCAAGAATTTTCCGGTGGCACTGTCGCGATCGATTCTTACTGTTGGTTACACAAAGGTGTCTTTTCTTGCGCCGAGAAACTGATGATGGGACAAACGACGGATGCGTACGTGATTGTGTTACGTTACGTGCACTTTGATATTCTCCTTTAAAATGGTAAACAATGATCAATACTTTTTATCTTATGTTACAGGTACGTTTCGTACTGTATGAAATACATAAACATGCTTTTGCAATATAAAATAAAACCGATCTTGGTGTTTGATGGTCGACGATTGCCCGCTAAGGAACAGACGGAAATTAAAAGACGTGAGTAAGTAGGAAGAGACAAGTTCATATTTAAATACAAATTTACAAAATATTTAAATTGAAATTATCTCATAAAAATAAAAGATTATTTCGATCTCAAATTTTTTTTATCAATTTCTTGATTATTTATAAATAGTACATGTAAATAAATATATTATTTATTAGCTCGAGAAACATGAATCGTCGTAAAGCAATGGAATTGATACAAATGGGCCAAGTCGCAGAGGGAAAAAACTTATTGAAACGAGCCATAGACGTTACTCATGAAATTGCATTAGAATTAATTAAACGTTGTCAAAAAGAGAACGTTGATTGCATTGTGGCTCCTTACGAAGCGGATGCACAATTGGCGTACCTGAATATTATTGGTATAGCTGACGTTGTTATCACAGAAGACAGTGATTTGACATTATTTGGATGTAAAAGAGTTAGTATGTCTCACTACTCTAATATGTATTATAATCCCAAGTTTAATCTCGAATCAAAATTTTATTCATATAGATAAACAAACGTAATTTTAAGCATAATTGTTTTCATTATGCCAAATGCAATATTGAAAGTTTGTTTTATTTTGTTATAGATACTTTTTAAAATGGATTTTAATGGAAACGGAGTTTTAATCGAACAAGATCGATTACATTTAGCAATGAACGTGCACTCCGAACAATTTCACATGGATAAGTTCCGTCACATCTGTATTTTATCTGGTTGTGATTATCTTCCGTCCTTGCCTGGCATCGGCTTAAGGAAGGCACAAAAATTTATTGACAAAAAAACACGGATGACAAATACATACAAAGGTGAGTTGTTGCATGTTTATTTAAAACTTAATGACAATATAAAAATAGCTTGTTTATATAATACATAATATACAATAACATGAAAAGTTATAATTTATACACGTGGTACTTCTGTCTTATTATTTTATATTTTATTTTATATTTTTAAGGCATTGACACGTTTAGGATCTGTACTCAACATGAAATCGTTAGTTGTGACAGCAGAGTACAGAGATGCATTCGTGTTAGCGGATATAACGTTTAAACATCAATTAGTATTTTGTCCGTTACAAAGGAAACAAGTACGATTGAATCGCCCACAGCTGATATTACTGAAGATCAATTACAGTATGCTGGTACTGAATTAAATGCAGATATCGCTTTACAACTGGCCTTTGGTAATTGTGATCCATGTACTCTAAAAATGGTTCATAATTTCGATCCAGACAAAATTGTAAGTAGGCATCTATGAAAATAATACAATTAAATATATACAAGATGTTCGGAAAAATCGGGGCCATTTAATTTATTTAATAAGGTCAAGTAAGTGAAAAAATTCATATAAATATGTCCAAAAATGATTTGTTAGAGTTTGGAGTTTTAAGTGTTCGAAAAATCGTCAACAAAATTGTTCTTATATTTTTTAACATAAGTTTATATGAACATGTTTTTGCCTGACTTCATTAATACACTATACAAATTTAGCTCTTGTCTTTTCAGACATCTTGTGTGTATAATACATAACAAAT